>NC_044328.1:9252744-9923160 GCF_007399415.2 Gopherus evgoodei | reverse complement strand
CAGACAGAGGCAGCCAAAGGTCCCGCCCCCGAAATGCTGCCCCGGACAGAGATGATGGAAGGTCCTGCCTCCGAAATGCCGACAATGACCAGGGGGGCCGAAGATCCAGCCGCCGCAGTTGCCGCCCCCCAAATGTTTAGTGTCCTAGGCGACCACCTAGGTCACCTAATGGGTTGCGCCGGCCCTGCTTGCATACTACAGATGTCAAACTAACAGGCCTATAGTTACTCGGATCACTTTTTTTCCTTTCTTAAAAACAGGAACTATGTTAGCAATTCTCCAGTCATACAGTACAACCCCTGAGTTCACAGATTCATTAAAAATTCTTGCTAATGGGCTTGCAATTTCATGTGCCAGTTCCTTTAGTATTCTTGGATGAAGATTATCTGGGCCCCCTGATTTAGTCCCATTAAGCTGTTTGAGTTTGGCTTCTACCTCAGATGTGGTAATATCTACCTCCATATCCTCATTCCCGTTTGTCATCCTACCATTATCCCTAGGCTCCTTATTAGCCTCATTAAAGACTAAAGCAAAGTATTTGTTTAGATATTGGGCCATGCCTAAATTATCCTTAACCTCCACTCCATCCCCAGTGTTTAGCAGTCCCACTTCTTTTTTTCTTCTTATTTATATGGCTATAGAACCTTTTACTATTGGTTTTAATTCCCTTTGCAAGGTCCAACTCTACATGGCTTTTGGCCTCTCTCACTTCATCCCTAAATATTCTGACCTCAATAAGGTAGCTTTCCCATCTTCCACTCCTTGTAGGCTCTGCTTTTTCTTAATCACCTCTCTGAGATGTTTGCTCATCCAGCTTGGTCTACAATTCCTGCCTATGAATTTTTTCCCCTTTCTTAGGATGCAGGTTTCTGATAGTTTCTGCAACTTTGACTTGAAGTAATTCCAGGCCTCCTCTTCCTTTAGATTCACAAGTTCTTCAGCCCAATCCACTTCTCTAACTAATTTTCTGAATTTTTTTAAGTTAGCCCTTTTGAAATCAAAAACCCTAGTCACAGATCTATTTTTGTTTATCCTTCCATTTAGTTTAAACTGAATTAGCTCATGATCACTCGAACCAAGGTTGTCCCCAACAACCATTTCTTCTACGAGGTCCTAACTACTCACCAAAACCAAATCTAAAATGGCATCCCATCTTGTTGGTTCAGCAACCACTTGGTGAAGGAATCCATCAGCTATCGCAGCCAGGAAAATCTGAGCCCTATTATTATTACTAGCACTTGTCCTCCAGTCTATATCTGGGAAGTTAAAGTCTCTGATGATCACACAATTCCCATTAGTATTTACTTCATTAAAAACATTAAAGAGGTCTCTGTCCATATTGAATTCAGATCCTGGTGGTCTATAACACACTCCAAGCATAAGTGTCAACTTTCTCCAGCGCCAGTGGGTGCTCGCGCCCTCCTAGCCCTGGCCTAACTCCACCCTTTCCCCACCCTCCCTCGCCCCCCATTCCAACCCCTTCCCCAAAGTCCTGCCCCAATTCCGCCCCCTCCCTGCCCCTATTGGACCCCTTCCCTAAATCCCCGCCCCATCCCCGTCTCTTCCCCGAGTGCGCTGCATTCTCCCTCCTTCCCCCTCCCTCCCAGCCATGCAAAACAGCTGTTTTGCAGTGCAAGCGCTGGGAGCTAGGGGGAAAAGGTGGACACACGACGTGCTCAGGGGAGGACGCGGAGCGGAGGCGGAGGTGTGGGTTGAGTTTGGTTTATTTTTGGATATGCCAATGATCTTAGTGCAATATTGTCTAATGTGTGCTTTTATATTTGGAAAAATACCTAGAGCAATGGGTGGGGATTTAAAAGTAAATCTAAATAAATACACAGGACATGGCATTCTTCTTCACTGCCTTCTACAATTGTTATGTAGCATTGTGCTGCACTGTTGGACAGCTGCCACATTCCACACGAGAGATGGCTGCATTTCAGTGGCCTATGAAGCCATCCTCAGATCATTTATGTATCATACACATAATGCTTTGAAATTCCTCAAGTTGAAACATACTATAGAGACTTAAATTGGCACAGAAATAAAATTATACAAATTCTAAAAGGGTAACAAATTTAGCTGCCATGAAATTAAGAAATCACTAGTGGTGGCAGGCTCTGTGCAATCTGTCCCAGAAAAAACTGCCTATGCACTTCAGTCCTCACCTGAAACACTGCTACTATTCCCTAATTTTGGGACTCTTAAGAGGAGAGACTCAGCTGGGCCAAATTGTGTGCTAGTATTTTTGTGATGTGGCTTTCTGACCTCATTTCACTTGTGAGCCATGATTTGAGCATAGGGATCAGAGGTGACAGGCTAGTGTGCTGGCTGGCAGCACTGCACAAATCATTTGATTTCTATACATTTGTCAGCTTAAAAGATTTAAAACTGTCCATTTCCATGCCACTGAATTCTGTGTGTACCATGAAAGTCCTTTTTATAGCACCAGAGAGTTTTACTCAGTCTGACCCATTCGTTAGTAGAAGCAGGACTAAAACTAGTTACACGTGCGTTTTACCTGAAGATTTTTGTAGTGAACAGTACTCCTGCAGTGGCTCGTCTTAGCTGTCTCTTCATTCGTGTAGAAAAGTCCACAAAGCTTGCAGTAAAACCCAGTTCTGGGCACCACAAATTCCACACCTACCAAACAATTTAGAATCACATTAACATGGTTTACTTTCAAAGAGAAAAATATAATTTAGCTCAATGATAAAGAAACAAAGGCTAATCCCAAATCTACTACTTTCAAGTTCACCTGACAGGACATCAAATTCTGTAACACTGATGAATGACAGTGAAAAATTACAATTTAAAACATCATGTACTGCAAATACACATTGTATACATTCTCATAGGTATTATATGTATTTATATATTATCTCAGATAATATATGCATGTATGTTTATTGAGAATACATGACAGTATACCACAAAGGGTTGGGATAGTCCCAGAATTTAGTAGGGGCAAAAGTCACAACTGAGTTATATAGGTCTTTCCTAGCAAGTACCAATAATAGCCTTACATTAGATCACACCACACTGTATTCTGTATGTTCATGATTTATGGTTGTGTAGTGTAATCGATCCATTCGGGGCTAATCACTCTAATTTTTCATGTTACATGCTTAGAAGCTCCTTACTATACAGAGAACTCCCATGAGAGACCTCTCTGCCCTCAAGATTTCCTTGGCACTGACCAATGCTTCTACCAAAGCCCAGATAATTTCTTTATGAATGTGTCAGTCTCCCTATGTTTTAGACCTTGGAATTCAATGGCAGTTATTTCAGCTGTTCAGTGTCATTAATGAATGCATAGTCCATTTATCTGGAATAATAATCAATGATCTGGAATAAAAATCTCAGTTGTTTCAACATTTAACCATGTTTTACTTACTGTTTCTTTTGATTCTCCTTGCATTCATTCTGAGAAACAAATACAATAAGTAGCCTTAAAGTGACACCTTGTTGTATATTCAAGGTATTGCAATGGACAGTGTCTCATGCAGAGAGAGACCTAAAAGTTCAGACATACCTAGAGGAATGCTAAGTTCAGTGAAAACATCCTCTTGTTCCCAGGATGGTGAAGAATGGGGTCTTTTAGATTTCACCTCGGAGAATTCAGGAGATTTCATTTCCAGGTACCTAGGATTTACTTAACAAAGGAATAAATGCATTGAATGGTATATTTCCATCCAATCTGGTTGCTTAATACAGTGCAGCTGCCAATAGCTAACCAAAAAGAAACACCACACACACAGTAAGTACATTTTTTTATCTAGAGACATTTGCATGTTCGTTACTGCTCTTCTGTTTATATTTTAAACTTTTCCATTTTGGTAATTGCCCACTTTCATTAGAGAGAGTGTGTTAAAACTGGAGCTATACTTTATGCATGCCTCAGTATTACAGAATACTGACAAACACTTTTCTTCTGTATTTATGTTAAATCAGTGCAGGCAGTAGATTTAATGCATGAGAAATATTGTGTTGATCTACTGGGAAGGATTAAGGCTGGTAAGAAAGATATCCTTCCTCCCCGTTCCAGACATGTGAATTGCTTATATATTATATATAAAATACAGAGCCACTCAAGATAACCAGATAACCGTACTCAGAGAGTAGTTATTAATGGCTCCCAATCCTGCTGGAAAGGTATAACAAGTGGGGTTCCGCAGGGGTCTGTTTTGGGACCGGCTCTGTTCAATATCTTCATCAACGATTTAGATGTTGGCATAGAAAGTACACTTATTAAGTTTGCGGATGATACCAAACTGGGAGGGATTGCAACTGCTTTGGAGAACAGGGTCAAAATTCAAAATGATCTGGACAAATTGGAGAAATGGTCTGAGGTAAACAGGATGAAGTTCAATAAAGATAAATGCAAAGTGCTCCACTTAGGAAGGAACAATCAGTTTCACACATACAGAATGGGAAGAGACTGTTTAGGAAGGAGTATGGCAGAAAGATATCTAGGGGTTGTAGTAGACCACAAGCTTAATATGAGTCAACAGTGTGATACTGTTGCAAAAAAAGCAAACATGATTCTGGGATGCATTAACAGGTGTGTAGTAAACAAGACACGAGAAGTCATTCTTCCGCTTTACTCTGCGCTGGTCAGGCCTCAACTGGAGTATTGTGTCCAGTTCTGGGCACCGCATTTCAAGAAAGATGTGGAGAAATTGGAGAGGGTCCAGAGAAGAGCAACGAGAATGATTAAAGGTCTTGAGAACATGACCTATGAAGGAAGGCTGAAGGAATTGGGTTTGTTTAGTTTGGAAAAGAGAAGACTAAGAGGGGACATGATAGCAGTTTTCAGGTATCTAAAAGGGTGTCATCAGGAGGAGGGAGAAAACTTGTTCATCTTAGCCTCCAATGATAGAACAAGAAGCAATGGGCTTAAACTGCAGCAAGGGAGGTTTAGGTTGGACATTAGGAAAAAGTTCCTAACTGTCAGGGTAGTTAAACACTGGAATAAATTGCCTAGGGAAGTTGTGGAATCTCCATCTCTGGAGGTATTTAAGAGTAGGTTAGATAAATGTCTATTAGGGATGGTCTAGACAGTATTTGGTCCTGCCATGAGGGCAGGGGACTGAACTCGATGACCTCTCGAGGTCCCTTCCAGTCTTAGAGTCTATGAGTCTATAAGATCCCAAATCACTACAGCATTACAACAGAGATGCAGGATTAAGAATAAAGGGCTTGATTCTGATTCTGCAGTTCTTCCAGACACTGCTGTCCTTACTCAGATATTTTTCCTGACAGCTAAAGTTTTTAATAGGCAGGTATGATTAATCTTACCCTCTGAAAATATTTTCTGGCTTTGTGTTACCATGTGCCTTGCAACGTCAAGTTATATTAGAGGGAACATATAAGAAATAATGGTACTTGGTTAGTACCCACCCAAGTCCCCACACAAAATCACGTGCTTGCATGAACAAGGACAGAGAACATCTACAAACAATTTTCATCTTTTTGTATAGTGGGTAAGAAACACTCATCCTGAGTTTCTTACGTTGGTGGGAGCCACATAGATATAAAAGATCCCTCGGTTATGTGTTGACCTGCAGGAACTGTAGTTTTTCTCATTGACCATTCAAAGTACTTAGCAAGGGGGCTGCAAGAGTTCAGCTCAACTCACATGAACCCAGATGTGACTGCTACAGTTGATTATTGCAAGCTGGTTATCGTATTTCCTTTACACCATTTGACTAAAAGCCTTTAATGGATTAATGGATTAACAGGGCTCTCATGGCAGCAGGGCTCTTTTACTGAGCTGCTCCTAGGAAAATCTTGACACTATTAGCAACATTTATTCTTGTTAGCAGCAGATTAAAATCTAATGCATCTTGCACAGATAAAAGCTCTTCACCAGCAGAAAAGAAAACACAGAAGTAGTTACCCCGGGTCTCTTGACACTCTTGGCTTCCACGCGTTGTTTCTTCACTGGAGTTTTTTACAAGCATTTCCATGACGTCTCTACTCTCTGTTTCTTGTGATCCCATCAGCTTGTAATGATCCATAAAAGTGTCAGAGAGCTGGTGAGTCTCTCCTTTCATTTGATCAGAAGGTATCCGTCCATCCTCCAGCTTCATGTGAATATCAGAGCTCTCCTCTATTTTTCCTTCCTTTTTGTGGTAATTAGAATCCCTAAGAGCTCTGTCTTCTTGTGATTCATCTGGCTTCTGTTCAGTGTCCAGATTTAGGCTTGATGCTTCTGTAACTGCATCATCATCATCATCATCTTCTGGACAGCCACCAGAAGCAGCTCTGCTTTCCTTTGCTGATCTGAAGCTCGTTTCTGGAGCTTCCTGGGCAGATTCGCCTTCACATCTGTTTATCTGGCTATGGTCATTTTCCAGTTCTAATGTGCTAGTTACAAACTGATGCATTTCTGAGCATGCTTTGTCTTTTGGATCAACTGGAACAATTTCTTCAAGTTCGGTTATATCTGGCTCCATAATAAAGTCATCTTCTCCCACTTCATCCACTGTGACCAGTTCTTCCATGTTAGCTGGATACCAGGCCTCGCCTTCCATCTCACTTCCACTTTCCCAGTCTTGCTCCTGCAACAAAGAGGGAAACGAGTTGGGAAAGATGTCATAGTTATACATCATCAATATTAGGGAATGGGCTTTGGTGTAGTGATCACAAGTGATGCTTTGGACTGACCATCCCTCATGTCCTGACCATCTCTCAAGTCCTACCATGTCCATAATTCCACCATGTTTGATTTATTCTGTGTACGTGTAGGGGGTTGTATATGTAATCCATGTGCTAATAGGGAGATATTTCTTTAGAGAAAAGCGGGAGAGGAGTGAGTTGTGTCTGGGTCATTCCTGCTAGGCAGATGCCCAATTAGCACTCCACATCCAGAAGTTTCTGGAATTGGGTGTGGTAGCTGGACTCATAGCCTCCACTGAGGACAAGTAATCAAGGCAGCTTCTTTACAAAAGCACATGTGACCTGCTGGGAGAAGCTTAGCCATGGCAGCAGAAAGCAGGCTGATTTCCCTTAACTCTGAAGCACTGTACAGCAGGTTAGGAGTATTGTTAACTTTCCAACACTGGGAAGCCCCGGCCATGTTAGAAAGAGGAGACTAGGAGGGGAAACTAATGTCTTTCATTTTAGCGACACACCTTGAGTGTGATTTGATTTTAGCCAAACCGTTTTAGTTCAATTGTCTTTACCAGTTCGGTTCAGCAACTTTTTTCTTATTTAAATGGGATGATGGGTAAAGTCGTCCATATCTGGCTATTCTCTGTTTTGTATTTTTCTTGTATAGGGTTATTGATTTATATACTTAATACCGATTGGCTGATTAATTAGCTAGCTAGTTGGGTGATTCCATAGTCCAGTAGAGGAGGAGAACATCTGCTTGGGTTCCAGTTGGAGATTTCTACAAGCAAGGGGAGGGATGATATTGCTACAGAGGTTTTGGCTTAGCAGACTGTATGGAGTCGATAAACAAAGACTCTAACTGAGACAGGTAAACTCAGCCTAAGCTGTTGGAACTCTGAGTTACTTCTCACTGTGTGTTTGTGGGGACCGAGCTGTTTAGATCTAATTTGTTTCTTTTTTCTATATTTATGTATAATTGTGAAGCTAGCATATGTGGATTCTGAAGTAGCCTTATTAGATAGTAGAAATTATTATTGTTTCTTGATTATTATAAGATTATATGAAGTTGGTACTTAAGAATTAAGTTCATTCCCTTTGTTCTTTTTGGACTTGATTGTGGGGAATCCTTGCTGAAAGACCTCCATGGCTGAACTCTGGCTCTGCACGTGCTTTTCTATAGGAGTTGTGTTTAACCACTAGGAGAATTCCCCCACTGTTACATATGCACAGACCACTTTACAATAGCCATATAAATGCTTCAAGCACTGCACTTCTTTGGGGATATTTTGTAACTCTCTGGGCTGCTGAAATCTCCTCATCTCACTCTTTTGTTAATTACCACCATGTGAGCAGTGCCACAGCTGCCCAGAAATCCACAACCTGTTGTACCTAATTCTTTGAATAAGTCTTCCTTCAGGCTCAGAGGAAATTCACTTACCTACCCCTCTGGGGACATAGGAGCCTTACGAGCAGAGACTGCTGGGGGAGTGTGCTGAATTTGTCCACTCCCCATCATCACCATGACCAACCTCTCCCCAACCAACGCAGTCATTTTTTTTGCTTGGCTGCACACTACCTCAAGCTGCTACAGAGAAAGGAAACTTGTGGTTACCTACTGCAGTCACTTCCTTCCACATGGACCCTCTGCCAGAGACTCTGCTGGCAGAAGCTGGGGTAGACCTTGAAGGAAGTTAGCCTTTAGAGCTACACTAAGCTTTTAATCTCCTGGAATACTAGATAAATGCCAAATAAAACCACAGGATGGTACTAATTATAAACTCATTATCCGACAGTGGAGCTTCCTTCCAAAACATTAGCACTGGCTTTCAGAAGTGCACATACAGTAACTCCTCACTTAACGTTGTAGTTATGTTCCTGAAAAATGCGACTTTAAGTGAAACAATGTTAAGTGAATCCAATTTCCCCATAAGAATTAATGTAAATGGGGAGGGAGTCAGTTCCAGGGCAGCTTCCCTTACTTTGCAAGCACCAGGGGCGGGGGCCTCAACCCTCAGCCCGCCCACTCCACTCCTTCCCCCAAGCTCCCACCCTGGACCTGCCTTTTCTCTCCCACCACCTCCTCCCCCTTTACTTCACATGCTGTGTCCTGGCTCCTCCTCCTCCCTCCCCTCTCTTCTAAATGCTGCAAGCCAGCTGATTGCTGCGTTTGGAGGTGGGGGTGGGGATGCATGCTGAGTCCTCGCTCCTCTCCTCTCCCTCCTGCCTGGGGCAATCAGCTGGCTTGCGGCGTTTAGGAGGCAGGAGGAGCAAGGACTTGGTGCAGGTTCCCCCTCCCTCCCCCACTGCCTCCTGCCTGGGGCAATCAGCTGGCTTCTGGCGTTCGGGAGGCAGGGGAGGGAGGGGGAGCCTATGCGCTGAGTCCTTGCTCCTCCCCCTTCCCTCCTGCCTCCAAAATGCCTCAAGCCAGCTGATTGCCACAGGCAGGAGGCAGGGGGAGGAGTGAGAAGACACTGATCTGAGGGGTCTGTTGACAGGCGGGAGGTGCTGGGAGGGGGCATAGGGAGGCTGCCAGCTGTGGAGAAAGCAGGCATCTGACGAAGTGGGTATTCACCCACGAAAGCTCATGCTCCAAAACGTCTGTTAGCCTATAAGGTGCCATAGGATTCTTTGCTGCTTTTACAGATCCAGACTAACACGGCTACCCCTCTGATACTTTAAGTGAGGAGTCACTGTATTAATTACAATGCCTGTTTACTTTTAATGCATAGCTGGAATAAGTTAGATTTCAACTCCCAGAATCATTTTATGTGCATAAGAGATTAAAAATCTGTGTTTCTCTCCTCTTTGGTCATTTTCTAGGAAGCCTGGCAGTGTCCTAGGGTAGACAGACTGTTCTTGATCAGGAGATCAATTTTCTACCGCACCAGATATCGATAGCTACCAAATTCAACCATCAGCTCCTAACTGTAAAGGTATGAAGCTGGAGCATTTCGAAGAATATGTCTCTGTGCTACTGCAACAGGAAGTTTGGAGTGAAATTATTTAATTAAAGAGAAATTTTTAAAAAGAGGTTGTTTACAGTTCATCTAATGCCATCAATCTGAAAAGGCTTCATCTCCTGTCCCATCCTTTGCTGTAGCTCCAGAATGACTGCTTCTTCTATTTTTGGACACACTGTACGGTTATGTGGTCTTTTTAGGCATACGTTCCTTCACATGCATAGCACTTGGCAGCAGCAATTAAAAATAATCTATATGGGCATACAGCAACTAAAAAAATAGTCTCTCAAAACCCTGTCGGGAAAAGCTGTCCATAGAGGCAGAGTTCAATACGAGGTAAGTTAATTTAGACATCCCCTCTCAGAATGTCTGAGAAATGGCATTCAATGGGAGTGTAATATTTCTGTCTGCAAAATTTGCTGACAAACTCATGTGTTGCTTCATTTTATAATAGAGACTAAACCCAGTTAACACACAGTTTACCTTCTCTTTTCTTGTGCTTTCCACAGAATCTGCTGAATCTTTTCCTTGTTTATTCGCTGAAGGTGAGGTCTTCTCTGTAATATGCTCCTCTTTCCCAAGCTAAAACAAATACAATATGTATATCTGTAGTGACACTCAGCAGTAATCCTAAGCAGAGAGATTTCCATTATGGTTCCATTCTGAGTCTTTGTAAGCAAAGGCATTCAGCATGGTCCATTCCTTATTCATCAAATCTGTATAACTGAATTGTACTCTGGGGAAACACCCAGAGTCTGGAGACTTCTATCTAGCACAGCTGGACAGAAAATTGAAAAAAGAAAAGAAATTTTGAGAAAAAAATGGAAATGATTGGAAATTCATGAATCTTCCTTCTTCAGTTTTCCAACCAACCCTGGTTTATAATGATTGAATGGAGTGTAAGCAGAGGGCCCCAACCCATTGATTTGTTATTGTAGGACTGCTCAGGAATACAGTTCCTTGCATAGGTTATATTTTGGAAAAACAAACCACAACATTATATGGTGTTTAAAAAAAAAAAAAAGTAGATGGACTGGAAGTTTGGATCTTTTAAGCTTGAGGGCGTCCCTTTAACCTGATGAGTGACCTTAACCAAAGATTCTCAGAAGGTCTATCGCTAACACTGTTCGTTTAAGATGATTATGTACGTGTGTCCAATTACTGCAGCTTCTCTCCAAGGAAGCACAAAGCGACCACAAAAGGACAATCAAGCCACATCATCTTGGTTGTCACCAGGGACTGAACCCAGGAGTTAAAAGCAGGAGCCTCTGCAGCTTCTGCAAAAGGATTAAGATCCACACTCGGCAGCTGCAGTGGACTCATATCCTCAAAGGACCAGGACAGACGTATGCCTAACATAGAGGAATGACAGCTTTGATGTGGGCTCCTCCCACTCTACTTCTCTGAGACTCCAACTGCATGAGCTTCTGTCGTTAGCAGTCCCTGCAGACTGCCACAAGAGGAGCACCACAGGGCCAGGCAGGAGGGTGCCTGACTCCATAGGGTTACACCTTAGAGAGAGCCCTGCTCCGAGGTATCATTCAGCCACGCTGAAATACACAGGGAAAGAAAAAGGGGACACAAATCTGGTGCAGATAAACAGATCAATTGGACATGGCAGAGCCATCGCCTGCTTGCTACAGAGACTGCTGAGCTACAACCCGGAAACCTGGAAATGGCTGCCATTTTTTCCCTGGCTGAGGAAGGAAAGCAAGGTCAACTAAGGCTTGCTCTGAGCTGGCTACAGATTTTGAAGTTCAGTGGAATCAACTCAAGTCATTGTACCTGGGGAACCAGAAATAGGATATCCAGCAACTTCTGCAAGTAAACGCTCCCCAGCGAGAGACACTGACCACCTACCCATTTTCAAGACTATTGTTAGTTAAATACATGTAAAGCCTTGTTTGCATTCTGTGCAGCATCACACTTACACACCTGTGCTGCAATGTTATCAACCACTGTACACCATGTGGCCGTCATACTTAGTGTCAAAGTAACAAAGAGTTACGATTAGAACTTTTCAGAAGAGCTCAAATAAATTGTGTGCCCAAATCCCACTGGTGTCCCAGTAGTCTCCTTTTAGTCAATGATTTTTGGGGAAGAAAGCCAAAGGTACTGGAGTGAATAACAGAGCTCTCCATAATGCTATTTCTGTTGATGTGGCAAGTTACAAAATGTCCAAGTGGCTTTTTCTCCCTGCTTGGTGTTAATAATGTGAGTTCAAAACTGGCGGGGGTACGTTGCACCCCTAAAAGTGCAACTGCTCCCCAAGAAAGCCTAGAGATACTACACATGACAGGTTCCCGGGTGCATGAATAAGGAAAACAAACTTTTGCTCTCCAAGTTTCCTACTCAGTTCTTGAGCTGCTGTATAAAATGATTGTTCTGTGGAGGGCTGGTGCCGAGAGAAAGGTAGCCCATCCCCTGCTGAAATACACCTTGGACAGGTTTACCTTTCACTTCTATTAAACCTGATGATCTGGATTTTCTGGTCTGAAGCAACACAAAGTGACCTTAAGCAAGCCAGAGATAGCCACTGAAGAATTCCCTCTATGCAGGGGAACACTCTGCAGGCAGAAATCTGGTGGTGGCAGCCCTGCTGCCTCTTATGCCAGCCGTGTAAATTCTGTAAGGACCTTATGCCAGTGGCATACATAGGGCCCTACCAATTTCATGTCAGTGAAAAACATGTCATGGAGCATGAAATAAGCTCTTCCCCATGAAATCTGATCTCCCCAAAATCAACTGGGCTGAGGAAGGACAGGACTTGTTTTTCCCCTGCACAGCTGTTACGGGGGCAGATCAGACCCACCTCCACAGGCGGCGCAGAAGTGAGTGTGATAACTCTCACTTCTGCACTGCAGCAGCCTCAGAGCTAGGCTCCGGACTGCTGCCCCCCATGGCTCTTGTCGGGCTTGGGGCACCCAGGCTTGGGGCTGTCACTTCCCGCGGCTCCTGCTGTGGCTCAGGGTACCCTAGTTCCAGGGCTTCCACCCTCCCCCTGTGGCTCCTGCCTGGGCTTGGGGTGCCCTAGTGCTGGGGTATTTGCCCGCCACCGCTCCTGCAGGGGCTGGGAATTTAGTGGCTGTGGCTCCTGCCCGGGTTTAGGGACCTGGGCTGGGGGCTGCCACTCTCCATAGCTCTAGGCCCCACAGCTCCTGCCCAGCTCGGGGCTCCCCTAGCCCCGTGGCTCCAGCTGGGGCTCAGGGTGTCCGGGGCTCAGGGCTGCTGCCCTCGCAGCTCCTGCTAGGGCTAAGGCACCCATTTTTCAAACTGTCTGGGGCCCCTGGGCATGGGCCCCATGGGTCCATACATTAATCCACCACTGGCCCTGACTAGCAGCTAGGAGCTCCCAGCTGGGGCATTTCCAGAAGCTGGGGAGATCAGACCCACTTCCAGGAACCCCCTCCAGCTGCAGGAAACTCCACAGCTGCTGTCTTCAGAAATGGGCTCTGAAGGCAGCACAGAAGGCAGCATGGCAATCCTGCAGCCCTTCTTCAACAGCTTTGGGACACCACCTCCTCCGGCCCCCACAATCACCCATTGGATCAGGACCCACATGGTTACAACACCTGATTTTCAGATGTAAATATCTGACATTGTGAAATTGACCAATTTTAAGACCCTGTGGCCATGAAATTGACCAAAGTTAACCGAATTTGGTAGGGCTCTAGGCATAGGTTAGGGCAGCCCAGAATATAGGCTGTGAATTTAGGAGCTGCTACCGGGTCCATGAAGCTTTTCCTCTCCATTCCATACAAGCGGAGAATCAAGCCCAGAGAGACTGTAACTTTACCTACCAGCAAAATTTGCTAAGGAATTTAAAACTATGAAGTAACGTGCAAACTGATTCACTGCTTCTGCCTAGAGAGGATAACGAGTCCCTGCCCGGCCATTACATGGAGTGAGAAATTAGTAATATTCATTGTCACAGTCAAGAGTAGGGAATTACAAATACAAGTTACCGATTGTTCTGCCTACAACACCAAGAAAACTGAGTCATGAGAGCCAAAGGTCATTCCCATGCTGACTGCACCACAAATCACAGGTGGCTGTATAGAAAGAGAGTTTCTAGCTAACTGTAAGGGGAGCAAAACAAAACACTTTGCATGCATCCCTTTTACCTGCAAACATCACTGCAGTTTCATTGCAAACAAACAGACAAAGGACAAGTTTGGACTCGCTTCACAGCAATCATAGTAGTTATGAGCCCATTAGAAAAGCCATTATTCCAGCATTACAGCTTTTCACTTTTACATAGTTTCCCCTAGTCTAACCGAAGAAGCTCCCTGTTACCTCATCCTCAGGTGCGTTGCCTTCCTTCACGTCACTGCTTTCAGCCACAGCAGCAGCATCAACTGGGTCTTTATCAGCTTTCTTGATTTTATATTTATCACTTTGCTTTTGCCTGCTGACTTCAGATACCTTGTTGGGCCTTTGTTCGGAAGTTGCCTCCTTATCTAGGTCCTCGCAGTGAGAGTGTTTGTGCTCTCTTAACCTGGCCTCATCTTTTCTTTTAGACTTCATGGGAGCATCCTGCAGCTGCTTTTGGTATCTATCAGATTTTGACTTAGCTGCTTTTCTGTAATAGTCATCTTCCCTGCTCTTATATCCAGGTACAGCATGAAGGGCATTGGGTGAACCACTCTTTAAGTACTTTTCTCTGTGCCCTCTGGCTCCTTCGATCCGTCCATCTAAGTCTAGCTTATCCAGCTGCCGTATATAGTATTTTCTCTCGTGAACCCATGTGTCAGTCCTATCCCTTTTCTCCTCCCCGTTCTCTCTCCAGAGTGCTGCATCTCTTTCTTCCTCTCTTCGGGAATAAGGGGACTGATCCCATGACTCTCTTCCATTTCCCCAGTCTGTCCTGCTGGCACCCAACGGACTGTGAGGTGAGCTGCAGGAAGTAAAGCTCGGGGTGTGGGACCTTGGTGACAGAGAGCGACTTATGGGGCTGCGAGACCGGGGCCTCTCACTCCCATACCTGCAGCAGAAGGAAAGCACACTATTAATCATCTCTGTCTGGAGGAGACCTAGGAAACCTTTAACCTGTTTGGATCCAGCCATACTAAATACTGGGTTTGTACACTGAGGCCAAAACAAACCAACCTGAAAAATTGCACCCACAGATTTTCAACATGTACCCATTTGCACATGCATCTATTTGCACATGTATTGCTCCCTTGCGTGTGCTGGAGCCTGGTTAGGACTGTACTAACGCTCACAGCATTTTCAAAAACTCCACACAGAATCTGTCATGCGAGAACATACTTGTTCTTCCTTAAGAGTGTCACACGGTGTCAGTTTCTAAAGCCTATGACATGTTTAATACAAGCCATTTATGCATCCATGACATCACTAAGGTGATAAGAAATGGCACATGTACCCTGAGTTTTCATGTTTTAAACTTTGTTCCACTTTGTGACTATCCCTCCTACAGAACTACTCACAGCGCAAGGCCCATAAATGCACACAACAGAAAAGAGACATATGGAAACTACCAAACTGGGAGGGATTGCAACTGCTTTGGAGGACAGGGTCAAAATGATCTGGACAAATTGGAGAAATGGTCTGAGGTAAACAGGATGAAGTTCAATAAAGATAAATGCAAAGTGCTCCACCTAGGAAGGAACAATCAGTTTCACACATACAGAATGGGAAGAAACTGTCTAGGAAGGAGTATGGCAGAAAGAGATCTAGGGGTCATAGTAGACCACAAGCTTAATATGAGTCAACAGTGTGATACTGTTGCAAAAAAAGCAAACATGATTCTGGGATGCATTAACAGGTGTGTTGTAAACAAGACACGAGAAGTCATTCTTCCGCTTTACTCTGCGCTGGTTAGGCCTCAGCTGGAGTATTGTGTCCAGTTCTGGGCACCGCATTTCAAGAAAGATGTGGAGAAATTGGAGAGGGTCCAGAGAAGAGCAACAAGAATGATTAAAGGTCTTGAGAACATGACCTATGAAGGAAGGCTGAAGGAATTGGGTTTGTTTAGTTTGGAAAAGAGAAGACTGAGAGGGGACCTGATAGCAGTTTTCAGGTATCTAAAAGGGCGTCATCAGGAGGAGGGAGAAAACTTGTTCACCTTAGCCTCCAATGATAGAACAAGAAGCAATGGGCTTAAACTGCAGCAAGGGAGATTTAGGTTGGACATTAGGAAAAAGTTCTTAATTGTCAGGGTAGTTAAACACTGGAATAAATTGCCTAGGGAGGTTGTGGAATCTCCATCTCTGGAGATATTTAAGAGTAGGTTAGATAAATGTCTATTAGGGATGGTCTAGACAGTATTTGGTCCTGCCATGAGGGCAGGGGACTGGACTTGATGACCTCTCGAGGTCCCTTCCAGTCCTAGAGTCTATGAGTCTATGAAAGTATGCAAAATAAATACAAATAATTTTTTATTTAATGTGTCTCCTTCCTCTGGGTCTTCCAGTGCATTTAACCTGTCTGTCTTTAGATAAGGGAATGTCTTGTAATCTGTGTTTTGTACATCATGCCAAGCATATGGGCAATGCTCAGAATAATAAGTAATTAATAATAAAAACATTATTTTCTTTCATAACAATCATTCCATCTGTCATTGTGTTTCATTACCCAGGTTCTATGATTTACCACAGTATCCATCTGTAATTTTTTCCAAGCAGCAGAAATGAAATATAAGAGACTTCCAAAACATGAGAGAGAGAGAATTAAAAAAGAAAAGTAAATAGACATGCAGTGATTATCCTGCTTGCCAGTCAGCAGGGTTATCAAACCCCCATTTCCAAACCATCCAGCAACAAGGATAATGACACAGTATTCAGAATGTACAGAATTTGCTTTCTATATTGCTCTGAATCAAGTCATTAAAAACAAAGTATGCCCAGCTGACATCATGAGTTACCTGTCGGTGTCACGGTACATATCTCTTTCCTTTTGAGAATGGATGTCCTGGATGATTGCTGCCACATTTTTACCTGGTTTCTAAGCAAAACAAAAGATATCTGTTTAGAATCCAATATGACTCTAAGCTATTTTACGTGCAACATCATCTATGAAGTGACATTCCATGTAGCATTTCATGACACTACACCGCTACCTCGATATAATGCCACCTGATATAACGCGAGTTTGGATATAACGTGGTAAAGTAGCGCTCCAGGGGAGCAGGGCTGGGCACTCCAGTGGATCAAAGCAAGTTCAATATAACATAGTTTCACCTATAATGCAGTAAGATTTTTTTGGCTGCCAAGGACAGCGTTATATCGAGGTAGAGGTGTATTTGTGAAAAATGTTCTGATACAGTGTGTTTCCTACAGTCTTCTCTAAAGTTGGTAGCACGGTGACTGATGCATTAAAATTGTACTGATAGAAGACAGTGATCTGTTACACTACCCCAGGCATCGGCAACCTTTCAGAAGTGGTGTGCCGGGTCTTCATTTATTCACTCTAATTTAAGGTTTTGCAGGCCAGTCATACATTTGAATGTTTTTAGAAGATCTCTTTCTATAAGTCTAATATATAACTAAACTACTGTTGTATGTAAAGTAAATAAGGTTTTTAAAAAGTTTGAGAAGCTTCATTTAAAATTAAATTAAAATGCAGAGTCCCCCAGACCGTTAGCCAGGACCCAGGCAGTGCGAGTGCCACTGAAAATCTGCTTGCATGCCGCCTTCGGCACAAGTGCCGTAGGTTGCCTACCCCTGCACTACAGCATTGTATCTTTATATTTTTTGGCTTATATGATATGACCTGAACACTAGACAATCTCTTTTTCCTGGGCATTCACTATAGAATATTTGCTAGGAATCTCCATGTAACATTAGGCAAATTAGGCCTCTAGCCTAAAACATGGATTAAATAGACATGTCATTCATGTTGCTGCCTCCCTAGGAATAGATTGGTATGGTATTTAATTTCACTGCTTAGCCCATTCAGGAGCATGGTCACACAACAACACGTGTAGCCATGGAACCTTCAAATAAAAAAATGCAAAGAAAGCTTGTAAGTGAAATTTCAACAGATGAAATTTTTTCAAGACCATTTATAAAACATGGATTACAGCAGATCAAAGTGGGCATACCTCTTTAAACACTAACAATAGCTGAACAATATAGTCATATGGGCACTGGCAGCAGTTCATAGCAGTATAAGCCACTCTTTCCTGGATTAAAAAAAAAATCACTTTTGCTACCTCTGAGGGAAAGACTCAGGAACTTCTGAGCCATAAGGCTGCATGCAATTGGAACTGCAAGAAAATTTTTAGAGTTTTCTGAGTAGTTCACATTCAACATCTATCTACCTTGGATGCTTACCAGATCTCCATTACCAAAGTATGTGAGCACCTCACAAACTTTGATGTATATATACCCACAACAGCCTGTGAGGTAGGGAGGAACTATTCTTCCCATTTTAGAGATGGGGAACTGAGGCACACAGAGACTGAAGCATCTTTGGTAGAGCAGGGAATGGAACCCAGGTTATCTGAGTTCCAGGTTTGTGCCCTAACTACTGACCATCATTTTTCCCTAGTCTACCCCCAAACCAATGCTACAGCATACACACAACTCAGCCTGTATACAGTGAAATGAAACCACATGCTATGTGGCTCAGAAAGTGGGTAATGAGCTATGGAGCTTTTCACCTCTACATCACTAGCTCCTTCCCAGGTTAGTCATCATGAAAGTAATTATTCCCTTAGTGTTGGTGGCATATGTGAAATGCATTAGGTTTTCTCAGTCCAGTTCTTAGAGTACAGGAATCAGTACAATGACACTCTCAGTAGAGAGGCCAAAGGCTGAATGATGATTCGGCATGATGATTCCCCATGACAGATTCTGCACTTCAGTCAGATCATCCGCAGAGAGAAAAAACAAGCCGCTGATAAAAATGTTTAAGGTAGCACTGCCACCATAGTTATACATGGAAATTGTAGCGTGGCTCCAGGGTACAATTAGTGAAGCCATATTTAGTAAATCATATCTGAAGAATGACAGAAAGAACAGTAGCCTCTTATTTCTGCCACCACACGGAGTCTGCAATGTTTCATGCGTGGCTGGATATTAGGCTTTCGTTAGACTGAGCAATACCAATGTCTGGCCATAATAAGACAGCTGGGGAAGGAGTTTAGAATTAATGGTGTGACAATTAGATTAAGTAGAAACTCAGCAAATAACTCAAATACAAGAAGAAAGCCAAACAGTCAAGTAAACGTGGCTTGTTAGCATATGTTGGTTAACTTATTTGCTATCATTTCATTTTTTAAATTCTTACTATGGTAAGTAAAAATCAGTGATTAGCAGAGGATTTTAGATGGGTTTCAGAGGGCGTGCCAATAACTCCAGAGTTATAGTACAATCCAGAACATGTTTATCGTTTACCTTCAGCTGAAGCTCCTTGTATCTTTTAGACATTCTGATGAGTAACTTGTCATCATTTATCATAGCGGGTTTCTCTTGGTAGTACTGCACCATTGCCTGTGCAGTCTCAGTGTAAGCCATTTCGAGAAAGGCCTATCACAAAAAAGAAGCAGCTGGTGGATGCTAGACAATATGCAATGAAAGAGAAAAATGTGGCACACCAACTTTAGTTCATAATATTTTTAAGTAATAGTGATAATAAATTGTAAATGCATGACTACATGCAACCGACGAAGTGGATATTCACTCTTTGCTGTTTTTACAGATCCAGACTAACACAGCTACCCCTCTGATCTTAGAGCCATGTAGCTTTTCAGCTTTGGAACTGAAATTGTAATCATGATTATTTTGATCAGTATCCATTTATTTAAAATAAAATGGATTGCCAATTATAAAAGATGAGACCCTATCGAAAACAGAAATGAAGAAACCACTAAGCAAAAAAATAAAAATGACTAACTAAATCTTTCTTGGCATGTGTAAAAGTTAATTCACTTTCTTCCCTTTTTTTTCGTCATCTTCCAACTTTGTGGTTAGTTGGTGAAAGGAAGCAGAGGAACTGAAATACTGTGAGGTGCTGCTCTTGAGATTTCCAACTGAGTTTTGCAGACTCAGTAAGGATCCAGACTTTGGTAGTCAAGACAAATCAAATGTCAAAAAGTTAGGAGATGTGTCTGTCACCATCAAAAGCCAGAAAGAATTAAAAATCAGAGTGATGTTAACAAGCAGGTATATAACAATTTAAATAAAAATATATTTATTAAGTGGCCAGTGTAAACTCATGAATGTAAATTTACTGCATTTTAAAGTATGGTTATGATGAGAAGACTATAAAATCATACATATCCCACTTAAGTGATTTACTTCCATATGATTTTGATCAGTTTACAATTTAAATACAACATAAGATTTTGCTGACAGCCAGAATTATGAGCTCAACCTATGATCTAAAAATCCAGGCTGTGCTTTGCTTTCTGCTTCACCAAAAATGAAGATTCTGTAACCAGCACTTAGCTACAGTGGATGATGAATGAAGCAGAATAGAACACAACTCATTCTTTCCATGGCTAAATCAGCTCTGCAGTGATGAGTAGAAAAAATAAATAGCACGATGACAATACAGAGGGGGCTACTAAGGGTAATAGAACAAGTCAAAATTATTCCAATTTCTAAAATGATAAAGAATCATTTTTGCAAAAATGTTTCACTTATTAATACAAAGTTTTCACCTGTTTTTGCCAGTTAATAGGCAATCAGAGATGCCATGAGCTACAGACACATTTGTAACCCTGATCACATTTTAAAAAACACCTCTTTGTACCTTAATAGCAGATGTAAGCAGAGTCAGGATGAGCTCTGCCCTGACATCTGGTGGTGAATTATGGCGAGTTGTGCAAAAGAACTTCAGGGGCTGATCTTGTTTGCATAGGCACACCCACCCTGACCATTTGAGCCTACAGCAGCTCAAATGGTCACTTTGGCTGCTGTGGGATCCCCAGTTTCTCTGTTATTGAGGCAGGAAGAATAAAGTGTTGTTACCCTGTGAGTCAAGGCCAGTGGAACTGTTTTATGATAGAGGGACTTGCCATCAACTAAGTAGCACTCGCTAGACAAGGGACATGGGTTCCAAAACCCAGTGAATTGAGAGAGGCCTGAGACAGGTATTTGTACCTGGTGGTGTGGTTCTCTCTTTGAGGGCCTGGAACACCAATTGCACCATCTCCTCTCTCCACTGTTGAATATCAGAGCTAATTTTGATTCCATTAAGAGTCTAGTTACAGGCTGCTGAGCTGAATTCACTTTGGGCCAATAGTGCACCAGCACTGGGGCTCCCCTACTCCAAGCTGAAATCACTGAGTGCTGTGTTAACTAGTGAGGGGGCTGAAGACACATTGCTAAGCAGCTGACAGAGCAGAGCAGTTTGTGGGATGGTTGGAGTGGCTCATGGGATGGCTGGTAGAGTTGAGTGGAGTGGAGCAGAGCAGTCTGCGGGGAGTCTGGAGCGGCTCACAGGACTGCTGGTGGAGTGGAGTGGAGCGGAGCAGTTCACGGGATGGCTGGAGCAGCTCGTGGTGAAGGCTGCAGCAACACCCCGCGGAGAGGCAGGGCAGTCGGCCTTGGACCATGTAAGATGCCCCTTAACACCCCCCCCCATTTCCACCCAGGCTCAGGGGGTAAAAACTCTGCTGATAAACTTTTGAACTCTGGGGCTGCACTGACCATGGACAGAGACTTTTGGGGTGTTGGAACTTCGGGGGATTTTTGGGTTGCTGGACTCAAGAACCAAAGTGAAAGGAGGGCCCAATTTGCTGGAGTGGGTCTTTGCTCATGGTTTGGTCTATGAACCCTAGTTGTGGTGTTTTCCAAATTTAATGCTGATGTCATTTACCTTGTATTATTAAAATTTTTCTGCTACACCGAGACTCTGTGCTTGTGAGAGGGGAAGTATTGCCTCTTTGAGGCACCCAGGGGTGTGTGTAAGATTTTCTCAGGCCACTGGGTGGGGGCTCGAGCTGGTTTTGTGTTACGTTGTTGGGAGGGGACCCCTATGTACTGAATCCGGCCCTTGCTGCTATCAACTTGGCCTGGCAGAAGGGTTACACATACTTTGCATATTCAAGCTTCTGTTACGAAGAAATTGCCTTACACAAAGATTAATACATCTCAGTCAATGGCACAAAAGGCAAAATACCTGATTAGTAGATTTCATGAGGATATAATTAGTGACTTTCCCAAAGGGAAGTCCAAGATTAATGACATCATTCTCTGTGCAGCTTCCTTCAGGGAGATTGCAGATGTGTACTACTCGGCCCACGGTGGATTTGCTGTGTAGAAACTAAGAGGAATAAACATAGTTGTATAGAAGGTTTGATAATACAGCACTATATAGGTTTTTGCACAAATGAGATTTTCTAATCAGCACTAAAAAAATTAAAACCAAACTTCCTTCCTTTTAAATATTCTCAAGCTTATAGTTCTATACCAGACCCAAGACATCTCAGGACATTATACAGTGATAGTAATAAGTTCAGGTGAGGGGACTACAAATGAGGTATCGGATAACCATGGGCTGCATTTAAATCCTTCTGTCTCTAACTTAAACTGAATCATGGAGGAAGTAAAGTGAGCCCTGTTTAACTTTTAGGGCAGTCACATGTATTTCATTTTGCAGAACATACAACCTCCCTCTTCCATACTGCGGAGTTTCCACTTCGGGGCCCCTTCTGAACACTGACACAGACACCGAACAAAGTTCCCTAATTGGGTTGGCACAGATTTGAAGCTGGCAGAGTGGTAATCGCGTCGAGATAGTGGAAATCTATTCTGAAATACTGAGGCAGTTTCCAAAGCAGTCTCCTGTCGCCCTTATGTGGAAAAGAGCCTTTACACTCCCTGTTCAAAGAGGCATCGAGCTATATTGAGAGATGTATGTAATGTAACCCAGCTAATGCTACTCGGAAGACTTCTCACTCAGGAGATAACTGGGGATGGACTCTGGAGGACTTATGGTCTTTGCTATGCGGTGAGGGCAGATTTTTCCCAGAGAAGTAACTCTGTCTTCAGTTAGAATGTGTCGTTCAAAGAAAGGTGCAAATCATTTGAGCTAATACAATCAAGTTCTCTGGAGCCACCACAGATGTTTGGCTTGTCACCTGAGTTCATAATTTAGAAAGTTAATGTTGCCCAATTTGCACCTCTGACCCATTACCTTGCCTCCATGCATTAACATATTATCATTTGTTTGTTTTTGTTTTCCATTGCAGTGAAATATAAGAGACACTGTACAGTGCACAATTTATTATCTAGTTGTATCTTAGGTTGCCTAGACACTGGGAAATGAGTGTTATTGCGATTCTATATCTTACCACCAGTGCTGGTCAAATAATATTCATTGAATTATTGAACACAGTGTAACCTTTCCTCCAGAATGGAGAGCTCCTTTAATCTGTTCATTGTCACTCATTGCTTGGTCGTTAGAACAGAAAAGAAAATCAAGACATTTTACAAATGCACTAGCTTTGCAATACCTGGCTTTTCTAGGCAGATCCTTTTGCATTATGAAAGCTGAACAACTGCCAAGTTCAAAAAGCCAAATATTTTCTCCAGCAAACAGAGAGCTAAAGGCCTGATCCTGCAAGGTACTAAGCACTCTCAACTCCCGCCGAAGGGAACAGGAGCTGAGGATGCTTGGCATATTGTAGACACATGCCCAAGGGAACAAAACTGCTATGAGAAGTATTCATTTTTTTAAATCTAAATATACTTCCCCTTAAATTTTCAGTGATAATCCAATGTTGTTTAACCTAATATGGATGTCAAGTGCCTGTATCCTAGTTTTTTCAAAAGCTTGAGGTCTTATGTATTATTTATATGAGATATATTGATAAAAAAGACTTGCATCATATTGATCAGCCAGAAATTTGTCTTGGAATCTTAAACATGTTAAATGTATGGTGTATTGCCTTCTAGTTTGCTAGTATATGTATTGCATTAGTGCCTAAAGGCCCTAATCTGCACCCATTCTGCTAGATGCTCTATGCACACAAGCACACATATATAGTACGAAACAGTTTCTGCCTCAAAGAGCTTACAATCTTCTATCAACAAGGTCCAATTCAAGATCAGCAATTCTGATTTACCAGAGAATTTTTGGGAAAGCCCAAGTCTCATTCCTGACTGAGGGCATATCTACACTGCAATCATGGCGTCTGGTTGCTTGAGCAGACATACCCAAACTAGCTTTAATCCAGCTAGCTCTGGTGACAGACTAGTGAAGCCACAGTGGGCTTCAGCATGAACTGTAGAAGCCCACATGGGACTCTGGGTAATTACTCAGCTGGCTAGCCTATGCTGCCAGGGCTTCAGTGCCCTAGGACCTGAACTAGGCAGATTAAGGCTAGGTTAGGTATGTCTACTTGAGCTGAAATCACACTCCATGGTGGCAGTCTAGACATTCCCCGAGTGACAGGATCTCCCTTTGAAACTGACATTGGAACCGAGCAGAAGCTTGCACTTTGGTGGCAGGACAGAGCTGGGGCTGTGTTGCTGTGCTATTTTGGTTTCATGAGCCACTCTCTACCCCTTGATAATTGTTTTGTTTTGTTAAAAGCCGATGAACAGGTTGTCACTGCCAACATTTCAGGATAATATGATGCTGTATATTCCTTTTAGCAGGCACAGTCACTATAGAGATATATTAAAATAGCCCTGTGTGTGATGCTTTTGGAAAGATGCAACTTGAAACCATGCAAAACTCAGAAAGGTTTGAGTCTTGTCACGAATGCAGACTGTGTTAATTGAAAAGTTATGAAGGTTCATGAACTTGTCAAGCAAACCTGGGCAGATGGATAGCTTTGTATTCTCCATTCCTGTGAACTCTGTAATTATGTGTGGTTGCGACTAGAAATGGGCCCACCTGAGCTTTGATGTAGCTCAGAACCAGAACTCAGATCTGTATCTAAATTCCATAACTAGGTAAAAAACTTTCTACCAATTCAAGCATTCAGGCAACAATCACTATTTTAAAACTTCAACAGTCAACATTCATTTAAACAAAGATTTTGTGAAATTCTTTTTTTGTTATAGCTATTAGCAGATGGTATACAGAGAATGTACAGGGCTTGATGGATTTCCCTCTCCTACTATTTTGAGGATAAAGTCAGCCAATGAGGATGAAAAATACCTGTTCTGTCACGCATGCCAAATCCATACCCTACAGTTTAAAGAAACAGCTGTGCACTGTTGATTAGGTATGGTTTTCAGCAGCATTTTCAATCAACTTTCTTTACAATCCATTTCTACATGTAATTAACCCATAGAGCTGGTCAAATACCATGAAAAATTTGTTGAATAAATTATTTGAGGCATACCTGTGAAATACATCAAACAGTACTAGCCAAATGCTATTTCACCAGCCTTAAAACACTTTTCTTGTATGTTTATTACATTTCTTTTCATTTCTTAGCTTCACTATATACTTTCTCCATCCTTCCCATAATTGATCACGAGGATTCTCTCCCTTAAGTTTTTTCAGCACTGCTTTCCTCTCTCCGACAGCTGATCAGAAACAGAAATTTCATCCCCCCCTGGATGAGGAACTGAGCCAGCCAGAGGACTTGGGTAAGACCAGACATTTACAACAGTTTTCTACCACTCTTGGAACCCGCAGAGGGCCAGAGTTAGCAGACCCTGAATGTGTTAACCTAGGGCTGGAGTGTCTATACTCATTTGTAACCCCAGGTTAGGGACTGTTGATCTCTGAGTCCCAACCTGGGGCTCCAGCATCTACACTGCATTATGTAGGACCGAGTCCAACCAGACTTCCTAGCGCTCTCCAAAAAAGTGGCTGCTTTAGACTTTTGTTTGTGGTGCAGGGTGGGAAAATCTGATTGTCTACTGAACTTGACTGTCCAGAGGACAAAGAAAGTCAGCCTGTGGAATTGTGGGATACTTTTGGCAGACTCCCAGAGCAGGAGTCCAGTGGAGCGGCATCTACGCTGAAAAGCAATAGGGTTTGAACCCTGGTCTTGACTTGACTCAGGCTTGGACCTCCGTTGGGTCCTGGGCCTCTGTGTCCAAGCTCTGGGTTAGTGCAATTGGTATATAGGTGGAAAGGGGGGTGTAGGCTTGCACTTGAGTTTGAACCCTGGGCTTACACTGCAGTGCAAATATATCCCCCAGCTCAAATAATGCAAAAGGGAAAAACTCTCTGACAGATATATCTGGCTCAAGTCAACATCATAGCTCAAATGAATGGCTTGTAAGAAGGAGAGAAAGAGGGCTTACAAGCAGCCAACTTGGGTTACCCACCTCTGATGGTGCTGCAGAATTTATGCCCTGAAAAGAGATGGAGTTATCCAGACCTAATACAAGCCTTTGAGATGCGGTTTGGAGCTAGCCATTAATTTAAGTTGGCCATGGCACAGCTACAGATCTAGAAGGAGAGGGAAAGAAGAAACCCAATCTGAACTGGCAGAAAACCTGTATTCCTGGCCTATCTGGATACAACTGAGGCCTTCCAGGATAGACTGGCAATGAACCAATCTACAGCTGCTCAGCTGGACTTGCAGATCGAGATCAGCAAAAGGAGGCCAAAGACACGCCGAGGGGCTGTGGAAATTGCTACAGAACTTGAATTTTTTTCAGGCAGCAGTTCACCAGAAGAGGAAGCAGCTGCGAGTGAGGAAGATGGAAGATGATCACCATGAGCCCTGTAAATTACAGCTCTGTCTCTGATATGTAGGATGAAAGAAAGGATTCAAACCTGGCTCATGACCATATGGAACGACTGCAACAAATGATAAATTTGGTTTGTAAAAGAGGGAGATGGGCAATAATGCAAAAATGAATGGAAACAGTTCAGTTAAATGCTGGGACTGGGACAAAACTGGATTTTTATCAATGTAAGGTGGGCCAAGACAGCCTATTGCAAATAGTGAAAGCCTCTTTCCCAGCTCAGAAAACAGGGGGACACCAAGCTGAAGAGGCAGAGCTTGGAGGTACAAGGATCACCCCCCCACACTTTTTGTTTATATTTGGGCAAATAACAATAATGGGAGTTTGGCTATTGAGTGTGTAATAGGATCTGTGATGTGCGTAGGGATAACTGACATGGACTAGATGATCACAGTGGGACCTTCTGACCTTAGAGTCTATGAATCTATCAAACTGAACGCACACTAATGTTGTGCCAATATTTTAAAAAGGTAAACAGGATGAGCCAAGTAATTATAGACCTGTCAGCTTGACATCAAACCCTGGAAAAATAATGAACAGTTGACTCAAGTAATAAAGTGATAAAGAAGGGTAATATAGTTAATGCTACTCAATATAGATTTATGGAAAATAGATCCTGTCAGATTAACTTGATATCTTTTTGTGATGAGATCACAAATTTGGTTGATAAAAGACTATGGTGCTGATGTAATCTACTCAGACTCCTGAAAGGGATTTGACTTGGTACCATATGGCATTTTGTTTAAAAAAACTAGAATGATACAAAATTACCATGGCACACATTAAAGGGATTAAAAACTAGCTAATTGACAGATCTCAAAATATAATTATAAATTGAGAATCATCATCAAGAGGGCGTGTTTCTAGTGGGGTCCTGCAGGGATCAGTTCTTGGCCCTACACTATTTTAACATATTTATCAGTGACCTGGAAGAAAATAAAATCATCACTGATAAAGTTTGCAGATGGCGCAAGGATTAGGGGAGTGATAAATAATGAAGAGGACAAGTCACTCATACAGAGTGACCTGCATGGCTTGGTAAACCACGTGCAAGCAAACAATGTACATTTTAATAGGGCCAAATGTAAAGCTGTACATCTATGCTCAAAGAAAGTAGCCCGGCCATACTTGCAGGAATGGGGGGGTCTATTCTGGGAAGCAGTGATTCACTTGGGGGGTATGTTAGATATTCAGCTGAACATGAGCTTGCAGAGCAATGCTCTGGCCAAAAGGGGCTCACACGACACTTGGATGCATAAACAGAGGAATCTTGAGTAGTAATAGGAAGGTGATATTACCTTTGTATTTGGCACAAGTGTGACTTCTGCTGGAACACTGTGTTCAATTCTGGTGTTCACAATTCAAGAAGGATGTTGATAATTGGAGAGGGGTCAGAGAAGAGCCATGAGAATGATTAAAAGAAAACACGGGATGGGTGAAACACTTTGAATAAGGTAAGAACTAACTCAAATCTTCATCCCAGACTCAAAGAGGACTCAAGGAAGGTGAAGGTTAAGGGATGACTTGATCAGAGTCTATAAGTACCTACATACAGAACAAAACTTTGAAAATGATATAACACGATCCAATGGCTACAAGATGAAGCTAGACAAAATCAGACTGGAAATAAGGCACAAATTTAACAGTGAGAGTGATTAACCATTGGGACAACTTACCAAGGGTTGTGGTGGATTCTCCATCAGTGATAACTTTTAAATCACGATTGGAAGATTTTTCTAAAAATATGCTCTAGTTCAAACAGGTATTAATTCAGGGAAGTCCTATGGTCTGTGTTATACAGGAGGCCAGACAAGATGATCACAGTGGTCCCTTCTAGTTTTATCATCTATAAATCTCCGAACATCCATGGCACGAGAAAAACGAGAGCACAGAAGAATAATGACCATATTAAAACAAACAGGGTGATGTTTCCGAAGGTGATAACTCAAAGCAAATAGGGGCAAGATGGGAACAGAGTCAGCTTGGGTTTCCAAGATGCTTTTGACGCCATAATACTCAGTAGACTAGCGCATAACAAGCTGAACAGAAAAACATATTTGGATCTTATTTATTATTTCTATTGCAGCAGCACCCAAAGTGAACCTTTGACTTTCCTATTTTTCACCCGAGCTTTTCTATATTTCAACTCCCATCTCTTTATATTTTTATCATTATTATTATTAGCCCTTTTAAATTTAATAATCAGTTTCAACTTTAGCTTTTGTTTGTATTTAACCCTTGCAATTTTTTATCCATATGGATAAAAGTTCAGGTGACTCGGGTGAGACTGTAACAGGGGAATATTTTTGGCATGTGAGAGGAACAATGATGAATGCAGGGAAGAGTTACAACCTGAAATCATGGAAGGGTGAACAGGGATGTGAACTTGCTGAAACATTACTAATGGCACTAGCTCAAGCAAGTAGCACAGAAAGTTTAACTAACAGAAAACTAGTCCTATAGAGCACATGTTCCCAAACTGGGGGCTGTAACCATTGGGACAGGGACTAAACAGGTATCAGGGACTTGCACCCATCCTGCCTTTCCCATATTGCTAAATAAGAGGGTGTCCCAGTGTGGGGAAGGTTGAACACCACTGCTAGAAAGTACTTTATCAGAAGGATTACATGTTGCATGTTACATGTTGCTCGTAGGGATGGGTGAAACATTTTGAATAAGATAAGAACTAACTCAGATTTTCATCCCAAGCTCAAACTGGACCTGAGCCTCTTTGGGGTTTGAAAATATTCAGAAAACCATTCTCCTGATTCATCCACTCCAGGTTTTATCTGGGCACACAACAAAAATAACCATAAATGTGTAAAAAAGTCCCGACTCAACCAAGACCAGACACATGTAGGAGGTACAGGCAAATCTGAATAAAGAGCTGAAGTTTTAGTTGCTTATCCAAAAGGGACCTTAAAATAGTTGCTTATCCAAAAGGGACCTTAAAATTAGTTCATTGTTGATTTGAGTAAGTGTAGTCTGTTTCTGCAATTAAACCAAGGAAGAAGAGATTATTTGCCTTATATACTCACTTTTACTCCAGATGGAGGGGAAGAAAATGTAGGACCTGGCTGACCAAAGGCTCTTGTTGATACAGTGGTATAAGATGAGCCAGCATTCGATGAGTAATCTAAATAATGGATTGCACACACACAGTGAAAACCTTGTATTAACTATATGTATGTGTCTAATTTTAAAAGACTGCTTCTAAATACATCAGAATTATTATTCACGCTTCTGCACAGAACTACAGATTGCGGTACTACAGCAAAAAACACGAATGAAAGGAAAAACAAATTCATACTTTAAGGTACAATCTCGCTTTCTTGGCTTTAGTTCTTCCATAAACTCCTAGCAGAGAAAGCTTAAAAAGGGACCGCTTGGGATGAAAATTTACAAAAAAAAAAAAGGTGTTCATTATAAAATTACTTTCTTTTTCATTTTAATTTGCATACTCATTATTAATGAATACTTAAACAACTCACCTTCGATGCCAGAAGGGTTGAAAACTGATGTGTTATTTGGAGATGAATGCAACGCTGCCTCTGCTGAACTTAACACACATCGGATGCCAGTGCTTTAAAGGGAAAAGAGAGCTTTACTTCAAGAAGCAGGAACATAACAAACACAATATGTCAACATTTCGGAGGCCCAGATTCAACTCTGGTATAAATCTATTGAAGTTAGTGATGTTACACCAGCATGAATTTGGCACAAGATCTCTGAAACAGTACTTACTTTTCTGAGAAAACCATACATTTTTGGATGTGAAGATTTCCTTTAATGTGCTGATCCCAGTCCTATGTTGAAATAAACAGGACATGACTGATAAATGTACAATAGAGGCTGTTTTTGAAATCGGCTTTTTTCATATACTAGTAGTTTCATTTAACTTTATAGTTCATGGAAAAAACCTGGCAAGAGAATCTGATTCATGAGGTAAGTAAGAATAAAAAGGCTTACTGTATAAGAAGGGTACTAAATGGAATGATTCTAGTTCTACATGGACTTTCATTCCATGCTTACATCAATTCACAGCTTGTAAGTAAGATACTATAAATGGATGTTAAAAAGACTCCAGCTCCTGAAAATCGTCTATGCATGACTTTTCTCAAGCAATTAAGTTTATGAGTATTAAATCAGTTAAGTTAATATAGCTGAAGGCCTCATCCTTCAAGATGCTCAGTACCATCAAATTCCATTAGTGTCCATAAATTCTGAAGGTTCTCAGCACCTTGGAGAACTGTGACCCTGCTCATAAAAATGTTCTGTTTTTGTTCCAGCATGAAACAAAAGCAAATGTCAAGACTTCAAAAGTTGCCTCAAAACAGAATTGATGTCCTCCAGTCAACTCTACAAATTATATCCTCAGTTACACCCAGGTAACTCCAGTCAAGGTTGATGGGGTTACACAAGTAGCATAACTTAGCTTGCAGCATCTTTATTACCAGTGATGATGCACAAGAACCCATCTTGACTCTCAGAGACTAGATAGAGTTTGCGGGACTGGTATTTAAAAGCCAACATAGTCATTTTTACTTGTGAAGTAAGCAAGTTTGATATGATATTAGTGACACAAGATGAACAGAGAACTCCACAGTATGAATTTAGTTGAATCACTCTGCAGAGTAGAATCACCCATTAATGTGTTAGATAGAATCACTTACCTTTAGATCCAAGATCTTTCTGTCACATATTGTGCAGACGTGTGGGAAGTGAAGAGGAGCTATGCCGTGAAAGTCATTTAGTTCATGAGGCTGAAGTGATCTCACTGACAAATCAGATGTTTTTGTGGTCAACTCCTCATTCTGCCTCATTCGGGAACTACTGAAAATTGGTTTACTATTGTTAAGTCTGTGGAAAGGAAGTGTAGTCCCAGCACCAAACTTTGTGTCAGGTGTCGGTTCTTCAGGGTTGTACAGTTCATTTCTTATTTCATACTGCTGACCTGTGGACGGCCACAAGTTGCCACTGACCATGAGGTCAGCCTTGTTCTGGCTGGAGAAATTAGGAGTGTTTTCCCACTGGCTATTTGCACCTGTGTTATGTACCACAGGGCCTGCTTCTCCCTTCTGACTCACAGTGTGATGAGCACTCATCTGTGGCTCACCAGAAAAACCCAAAGATTGTATTCCTGTTGGATGTTGTCCTTTAGAATTGGGGCCATAGAAGTCTTTCTGAAATCCAGGCTGACTGTCTTGTTTTAGTTGGCTGGAAGGACCAAAATGACCTTCATACGGTACCCCTCCTGAGGAGGAGGAGCCTGAGTGAGACCCACTGGTCATGAAGTTGTGCTGATTGCCCTGGCCTGCATCAGCTGTGTATACTTGAGGGGCAGACACATTTTGTTTATTGTAGTCATAAAATCCTCCCGCAGCAGATGAGTGGCCTGTCTCATTGAGACTCATAACTACAGCTGGTTGGCTGGATGTCTGAGCCATTACACCTCCAAAGGGGTGCATGACAATAGAATTTGGGTTTTGATTCTGTATGTTCCCAATAGGCCCCATGCTTCCTCCTGGTACCGCTAAAGCTGGATTCTGTGCTGGAAAAGGTATTCCACTAGATGGAAATCTAGTATTGGCGATCACAGGTCCTTGCTGAGGTCCTCCGGCATGCCCCTGGGGAGTGTTAATCATGGACGGATGTCTTAATTGATTAAACAGTGGCTGAGACATGGCCACTTTGGAGAGAACTTGATTCAGAACAGTTGCAGCTGCTGTGTTGCTGGTGACTGCTGTCTGAGCCAATTTTAGCCTGTGCAGGGTAAGCTGGGCTTGTAGCTGAGCGAGCTGAAGACTTGCGGGAGAAGGAAGCAGTGGATTTGGAGCGCTGACAGAGAATGGATTTTTGTCCAGAAGCTTGGCCGCACTGAAAAGGAACAGGAGATGGTTTCGTTAAATTAATCTAAAAGTTAACAGCAGCCCCCCCTTCTTACCATAATGGGACCTGGGTTAAGAAGCTACATTTTCTAAACTTGTGGAGGGCGAGATGGTGGTTTATGACACAGCAGTAAGCCATCTCTCTTAAGTGTCTAGTGCCATATTCATTTCAATTAAAATGTCATTAGGGAGATCAGTGTTGCAAAGATGGGAAAAAAGCCACATGTTTATCTAGAGTCTGATCTAGGGTTGCCAACTTTCTGATTGCAGAAAACTGAACACCCTTGCCCTGCCCACTGCCCCGCCCCTTCTCTGAGGCCCCACCCCCACTCACTCCATCCCCCTTCCTTCAGTCACTTGCTCTCACCCACTCTCGCTCACTTGCTCATTTTCACTGGGTGGGCGCGGGAGGGGGGTGAGGGCTCTGGCTGGAGGTACAGGCTCTGGGGTGGGCCCATAAATGAGGGGTTCATGGTGCAGGAGGGGGCTCTGGGCTGGGGCAAAGGGTTGGGGTGCAGGGGGGCGGATGAGGTCTCTGGCTTGGAGTGCGGGCTCTGATGAGTAAATAAGGACTGTCCCTATGTTACAGATGGAAAAACTGTGGCAGGAAAGTCAAGTGGCCCACCAAAGTCAGGAGGGAAAGCTACAGTCAGAGCCAGGATGAATGGATGATCAGACAACTCCTCTCCCTTGAAATAGCTGAGCTGTCCTAGGAGTCTCTCTCTCTCTCTCTCACACACACACACACACACACTTCTGTGAAGTCTGCAAATTTTAATCGCAAGGGATGAAATAATTCTACAATCTCACCAGATCGAAATCAAGGTCTACGTGATTTTCACCCCAGCCAATGTTCATCATATACCCTTGTTTAAATAACTTGAATGAGACTCCTAATGTGAGTACGCTTATGCATGTGCTTAACAGCTTGCAGGAGTAGGGCTTCAGTGGAGTGCGTTATTCAGAGCTGGAATGCTTCACGATACAGGGAAGCCTTCAGGAGAGTTGTGGGGGTGGGAAAGGAGGATACTTGATTAACTTTAATTAGAAGGCTCATCCAAATGTAAGGGTGGTATGAAACAAAAGGCATAAAGGGAGCAGCCCAGAGAGAAGGTTGGAGGGAGAATATGTAGAGGGATGTTATGTTCCCGCACAGCCTAGCCCCATGTAATAAAAATCCATAAAAAGAAAGCTAAATACCACGCTGAACAAAAGGCAATAGGGTGTTAATTGAATACTCACGTAAGGATATAAATTACACAAAAAAACCTCTACATTAAAATATTGTTAAGGTTGCAAAGTCAAGCACTCAAAAGTTAGGAAAGGTCAGAATTAAGATTGCTTGTAGAAACTTAACTCTGCCCCATTGTATATATGCATTATGACGCACTTTAGCTACACAATCGCTATTTTTATAAAGAACCACGGCTGCCTGGGATCAAGCAGGGGGAGAACTGAAAGCACAGGACAGTCTCACTGCTTTCAGTTCTTGTGCCCAGCACTAGAACAGCTCCCAATAGGAAGGAGAAGCAATTGCAGGAAAAGTCCTGCTCAGCTCCACAATGCAGCATGCTCAGGATTTTCATGGGTGCACCACAAGGCTTCTCTCTGTCCCCATGGTAACCCTCCTGCTACATTTCACATCCTTCCTCTGAAACATGGAAGCACTAGAACTTTTCCCCAGACAGTTGTGTGAATTTTAAAACACTGGCCAAACAATGCATTTCCCCCTAAATTTGGAAAACAGCTGAACTGTATTTGCAGAAACGTTAAAACAAAACCACAAAACATCACCTCTGTCTATAATGACCATCCTGTGTGCTTCCAGGAAATATGCACGATCTCTGGATGAGACTGCTCGGTGGATGTGCATAATATGGCATCCTCTGGCCACACTCCCTCTATAAGCAGTGCAAGCCCCAATTTGGACAGAGCTGGGCCCTTAGGGTCAATAGACTTGGGCTGACAGAGCTCACACTGGATCTCTAAACATTGTTATCTAGACAGTGCTTTGATGTGGCAGCTCAGGCTGGAGGTTGGGTTCTGAAGCCCACCCCCATGGGGGTGGGCTTCAAAGTGCTGACTACACAGCTTCAAAGTGTTGTCTACACAGCTATTTTTAGAGAGATAGCTCTGATCGTGCTAACCCAAGCCTGTTGACCCAAGCTGGGAGGTTTGCTGCCAACTAGACATACCCTTACAGGCCCATAGCAGAGGAGTGGTTGCATCTATTTTCCACCTCTGTCATGTCACCCTCTTTTCCTTGCCAGGGGCTTCTGCTAACAAACACCACAGATAATCCAGGTGGGTGAGGTAATATCTTTTATTGGATCAACTTGTGTGGGTGAGAGAGACAAGCTCTCGGGAGAAAAGATCAGAGATGTAGCCGTGTTAGTCTGGAACTGTAAAAGCAGCAGAGAGTCCTGTGGCACCTTATAGACTAACAGACGTTTTGGAGCATGAGCTTTCGTGAGTGAATACCCACTTCGTCTGCACGCATGCATCCAACAAGTGGGTATTCACCCACAAAAGCTCATGCTCCAATAAGTCTGTTAGTCTATAAGGTGCCACAGGACTCTTTGCTGTTTTTGAGAGAAAAGATATTACTTCACTGACTTTGTCTCTCTAATATCCTGGGACCGAGAGAGCTACAACAACACTGCATACCACAGATAATCAACACATTTCAAATGGCTGCTCATTCTTTCAACCACTACGCACAGTACTAAGCTGTTGAATAAGAGGAATCCTGTCCAAGACTCATTTTATCTGCACTATAAAAATCTATTAAGTTTTAATTTCAAGGCAAGAACTAACCATCAACTGCAATGCAACATTTGCTGTTAATAATTGGCTGATTTATAAAGATGTAATTAATTTTGATGGCTTGTCAGTATGCGACATTTTAAAAACACAAATTAGTAAAACATCTGGTTAAATCTACAGTACAACTAAAAGAAAATAAATGGGTTTCATATTTAACATTAAATGTCCATTAGCAACTGCAGGGCACATCTGTTTATAGGGATATCAAACAGTATTTCATTATGCAGCAACAGAATTCGCTGTCAGTAGAATAAATGCATATCAGCAGACTTCAGCTCTCTAGTGTCTTTTGTTTTATCTTATAGTGGTTTTACTTTCCATTGCTCATTATCTGACCTGATTTGATGGTAGTGCTTCCTACAGATTCGTTTGCAAAAGGAAGTTACCAGGAAAGCATGGTCAAAATATGATGTACATACAAACAAACCCAATCCTGTGAGAGGCTAAGCACCCACAAATCCCAAGCGGATGTCAACAGGATATGAGGTTGCTCAGTACATTGCAAAATCAAGCCAATTAGCAAAACTGTATTGCTTTAGCATGCAATGCAGTGGTAGAAAACTAGCATACGTTGTTATTACCACCTGAAAATTAGACACACTATTATGCCTAATTACTTACTATGAAAGATATATTGTGTAGCTAGCATCAGGAATATCCTTATTTCTGTTATGCTATGTGGGATTCACTAAAATCAGAATTGTTTTTTCATTTCTTAGCTGCTAGTCCATCCTGTATACTGTAAAAGCAATAAAACTCTTTATAAAAATGCTTTATGAGCATAAAGATGCTTTGCCTAGTAGTTGGAAAATAAAAACTTGAAGGGTTTGTAGTTCCACTTATAATTCTTTGAGATTTTGGAGATCCAGATGAATACTATTTCTAACAGTTTAATCCCAAGGTGCTGAAAGGACATACAATAGCACATACCCATCAGAGAAGCACAACAGCTGCAATGGCTTTGTAACGGCTCCTATTGGCCACATGGAACTAGTTCTCCGGGGAGACGGTAAAACCATTTGTCTCACATGTTATCAAACCATGCCCCAAAAGCACCGGGTACTCGATGTGCCATAAATATAGCAGTTAACTGCTAACAGTGCCCCACAGAAGATTCTACACCGTAATGCCCTGTTATAGCAATTCTCTATCCGTGGGCTGCATGACATTTCAAGGTACTCCGTGGAGCTTGCTTTTGTCAAATACTTGTGAAGTATTTGTCCATTTTAAAGCTGGACAGGAGGGGAGACACAAGTGGACAGCAGAGATCGCTGCCTGGTGTTGCTCTGAGCAGCAACCTCCACTCTCCCTCCCCTTGTGGGGCCACAGATCAGGGGAAGGGTCCCAGAGCTGAGGCTGCTGCCTGAGCCCAAATGTCTACCCTGCAATTTTATAGCCCTGCAGCCTGAGCCACATGACCTGGGCCAGCCAGGGGTGTTTTATTGTAGTGTAGACATACCCTCTGTGTCTGTCTGCAGAGCTGGAGCAGAGAGAAGCCTGAGTGAGATTAAGTCGCCAATCAGCAGCAGCTGCTGCCATCCCTACCTAACACTGTTAGCAAGTGAAAACATGAAGGAAGGTGCAGGGGAGGGACATGGATTGCAAGTTCATTCGGACATTGGCATTTCTAGACTTCGGAATGCTTCATGTTGCAACCTTAAAGTTCTTTTAACAAAGTTCCCTCCTCGCCTCTGCCCTGCTGAGTTCCTACCCCCTCGCCTTCCTTAACGGGATATTTTTAAATGCAGCCAAGCACTGTAGCTAGAACTGGGAAGGTGAGGCACTTGCATCCGGGCTGGGAGGAGGCTGTAGATTAGGAGGCTGAGAGCAGCTGTGTCTCAGACAGGATCTCTGTATTTAAAGAGCAGTTCATGGTAGGAAAAAGTTTGAGAACTTGTGCTCCCCTATGTAATATGGGACCTAGGAGAGGTTATGGGACCTGAAAAATGTATATATAATCATTTTAAATGTTGTTTCTCTATTTCTACAATCTGAGCAAAATATTTACATTTATGACTAGTTCTTGCCAGCACAATTTTACAGTCAACTCCGAGGCACAGATTTAACCAAATATTGAAGATTTTATAAATTGTATAAAGATTTTGCTCAGCAAAGATATTTTTGATTAGTAATGCACCCTATTTGCACACACACACATGGACAAAACAATCCATCTCCTACACGTTATTTGTTGCTGCCAGTATTGCCAAACTTAATTGTTCAAAAATCATGAGATTGGAGATGAAAAACTAATAGTTTTGGGGATTCTTTTTATTTCCCTTCTGATTTTTAACATCTGGGGTATGCAGGTCACATTTTCCATTTTTTTCCCTACAACTATGAGGGCTAGAAATCTTTAAAGGAAAAAAAACCAGAACAATCCCCAAACCAAAAAAATGAAAGCTCTGATTCTCACATACACATTCACATGACTCCAGGAGCTGAGGCTTTAAGAAACACACCAAATATCATGAGATTCACAATAAAATTCCAAAAGCATGCACAACTCGATTGCTACTATTTATTTCAACCAATCTGTTATCTCTGTAATCTTTAGCGTCCAGGAACAGACAGTATCACAGAGTTGTCTGTAGTTAGTATCTGAACACCTGGATTAGTTGAATAACCCCATCTCTGAAAGCGATGAAAAGGCTAAATAGAAAACGTCCTTTAGAAGACTCGAAGAATATGTTGATTGCTTATTCAAAGCCAAAATTGTTCATAAAGTGCGGTTTAGTAAATTACCTTTCTATTCTATTTTGAATTACACTTGTGGAGTGATTTATTTGGATTATGCTTGCTCATGCATATATTTGGACTGTTGCACCTGGTGTGAGATTAAATAGGGTAGGCAAATGTACTGTGCTTCAGAGGTGTGCAAAATTTAATGTTTTGTGGAATTCCGTATGAAAATTTATTGTCTTCTTTAATTATGCATATGAATCTGGCATTACATGTAATTTTGTTGAGATGACATTTTTTCATTGGAACATTGAGAAAACATGAATTTGTGAAAATTTCCAAGGTAAAACTGTTTTCATTTTTATAATATAATTTAAAAATGTGCATATTTTAGCAAAGTTTTCTGAAAATAATGATCCAGTTTAGTGCATAAAAATAAACCAAAACAACTTGAAATTCAGGAGTATGCTAAATATATTTCTATTTTTGATTCTGCACTACTCTACAGTTATGATAATTTATAACAGCTGTGTATGCAAGAGTATGCTATTTTTGGTAAATTACAACTTTTGCCTGAATCAATTTTTTCTAACACAGCAAACAAACTTGCTGTAACTGTTCATTGAGGACTATGTACATGGTGAGTTTGATGACTTTAAAAAAGCCATTTTTGAGTTATCTGAACACAAAACATTATATTCTGTTAAAAGTAAAAAAACATATCTTCTCCTCAATGCTTCATTAGTTCCAAAACAGCTGGACTAATGTTCCTAAACTTTTAAAAAAAATATTCACCATTTGGCTGATGGAGCAAACCAAAAAAAAAAAAAATAAATCCAACCCCATATTATATATAAAGAGCTAACAAAAATCAATACGGTCTTAGGGCCAAACCTTGCCTTCAAATAAATGTGCACAACTTTAGCAATCTTCCATGAGCACTTTGGGCACATGAGGGCAAAATCTGTCCCCTAGAATTAAAAGAGCTCCACAACCATACCTATAACAGTGCTGCGATTAGGGTCACAAGTACAGCGATGATAAATCCAAGTAATATAAAACAGATTAACTAGTAAAATCAAGGTTTATATTCTTTTGTTCTTCTAACCCTCCCCAAAAATGTAGGGTTCAAATTCATTGTTAAATAAGCTCACCACTTACGTCAATAAGGATACGTGCTTTGGTGGAAAAGCGTATGGGGAAACATTTTTCTTCCATTTGAATTATACTCCAGGACCCTTTTTTCCTCCAGAGCTCTACAATAATATTTTCTTTGGTTTTTGCAGGAGGATTTTCTGGGTCAGAAGATTTTTGGACATTTGCAGAAGGGAGAGAAGGGAACTCCACCTTTATTATTTAGGTTCTGAAATCCTATGCAGCAGAAGGTTTCTTGCTGAGCTTTGGTCACAGTAAAATCAGCTAATTATAGGGGCACTGAAAATCTGACCTGCTTTAATGCATTTAAATGATGGGGCCATAAATCCTTCAGAATCCAAATTCTATATTAAAAGCCCAACATTATGTTACTGAGAACTTAAAAGAAAGCATTAGCCAATGCTTACATGGGACCTAGACAGAACAGTCATGTGTGTTTGCCACTGGGGGCAGTACCCTTATCCAGCCTGTTACACAAAGCTAACCATTCAGTGGAGAATGGAATGCAAATACTCACTATTTAATCACACAGCTGTAATGGCTGGGATTTTCAAAGCTGTCTAAGGGAGTGAGATGCCTGACTCCCACAGCAAGCTCTTTAGCCTCCCAGGTTCTATCCCCCACATGGTTTCTGTTTATATGCATCAGCAGTTCTTTACACTTATAGTTGTAAGACAAAAAGTTGCGTCTCATCTAATGCTGCTGAGATATTTCTTATTAACCAGTCAAGTTTATGCAGCACAGGTCTGGGAGTGGCTTATCGGGGAGAACAGACCTTGCAGAAATCAACTAAATGTTTTGTTTTCTTTAAAGAGAGTTCTGTTCAATTTGACTGGCTCAAACCATGAAGCTACTGTCATGGATCACAAGCCAGGGCAGTAGCATAAAAACAACAAAGCAAGGGGTGTGGCATTCAGAGTGTGTCACTATTTTGTTCCCTCATGTTTGATTTACATTCACATTGATGCCAGCACCTTCAGTTTTGCTCAGAAAATGTTCTGTGTTATATGGCATCTGTTTGCGGTGCAATTTCTAGGTACTGTAATAACTGGTTTTTCTTTATAACTCTCTCATGTAACACCCTCCTTCCATTTGAGTCAGAGAAGTTAGAGATGGAAAAGATACTGTTTAGGCAAAGCCAGCCCCTTGTAAGTACAGGATATAGTGTCTCTGATAGAGAATGTGTCAGATATAGAACAGATACTCCATTTACTCTTGAATACTGAAGTGACGTTCATTGTACCACTTTGTACCATTTTTCTCAAAGCAGTGTTGCATGTACTGTCATAGTGTTTGAGGACTATTTTGTAAATATGGATTAATAATATGTAATAATCATACCAATTCCCCCTATTCTGAGAGACTGGCTCTCATCATCTGTGATGCAGGTTCAGGGACACCCATACCATGGGGCTGCATCCCTGACCATCTTGGCTAATAGCCATTGATGGACTTATCCTCCATGAACTGATCTAATTCTTTTTTGAATCCTGTTATAGTTTTGACCTTCACAACATCGCCTGGCAAAGAGTTCCACAGGTTGACTGTGTGTTGTGTGAAGAAATACTTCCTTTGGTGGCAAGAGGCCATTCAGAGTTGCACTGCAGAGAGCGGAACACTTCTCTGAGTACATAGTTTTGTTTTACAAGACAAGACGGATACAGAAGATGGAGGGGTTGAACCCTCCAGTGACATTAAACCTGGAAGCTAAGAATTTAGCTCAGGCATGGAAGAACTGGAAAGAGGAATTTAATCTCTATGTCGATATCGCTAGGGCAGATAAAGCGGAGGCTGTGAAAGTCAAACTGTTTTGTTACCTGATTAGAGAAAGGGGGAGAGGGATAAGTGAGATTCTGTGGGCAGAATTTCCCCGAGCTCAATGCACCGTAGAAGCAATAATGGTCTGGTTTTGATAGTCACTGTAATCCCTATAAAAATGAAATGGTGGAAAGATACAGTTTCTTTAGTTGGAATCAAGCAATTGGGGAGGGTAGAGATAAGCAGAGCAGCAGTTTAAAAGTGCTAGCAGCCTGTTGTAACTTTGGAAATATTAAAGACTCGCTGATAAGAGATCGGATAGTGTGTGGGATACAAAACTCACAAGTATTAGAGCGGTTCTGGAGGGAAGCTGACTTAACTGTAGAGAAAAGCTTGGAGATATGCAGGGCTGAAGAACTGTCCAAGGAGAGGATTAGAACCCTGGAAGGACAGTCAGCAAAAACTACACATGCACTACATAAGAAACAGAAATCAAAATCAGATATGTATCAGAGGGGTAGCCCTGTTAGTCTGGATCTGCAAAAGCAGCAAAGAATCCTGTAGCACCTTATAGACTAACAGACGTTTTGGAGCATGAGCTTTCGTGGGTGAATACCCACTTTGTCGGATGCAAAATCAGATCCAACATCAATAGATGACAATGGTACAGACACATGCATGTATTGTAGGAGAAAACATGTAAGACAGAAAGAGAAGTGCCTGGTTTATGGGGAAAAAATGCCATATCTGTGACAAATTTAATCATTTTGCAGCCAAGTGTTTGTCCAGAGAGAAGAAAAACAAATCCAAGCTACATACAATAACTGAAGAGAGCAACAGTGGTCATGAGGACATTATGTGGCTGACCCAACAGCTGGTAAACACAGTGCAAGGGGACCCTAGTGAGCATTAGAAACAGTTGTATGCAGCCATGTTATTTGGGAGGAAAGCGATACTGTTTCAATTAGATTGTGGAGCAAGTTGTAACATTATCCCAACCAATCTGGTGAACCCAGACATATGTTGGAAGAGACTAACCAGCTGTTAACAATGTACAACCTTACCACTTTAAAGCCCATGGAGAAACGTAAAATTAAATTAAGAAATCCAAGGAACACAAAGAAATACAGACTGGATTTTGTGATCATAGATGACGAGAAAGCAGTACCACTTCTGGACAGCAAGGCCACTGAATCTATTAACTGGATAAAAGCACAGCTCCAGAACATAAAGAAAGGGATATTGGGGGGACTGAAGATAAGTTGGATGGTATTACCTGGGACCAGGAGATGATACAGAGGGAGTATAGACATGTGTTTCAGGGAGGTGGATGGCTAGATGGTGTTTATAAAATAGAGATGAACACCAGTGTGAAGCCAGTTAAAATGCTAAAAAAACCAAGAGTACCTATTGCATTACTACAGCCACTGAAAGACAAACTGCAGAACCTACAGAATTGTGGAATTATACAGCCCGTAGAGAAGAGCACAGACAGGATAAGCAGTTTTATGGTGGTAAAGACATACAGAAGACTGAGAATATGCATAGACCCACAGCCTTCAAACCAAATTTTAGAATGGAACCACTTCCCTCTGACTACAATTGGGGACCTATTACCAGATCTGTCTAAAGTGAGACTTATTCAAACATGTAATGTAAAAATGGATTCTGGCACATCGAACTGGATGAAGAATCATGTTACTTGACAACCTTCGCAGCTCAGTTTGGGAGATACCAATGATTAAGGACGCCAGTGGAAATCAGTCCTGCACCACAGGTGTTGCATAGCAGATTGACCCAAGCATTGGAGGGCCTGATGGGAGTCCACACAACAGCAGATGATGTTCAGACAGTGGCAGAGGGTGATAACTCAGAACAAGTACAATGAGATGACGACTACAAATTACTACATTTTATAACAGAGATGCAAAGAAAATAATACAAAATTGAACTTAGACAACCTCAGAATGAGAGTAACCAACATTTGACATTTGCTGATCTCCAAAGGCCTGAAAGTAGACCCAGAGAAAGTGAGGGCAATTAGAGAAATGTCAAGATTCAGCAGTGTTAAAGGAGTCCATAGATTCCTGGGAATAGTCACATATTTAGCACAGTGTTGCAGCCATCTGTTTGAGAGTTGCAAGATCCTGAGGCAGCTGACACACTGAGAACCCTTACAGGAGTGGATGGACCAACACAAACAAGCATTTTGGAAAGGAAAAGAGATGATTGGGAAGGCTCCCATTTTGAAATATTACAATACAGGGGAACCTCTGATTCTGCAATGTGATGCATCCAAACTACCATGCTGCAAGGGGACAGCCTGTTGCGTTCGCAAACACAGCACTGTTTGTGACAGAGAATACCTGTGCTCAAATTGAAAAAGAGTTGTTACCAATACTCTTGGGAATTGACAAGTTTCACCAATGCACTTACGGTTGCACTGCGGACACACAATCTGACTATAAATCTCTCAAGTGCACTTGGTGTTGGGAGACACGTTGATCCATACATACATACCAGAACCCAGCAAAGAAGTATCCATAGAGGCTGAGGTGGAAACAATAAATATGGTACTTATCTATCTTCAACGAAAGGTGGCAAGAGATACAGAAAAGTACCGAGCAAGATAGAATACTTCAGACATTGAAACTCATGATCCTATAAGGATGGCCAATGACAAAAGACCAAGTACCTGACAGGGATAACACCATTCCTTCTGATAAGAGACAAATTGTGTATACAGAATGGCTTTATATTTTGGGGGAGAAAAACCAGTTATTCCAGCAGCTTTTAGGAATGAGATTATGCACAAAGTCCATTTGTCACATTTGGGAATTGAAGGTTGCTTCTATGATCATTTTAGACTACTTTTCTAATTTCTGGGAGATAGTCTATTTACCAAACACAGGGATCCAGAACTGTCATATGGAATATAAAAGCAGACTTTGCATGGTGTGTGATACCGGACCTCATGGGTGCTGATAACGAACCACGGTTTGTTTGAGGAGAGTTTTGGAATTTCAGTAAGGACTAGGGATTTTGATCATATAACATCTTCACCAGGGCATCCTGAAAGCAATGACAAAATGGAATCAGCAGTAAAAAGTGCTAAAACTGTTGAAAAAAATGAAAACTGCTGAGGCTGACTCATATGTAGCACTACTAGATCACAGAAATACTCCCTCGCAAGGCCTAAATTGAGGTCTAGCCCAAAGACTGATGCACTGTAGAACTAAGACATTCTTGCTGAGGAGCGGAAGGTTGTTAGTATCAGGGTACTCAGGTGCTTCACTTGCTGAGCTGCAGAGAAACCAGCAAAAAAGACCAGTGTTTTACCACAGCAGATCCATGAGAGATCAGCCATATCTGGAGCCAGGTGACAAAATGCATATGTAATCATTAACAAAACAGGATTTGTTCTAGCACAAAGCCACTGTGTTTCAACCAGGAAACCAAAGATCATATCAATGGCAAAAGGGCAATGGACAGTGAGGTGAAAGCATATGCACCCCAGGAAAATAAAGGAACCCTGGACAACATGTTTTAGGGTTCTAGAGCAGGAGAATCCTGAGCTACAGTTGTTCAAAGCAGACAATGTCCAGGGCATACCAGAGGAAAGACAGGAGGAAGAAGGTGTTTCAATGGAGACCCCAGCAACACCAAGCCTAGAGACTGTAGTTGACCAGACTGGAGGAAGAAAGCACCGGGGATCACCAGTGAACCATACTGTACTAGAGGACGGTGGATTGTAAACAGACCTGCTCATCTGAGGGATTTTGTACGATGGACTTCCAAGTTGTACGGGTACATAGGCTAGACAAACTGATCAGGTGATCAATGCAGTAACCTCAAGAGTGGTCAGCATCTGAAAGGAATATATGCATTTATGTTATCAGTTATTGCCGAGGTGTGTTACAGTTTTCTTGAAATGAGAGGGCATGTAACAATATCAAAGTGCTAGCAGACACTTTCAGGCAGCATACTGTCTCCTGAGGGGAATCGTCTGGAAATGACAGCTCCTGGGGAACTATCTGAGAAGCCATATTTTAAGCAGCCACAATAAAGCTGGAGCTTGTGAATTAACCCTGTGTCAATATTAGGTCTTCTGTGGCAGAAGGTCCAAACACAACTAAGTATAAAACAGGGATGATGCCTCTCCCACAACCTCTCAAAACAGGCTCATAGTACTGAGTAGGGCTTTGTTTCTTTTAATGGCTCGCTTCCTACATCCCATCCCCAGAGGAAGACATGCTGCTGCTTTCTGCGGGCTACGTCCAGTTCTGCTCCAGTTGGCTGTCAACACCTCTTACTCAGAATGTCTCACCGCCGAGAGAGATTGGGTGCAGGGTGTGTGAAGAAGGGGTACCAAAGAGTGTTACCTCACCCCAACCCCATTGCAAAGGTAGAGTCCTCAGAGCTATGAGGCACAGGGTATGAGAGACACGAGCAAGAGTGTGCGGAGCAGAAAGGCTAGGAGGGGACAGAATGGCTGTGGGTACCTGGACGTGCAGAAGGATGTGGGAATGCTCTGGGGCAGGGCTTCTGTACAGAGCTAGATGGGACTGAATGAGTGGTGAGGTTCCGGGGAGACTGAAGAGCGACAGAGTGCTATTTGTAGGGGTGGGACAGAGCAAAAAAGTGTGGGGAGAGAGATCCTAGGAAGTGGGAATGGAGCCTCCGAAGGGGAGAGGACTATGGAAAAGCCTACCACAAGGTGGGACAGAGGAGGTCACCCGAGGCCCTGAAGGGAGAAGAAAAGAAGAGGAGGATCCAATGTGAGAGTGACATGGAAAGAAATAGATGGAGAAATCAGGAAAGAAAGGCCCAGGGGTGAACATGAAAGGAAGGGGGAACAGCTAGGAGAGGAAAAGACAGAGACTGGGAGATGCCTATGGGATGAGGACAGGAGCCCTAGGAAGGAGAGAGGTGCAGACCTGGAAAGTGCAAGAAGGATCAAAAAGGGAAGAAGGCCCCCAGAATAGAGATGGAGTGAGAGGGGAGAGACTGAGGAGGAGAGAAGATAATTAGCCAACTACCTGCATTGCCTACTGGACGCTTGCAAGAATGGATGCCAATGTCAGAGTCAGTATCTCCATCTTTAAGTCTCAGTGAGTATTCACAGCACATGTCCCAGAACCCCATCCCACCACCACTAGTAACATTAAATAAAGAAGAGTAGCTTGACACTCCCGATCTAGCCATAGTTGAAAAACAAGCAGAAACCTTTTAACAGAATACAACAAAAACTCTAATTAAAAAATCCCTTCAAGCCTCCTTTATGCCCCATAATGAAGCAAAAAATGGAAAAAACCCAATTTAAAAACATCCTTTGCAACTAGCACTTACTTCTAAGGACATTACCACAGTAATATCTGTAATAACTAAGTAAATATTTTAATATGGATCTTACATACTAATGTTAAACAACAAACAAATATTTCACTATATGCACCTAATAATACCTGAAAGCTTCTGGGCAATTTTTGTTGTATTTAAAAATGGAAGAAGACATGGTGTTGTAAGGGTGAATGATGCCTCATTTTAAAAAATCATATTTATTACTAGTTTGCACTAATATTATGCCTTTCCCCACAGAATCTAAAAGCTCTTTTGCAAAGTTCCTGTCTCTATTTCACTACTACTTTTAGTGTCCAATGTGAGAAAATGAGGAATCTAAGCAGCCAAAAACTGAGGTGCACAGAAGTTGTAAATATGACTGAAAATTTAGACTGGAGTGACTTGCCCAAAGCAGCACAGTTAATCAACGCAGGAAAAAAGAGCCCAGCCTCTCATTCTCATTCTCCAACCACTAGACATTCTGTCTCCCTATTTATTTCTTCACATTTATATAATGTAGCTCTAGGTACCCATTCAGTAGTCTGGGTGCCTATCATAGGTAAACACACAAAATACAAAAGGACTGCTCACAGATGTAATTATCCCATCCTTCAAACCACTTACTCAATACAAAAGGAACAGGAGTACTTATGGCACCTTAGAGACTAACAAATTTATTTGAGCATAAGCTTTCGTGGGCTACAGCTCACTTCATCGGATGCATCCTCAATACACTGAGAAGAAAGAAGGAAACGGGATTTGCAACATGCCTGGCACATTTATAAATCCAGGCTCTGGCAGACAAAGAGTTTGTAATCTTGACAAACTGAAAATCTGTCTAACATTCAGGTATTGTATGTACCAAATGTGCAGAGAATTTGCCTGCTTTTCTAATATTTGTAAGATTTTTTAAAAAAAAGACATATGATTAACCCAGTGTGTGACATTCTTTATAAACACTGTTAGTGTCTTCATTTGGCTCTCAGTATAAACATTGCTGCTTGGGGGAAAAAATAAAATATTACTATGGCTGATAAACAACCACAAGTTGGTAAATAGTCTAAATGATAAATTATATGTACAAAAGTCAATAAATGGCACGTTTAATGAGTCAAACCTACATGAGAATATTTGTCATAATTCATAATACTTCCAGTTTGTTAATAATCACTGCACAATTAATCCAATATTACTACCGCATCCAATAGCAATTTGGTATTGCATATATCTAGCTATATGGCTTTTGGACGTTGAAGTAATACTGGATTAATTATAAAGTGATACATATACACACACAGTATCTAGGTATATATAACATACTAATCAGCATGGTATGTGAACTTCTAAAGAGAAATATGAGAATAACTCCTCTCTATTACAAGCAGCTAATGCAGTGGTTCTCAAACTTTTGTACTGGTGACCCCTTTCACATAGCAAGCCTCTGAGCATGACCCCTCCTTATAACTAAAAACACCTTTTTATATATTTAACACCATTATAAATGCTGGAGGCAAAGCAGGGTTTGGGGTGGAGGCTGAGAGCTTGCGACCCCTCATGTAATAACCTTGCAACCCACTGAGGGGTCCCGACTCCCAGTTTGAGAACCCCTGAGCTAATGGAATTTATTTTGTCCTTGTGACATAAATTTGAAAGAATATGTGCCAACTAGAATAACAGGATGGGTCTATTTTTTGATATCTGAATTTCCGCAGTTTTCTTAACTGATGTTCGTATTACATAATTGCATATTTCGGTATTTTTTAAAGTATTCCTTGTATGTTGTATACTGAATATTTTAAAAATAGATACACATTATCATATATAATTATATATTCACACACATTATTTATACACATACACTATATACATATTAATCGTGATAAACCCAGAACTGATCTGGCTGCAATTGAAATCAACTGCAAAACTCTTCATGAATTCAGTGAGAACAGCATCAACCCTCATGTCTCTTTTTGGTTATGTTTACTTTAAAAACATAAGAATGCACTGAAGAATAGTCTTCTTTAAAGGTCTCTCAATGCAGATTTGATTATTAAGACACGATATCAATAAGATTTCATGGGGGCAAAAGGAAACCCAATTTGGCCACAAGGCTTCACTCTCTGTTTTGTAGTTGTCTGTTATTCAGTTTTCTTAAAAGGATCCAAACTGCAAAGATAAGGCCTTCTTATATACAAGTCTTATGATATATATTTAATGTCTCTCATTTTTTTTAGCTTTAAAGAGCAGTTCATGTGAATCACAGCAGAGTTTAGATAGTATATCCTTTCATGCAGAAAATGCATTATATCAAACTATAATTATCGGAAATCTTTGGCATACAGAATATTATTTTATTGTCTTGAATAATAAAATAAGTGTTATTCAATCAGTTTCCAAAACTAAACATTAAATAGAGTAGTGTTTAAATGCTTAAATCTTGAACACACACCAAATGCATTTTCGACAAAGGAGGCAATTTAATCTAAACTCTGTATTCTAAATTCTATATCATTTACCTTCTTAAGATTTTCCTTTATTTCTGCCTTCAGTGCTAGTTAGAAGTAACTGACAGTTAACATATTCAGAGCTCTCCATGGTAAAAGCAAATAGCGTATTATGTTGGAAAATCAGAAACTGTGTTGCTGAAAATATCTGATTCCACAGAATTGGACGGAGCAGCTGTGGAGCGAAAGAAAAAAAAGAAGTGATGATAACAGTGCTCAGTTTGTACCAGGGCTTGCCGGGGCTGAGTCCCAGCATCTTTAGGGTTGGCAGTTCATAGCCCTGGCACCTCTGGGCTTGCCACATCAGTTATGACAATAAAACAATTTCTTGAGCCCCAGCACCTGTGTTTTCATTACAAATTAAGCACTGTATGATATCAGACATCTCCTTCATCTAATGATTTTACTACATTACCATCTCTCAGAAAAACAAAACAAACAAAGCCCCAACCCCCCTACAGATATTAACTGAAACACTAAACCAACATGATAAAATTGTAAATTGAAAAGACAGTACTTTTTGTTTAAGTATATACTTATTTCCTGTGGGCTATTTTTTGGGGTATGTTTTTCATATTTTTACTTGAAAATACACACTTCTCAATAGCTTTATGTTTATGAAAAAGGACAAGTCTTATTTAGTTCTGTTGGTAACAGTATTAGATTATTATACTTAATTCAGAATACATATTTGATACATCTTTTAATAACAAAACGTTTCTCAGGCCACAGATTGTACTCTCTTTTCTGTTTTGAAAGCACTTTCCATACCGTATGAACTACTGGAAATAAACAATAACGAAACACTTTTCTATAGTATTATATGCTACTTATGTCTCTGGATTTTTCTCTGAAAATTAGAACTCTTCTTCAAAAGTAACTTCACATCCAATACTAGTTGCAAAAAATGTATCATCCTTAATATAATAGCTTTGATATTTCTCTATTCCGAAGAATTCTATTCACAAACATGATGCTTGATCTACATTTAATGAAAGTCTCAGTTCTTTAGCAAATAAGAACATTTCTAAATTCAGCCAACTCTGAAATATTTTTGATGTTCTGATTCATTTTAAGTTTTTTTTAAATGGCTCAGAATTAACAGAATTCTGCCTTTCATTTATTCACATTGTTTAAAATGCTCATCAAAGAGTAATTAAACAGGTAAAATAAATAGCATATGGAATATTTCTTTAAGTATAAAAATCCTAGTTCACAAAAATACAACCACAATCACTACATGAAATGGACTGAATAGTTGGTTTAAAATAAAAGTTAACTGTTACAAGTAAATCTACAATTTTGTCACTTTTTCTTTTGTTATGGAAATATTTATGTTTTAAAATTAAACTTTAAAAAGACCATAAGAAACTACTAAAATACGCCATTATACTTAGGAGATTAAAATACGGCCAGTTTTTTGGAGAGGACAGAAACCAGTGTCACTTCCATGGTAGGAAGAGACATGATGACATTATGCAATCTTACCTTTTTGTAACATTTAAGGGCCAGTAGGAGGTGCAGCCAGTAGCCATTTTTGGTATTATGCACACACCTCCCTAAAACCTCCCATTGACATTCTACCTGCTTTCTGCATGCTGACTATTTACAAGCTTCCTCTTACAAAGTCATTACTTTAGGAGTGGGGAAAAAAAGCAACCCATATCCAGGACTGGAGGACAGGTCACAAGGTCTCTTGCATTACACGCATGGAGTGTAAATGGCAAATAATATCAGTTGACGTTTATGCCATATGTTCTCGGTCTCTTCACATACCAGCACCACAGAGCCAGATCCGTACAGATTCACTCCAAGGAACCCTACAAAGGAGGAGGTCCCAATCCAGTTAGGCAAATTGTGCAAAAAAAAATTGACATACATCGACAAAATATCAGAATTGTTAATTTTACAAGAGAACAATGGGAAATTGTACTTTGGTCCAAAAGTTCAAAAAATAATCTCCAAATAATCAGTGTCGTCAAACTCAAAACACAGAGACTCACATAATGTGTTTCATTTAATATTTCTGTTCCTGATCTAATCAGACATTTTCAAAAGATTTGCGACCTCCCAGTAATTCAATTATTGAGAACAAAAATTAATTACTGTAAAAATAATTACTTCTATGTTGTTAAATGGAATTGCATTCAACAATGTTAATATATTGTTCATTAAATATATGAACAGTATTTAGCATGAGACACAGAACAGTGATTCTGATCCAACGACATAAGGGAACAGAAAGCTGTGCATTTTTAAACCATATTTAGAGAGTTGTCTCATCAATCTTTTCTCTTGACCATTTCATGCTCATAGAACTCACTCCTGAAAACACAAGCTTTTCCTCTTCATACACAGGATAGAACTTTGGTTACTCTTCTCTGGATGTGAAAATTACTGGCTCTCTCATATTTTATGTTGTTCCAAGATTCAGCCAGGAAAAAATGCTATTGTGCTTCCCCCATCCCAAAACTGCAAACTGCACTTTGATAGCGTAATAAAGGAGCTGCTGTCCCTTGTCCAAAGATCAATATATCCTGATTGTGCCTGTGCTCTCTAAGGTGCGTAGAACTCTGGAGTCAATCAGCCCACTCCCTTTACAGCTAATTTACAGCTGTTCAACTTGCCTGCCCCTTTAAGCTCCTGGGAAAAGCAAGTTATTTTTTAGCTTTATTTAGTAACAGTTGTTGGAAGCCCATAAACCTTCCACAACATGGCCGGCATTTTGCAGCTTACAAGGTTTTATCACCGAAGATGCCAGTTCCAAAGTTATGATTTATTAAAAATATAAAAGCAGATCCTATGCTAAACTGAATAGGAGTACCTGTGGCACCTTAGAGACTAACAAATTTATTTCAGCATAAGCTTTCGTGAGCTACAGCTCACTTCTTCGGATGCATAGAAGCATCCGAAGAAGTGAGCTGTAGCCCACGAAAGCTTATGCTGAAATAAATGTGTTAGTCTCTAAGGTGCCACAAGGACTCCTGTTCTTTTTGTGGATACAGACTAACACAGCTACCTCTCTGAAACCTGTGCTAAACTGGAGTATGAGTTTCCATGATTGACTGTTCATAAACCATAGTTTTATAATGCATAAAGTTTACACCAAGCTGAGTACCGAAATGTCCCTATCTTTTGTACCTTTCTTTCTCATTATCTGCTTTTCTGTCTCCTAAGTGTCACTTATTGCAAAACACCTCACCCAATATCTCTCCAAAGAAGAAAACTATTCACCTAATTTAGGACTTCGCTCCCACCAAGCTGGCTCCAAGTTTTTTGCTGCCCCAAGCAAAAAAATTTTCCCGTGCCCCCTAGCCCCACCCCAACTCTACCCCTTCCCTGCCCTATTCCAACCCCTTCCCCAAATCTCTGGCCCCGCCTGCTCCCCCAGGCACGCCGCATTTCCCCTCCTACCCCTCCCCCCTTCCCAGGCTTGCCTGGGAGGGAGTGGGGAGAAGCGGAGCAGCGGCACACTTGGGGGAGGAGGTGGAGGTGAGCTGGGGGGGAGCGGTTCCTCTGCCCCCCCCCAGGGTTACTTCCTGCAGCTCTCCATGCGCCCCCCACTGCTGCAGCTCACCTCCGGCTCCCAGCTTTTTGTGCCCCAAGCCAAAAAAAAAAAAAAGGAGCCAGAATGCCGCCCCTTGGAAAGTGCCACCCCAAGCACATGCTTGGAGCGCTGGTGCCTGGAGTTGGCCCTGGCTCCCACTAAGAAGTCATATCTTTAGAAGTTGGATGGGAGTGTTATAAAAAAGGGGGAGCACCTAACAGATGGTTCAGAGTGTTTCTCTGTATGCACACAACTTCATCGGTGGAAAAGAGCCTAACGTTCTATGGGAGGAAAGGCAATTAGCAAGGCCTAAAGCACTTTTCTAAAGCTTCACTGGGTCTCTCCACTCAGTCTAACTTAATCCTCCCCACTTTATCCTCTGTATATATCAGGGGTCGGCAGCCTTTCAGCAGTGGTGTGCTGAGTCTTCATTTACTCACTCTAATTTAAGGTTTCGTGTGCTAGTATTGTTGTATGTAAAGTAAATAAGGGTTTAAAAACATTTAAGAAGCTTCATTTAAAATTAAATTGAAATGCAGAGAGCCCCGGACCGGTGGCCAGGACCCGGGCAGTGTGAGTGCCACTGAAAATCAGCTCGCATGCCGCAGGTTGCCTACCCCTGGGTATATATACTGTACTAGGTGGGACAAGAAGATGCAAGTCAGCTTTTGTTTAAATCTGAATGATCTTGATCAAAAATCAAAGCAACCATGAATCTGTTTCATGTAAACCTCTCTAAAAACATGGGAAACCCTCACAGAGAGCCTAACCAGAAACTAGGGTCAAGGTCTTTATGTCCAGCAACAAACCCAATCCTCACCACTGCCTGTCTATGATTCACTCCTTCTTGCTTCCAGCTGGTCAGCCAGTCTGTAGCATGGATGTGTTTATTATATCAGCACTGGTTGTGTTTCTCCTACCAAGCCAAAATGGGTGGATGACAGAGTAAAGCAACACAAGTAACGTAAACAATTTGATTGCAGAAAATATTATCCAGTATGAAGGCCGTGCCTGGTGTAGTTATGAGTCTAGCACAGGCAAAGATTCAGCTGTTCAGCCATATAGATGTCCTCAATTTTCCATTGTCCAAATTTTCACCTATTCCCTATTTCCATTTCACTCAATACCTAGGGTTAAAAAGGGCCCTAAATCTAGGATTGCCAACTGGCTAATCACGCAAACCTAAAGGCATTTGCCCTGCCCCTTCCATGAGGCCATGCCACTGCCTCACCCCTTCTCTGAGGCCCCACCCTTGCTCACTTGATCTCCCCTTCCTCTGTCGCTTGCTCTCCCCGACCCTCATTCACTTTCACCAGGCTGGGGCAGGGGTGTCAGAGGGGGTGCAGGGTGCAGGCTCTGGGCTGGGGCAGAGGGTTGGGGTGTGGGAGGGGGTGTGGACTCTGGTAGGGATTTTGGGTGCAGAAGGGGGCTTCAGGCTGAGCCTGGGGCAGGGGTTGAGGTATGGGAGGGGGTGCAGGTGCGGACTCTGGGAGGGAGTTTGGGTGCAGGCCCTAGGCTGGCAGGTGGTTGGGGTGCAAGGGGTTGGGGTACAGTTCCCGGCCAATGGGAGCTGATGAGTCGGCGTTCAGGGTGGTGGAAGCGTGTGGAGATCCCCTGGCCCCCGTCCCCAGGGGCTGCAGGGATGGTGCTGGCCGCTTCTGGGAATGGCACGGAGCCAAGGCAGGTAAGAAAGCCTGCCTTAGCTCTGCTGCTGCACCAGACTATTAGCACCCAAAATCTCCCAGTTTGGCTGAAGTAGCCTCTGGGTGATGGAGCATGATTCCAGGAGACTACTGGTGAAAGCAGGAGGGCTGGCAACCCTCGCCAAATCACAACATTCCAGATAATCCAGCAAACTTCACTGCTGTGGAATGTTGTCTCTTTGCCGAGCTACCGAATTCAAACAAATCTGTGCTGAACTACAGAGGCTGGTTTTATCCCATAGAGAGATCTGCCCCTCAGAATAAAACTGTGTCAAACTGCATTAAAAGGCCTCTTTCCATTCCCCTCGCAGGCTCACTTTAAAAGGATGAAAAAATTACCCTGCAAGACTCCTTGCTTTGTTTTATTTTTGAAGGTTAATCAAGTTGAGAGATGGATTAGTGACCATACAGCCCCATAATCCTTGCTGTGTAAAGTTAGACCTGGGAGCCATTTCACTGTTTTCAGTCGGGAATTGTTGTCTAGTCTCAACAACATCCACACATGTGATCTTCCAGCATGCGTGCCCTTCTGTTAGGGTAATATGGCACCTGCAGGAGTTTGTTAGACTCTGGCCCAAGGGAGTTCATAGGCTCTTCTTCAATTGCAATGGATGTAAGATGTAAGAGAAAGTCATTAAGACCACCTGTAGTGTGAACAAAATGGAAGACGAAGCAATGCAGTACAGGAAAAAGTCAATCCAGCAGAGCAGAAGTCACATATGGAGAAAGAACAAGGAGTACTTGTGGCACCTTAGAGACAAAACATTTATTTGGGCATAAGCTTTTGTGGACTAAAACCCGAAAGCTTATGCCCAAATAAATTTGTTAGTCGCTAAGGTGCCACAAGTACTCCTGTTCTTTTTCCTGATACAGACTAACATGGCTACCTCTCTGAAATCTGTCACAAATGGAGAAGTCAGTCAGCCAAAGGCAGTACAACCAGCTGGTGAAGAGCAGTGGTTGTATGTGAGACACCACACTATTCCCTGTGTAACATTCGGAAAACAAGAAACTTTGCACCTCTTGTTCTGTCTTCTCTTCCACACCCTCCTGAATTAAACTGCATGCAAGCACAGGCAAAGTAACATCAAAGCTGACTAGTGAATCAGTCAGGAAATTTTGCTGAATATATTTTGCATGATTTTTCAGTTTGGAGGGACAGTATTATGCAGTATATTCTCTCGCAAACCTAAAGTCTGGAGGAAATATAAGACCTTACGCTTCAGGGCATAATGTATCCTTTGAATAATGGTAGTTAGGATGAAATTTCCCTATTGGCCTGCAATACCATGCCTACTTCAAAGTTTATTTCACCTTCTTCTGAAGCAGCTGGTACCGGCCATTGTCAGAGAGAGGTTAGTGGGCTGGACAGAATGACAGTTTGATCCACTATAGGAATTCCTATGTTCCTATAGTACATGTAAGCTTGGAAGAATTTGTTTTTATTTATAACTTTGATGCATAATGTCAATGCTTATTTTTAAGCTTTTTTCAGTTTTTATCAATTTAAATTTTCACAGGGGTGGGAAATTACGGGGGGGGTCAGACAATCATTTAATGACAGACACTGAGATTCAAAACAATTTTATAACAATTAAAACAAACTGTCAACATAATATGTCAAAATATACTAAATAAACAGCCTCAAATCAAACTATAATAATATCTTAAGCAACATTTTTCTTACTTTGCCTATCGGTAAATTTTGATTGTTATTAATGGAAATTTTTTTGTCGGTACAGTGAAATCAACGTTTATCTAAATTCACTGATAAAAATCTATCATTCCAAGCATGAGTATATATATTGTATGTAGTTCCTTTGAAAAAATCACAGTAAAAATGTACTAGTCTTCAGACTGTAATTGGGTTTGATCCAAAGCAAGCCCAGCTCCAATTTTAACCTCAATTCATTGATTAGTAATAAAGAGTGTGTTCTGCAAGAGAGAGGATTGGGGGGGCAAATACTCTGAGCAAATTTCATGTCAAACAGTCACACACAGCACAGCACAAAGTCATACTCTCATTGAGTGGTTATCCTCTAGGCTTTCTTATAGTAAGAGATTCAAACAGAGTCTTTAAAAATATTAAAAATATTAATAGCCTTTCTGGGGTCAGTATTGTACCCTAGGCTAGTCTGTCCATGGGACGGCAACCCAGCTGCCTTACACAAACCTTAAACAAACCTCAGACAGACTAATTCCTCATCCAACTTGCTTACAACATACAGGAAAGGAAGAGGGGCTTTCTTATGCATCAATACCCCACACAGTAAATAGCGAACTAGAAATACCATCTAGAGGATTGATGGGATAACAACGGTCATTGTTACATATGTGAACAGGGCCCATACCTGCCCTCAAGAACATAGGCCTAACTCACATTTAAGTAGTCTGTCAAATTTGCATAAGAAGAAAAAATTGGAGATGGAAAATACCATTCAGATCCATTAGACTATCCACAGACAAAACTATGGACTGCAGCTGTTACAACCACTGCAAGCTCTCAGGGCCGCATATTCTGTCTCCTCTGAGCTACAAGGTTGGAATCATATATAATGTAATAATAAGACCTAGCTCTTATATAAATAACTCTATTCATTGGTAGATAACAACATGCTTTACAAAGGAGGTCAGTATTATTATCCCCATTTCACAGATGGGGAAATTGAGCCACAAAGCAGTTAAAGTGACTTGCCCAAGGTCACTTAGCAGGCCAGTGGCAAATCAGGAATAGAAATTGAGAGCTCTATCCACTAAGACATAATACCTCCAGGTAATCTACAGGGGAAACTTGGTGACATTCTATAGCCTGTGTTATGCTGGAGGTCAGAAAAGATGTGTTAGTCTGTATCCGCAAAAAGAACAGGAGTACTTGTGGCACCTTAGAGACTAACAAATTTATTTGAGCATAAGCTTTCTTGGGCTACAGCTTCATGCTTCATGAAGTGATCTGTAGCCCACGAAAGCTTATGCTCAAATAAATTTGTTAGTCTCTAAGGTGCCACAAGTACTCCTGTTCTTTTTAAATTATCAATTCACTAAGAGAAAATTAAGCAGATCTGCAAGATTCTTTCTGCTGACCCGACCCCCATATGCTATCCCTGTGGCTACTACAAAACTTAGTAAACAATAATTAATATTAGGAAAATATTTAATGTATGTTTAGTGTGATTTAGCAACTGAAAACAAGTAGCATTAACATCACATGATCAATCAGCTTTCCATGGACCACCACCAATTGCTCCCAGGATCGCAGGTGGAGATCTGTTACTTTGGAGAAACCAATTCTCTAAACTTTCCTATTAACTATCTGTTTCCATCTAAGGCCAGGAGAAGGTCATCAACAAGTGACATCACAGAATTTTTTTTTTACCATGGCCTGGTGTGAAATCAGATTTTGCAGTAATCAAGACATTGGCAGAAGACAGGGGCTGCTGGAGCTTGCAACCATCACCTGCTTAATAAACTTTCCAAGAAAAACAAGTCTAGAAACTGGTAGTTGGCTAAGCAGGATTATACACAAGCTTTTCCAGGATTCGGGGTGTTAGTAGTTTGCAATTTCGGCAAGAAGATGGAAGCATAGATAATCTTAATTATCATGGAACCAAATGTTCACTAGCCATGAAATGCAAGTGTCTGTTTCCTAGGTAGCCAGATGGACAGTTCTCAGAGCTTCTGATTGGATGACTGGCCCAAATTCCATCAAGGCTGGACATTCTTCTTAATTCTGATACAGACTTGGCAGACTCCACCAAGGTGGTGGACAGAAGGGTGACAGACAGACTGGCATCATAGGACTCCCTTCTTCAGGACACTTCACATTTTCTTCTTATGAAGAGTGACGATCGGGAGCTGAGAATACGGGAAGCATAGTGGAGGGCTTTTCAGCCACCCAAATCTCAGCTGAGGAGAGAGTGAGAGCGAAAGCAGCAAACGATGTATGGGGTTTAAAACCTGATTCTGCAGTTTGAAGGTTTGAGAGGTTTGAAAGCAGGACTAGAGGCAGATTTACAGCTGCCCTAAGAAGGTAACACAGGGGTTAAACAGAAGACAGAAACATCAAAGCATATGTGAGCAAGGTGATTAATGACAAAACATTGTGTTTTTTAAAAACTAATCTTAAGAAAACGTTGTGGCAGTATCTTAGCAGGCTCTCTTATCAGGGCTACCAGCTGAAACTAAAGATGAACTGCCTGACAATTTACTACAAGAAACCTTGGTTTTCAGTGCAGAAGTGGATATACAGATCAGGCTTGTAAAACTGCAAGAGCAGCGCCAGAAACTTGGAAAACCAAACCAAACCTATGCCCATCGTTTTAATAACTGTTATACTGTGATTGTTCTAGAGGGCACTTTTGCTGATAAAGACTGCAAAATCTGATGAGTATGCAATGTGTAATTCTCACATTTTCCCATTTATTGCTAAAGTCATTTAAGAATTTATTATCTGGGATCACACATATTCAACCAATGAGTCTTCTCCAAAGAAATCAGAAAACAAATAGGGATGGCTTGCTCAGCCATAGGCTCCCTTACGAAAGTTTGAAAGATCTGTAGCCTCTCACAATGTAAGAAGGTTTGATTGGTGAAAAGTTTGTTTTTTTCCATAGACACTGAGACTTATGAATGTGAATTCTGGGAAACTAATGCTTCTGACAAGAAGAAAATTGAAACCTTGGAGATGTGGTGCTGGCAAACACTCTTGTGTATCTGGTGGATGGGAAATATGACATGCTTACGTTAGAAATATTATTGGAGGGAAGTGGACTCTGCTGTCAGAAATCAACAGGCACAAACGTATGTGATTTGGTGTAAAGATAGAATTAACTTTGAGAAGGTTATAATGGAGAGAATGGTGTCAGGTCAACATAGCAGGTAATGACCAGCAATAAGATGGATGGATAATGTGCAGCAGATCACTGAAAGGTCAGCTGCTAATAAAAATATAATAATAATAATAGGCGATATACCTATCTCCTAGAACAGGAAGGGACCTTGAAAGGTCATCGAGTCCAGCCCCCTGCCTTCACTAGCAGGACCAATTTTTGCCCCAGATCCCTAAGTGGCCCCATCAAGGATTGAACTCACAATCCTGGGTTTAGCAGGCCAATGCTCAAACCACTGAGTTATCCCTCCCCTGCTGAGTGTGTGAAGTTATCGATGGATCAAGAAGACTTCTGAAAATTCTGCTCTGAGGTCACTAGTACTGAGACCTGAATAAATGGACTTTGCTTAGCTATTTACTTAGCTAAAGTTAAACCAAACTGCATTATCTTCTTTATTTAAAAGAAAAAAATAAACAAGGTATTCATGATTTATGTTAGTACCGTGCAGAACTGAGGAGTTTTTAATGGAAAGGATTATGAGTGAATTAAAGTTTACCTGCATTCTTTGTAATCCAGCCAGACTGAACTGAGATGAATTAACCGATATGCTTTATGAAAACAGAAAAGGATCAACTGACTCCTCTGCACCATAAAAACATCAGAAGACGATTGTTTATTTAGTATTACATAAGACATAACTGAGGAAAAAATCATCTGTTAATTTGTTTTATTATCTTTCCTCCTTCACACTTACTAGTCAATTGAGTGAATTAGGAAAAAAAAAAAAAAAAAAAGAAAGGCCCCACATGTTCATTCCATAGTATCGAGCATCAAATCATTTCCTTTTTCCCAGGCTGTCCATCAGTTTATGAAGATGTATATTTCAATCAGACTTATTCACATTTATGATTGTTTATCGTTATTCGTGTTTGTGAACATGAAACTGAAAAGTCATTTTATTGTCTCCTGTAATGTAACTGATGTTCTAGTTACTAGTGCTTATAATATAAGAGAGGGATCATAAACCTTTGGCACGCAGCCCATCAGGGGAAGCCGCTGGTAGGCCAAGACAGTTTGTTTACCTGCAGCAGCCACCGGTTCGGCAGATCGCAGCTCCCACTGACTGCTGTTCGCCATTTCAGGCCAATGAGGGCTGCAGGACGCAGCGGCCAGCACATCCCTCTGCCCCTGCCGCTTCCCACAGCCGCCATTGGCCGAGAACAGCAAACTGGGGCCAGCGGAAGCTGTAATCAGCTGAACCTGCTGACGCTGCAGGTAAAGAAACTGTCCCGGCCCGCCAGTGGATCTCCATCATGGGCCGCGTGCCAAAGGTTGCCGATCCCTGATACAAGAGATGGTTTGATGATACATGATGTAGTACACACAGCATTTTGCAGGTACAAAGTTGAAAGGATAAATGCACGTTGCGCTAACTGAAATGTGAATAAAAGCAAGGGTTCCTTAAAAACAACAAACACTCGTGATGTAAGGATCTCATTCTATACCCCACTGAAGTCAATGAGATCAACCTGGGAATATGGGTTTCTCTTGACAGTAGTTGTTGGAGGATTATTCCCCAAGAGTACAATCTGAAAGTCAGACATATCTTCCCATTTTGCATTCCCTTTCTCTGAAGAAGGGATAATAAAATATCGAAAGGTCCTAGTATTGTCATCTCTCTCCCTGTTCGTGTCTAATGCCATTTTTACTTCATTCATACCACAGAATTTTAATTTATTTTGGGTGGTATCTTTGTTTTTAAGCCGCTTTACAATCTGATTCAAAGCGACAATATGAAAATAAAAATATAGGTCAGATCCCAGCCATTAAACATCAGCTTAGATCAAATGAGGCGATGTAAACGTACACCAGCTGAGGTGCTGGGGTCACCTGCTTCTTTTATTCTCCTCCTGGTAACTCTCCATTCAGCAACGCCTGGGAGGGCCAAAAAGAGTCACATGCCCCACCCCAGATGTGTGGGAGTGGAGCACATTTCTACCACTTGAAATCGGAGTGCAGCTGCAGACAGGTGTGCATGGAAAAGGTGCCAGCAGCTAACTATCCCGCTGATCCACACTAGATGGTGCCTAGAGCAGGGAAGGGAGACTGGGCTGCCAGCCCAGCTCTCTGCCAGAGGGGGCATGGGAAAACTTTTCTGTGTGTCCCCTTCTGGTCCTGCAGCTGCTCCTGTTACCTGCTGCTCAGGTACATGCCTGGACTAGCCTGCCTGAGTGCCACTGCCTGCGGTGATCAAAGGGAGCTTGGGGAATCGGGGCAATGGGAGGGAAGGAAGGGTATCCAGGGGAGGTCAGGACCCGTGGGAGCTGGAGGAATTATAGGGGGGCACTGGGGGAGGCAGCAGGGACCCGCAGCCATGTGCTCTGGGGGAAGCAGTGGGAGCCAGGAAAGGTGGACGTCTGCAGCAGGGACCACGTGTCTGGGCGTGGGGGAGGAGGTTTATGCAGGGGTGAGAAGCCTGGGGAGACAGTGGGGGTGAGAGGGGACATGAGGGAGGGGAGAGGCAGCAGGGGCCAGGAGCCATCGGACAGATGTTAGAATCTTTGGGGGACTCTTTAACCATAACGCAAATGGGTTTATCTTAGATAGATAGGTGACGTTTTTCAGGTTGTGTAAGGGAAGGATTGGGGAGAGAGGTTCTTATTTTTTCCCTGGTTTGTTTGTCTGTCCCTTAGTACATTATTGGAGCACAATGAATCTCATTGGGTGGAGCAGATGAAAAGAATAACTCATATTTATTGGGCAGTACACGGTGCTGTTAAATAGTGAAAAATACTGTCCCAGCTCCTTATAGATCAGCCGGGGAGGAGTCACGTGGGGAGGTCACATGTCCTCCCCTTTAGCTGGTGTCCCCCCAGTATGGCCCCCCACCAGTCTCCTTAAGAAGATTGCCGAGTGCTGGTCATTCAGCATTGTCTCTGGCCTCGCACAGACACGACAGAACCCTCCTAGGTCATGGTGGATCCACATATATACACGTTTTCCATGACACAGTAATTTCATGATACAATTTCATAAAAATATCCAAAATTCAGAAGGGGGATAGACAAGAGCTCCACTTTGTCAGTGGCCCCAAATTCTTAAAATAATCTGACTTGGTTTAGCAGTAACATCTCACTGAACCTGAAATACTTTGAAGTCTGATTTATTTTTTCACTGTTTGTTTTGAGGGCAGTTTGTGCTTCACGAAGTTTGTACTATGAAACTCAGAGGGGTCTGTTTTATTTTTTGGTTTTCCTGCATGAAGTATAAGGCTATTGTGTTAGGGTTTGCACGAGGTGCAGGTTTAACTCCAAATACAAACCTATTTTAAAGTAATGTAATTTAAATTCATGACATTTCTCATAATTAGTTTGTGTAAAAAAAGTTGTACAAAGTTTGTATTTTGGGCTTACGTTACTTTTTGTTCCTTCAAATGCCACGTTAATAAACACTATGCCTTATGAAGAAACTTGTTCCTTGAAATAATAATTCCACTTCACACAATTGCTTTTAGCTCAACACTTCACTTACGTGCCAATTGGCTGATATTGCCACCCAGCGCTTTTATGGTGATTAACAGCTTAAGAAAGGAGACACTGAAGTATTGGAGAATCAGTTCAGCTTTTGCTAAGGGGATACAGATAATGAGCTTTCATTAGAAAACAAGTTCAATTCACGAGACAATGCTGTCAAAAATAACCAACTGAGAGAAGAAATTAAATGAGCTCTTAGGATTTTATTTGAATATTCTTCCTGATACAAAGGCTTCCCAGATCACCTCTGGGCTACCAGTCGCTGAAAGCAATTCATCTGGACGATATATCATAAGAAGTGAAGACACCAATTCGCCAAGTCCAAAGGACTTCATGAGAAGTTCCCGTCATTGCACATGAAAAAAGGACTGACAACGACCCTCTCACCTACCCTGCATTTGAAACACTGGAAGTAACATGGGCCTGACTCCAGGCAATATTTTGTTTCCCCAGCCATTTAGAAACTAACAAGGATTGACAGACTGAGGGCTACAGAGTTTAGTTTAATAGCAAAACCGTAATTATTTTCAGATGTTGTAATATGCTCAGTATATTGTACACAGAAAGCTGCTTGCTTAACATAGGTCACAAAAGCTTTGCAAGCATCTGTAAAGCTGACTAAAATTTTGGTCATTATCTGGTACAAAGCAAATAAGGGATGGGAGAATGATCAAACCAATTATTTCCCACTCTTAAAATTCACCTATGTAGACAAACAGAAAGGACTTCAGAGAAGAACAACAAAAATGACCAAAGGACTAGGGAGACTGAGACTAAATGTAAACCTTTAGCCCTACTCCTGTAATCAAATCCTCCTGGGCAGAGCCCTTCTGACTTCAGTGACACTGTGCCTTCAGAAATACAATTGCAGGATTGAAGTTTATGTACTAGTAGACAAAGTACAAAATAGATGTCTGAAGGCTGTTAAATAATTCCTCTCCCTCCACGGGCATCCTTGTATTCACACCCTACACACCTTTCTAATAATCTTTGTACAAAATATGCCTTGTAAATTATCATTTGAAAACTAATAACTTGCTGGTCATTATATGTGAAGTTATCAACACTGTACGTGAAGTTATGAACATAAGCTGAAATCATGACTAAAGTGTGTTTCCCAGACAAGTCTGGGGAGTGGGTAAACCTGTTTCTCAAAGACAAAGACAAGAGTTGACACCTCTAGCCAGGTGTCATTAAAGCTGAGGAGCCATCACCTATCAAGTGGCCATTCTTTGGCAAGGAAGCGGGACAGGAACACACAGATCTGCATCTACAAACAACTTAGCAAGCCTCTTCCTCACCAGGTGCCATGTCTCCTTGCTCTCAGCTGTATATACGGGTCACTCTCAGGAAAATGCATCGCAAAGGGAGACTGTGAGAGGCAAAGAACACCCTAGTTTTTCTCTCCCTATCCATCTCTCTCCGTTTACCTAAGAGGACAAAAGAAACAGCCATTGGACTTTGGGAGCAGATCCTGGCCTGAGAGTTTGGTCCGCAATGTACTGAAAATGTGTTAAACACTTTACCTTGAACCAAGTCTAATTTGTTAAGGTCAGAAAGCGTTTTATCTTTATTTCTCTTGTAACCATTTCTGACTTTAATACCTCATTACCTGTACTCACTTAAAATCTCTCACTTTATAGCTAAATGAACTTGTTTTGTTGTTTAATTAAAATGATTCCAGTGTTGTGGCTTTGTTGAGTAACTCACTTTAGGGCAGCAGACTGTTGTATGTTGAGCCCGAGAGGGGCAATGGACCTAATAAATCTGGACTGCCCAGGAGAGAGATGAACAGTGCAGAACACGTGGTTTTGGGGGGAACTCTGGGACTGGGAAGGTGTTGGGGTCGCCAGGCAAGTTGTAACCACGGCTGCCAAAAGCCAGAGGGTGGCTAGTGTTTCCTGATAGGCTTCTGGGGTCAGAGCTGCTGGACCAGGGCTGTGGCTTTATACAGACACTCAGGGTGGGACCTGCCTGGTGTTTGGCTGCTTGTGAGGAGGCTGGGTTGGGAGCTACCACACAAAGCATTGAGAGGCACCCCAGGTTGCAGGGCAAGTGGTGACACAGCTCCTCACTGGTCTGGATTGCACCCTGTAATGCCACTGATACAAAAAGAAGTACTGGAATAAAATTTAGAAAATGAAAATGTAGTCTCAATATCAGGAAAAGTTTCCTGACACTGACACCTATAAAGACAGTGAAACAGTCTATCTGTGTTGGAAGGCTCATCCTTGTAGACAACTAGAATAGAAAAAGTGGCCTGCATCTGCATTAGCATGGGAATAAACTAGGCTTTTGTCATGGCTAACTTGTGATTCACATGTCTGAACTTGCTGCCATGAAATGTATGTGATTGTGTCTTTCCTCTCTGGTGATCTAATAACTCAACTTCTACCTTTGAGTGATGAGATCGCCTTACCTGTGTATGATTCCTTACAGTCTCTGTTGTGCTAGTCAGGAGGGAACTTGTGATTCCAATGTTTTTTCCACCACATGGCCATGTGACAAATCCTAGCCATGTTTCTTGCTCCATTTCTCTTGACTGAATGAACTGACCTGTCACTGAAACAGCAAAGTAGCAAATCCTTATATCTCTAGCAACATGTGGCCTATATTGGTAGGTTGTGGTGAACTGAAGAAAATTTGGACTTTAACATGAAAAATCTAAAATAGTTAGTTTTTCACCAAGAACTATGGAAAAACAAAGCTCAAAAGTGAAATGATTGTCATTATCTTTTGTCTTTGTAAAATGCTACTTAATACTCTTGTTAATTTTGATTGCGATTTCATCATTTAATTAAAGGTTAAGGTTCTATACTAGTTGCTGATCTTATTCTATCTTGCCATTTTGTTGTTTTTCAACAAATGTGGCACTGATTTCTTTGCACAGTCAGGAGAGAGGACTGTTCTCTATTTTCAGTTTGTTTAATGTGCTAGTTGCTTTAATAAACAATTGTTCCTTTTAATAATGCAGCAATTTATTTTTCACATAGGAATCTTGATTTAAGGGAAAAGAATATGCTGCTTTTGCACGCTGAAAATTTCCACAGTAAAACACACTGGAACCCCACTTATCCGATATAATTGGGACCAGAGCCAAATCAGATAATCCAAAATTTGTATAATCCAAAGAATAGGCAAAGAGTTTAAGCCCCACGGGCAGCAGAGCTCAGGCTGCTAGCTCCGTGGGCAGTGGGGTGGCAGGACTCCAGCTATCAGCCCTGAGGGTGGTGGAGGTGACTTCCCGAGCCCCACTGCCTGGTTCAGTTAATACAGGAGCCAGACAATGGAGGCTCGAATAAACGGGGTTCTACTGTAAATGTGTTTCAGATTATCAGTTTCTATCATGAGGTATCTAGGACTCTGTCTAGAAGTTTAACTAACTGAACTAGATCTGGGCTCAGTAGCCAAGGGGAGGACGCAGCATTCAGTTTGCCAAACAAAAGAAAACAGAGAAAAATAACCATTAAAAAAAAAGGAAAATCTAAAATTGTCAGAAGTGAATTGACCTTAACAGCAAAGTCTTAGGCCTGGTCTACACTACGCGTTTAAACCGATTTTAGCAGCGTTAAACCAATTTAACGGCGCACCCATCCACACTACGAGGCCCTTTATATTGATATAAAGGGCTCTTTAAATGGTTTCTGTACTCCTCCCCGACGAGAGGAGTAGCGCTAAAATCAGTATTACCATATTGGATTAGGGTTAGCGTGGCCGCAAATCGACGGTATTGGCCTCCGGACGGTATCCCACAGTGCACCACTGTGACCGCTGTGGACAGCAATCTGAACTCGGATGCAGTGGCCAGGTAAACAGGAAAAGCCCCGTGAACTTTTGAATTACATTTCCTGTTTGCCCAGTGTGGAGCTCTGATCAGCACGGGTGGCGATGCAGTCCCAAATCCAAAAAGAGCTCCAGCATGGACCATACGGGAGATACTGGATCTGATCACTGTATGGGGGACAAGTCTGTTCTGTCAGAGCTCTGTTATAGAAGATGAAATGCAAAGCGTTTGAAAAAAACCTCCAGGCTACACAGTGCTGCGTGACAAGCGTAACGGAAAGCCAAAGAATCAAATGGACGCTCATGGAGGGAGGGAGGGGGTACTGAGGACTCCAGCTATCCCACAGTCCACAGCAGTCTCCGAAAAGTATTTGCATTCTTGGCTGAGCTCCCAGTGCCTGTTGGTTCAAATACATTGTCCAGCGTGGTTCAGGGTATAGCTCGTCTATTTACTCCCTCCCCCCACCACGTGAAAGAAAAGGGAAAGAAATCGTTTCTTGACTTTTTTCAATGTCACCCTATGTCTACCGAATGCTGGTGGTAGATGCGATGCTGCAGCAGTGAAGAGCAGTATCCACTCTTCTCCCCTTCCCGGTAGCAGATGGTACAATATGACTGCTATCCGTCATCACCATCAGCCCGTGAGTGCTCCTGGCTGGCCTCAAGTGAGGCTGGCCGGGGGCACATGGGTAAAAATAGGAATGATTCCTGGTCATTCCCACTAGATGGTACAGAATGGCTGGTAACCGTCCTCATCATAGCAACTGGGGGCTGAGCTCCATCAGCCCTCTCCCTTTCCTGTGTAAAGAAAAGATTCTGTACTGCCTGGACTATCATAGCAACGGGATGCTTGGCTCCTATCCCCCGCACCACTTAATGTTCTGCCTGGACTGTCATAGCAGTGGGAGGCTGCATCCCCCTCATTTTATCTCACTAACAAGTCACTGTTTCTTATTCCTGCATTCTTTATAATTACATGACACAAATGGGGGGGACACTGCCATGGTAGCCCAGGAAGGTTGGGGAGGAGGGAAGCAACGGGTGGGGTTGTTGCAGGGGCAACCCCCATGAATGGCATGCAGCTCGTCATTTCTGCGGGATCTGACAGGGAGCAGCTGTGCTCTCTGATACACTGGTTCTCTAGTACACTTGCCCCATATTCTAGGCAGGACTGACTCTATTTTTAGATACCATAAAGGAGGGATTGACTCGGGGAGTCATTCCCATTTTTGCCTTTGCGCCCCCAGCCAACCTCAGCCAGAGGCACCCATGATAGCAGCAGACAGTACAGAATGACAGATAACTGTCATCTTACTGCCAATTTACAATGGCAGCAGACGGTACAGAACGACTGATAACCATCTCTGCTATCATGCAAAAGCAAACGAATGCTGTTGTGTAGCGCTGCAGTAACGCCTCTTGTCAGCGGCATCCAGTACACATATGGTGACAGTGAAAAAAAAGCTGAACGGGCTCCATGGCTGCCATGCTATGGTATCTGCCAGGGCAATTCAGGGAAAAAGGGCACGAAATGATTGTCTGCCGTTGTTTTCCCGGAGGAAGGAATGAGTGACAACATTTACCCAGAACCACCCGCAACAACGATGTTTGCCCCATCAGGCACTGGGATCTCAACCCAGAATTCCAAGGGGCGGGGGAGACTGCGGGAACTATGGGATAGCTATGGAATAGCTACCCATAGTGCAACGCTCCAGAAATCGACTCTAGCCTTGGACCATGGACGCACACCACTGAATTAATGTGCTTAGTGTGGCCGCGTGCAATCGACTTTATACAATCTGTTTTACAAAATCAGTTTATGTAAAATCGGACTAATCCCATAGTGTAGACGTACCCTTACACAGAGCCTTGAATCCATTCTCTCCCTTGGCTCTGTAAACAGTATTATTACTGACGTTGGAATGATGTGGAAGGAGCGGGGGCTGATCCAAACATAAGAAAATGTGTGTAGGGAGAGTGGGTAGGGGGGCGGAAATCTACAATGTACCTTCTTCTGCAGCTATTGGAATCAATGGAAATTTTGTCATTGCCTCCAACGGGAGTAGGCATGGGCCTCTGTGTCTCTTAATCCAGATACATCATGGCAGAATTCAACCTGGGAGTAGATTATGTGGTTCTGGCTAAAATCTGCATGACAGCAATTTGCAATACTAATTTCTGAGCCTCATGTGTAACACCAATGAAGAATGGCAAGATGAGACCAAAGTGAGTATTTGCAACAGTATACACTAAACCAATAGTATCACATGGAGACCGACAATTTGAAAAAGATTCAGAAGAGAAAGGCCTCGGGTTTTGATAGAGAAGTCAGGAAAGTTAGATTTGTATTCACCAGATGGGTGACTAAAATTCGACACAACTGAGGTGTAGGAAGAAGGTGGATACCCCAACAATATTTCTGAGGTTAATAAGTTCCAACGAAGGATGACACAACTAAAACAAAGAAAGGACCAGGTGCTAAGGGATTCAGGAGAAACTTCTCTACGCAGAAGCTGACGAATGTGTAAGACACTGTCAAAGTTAACAGTAGAACCTCCAGGTGTGAATGCACTTGTAAAAGTGTAAGACATGGAAACATAAAGCATTAAGGCAAACAGCTGGTGTTATAAGGTAAAAATGCTAGGGAGATGTGAATGGGCATATAGGGCCTGCACAGCATCATTCGTCCCCAAACCAGGACTGTTAATGAAGAACTACTCACCACTAGATGGGGATGTCTGACTGAAGTAAGTAGCAAATGCATAAGGATGTTAGCCACTTAAAACAATTACCCTCTTCAATAAGATCTCTGTACACAAGTAAGAAAAATACGGAAGGAGATTCCCTCTGTATGCTACTCCTGATTATTCCGAAAAAGAGGTTAAGTATCTGAAATGCTGCAAAGCATGGATACAATTAAATAATACAGTATGTTAGTAGACAGAGATAGAATATATCAAGAACAAGAGTACTTGTGGCACCTTAGAGACTAACAAATTTATTTGAGATTAAGCTTTCATGGGCTACAGCCCACTTCATCGGATGCATAGAAGGGAACATATAAGAAGAGTATATATATATATATATATATATATATATATATATATATATATATATATATATATATATACATACAGAGAAGATGCCATACCAGCTCTAAGAGGCTAATTAATTAAGATGACCTAATAAATTTGTTAGTCTCCAAGGTGCCACAAATACTCCTGTTCTTTTTACAGATACAGACTAACAGGGCTGCTACTCTGAAACCTGTCAGAATACATCAAGTTACTCTGCCTGTAAGGAGAGCAGAAAATAGTCCCCGGAGAGATGACCTATCAGACAATAACAAACAACTACTACACTGTCAATCTTCTTGAGCTCCTGCTGCTCTTCACAATTATGATCATACTCTCCTCTCCTTTGACAGTTTGTCCTCCCTTGCCTTTTGTGGCTCCATCTTCTCCTGGTTTTCCTCCTATCTGTTGTCATTCCATCAGTATCTCTTTCAGCTAGTTCTCTTCCTGCTCTTTAGGAGTCCCACTATGCCTCTTCCATAATCCCCTCCTCTCCTCCATCCCATGTCCAAATGTATCTGAATTATATTATGGAGGAAGAAGTAGGAACATCTTTTCTTTTTAGCCCTGCAGCTAGAGCTTGTCCAAATGCTCGTCTTCTGTCTTAATTACAGCAACTTCATTTCCTCTCACATCCCCAATCCCCCATATCGCCCCCCCCCCCAATCCATTCAAAACATGGCTGCTAAGATCCTTGTCCACTGATCTGACCATATCACCTTCCTTTTTGAATCTCTGATGGCTCCATACTTACCACTATATCAAGTCCATGCTTTTTATCCTCACTTTCAATGCCCTTCACAGCTTCTTATCCACTCTTGCCTCTTCTCGCATCACCCTCATCTTTTCTACCTCATCAGTGATGCTAGCCTCCTTGTCCACTTCTCTTACAATCATCTTCGCAACTTCTTTCACCCTGCTCCTTCTGCATGGGATGCCCACTCTGAATTTACACATAAGCCTTCCTTGGGTCCCTCCTCATGATTTATTTCTTCCACAATGCCTACAACAAACTGGATAAATTGAGGAGCAGAGCAGTCAGGTATAGCAGATTTTTAAAACACTGTATGAAGTATACATTAAAGAAGTGTATGAAAAGACATTTTGGATATATTCTTTTCTCTCTCTTCCTCCCCCTTTGTATGTTGCTTGTCTTCTTAGACTGTAAATTCTTCACAGTGTAACTGTATCTTCCTGTTTGTGTAGACAGTGTCCATAACATGATAGATGCTATCAAAACATGAATACATTTGATCTCAGGCAGAAGCATGAGAATGTATTTTATCAGTAGAAGTCTGCTGCAGTGCACAAATCTATGTAGGATGGTTTGGGAATTTTATTCATTAATAGAAGTGCAGACCCATTTCCATGTTTTTACAAGCAAACTGGATGTTCATGCTTTGTCGATTGAAAATTATTTATATCACACATGTTGAGAAGTTACAGCAAATGTTATTGGATAGTCTAAAAAAATGGACATACAATAATTTTACCCTTCCGACTGAACATTTTACTATTCAGTTTAAATTCTTTGTCAGATGCTGGTAGATCAAAGGGGTGTGTTCACTAAAGTAATACAGGCCAATAATATTACTGCACTTAAAGAACTATAGGCATCTTCATTAATAAAACACCCCATTTCTAATTTAGGTGTGACCAAATCCCAAAATGTTTATTCAGACCATAGCGAGGCAAAACTACTATGAAATCTGAGTTAAAACCTAATTAAGGACCTCTAAAGTTGACGTATAATCTTTGTTAGCCTCCTATACATATGATGTGCAGAATAGAACTTTCACAAAGTTCCAAAAGAAATGAATACTTGGTTATTAATTATAATTATTAATAGGGCATTTGCAATGCACAATTGTTATCAGCACTATCGTTCAGTTCGGTTTACCACACAGTCAGTTAAGCTGTGGAATTCCTTCACAAGAGGCACAAACTAAATAATTCAGTGCACAACGATTCAGCATGCAGTGTGTGTGTGGGTGGGCACACAGATCCATTAAATAAATGTGAGCATCTGAAAAGACTTCAGTTTAGAGTACCGTGAAAGAGCCTACTCATAGATCTCCAGAGAAATTGTGAATAACCATAGTCCCAAAAGGAAACCTGAGACCATCCTCAGAATTGTAACAGCATCCAATACAGCATAAAATAGCTCATTAGCAGATCTATCAAGTACGGGAACATAATGCCAACTCCAAAGTTGTCACACCTGTCTGTCTCTAGTGCCTGCCAAATTCCACCGGGAAAAGAACCTTTTTCACATTTCTACATCTGGATGCTGCAATGTTAAAAGAACCCCCACCCCCATGTGTGCCATAGATGTGGGTACTAGGGGTGCAGAGGGTGCTGCAGCACCCCTAGGTTTTAGGTGGGGCTCAGCTCCTGGCCCCACACGTGGGCTCCTGGCCCAGGGTCCCGGCTGCCAGCCCTGCACCTGAGACTCCATTCCTGGCCGCACACCCGCCCCTAGCTGTGACCCCAGCCTTGGCCCCCTTACCCCGTCTGGGTGCCCCCTCCCAGAGACACGGCCCTGCTCCTGGCCCCAGCTTGTGGGGGGGCACAGACAGGGGTAAGGGGGCTGGCTTTCAGTACCCACACTATTAAAAATGTTCCAGCCTCAGTGCTGTGTGTTGCAGGTTTTATAGCTGAAGAACAAACAGTTAGAAAAGAGAGGCAAGAGCAGAAGTAAAGGACACGTCCACTGGGGAAGCCGGACACAAGACAAGTTTCAAAATACTGTGTTGTTAGTGAGAAAATGTAGAATGTGATTCCAGGTTTTTGAACTTTAAACAAATACCAAATACCAGGAGGGGGTATTAGTCCATCTTCTACTGCAACCTAGTAAAAACAATGAGGAGTCCTTGTGGCACCTTAGAGACTAACACATTTATTTGGGCATAAGCTTTCGTGAGCTAAAACCCCTTCATCAGATGCACCTAGTAGAGATTCCTCTCAGGCACATGCTGTCCATGTACAACTGAACTATGATTGTCTTGCACATATGTTTTTCAATGACGTAGTTACATAATCACATACTATTATTTCTTCAAGATTCCTACCTCATTCAGAATGAAATTCTCCCTTGGGAAGAGGCCTGTGCAGCAGCTAATCCCACTTCTATAGTAGGACCTTCTAATAGTCCACCCTGACACAGTGAAACTATTTATGATTAGGGTGACCAGATAGCAACTGTGAAAAAACGGGACGGAGGTGCGGGGTAATAGGTGTCTATATAAGAAAACTTCCCCCAAAACGGGACTGTCCCTATAAAAATGGGACATCTGGTCACCCTATTTATAGTGCAACAGGTATCCTAACCTGTTCCTTTGCACTGCAATACGCAAATTGTTAACAAGCAATAAGTGAACACAATAGCTAGTTTAGGATTTCATCACTGCTAAACTCCAGTGCCACCCAACCAAGCCTTAAGTATGACAGAACTGAGCAGAAATTTCACAGGTGTGTCAGAAGCAACATTTTGTTGATAATATATAATAATTCTTTGCTTCATGAGGCATTGAAAATCCTGCATGTCTCCCAGACTTTCTATTTTGTAGGAAAGAAGAGAGATTCTGGTGAAAAATGGGTCTGAGAGAGTGGTCTTTGAAAAAAGATAGTGATGAGACAGCGTACGCTGAACCAGATTCTACCCTATTTAACACCCATCCAACCTGGACCTGTCCACATGTAACAGAACCGCAGCCCAGTGTCAATAAGGATTTTAGTGTTGTTTGATTTTCCCAAGCTATGAATAATACAGCCATATGTATGATGTGGGGGGGGTGCAAATGGATGTGGACTCACACTTATGGGAGTTATGCCTAACTGAGGTGGACACAGCAGCAAAACGAGGACAGGACATGCATGGAAATAAGCAGCAGGATGCAACTTTTATTAAACTTTTAGCACAAGAGAGGGGCACTACCCTCCCATCCCCCACACTTGCCTATACCAGGCATTTAATTGGTTCCAGTACAGGGGTTACGGGGCTCCTTACCATATAACCCATAACCAAGGGTGAAAGTGGGCCGGTGAGGCGGACCAGTAAAAAGTGGCCACCAGTTCCAGCCCGTATGCAGCCGACATTAAAGCATTGCCATAGCAAAGGACCCTGCTTAAAGCACTGCCGCAGTCGTTGCCCCTTTTGCCCCCCACCCCAGGCCACCAATGGGGTGGGCAAAAGGGGCAGCTGCCCCGGGGCTGGCGATTTAAAAGGGCCTGAGGCTCCTGGCTGCCGCCCATACTGTGGCAGCGGCTGGAGCCCCAGGCTGTTTATATTGCTGTCAGAGGCCCAGGCGGTTTAGGCCAGGCAACACAGATGGGCTGGCTAGCTGGAGGAGGTTGACCCCCAACCCTGCTCCTTCCGCCTGTGGTCCCACCCCTTCTGCCTGAGGCCCCACCCCCAGCCTCGATACTGGAAAGTTTTTAATGTTACTTTTACCCCTGCCCATAATGTGGAGTAGTTCTCTCCTCAGTCTATCCCGCCAGGACTCAGCTCTCCCTGAGTTCTCATACCTTCCCCATCTTGAGGGGGACAGCGGGTGCAACATGGTGGAGACCTTGGCAGGCCACAAGGTCTCACCTTATCATATAAGCCCAAGGCCCATCACCAAAATCCCAGGTCTTTTACCTCTGGGAACCGTTCATTTCATTCTCTTAACCACACGGGTAGGATTGCCAACTTTATAATTGCCCAAAATGGACCACCCCTACCCCACCCCTTCTCTGAGGTCCTGCCACTTCTCCAAGACCCTGCTCCTGCTCACTCCATTCCCCCCTCCCTCCGCCGCTTGTTCTCCCCCACCCTCACTCACTTTAACCAGGCTGGGGCAGGGAATTGAGGTGCAAGAGGGCCGTGAGGACTCTGGCTGGGGGTGTGGGCTGTGGGGTGGGGCCAGGAATGAAGGGTTTGGGGTGTGTGGGGGGTATGGGCTCTAGAGTGGGGGTGTGGACTCCAAGTGGGGCCAGAAATGAGGGGTTCAGGATACAAGTGAGGGCTCCGGGCTGGGGCAGGGGTGCAAGGACTCCAGATGAGGGTGCAGGCTCTGGGGTGGGGCCGAGCATGAGGCGTTTGGGAGGAGGGGGGTCTGGGCTGGGACAGAGGGGTTCAGAGTGCATGAGTAGGTGCAGGCTATGGCTGGGGGTGTGGACTCTGGGGAGGGGCTGGGAATGAGGGGTTTGGGGCACAGCAGGGGGCTCCAGGCTGGGGCCAAGGAGTTCAGAGTGCAGGAGGGGGTGTGGGCTAGGAATGAGTGGTTTGGGGTGCAAGAGTGGGCTGGGACAGTAGGTTGGGGCATGCAGGCTCCGGGAAGGAGTTTGGGTGTGGGAGGGGATTCCAGGCTTTGACATTATAAAGGAATATTAAGGAAGACTGATGGCATCTCAAAGAGAAAAGGCTGGAATATTTTTGGATTATTTCCACTCCCACAAGCCATTTGCCCAGCCCTACTAGATACAAACTAAACTTGGTCTCAGAATATAAAACAACCTTGCTTTCAAGTGGGCTGGAATGTCTGGAAGGAAGGGTGAAAGGGAAATCATGCTCTGGAGAGAGGGGGTTTCTTGATAAATGGTTGACCTCTTTGCACTTTCCTTACGGGCATTCAGTGCAACTTGGACTGGAAGCTTCCATTAGCCTTAAAGCCCCCTGTGTAGTCTGTAGACCTAAAGGAAAGATTTATTAATACCTGAGGCTCCTTTCACATCAGCCTTAGACAATGAAGGACCTGCCAATCAGAAGTTTAAAAACAATAAAGGAGCCCCTAACGAAGGGCTGCAGGGTGGCACAGTCTCTGTGTTTGCTTCTATCTTCCTGTCAGCCAATGAACTGGTATGAATCCAACATTTGGCCTGGAAATACTAACTGCATCTTCCAAATTTTAGAACAAGTCAGCAATGACAGGAGGCAAACGAGAGACTGAAGCAGATTTAGGGTGGGAGGGAGGCAGCTGGGCTAGCAGTGGCATAAGAATGCAGTCATTTGAATGGTTGTGTTTCTAGCCATATGGAATGACCTACTGTCCAGTTCGGCGGATTGAAGCTCACACAAGCCTCGCCGGTATGTAAGTGCAGATTTATATACTGCAGTAGCAAACCATGTATCATGACAAATCTGTGCAAGAGAGAAAGGCTTGAGAGCCTTTAGGTTACACTTAGGGGGACGGTAGTCAACCAGAAATGTACTGTCTAGGCTTCCTCTCCCTGCAGTGCAATTCTCCTTGGTTGAAAGGTAGCTTTTCTAACCATTTTCTTCCTAATATTTTCCCTAGTCAACATTTCAGGCAGCCAATCACACTGAACTTTCAAGGACTTCATTTTGCCAGATTCCAAACAGTTCATTTTAGAATAACAATAGCAAGAAATTCACTAAAAAAAAAAAAAAAAAGAAAAGAAAAGACACCAGATAGCATCAAATTTGTATAAGGATCAGGTCAGACTCTGTATAATGAAGAAGCTAAGCTCTCTGGCTATTGCAGGATTTTCTGCTATTTTAAACAGAAATGGTGTTTCCCAATCCTAATTCTCTAATGCAAAAGCCTGTTACTAGAAATATTTTACATGCCCTATTACACCACTCTGACAAACATCCAACAAGTTAACGCAGTAGTTTCTGGTTTCTAAAACCCAGTGTACTGTAACCACTGTATCAGAACTTCAGATCCACTTTATTATTTTGCAATAGAGGACTCTAGATGTTAATCTACATCTTCTTTTTAAAAAATCATTTTGTATGTTTTCAGTGTGTGGTCTATAGTAAATGTTCAGCTATGGAGTAGATTGCAGTGAATTTTCTAAAAGAACCTCCTCTCTTTTCCTAGAATTGAAGGAACCTTTTAATGCATTTATGCATGCCCCAGAATATAAGAAGAACAGAATTTCAGCTCATGCAGCACCCATCTCTTTTTTTCTCAACTATATTTTTTCCTTAGTCACTGTACACGTAGGAGTTTATTTCACATGCTGTATATGCTCAAAGCAGTTTGGTTGCTCTTGGTCTCATAACAGGGCCAATCATTTCCACGTATATGCAGTTTAAAAAATACCAGATGAAGACCAGCTTATTTCAGTGTAACATAATCCAAAAATGTATGGAATTTAAAGCAGAAAGATTGTTTATCACAGCTGTAATGTGTTGACACACACACTGTGCAAGGAGAAAAAACTTGCTCAGTGCTGGTGACATTATGTCAAACAACATTGCAAAAAGAGAGAGGCAAGTTACAGTTGTGTAGACTGCAATTTGAACAGAGGATTTCAAGCTGCCTTGATGTTTCTACTGCAAAAAATGTGCCTCCCACTCCTCCCAGGCTTTTGCAAAGTTGTGAATTTTGCATACTTAAGGTCTCAAGTGCATGCTACTTAGTATTTGCTGCCAAAAGATTGAGTTTCAAACTCTCAAAATGCTCAGCGTCAGGGATTTTACAAATATACACAGTATCTGTGGTCTCAGTCGTTAAGAGCTTGACGTGGCCAGAGACTTTAGACCTCAGGGCCGGCTTTCTGTACTGCAGGGCCTGATTCGGATACCCGGTGGTGGTCTGGGGCTTCGGCAGCACTTTGGCCGGGGGGGGGGGGTTTGCTCTGGGTCTTTTGCGGCACTGAAGGACCCCTCACCGCCAAAATGCAGAAGACCCAGAGCGGACCCCCCGAAATGCTGCTGAAGACCCGGAGTGGACTGGGTGAGTAAAAAAAATTTAAAAAATTTAAAAGGCACCACTGGAGTGGGGCCTGATTCCAGAGAATCGGCCTAAAGCCAGCCCTGTTAGACCTCTATTAGACCGCCTACTCTGAGGTCACATGCAATGTGGTACAGCATCTTAGTCACTGTCTCAGAGTTTGGAGATCAGTTAACATGAATCTTGTCATATATCTCAACATTCCCGACCCAACATTTGTTTTTGTTTTAAAGATAAAACAACCCCCAGTGTATCTGTCTTGACTTTTATCCTGACATAGTTATTCAGAACAGGTACCGTATTATGCAAAGAAATGTCAAGTAAATATTTAATTCCGCAAAAGACCACTGGTGATAAAGTAAGTGTGTTGTGCGGTGCAAAAAAAGGTAAAGGAGGAAGACACAGGAGTAAACCTGTGTGCATAAAGTTGGACAGAGTAGCGGACAAGGAAAAACAATTGGGAATAATGAGCGACTTCTCTTCCTTGCCCTGCCATTTGATCAATTATTCCCCTTTTTGAATCGCTTCATTGGCTTCCTAGCCAATATCATGCCAAATTTAAGTTTCTTGTTACCACCTTCAAAGCTTTACAGAGCTCTGCCCCTCCATGCTTTGCCTCACCTTGTCAAGCTTCATATTGACCCCTGTCGCTGTCACCCATCTGTGAGGTTTTCACGCAAAAATAGATTCACTGTGTTTAAGGTCAGAAGGAACTATTAGAGCATCTAGTCTGACCTCATGTAATCACAGACCATTACATTTCACCCAGTCACCCTGACATTGAGCTTAATAACTTGTGTTTGACTAAAGCACATCTTCCAGGAAGGTATCCAGTCTTGATATGAAGACAGCAAAATGATGGAGATTCCACCACTCTCCTTGGTAGCTTGCGCCAGTGGTTAATCATCCTCACTGTTAAAAATGTGTGCCCTGTTTCTAATTTGAATTAACCTGGCTTCAGCTTCCAGCAACAGATTTTCGCTATGCCTTTCTCTAGATTAAAGAGACCTTTACTACCCAGTATTTTCTTTCCAAGGAAGTACCTACACACTCAGATCAAGTCACTTCTCAATCTTCTTTTTGATAAACTAAACAGATTGAGTTCTAAATCTTTCTCTCTAGGGCATTGTCTCTAGCCTTCTATTAATTTTTGTGGCTTTTTCTGGCACCCTCTCCATTTTTTCAATATATTTTTTAAAATGTGGGCACTGGAAGTGGAAGCAGTATCACCTCCACCAATGCCACACACAGCAGTATAATCACCTCCCTTCTCCTACTCACTACTCCCCTGTTTATATGCTTAAGGATCACATTAGCCATTTTAACTACAGTATTGCACTGTGAGTTCAGGTTGAGTTGCTTGTTCACTGTGAACCCTAAATCCTTTCCTGAGTCACTGCTTTCCAGGACCCCATTCTGCAGGTGTGGCCTGCCTTCCTTGCTTGGAGATATATTAGCATTTGGGTGTATTAAAATGTATTTTCTTTGAATGTGACCAGTTTACTGAGTGATCCAGATCTCTCTATACAACTGCCCTCTCCTCATCATTATTTATCACTACACCAATCTTTATATCACCCATATAGTTTATCAGCAGTGATTTTATATTTACTTCCAGGTCATTGATGAAAATGTTGAATAACGTCAGGCCTAGTACTGACCCATTTGATGATGATTGCCCACTGACATCTACTTTTTGACATCTGTCAGCCATTTAATGGGTACTTTATTGATAATATAGAGTACAATTTTGTGTCAAAATGCCGTGCAGCACTACATCAAACACCTTACCAAATCTAAGAATGCTATATCTGACCTTTATCAACCAAACTTGTGATCTCCTCAAAGAATGAAATGAGGTTTGTTTGACAAGACCTATTTTCCATAAAACCATGTTAACTGGCATCTCCCAATTAATTTTCTTCATAATTTTCCTCAGCTCTGGGAAATTAGCTGCTGTGAAACACCAAGTACATATTAATTGTTGGGATTGCCATCTGTTTGCCCATATCAATGCAGTTTGGCCATGATCATCAACTACTAGCCCAATGATGAATTTATCTTTGTCTGTCATAATGAAGTCCAAACTAGAGTTACCTCCTGGGTGCAATACCTTCTGTGTGAAAACATTATCTGCAATTTTTAAAAATTCTACTGATGTTTTACTATTGGCTGCATGAGATCTCCAGCACATATCTCCCAAACTGAAGTTCCCCATATCCACACATTTTTCTTACCACACCTTACAAACAATGCTTATGCAGTAACTCATCCTGTTCTCTGGTTAGATCTGGTGCTCTACAAACAGACCACCTCCAGTACCTCCTCCTGGCCTTTGTTAGTTAGCACACTGATTCATATGCATTCAAGAGCCTGTTATTCTGAGTTATCAATAACTCTAAAACAGGCAATGGCATCTTAAATGTAGAGTGCCCTACCCATCCCTCCACCAGCCTCCCTCCCACAACCCTCTTGTGAAGCTGTATTGGCAGTATTACGCTACAGGTGGGCAACATCAAGAAGCTACACCTAGTATCTTGGAGCCACATTAGAGCAAATTAAATAGGAGAAAGCAGTGTGGATTAGTGGGGGAAAGTATGGAACAGGTATAGGTCAACACTTCACCAGTGCTTTGGTTCTAGCCAGAGTCAGTAATGATTTACAGCAGTTTTTATCTGCAGGTTATCTTGTGGCCTGTGAAAAATGAGTCAGTGGTTTCAGCTCAGATCCTAGCAGAAAGGAGTCCACAACACACAAAAAGTTAACCCCCCATTACTGGCACCCATGCTGGAGGCTGCAGCTAGGAACCCATGCTTGAACAGCGATGGAAATTGGCCATTGCTGGCCTGTCCAGGTCAAGTGGGAGGTTGGGGAGAAGCTTGCTATATCATTGGCCATATTGTACCTAGTCTGTGGATAAACAGAGTGGAAGTGTTGTTGCATAGTTAATAACACTTAGTACTTTATATGTCCAAAGCAATGTACAAACATTAACTATTTAAACCATGCAACACCCCTTTGAGGCAGGTGGTATGTGTTATTACAGATTACACTGGTCTACAATTTTTGAGAAGTCATCTGCTTCAGAGATAAAATGTGATATTTATTATGCATTTTGATGTGCTGAATTCAAATATGACAATTAAAACAACTGATTGGCTACTGTTTCTAAGATATTTAAGTTTTTACATTTTATGTCTATGTATATTGTGTAGATAGTAGAGTTTTAATCATAAATTGTAAACCTAGGTCTTTTTATGTGTTTATGGTTGCTTTACATGATAATATTTCACCTGTCCTGTTTATGTATCACTTTAAAAATCAGCAAAAGGGTTATATAAATAAAATTTATTATGAAACAAAAGGCAAAAAACTATTATGTACATAGTTTAGTCCTATTCAGTGTCTACTCGGTGCTTCTTGGCTTGTCTCTTGTATTCATTCAATGGAGCATCTCTTGTCACTGTCCAGCAATAGTCTGCAAGCATTGATGGGCTCCATTTGCCCTGATAGCCTGCCAGGAGATTCCACTGCTGTAGTCTGGAGCCCAACTGCTCTGCCTTACTCTTGGGTAGTTCCAAATCCCTGACAAGGTCATTCAGTTCACCTTGTGTTATGAGGTGTGGTTCAGAGGAGGAGGATGGGAGAAAATGTGGGTCCTGTGACATTGATGGTTTAGGACCAGAAGTTTCATCCTCTTCCTCTTCCTCGTCTGACTCAAGTGAGAATGATTCTGGTGCATCAGGAACCGGCAGTCCTTCTCCGTGGGGTACTGGGCGTATAGCTGATGGAATGTTTGGATAATGTACCGTCCACTTTTTCTTCTTTGACACACCTTTCCCAACTGGAGGCACCATGCAGAAGTAACAATTGCAGGTATGATCTGTTGGCTCTCTCCAAATCATTGGCACTGCAAAAGGCATAGATTTCCTTTTCCTGTTCAACCACAGGCGAAGATTTGTTGCACAAGTCTTGCAGCATATGTGTGGGGCCCACCTCTTGTCCTGATCTCCAATTTTGCAGCCAAAATAAAGGTGATAGGCTTTCTTAACCATAGTGGTTATACTGCACTTTTGTGATGCAAAAGTCACTTCACCACAAACATAGCAGAAGTTATCTGCACTGTTCACACAAGTATGAGGCATCTCTGCTCACTTTGGCTAAACAGAAATGTGTCCCTTTGCAAAATCAAACACTGACAAATAAGAGAGCATGACACTGTATGATTTCTAGAGCTGATCTAGGGCAATTTGTTCAGCAGAGTGATGTAAGCTTCGTTATGATTGCATCATCCATGACTTCTAGGAATAACATGATGCAATTCATATCATGTATGACGCAATACCGGCTTCAGATTGCATCATTCATTGTTTTGCCTAAAAAGCAAGTACTGTCCAAACCCAGTCATAGATTTATTCATAGATCCAGTCAAAGATGTATTTTAGTCATTTCTGGTTTAAATTGAGATCTCTTCCCTTTATAACTCACTTCTCTTCCGCCATTCCCGAGTCAAGGGTCGTATATACTGAATATATCAATAGCATATCTTGAAAACTAGAGCCAATCAACAATTTTAAGCATCATTTTCATTCTCAGTGACCCAGAATTAGTAAAGTTGGACTACATTTATTTCAGAAGCATTTTGGCTGTAGAGCAGTGTTACAGAACAGCTTTCCCATTTAAAGCACTTGATTGGGAAGCAGAAACTTTGGGTTCTATTCGTGGCTCAGCCTACAGGGCATTCTATGCAGAAGTACGTAGGGAGACAGGAAGGATCAACAAAACTAATTTGAGTGGCTAGAGAACTATTAAGTGGCAAAAAGCAGGTTAAGAAAGCTAGCAAGGAGGAAAAAATGAGAAAGGGGGTAATGTAATGAAGTTACTTAGAAAACTCTAACATCGACTATGATATAAAAATAAGGGTATTGGATTGACATTTTCCTATCAGAGACACTTTGGTTTTAACTGGAAGTTGGTGAAAAAGCAGTAAAAACTTCAGAATGTAAAGGAGAAGAGAAACCTTATCTGTAGATGAAGATTTGGAATTAACAGAAAACACTCTGGTGGAACAGCAAGTGGGAAAGACTAATTATTGCGTGAAATTAAAAATAATATAGGGAATAAACTGAGATAAATTTGCAGGAGTAGTGTGATGTTCTGCTTGCAGCAGCCAAAGGAATCCAAGATGTGCATTACGCCCCTCCTACATCTCTCTGCTGCCCATCCCACTCAACTAGCATCAGGTTCCCCTCTTTCCTTTAGGCATAATCTCTCCACGGTTGGTAAGAGAGTCTCCAGTGCCAGCCTTCCAAATTCCTCTCTCTCACTGTCTGATTGATTCAGCCCCACTTTTCATATCTGAGCTGGGAGGGAAAATCACTTTCGTATACACCTCTTCAAATAAAAACCAAAGGGATGAGATGAGAAAAATTCACACCCCTGAGTAATGTACTTTATCTGAGCTAAGCCCTGGTTTACATATTGCTAGATAGATGGAAGAATTCTTCTGTTAATTTAGCTACCACTTCTTGAGGGGGTGGATTTACTATAGTGATGGAAATACCCTTTCTGCTGTTGTAGCAGGTGTCTATGTAACCCACACATCTCCTGGGTGTGGTGCTCTGTCCCATCTAGTGGCACCAAGACCACTTAGAGGGAGATTAATGAGTCTGCTCTACAGCCTTAGCTAAGGGCCAGATGGCTTTTAGCTCATGCATTTAGCTTCAGAGGTCCCAGGTTCGATCCCACCCACCAATGATTGGGGTCTGTCGGTGTTACATCTACACTCAGTGGGGTACCTGCAGCTGTGCCGGTGTGGCACTTGCAGGGTAGCCAGACCCTGTGCTAATAAAACTGTATTGTAACCCATTCACACAGCTTAAATTTGAGTAGTGAAAAGTCTTGCAAGACGTTTAAAAAAAAAATCTTGAGATGGCCAAAGTGTTTGTCGTAATGACTGGAAATCCAGTTTGATTTATCTACGAGAAAACATCCAAGTCAGGAAAATCTTAGCAACTCCAAGCCATAGTGAGTTGTCTAAATGTATGTTGTGTATGTGTTTACTAAGCTTTAAGCAATCACTTGTATGACGAAGATTTTGCTTCACACACTATTTCATGTAAATGATGATATACTTGTGAATGATGAGTTTGTTCCAAGAACACTGGCATTCTCAAGATAACAAAAAGCAGTCAAAATAATCAACACCATTGCACTAAATTTCAGATTCTGTGCTCAGTTACTAGGACACTGGGCAGTCTTGAGATACATTAGGCCTGCAGAACCAACCAGCTTCCTCGGCTAGGCGGAAGTATGTAGGGCACTGCCTCTCTACCTTTCCAGACAACTGTACCCCTTTCAGGAGTCCGTTTGTCTTGCGTACCCCCAACTTTCACTTCACCTAAAAACTATTTGCTTACAAAATCAGACAAAAATACACAAGTGTCACAATGCACTACTACTGAAAATTTCATTTTTACCATATAATTATAAAATAAATCAATAGGAATATAAATATCGTCCTTATATTTCAGTGCATAGTACAGAGAGCAATATGAACAAGTCATTGCCTCTATGAACTTTTAGTTTGTACTGACTTCACTAGTGCTTTTTATGTAGCCTGTTGTAAAACCAGGCAAATATCTAGATGAGCTGATGTACCCCTTGGAAGACCTCTGTGTACCCCCAGACTTGAAAACCACTGGTATAGGGGATATTGTGTCAGGGAAGATGGTAGATCTGTGGACCCTGGGAGGTAGAATCAAGTCACAAATCCTATGACGCTCACATGCCAGGAAATACTGCCACCAAACTAGCCCTTCTATTTGCCCCTGATTCTGGGTCCACACCATCTCCCATAAGGAGATAACAGGGGTCTCGGAGAAGCAAAACCAGGAGGGGCAGAGATTTACTGACCCCTTTAGAAGTGGGTCTTCACTGAAGAGGCAGCCAGCAGGGAATGTCAAGTGGATGAGTAGGAGGCTTGCCATCCACTGAGAACAAGCAGCATTCATTCAAGAGAGGAAGAGCCAGTGAGAAGGAAGAGAGCCCCAGGCCTCACCTCGGAATTCTACTGATTCAGATACTCATTTTTATGTAACACATCATAGCAAATCAGCTCTCTCTGGTACAATAATCCTAGATAAACAAGCTTTTAGGGACACATGGACTCATTCTTCTGAATCTCAACAGGGCCCATGACTGGGCATTTGCCTTACAGACACAACTTTGCTCTGTGAATGGTATTCCCATTGCTGCAGCCTTAAAACCTGCTGGGCGTGAACTCTTGCAGATACAGCAGATTTCCATCTGTTGTCATGATCAAGCTGTGGCTGTCAATCCCACAGGCTTCATGGGAAAACCTGGTGTTACCAATCAGCTTGGCCTACTGTGCACACGCCACACAGCAATAAACCATAACATTATGTTTTTTACAAGGGCAGTGGATTTAAAATTGCCCTCCTTAATTCAAGCAACACAGGGCACTTAGACCCCACCACCACCTCCCAAAATAATGCATGATGCGGGATATATTTAAACCGAGTGCTCATGCGAGATTTGTGCAGCTAAGATAAAGATACTTTGTATTTCTGAAAACTTGATACACATTGGCCAAGTGTAGTAACAATTAAGCCATGTACACTAAAAATCCAGCTCTAGGAGCATCACGGCATATGGGCACAGAAGGGCGACAGGTGGGAGAGGCAGGCAGACAGTTATCTTTTAGATGTGTGAAGTCTGTATTTCATTCATGCTATTTGTGAAATAGAATAACATTAGCAACTAGTCATGAGTCCACAGTTTAGGAAATTACATCACATATTTGGCGAGAAGTGCGGGATATAAATAACCCGGCATAGCAAACCTTTCATAGAAACAGACGCAAAAGAGGATTCACTTGCCCCTGCGCAATTCACGCTGTAAAAGTTACACGTCTCTCCTTGTTAGTTTCCCAAGAATCAAGGAAGAGTGAGCAAGATTTGGAAGCATGCACACAAGAAGCACAGCAGGTGCCTGCTACAAACTGCAGAGCTTATTGGAGACGGTTAATCCGGTGCATTATAAAAGCACATACCCAAGATTGTGAAAATACAAATAACTTGTTCCCATTCCCACCATTCCACTATTTAAAGCAGTTAAAGGAATAGAAAACATGCATGTTAATCTGTAGCACTACACTTGCCATGAGGATGAAGTGCAAGTGACCCCCCCGATGAAAAACCACCCACTGCCAAGCACTACAATAGAAACAGAATTTGTTTTCCCTCCTATTTTACTTAGAATTCATTCACAGCTTCCATTTACAGTTCAACACTTGGGGCTCAATTCTGCAAACACCTACACACGAGTAATTTTACTCAAGCAAAATAGTCCCACTGACCTTAATGGGACTAGTCCTGTGTGTAGATGCTTTCAGGATAGGGCCCATGCGGTGCAAAACATTCAAAACAACCTCTGCACAAAGAAACATGTGTTGTGTCTCGTAACTTTCTAATCTAGTGGCTCAGGAGTTGCAGACACAGGCATGTGCAGATTGCTGCAAGACATAGGGCACTGGCCCACATACCTGTCAACAGCTATTGCCCATGTGTATCACATGATCATTCATTAAAGGGGACCATGTGGCTGAGAAGTTTTCACCAGCTGCTGAAATGAAGTTGGTATAATTCTATCAGCAGTTGAACCTTTAAGCTAAGGACATCATGGCTAGAGAACTTCATGTATGTTGAGCATATCGATTCAGAACCAAAAATTCCACATGAGAAGAAATATTGTTGGGAAATACATTTTTCCCAGATGGAGTTTTAGAACTTATTCTTCTTTCGCCGCCCTCACACATCTAAGTGTGGCGGTTTGCACCCTCAGTGCTGTTCCTAGATGGCCACAAATTATCCCTACCCTCCTGGAAATATGATCATAACTCTTTTCAAAGAGACAATAAATTATCAATAAAAATACTTTTCACCTCTCCAGCACTTAGCATGAAAGGCTCATAAAGCAAAGTTGGGGGCTTTTGTTCAGGAACTTGACATTTTGAAGCATTCCTATCCTCTTGCTGTTCATTTCATGAAAGCTGAGCTTTCATTTTGAAATTAGCTTTTCTATGTAAAACAGTCTGCATTGCTGGTGCTACCCTCCCAAAACTGAGCCTGTGATATTTCAGACTTCTATAGGGCCTTCTTTCTTTCCTTCCAAGAATTGCAAAAGTACTTTGATAACATTCCTTAATTTTGTTTTATAGGACTGCTCTGAGTTGGTAAGTATTATAATCCAGTATTACAATATGCATTTTATAGGTGAGAAAAATTGAGGCACATAGAAATTAAGTGACTCACCCCAGGAACAGAACCCAGGGATCTTGAATCTAGCCACTAGACCATGATTTTTCCCTACATAAATCAGTTCAGTACATTAATGCCTATCTACCCACAGATTCCACTATATATCTTACAGCACACCTTCTTCAAGTAAACAAAGATGGCTATAAAATGGTAATAAAAAATGATAAAAGATTTAGAAAACCTGACCTATGACTAGGCCAAGGACTAAAATTATTTGTCTTTTTATTTTATTTCTTTGGATTTAAAAAACAATGAAAAAACCCATATGCAATAGTTTAGGCACTGTAACAGTTAATTAAATAGCAAGATCACATAACAATAACCACCCAACCAGCAGCGTAAGACTAACTTGTATGCGGGAAACAAATTAACCAAGCAGACAACCATACTATTAGAGATTTTGAAGGTGCTACATGTAACCAATATGACATTTTCCTGCAATATCTTTGACAAATCTACTGAACTAATTTAAACTTCACTGAATTAAGTATTTTTAGAGTCCACTGAATTAAAAATGCAAAGTTTGTTTATTATTGGGGGATTGTATGTAACATCTCTGGAGAGGAGACATGGCCGGTGTAAACCTTGGGAAGGGTCATGAGCGTCAAAGGACTATTTTAAACAATGTGTCAGACAAACAAAGTTAAGTAGGGTTCCTGGTGGGAAGTGAGTGCAAATTACCATCTCTGATTATGCAAAGACCCAACTTTTTGAAACTTTTCCCTGAGAAGGGGATCATTGTCTGGCTGATTATTCACAGTCTCTGCGGATCAAAGACCCAAGCTATATGAAAGACACAAATTCATGGGTGTGCTTGTTTTAAGCTAGCAGCTGTTACGGACTTGTGACCACAGAAAAACCCCTTGGTGGTGCTAGCAAGAGCCTTTTTTGGGGCTGGGGTGATCTCTGGCAAGCTTATTAGCATGTGTATAGGATCTTTTATTGTTTTAATGTGTTTTTCTCTGTCATGCTTTCACCTTAAGAATAAATGTGCTTGCTCAGAAAGGGCTGCATGTTATCTTATACCTGTGGGTGATAATATTGTTTATAGCCTCTGGGGAAAAAGGCAAAGCAGGCCTGCTTAGGCACTTTGACTTGCTGGGATATACACAGTGTGGGCAAGGAACCAAGCAGCCTGGAACTACCCGTCAGAAGGGAGGGAGACATGTGTCTTCGCCCAAGAGAGATGACAACTGGGGAGCTGGAAGCTTTAGAGTGGATGCCCTCATTGGACCATGGAGGGGAAATATAGGTGCAGTTGCCCTGAACTGTGATACTATGGTGGAGGGAAATAATTGTTTCCTTGCTTCATGCTTTGCACAACTAGAATTTTAGCATATGATCTAAAAAAGTTTTATACTGCAACCTATCAGCTTTGGCATCAACTTCTGCCACTGGTACACTACCTGTCCTCCTTCATGCTTCGTATTAATTTTGTCTGTTTCGCTGTTTGCACCTTTCTTGTGCTCTAGTAGCTGCATTGCAGAAAGTAACATACTATTTTTGCTCAAATACAAAAGAAATCCAAAAAAAGAAATCATTAAAGTAGACCATCAGGGTTGCTGATTATTTTTAGATAATATGGCACAGAGATGCACTGAAGTGTTTACTAGCTTGGACATAGGTCATATTAAGGGTTATACAGCCAGTATTTTGTCAATACCACAGACCACCTGCAGTTTGGATAATTTATTACCAGAGACAACTGTTTATTACAACCAAGCAGACGTGCATTTAACTCTTTCCTCTCACTCATAAAGCTTCCTAACAAATGTTACACCAATGACCTCCAGGGTCTATCTCAGCTATGAATTTTAATCCTTATGCCCACAGAAATGTACAACTGAAGTGCTGACTTGAAGAGATTTACAAGCTTTCCATGGCCGCTTAAATCCTCAAGCTGAAAGTACCAGTTACGCAAACTGTGCCAAAAGAGCAAAGGAAATTCCCTGATGACAGTGGATAAGTTATCCACAAGATGAAACAAACCCATCTGCAGAATCACTTGCAAGATCAAGGTGGGGTTTCACCGGCTGAGTGCTGATTTTGTGTGCTATTGAACAGGGGCTGCCTTTCACCCCAGAGGGAGCCGTACTTCATTATCAGCTAGACATTTCAATCCCATAATAATAATTAAATTATTTGAGGTCAATTCTTTCCTCCATCCCTTTGTGTAATATTCTATTTAGACCATGACATGTGACCTCTCTGATTTTAAATCTGTATTGTGCCTAGCACATTCTTGGCAATATACCAATATCAGTGTTTACAGTACCTGTTTCAAGACAAAATAAGTCTGCGTGTGGATCATTTCAGTAAATAAAAAGGAGGTTAGGATTTCTTTGTCCTACTCAATCTGAGCAGACTTATTGATTCCTGCCACTTTTAAAGAAATCGTTTAGTGAAGAGCACTGCACTTAAAGCTTTTACTGACATGACTCACTGCAAATAAGCTTCCATCATTTGAGGGCATAATGTAGTAAAATCTCATTCTGTGGGCATGTTATTGACAGGCCAGGGAGGTGTCATTTCATTTGTAAAAATCGACACAATTTGTCGACTGTCACCTCCTCTGCAGCATGGCTGGGGAAACTCACTGCCCTCCCCTCCACCTCATTCCAGGTCCTCCAGTTGGTGGAAATGTTGATATTACCTCCTTGGAAATGGGCTGAGTTGGATATCATTCAAAAACCTGCAAACATAATGGTATCAAACATGACAAACCTAAAACTATTATATAGATATGTATTTGAGAAAATGTTTAAAAATCAACTTTTAAAAATTATACTTTAATGCAGGGATGTGTCACTTACATAAAAAAAAAAGACATTGAGCATTGGTAATGCTAGGGAAGTTAGCCTTAACATGTAGGACACATAACATTTATTCATCAGTCATCATGAGTGTCATCTCCATCTAGTTTCACAGTAGCAGCCATGTTAGTCTGTATTCGCAAAAGGAACAAGTATTTGTGGCACCTTAGAGACTAACATTTATTTGAGCATAAGCTTTTGTGGGCTAGTGAGCTGTAGCCCATGAAAGCTTATGCTCAAATAAATTTGTTAGTCTCTAAGGTGCCACAAGTACTCCTGTTCTATCTCCATTTAGGGCACCACTGCTAGACACATCATGCTGATGCTCATCCATGCTGCACTTGCACATCTCTGCACAAGGCAGGCTGCTGGCCCAACATTTACAGGGTAGTGAGCATCTGGTCTTTGCATGTGAACATTTGATTAGTTGGAGGATTGATTCAGGTGTGTATGGTATATCATGCCTAACGAGTTTGATCAGCTCTTCCCCAAGACCCATCTATGCCTGATAAAAGAGTGTAGTTTTAGATGTGCTTGATCATCCTGGAGCCACTCCACTGCTTAATAATTTGCCCTCTTGACAGTAGGTGTAAATGCACTCCTTGTCAGCGGCAATTCTTCTCCATTTGTCTGCTTTTTAGAAGACATCCACTAACGTAGCTCTGCAAATGTCATAATGTTGGTTTTCAAATGGTAAACTCAGTATATGAATGCCTCTAGTGTACTTATGGCCTCATTAGTGACCATCTTCGCTGTTCCAAGCATCTTCAGAGTGAGGAGAGAGTTTTTGAAGTTGAATCAAATGCCTTCCTGTAAGATAATTTGGTCTTTCATAGACTTATAGAATCATAGAATATTAGGGCTGGAAGAGACCTCAGGAGGTCATCTAGTCCAACCCCCTGCTCAAAGCAGGAACAAACACCAACCAAATCATCCCAGCCAAGGCTTCGTTAAGCCATGCCTTACAGACCTCTAAGAATGGAGATTCCACCACCTCCCCAGGTAACTCATTCCTGTGCTTCACCACCCTCCTAGTGAAATAGTTTTCCCTAATATCCAACCTAGATCTTCCCCACTGCAACTCAAGACCATTGCTCCTTGTTCTGTCATCTGTCACCACTGAGAACAGCCTAGCTCCATCTTCTTTGGAACCCCCCCCCCCCTTCAGATAGTTGAAGGCTGCTATCGCCCCTCATTTTTCTCTTCTGCAGACTAAATAAGCCCAGTTCCTTAGCCTCTCCTCATACGTCATGTGCTCCATCCCCCTAATCATTTCCGTTGCCCTCCACTGGACTCTCTCCAGTTTGTCCACATCCCTTTTGTAGTGGGGGACTCAAAAATGGATGCAATACTCCAAATGTGGCCTCATGCTTGTCAAATAGAGGGGAATAATCCCTTCCCTTGATCTGCTGGCAATGCTCCTACTAATGCAGCCCAATATGCCATTGGCCTTCTTGGCAACAAGGGCACACTGCTGACTCATATCCAGCTTCTTGTCCACCGGAATCCCCAGGTCCTTTTCTGTTGAACTGCTGCTTAGCCCGTCAGTCCCCAGCCTGTAGCAGCGGCCTGCAATCTTCCTTCCTAAATTCAGAACTCTGCACTTGTCCTTGTTGAGCCTTATCAGATCTCTTTTGGCCCAATCCTCCAATTTGCCTAGGCCATTCTGGATCCTATCCCTATCCTCCAGCATATCTACCTCTCACCCAGCTTAGCATCATCTATGAACTTGTTGAGGGTGCAATCCATCCCATCATCCAGATCACTAATGAAGATGTTGAACAAAACCGGGCCCAGGACCAACACCTGGGATACTCCGCCTGATACCGGCTGCCAACTAGACATTGAGCCATTGATCACTACCCGTTGAGCCTGATAATCTAGCCAGCTTTCTATCCATCTTATAGTCCATTCATCCAATCCATACTTCTTTAATCTGCTGGCAAGAATACTGTGGGAGACTGTATCAAAAACTTTGCTAAAGTCAAGACTATGCTGACTTCAGTAGGTGCGTGCATGTGCACACACACACACGCGCAAAGGAGAGTATTTGACCCAGAAAATGTAATGGGTTGGTCACAAAATACTTATGAGGTGTTTTATCAAACATTATTACTAGGGGAAATGCTCTTGTTTAAGACTAAAATTAACTTAAAACTTTATCTTGATGCATATTTTACATTTAAAATGGCATTTCATAAGTCCCCAGCAGAACATACTGTGCTTAACAGGCTCAAATCCAGTGTTTCCAATCCTTTATTTTCAAATATAAAGACCACATTCTTGTCAATATCAGATCCTCATTCTCCTCTTCATCAACCTAATCCTGCAGGATTCAAGGGTGATGACAGTTTCTCAGCATGTACCAGGATGATCAGGTGCTGTATTCACATTTAATCACGGCAGATACTCATATGTGTTCCACACCTGGACAATGAGGCCCATTCTACTACCTTATGTTGTCAGAACTCACATCTGCAGTAAAAAGTGGCTTTTCTTTAAGTACAGTGGACAATTTTACTAAAATAACTGGAGAAAGAAGAAAAAAATTAATGAAGTTCTGCAGTTGTCTTGTAACACTCATTTCAACCATTTTCTAATAGAAATTTATTTGTCAAGCAACCTGTAGATAAGTTGTTTTAATTTTATATTAAATCAATAATAAAAATAAAGACCAGAGATCCATTTGTTATATGGAAATATGCAGAGACTTACATACAGTAAATATTTACACTTTATATGTTTTGCCTTGTAATACACAAGGGTCTTTAAAAATATATATTCATTCTCAATATCTAAAAAACAAGAGAAAAGTAGGTTGCACAAGTCTGATCAATGATAAACATCAATGTTATAAAGACTAGCTGAGTGGCAAAGTTGCTTGAATATAGAAAATACATTGTGTTAAATTTCTCAGTTTGCCTTTGAAAATGCTTCCATCAGTGGGTGAACATCAGGGAATGCAAATCTTTGCACAGGGTCAAAGATGATCAGTTTTTGTTTCATAAACCAATGTTACTATGCACATCTGATAATCACAAAGGTACAGTTTGCAAACAGTTTTAAACAAATGTCTACGTTTAGCAAGAGCTGAGCAGCATACAAGAATAAAATAGTGCTCGCGCATTGTGATAAGGAGTGCCAGAAATTCTTGGTTGGCTGTAATAAATGTCTCCCAAAGGACAACCACACAATGAATGCATAGATACAATTCTTCATCAGTTAATGTCCAGAGTACCCAGGCTTAGTAAGTATTGCCCTTATATAAATCCATGGTATGCCCACATCTTGAATACTGTGTACAGATGTGGTTTCCTCACCTCAAAAAAGATATTCTAGCACTAGAAAAGGTTCAGAAAAGGGCAACTAAAATGATTAGGGGTTTGGAGATTAAAGAGGCTAGGACTCTTCAGCTTGGAAAAGAGGAGACTAAGGGGGGATATGATAGAGGTATATAAAATCATGAGTGACGTTGAGTGATGTTGAGAAAGAGGATAAGGAAAAGTTATTTATTTATTCCCACAATACAAGAACTAGGGGTCACCAAATGAAATTAATAGGCAGCAGGTTTAAAACAAATAAAAGGAAGTTCTTCTTCACCCAGCGCACAGTCAACTTGTGGAACTCCTTACCTGAGGAGGTTGTGAAGGCTAGGACTATAACAGTGTTTAAAAGAGAACTGGATAAATTCATGGTGGTGAAGTCCATAAATGGCTATTAGCCAGGATGGTAAAGAATGGTGTCCCTAGCGTCTGTTCGTCAGAGGATGGAGATGGATGGCAGGAGAGAGATCACTTGATCATTGCCTGTTAGGTTCACACCCTCTGGGGCACCTGGCATTAGCCATTGTCGGTAGGCAGGATACTGGGCTAGATGGACTTTTGGTCTGACCCAGTATGGCCATTCTTATGTTCTTATGATTTGTTACACTTAAATGATTACTAGTTTCTAAATAAGTACCATGACCGTCCATTTCTTGTGGTAGACTCATGGCAATTAAAAACAGCTATTTGGGGCCTCATCCAAAGTCAATGGAAAGATTTTCGATGAGGTCAATGGCATTTAGGTCAGACCCTTTAATCTTAGATAACTTCTTTTGTGACGGGGTTCCCGGGGGCGTAACCTGGAACTGGGGTACCGCTGAAACCGCTGGCATACCAACGCGGGCTCCCTTACTCCCTGTGATGCCATGACAAGCTGCAGACCATTCCCAGTCTTACACTCCCACAAACCTTTACACAGCCAGGGACTCACCCAGCAGCAGTTACATGAAGGCTGTTCCCGCAGCTCCACAGCCTAGGGCCCCAGAGCTGTACTGTCCTACCCTGTTCAAAAGCCTGACCAGTAAGTTTATTCTCCAGTCCGCCCCTCCCTTAATGTGGAGAGGACAATGCACCAATTTTTGCTCCTGAGCAGATTCCCCAAGCACTTCAAGCAAAATACACTGTTTTAGGTAAAAAATATAAAACCAATGTATTAAATACAGAAAGACAGATTTTAAGTGATTGTAAGTAGTGAGGTACAGATCAAAGCAGATTATCTAAGAAATAAAGAGAAACGAAATCTAAGCTTTATAAACTAGATAGGTTTGAATCAAGCAGTGTCTCACCCTGTTAGCTAGTACAAGCAGGTTACAGCTTTTGCATACACAGGCAGGAATTCTTCTGTCCCGCCTGGGATCCCCCTTCCCTAGCTCAGTCTTTGTTCCTCAGATGTTTTTCAGGTGTTGTATTGTAGGGGAGTGAGGCCCTATGATCATGTCACTTCCCCCTTTTATAGGTTCATCCATGTGGAGGGAACTTCATTGTCCCAAACAAAGCCCCCAGCACAGTTTGTGGAAAAGTACAGGCACCAAAATGGAGTTCAATATCACAAGATTTAGTAAATGCCCTCACATGCTTCGATGAGGTCATGGCAGCCATTACCCATATTTTGACTGAAGAGTTGACAGGAAAGCTTATCAGAGGAGGCTAAGCTTTTCCCATGGCCAATTGTTCTAGTAGATGGGCCATTCCCTATAACAGCCCTTTTACACTATGCTGGCTACATGGATGTAGACTAATATGTGGGCGTTACCCAGGAGCAAACACATTTGAAATATAGATGCATAGTCAATATTTATAACTCCAGGTACAAAAATGGTACATGCATACAAATAGGATAGTCATATTCAGCAAACCATAACTTTTTCATTTACACTTCACATGACATTTTGTACAAGATGCAACATAATTATATTATAACCATAACATAATCATATCATTATGGGGAATATGGGATGCAAAATGTCACAACTTTAAAAAGTGTCATCCAACAGCTTTGAGCCCAAACTCTTTAACAATGGAATTGCATATATTAATGGATTTATTTGCATTTATAAAAAGACAAAAGGCACCTATTTTGCACTCTAGGTAAAAACAGAACGCATCAATAATCTATATTAAAAGAATGCAAACAGCACCCACGCAAAGCCCAACTGAATAGCCATACAACACAAATCAAATTCTTTTTTCCCTACACAGCACTTTTCAAGCAATATTCACATCTTCCACAGCTCTCCTACAATGTGTGTGGAAGGTCTACACAGGCTAGGGCCTTTGGACCAAAGAGAAAGGACAGATTCCGAAGGAAAGGGAACCTCGCTGACCATGTTCTGCCAGCAGCTGCCTCATTTACACCAAAGTGGGTTTAGCTCAAGCACCTCTGCAGATCTCAGCTGCAGCCGTTACTAAGGCATGGAGAGAGGCACTCTCTCTTTCAGGTAGAAAGCTCCTCAATCTTTAGCAGATCAATACCAACATTTTCAGTTTCACCTGGAAACCAAAAGGCAGCCAGTGCAGACTGTGAAGCACTGGTTGGATACGTTCATGACAGAGCACTATTTAAAAAACAGATTGCCACATTCTGCACTAGCTTCAGCTTCCAAGTGACTTAAGGTGCAGCTCCAAATTTAGCATATCACTATAATCTAGTCTTGAGATGAAACATAGGAAAATTTCAATAATTTATATATTAACACACACATGCTACTCACAGGGACCTGATGCTTATATCTTCAACACACCCAGTCTTTCACTGGAAATTACTCAGCTATGAAATCTTTTGATCAATAACGAATACTTGCATGCAGCTCATTATTTTATGCTTCTCTGTACATTGCAGCTCTCTTTACTTTCGGAAGCTCTTCAGTTGTAATAAATAAAAAGTTTCAGCATCATCTTCACTAACTGCGGGCCTGATACTGCAAAGCCTCTGTGCAAAGACTTTCCCATGACTCGAACTAATTCAGGCCCCAAGCCTGTGACTTAAAAAAAAAAAAGTTTTTAACAAGTCACAAGTAACTAAATGGTTTGTGTATCACATTCAACTCCCTGTTAGAAGTGATGTTAAAACACCCCAGCAACCTTATGGTGCAGGCATAGCAGCTTGAACTGTAGGATACTCCGGAGGAGTGGGGGAGAACCATTCTTTTTTTTTTTCATAATTTCAAATGTTCCATCATTGATTTAACTTGCACTTTTAAGTCACACTGAACAGAAACCTGATATGTAGATTTTCAGCCTGGTGCAAATATTAATTGTTTTTAATATTTAAAAAAATTAAATCCATGATGCCAGATTTGCTGATGAGATAAACTGCTGCAACTCCACTGATCTCCATATGATTAATTAAGGGCTAACATCATTTAACACTCTAATATTCCCCAATAACTGGGTGAAGAACTGATTTCAGAGCAGCAGCCGTGTTAGTCTGCATCCGCAAAAAGAACAGGAGTACCTGTGGCACCTTAGAGACTATCAAATTTATTTGAGCATAAGCTTTCGTAGGCTACAGCATCCAAAGAAGTGGGCTGTAGCTCACGAAAGCTTATGCTCAAATAAATTTGTTAGTCTCTAAGGTGCCACAAGTCCTCCTGTTCTTTTTGGGTGAAGAACAGCAGTATAGTCTCATAACATACTGTGAGTGCTGCTCAGAATGCAGAGGTGGGCAGAGTCCGGGGGATGGGGGAGGATTCCGGAATCAGGTTCATCAGGAGAAAAGGCACAGCACTTATTAACTTTGCAAGAACTTAGCTAGGTGTGAGTCTGCTAAAATAATCAACAATGAAATAGTTAGCAGTGTTGACATTTATCTACTGATCTGCTCAGATATTTATATTGCTGTTCTCAGCCTCTTTTAAGAAAATAAAGAGGTGGTTCATTGCTGTGGGGTTCTCTCTGCCCACTACCTCAGGATAGTGACGGGCAATTTGTGATTTAAAAAATACAAGTTGCCATCAGTAGCCTTCAGAATCAAAAAAAGTATGGCACTCCTGAGAGTTACTGTCTCTCTGTGGATTCTGAATGACAGCACATTATCTGTTCAAATCCAGAAGGGCCTTTTTCACAATAGCAATTGCTAGTTTTGGGGGAGATGTTAAATTTAAAAGCTTAAAATCTGCCAAAACTGACTGAGCTGCCAGAAAAGTGCTGGCATGTTGTACCACTGCATGGCAGTGCACTCAACCCCTGCGAGAAATAGATATGAGGACATATATTTGCATGGTCACCTCACTCCTTTCCTCCACAGCCAAAAGAAAACAGCTTAAGCGAAAAATGATCAAAAATACTTGAGCCATGGTGAGCTGAAAATCCAAGTTCAAAATCTTCAATAGAAAATCTGTCTCCATTGTGGGCTATTATTATTATTAACAATCACATAGAAGAGAGATCTGCAAGTGGCCAGACAACACTTTTCTTTTGACTCTCCACTAACTTCTGCTAAGGGGAAAAAGGGTATATTTATATAGAAAGAGTAGACAGTGGACTTTTTGATACTCTTCTGAATAAAAGAAATGCCATGTGAGATTGGCAGTAAAAGGAAATCTTAGTCTCATTTAAGCAGGTCAGGACTGATTCAGCTCCACTTATCCTACCCATCCATATCCTTTTGCAATGTAATTAGCAAATTTGTAACTTTCTGAGCTATTGGGAGGGCCTCACATTAGATTCTTGACTTATTGTGTTCAACCCATAGAGGCCTGTTGTATAAACTTGTTGGCTAATGTATCCACCAGGGAATGGGGCACAGACATTATCTGGCACTCCAGTGTTGCAGATCTGGAGCAAGGCAATCCAGCACTGAAGATTTTCAGATCAGGAAGGGATAACAGGAATGTCACAGCCTCCGTTACTGAACATGGGGACATTTATCAAAAAGACAGCTGCAATGAATTCGCCATCTCTTTTTCCTACTGAAGCAGCACAGAGCTTTATTTTAGTTATGTATTTTAACATGCTTTTAAGCTTATTTTCTAAGACTTAACACTAAGCGAGGAAAGAATTTTTTTCCCCTCCTGACCAGAAAATTGATTCTTTGTTCATCCAGTTGAACCAGTCTTTGGAGTGTGGTTACCATCCTCTGATTCTCACACTTAGTCCAATAAATAGACACTCCAGGCAAGTATACAGCTCACAAAATATTTTGACAAATGGCCCAGGTTCAGACTGAAGTGTCCTTTTGAAACATTAGACTGGAACGAGCGACTCCTTGAGGGAACATAAGAACGGCCATACTGGGTGAGACCAAAGGTCCATCTAGCCCTGTATCCTGTCTTCTGACAGTGGCCAATGCCAGGTGCCCCAGAGGGAATGAACAGAACAGGTAATCATCAAGTGATCCATCCTCCATCCTTCATTCCCAGCTTCTGGCAAACAGAGGCTAGGGACACATACCTGTCCATCCTGGCTAATAGCCATTGGTGGACCTATCCTCCAAGAATTTGCCTTGACTTTCACAACATCCTCTGGCAAGGAGTTCCACAGGTTGACTGTGTGTTGTGTGAAAAAACACTTCCTTTTGTTTGATTTAAACCTGTTGCCTATTAATTTCATGTGGTGACACCTATTTTTTTGTTATGAGGAGTATATAACACTTCCTTATTTACTTTTTCCACACCAGTCATAATTTTATTGATCTCTATCATATCCCCCCTTAGCCATCTCTTTTCCAAGCTGAAAAGCCCCAATCTTATTAATCTCTCCTCAAATGGCAGCCATTCCATATCCCTAATAATTTTGTTGCCCTTTTCTGAACCTTTTCCAATGTTTTTTTGGAGATGGAGCGACCATATCTGCACATAGTGTTCAAGATGTGGGCATACCATGAATTTATATAGAGGCAATATGATATTTTCTGTCTTCTATTCTATCCCTTTCTTAATGATTCCCAGGATTCTGTTTCCTTTTTTGACTGCCACTGCACATTGAGTGGATGTTTTCAGAGAACTAGACACAATGACTCCAAGATCTCTTTTTTAAGTAGTAACATCTAATTTAGACCCCATCATTTTATACGTATAGCTGGGATTATGTTTTCCAATGTATATTACTTTGCATTTTTCAACATTGAATTTCATCTGCCATTTTGTTGCCCAGTTTTGTTAAATCCTTTTGTAGCTCTTCTCAGACTGCTTCAGACTCAACTATCTTGAGTAGTTTTGTATCATTTGTAAATTTTGCCACCTCACTGTTTACCCCTTTTTCCAGATCATTTACAAATATGTTGAATTGGACTTGCCCCAGTACAGACCCCGGAGGACAGCACTATTTATCCCTCTCCATTCTGAAAACTGACCGTTTATATCTACCCTTTGTTTCCTATCTTTTAACCAGAAGGGACACTGCTGAGTTCAAGATCTGGACTACCTGACCTTTACAACTAGGAGAGCAGTCAATTAGATGGGTCTCAGTTCTACTATATACATGTGGAGCCCAAGATCTTCACATCTGGTGCCTGAAGATGCACCACATCTGGAGAAGTCAATGACCCAGCTAGGATACTCCTTGATGCTTTACCAGATAAATGTCTATCAGGGATGGTCTAGACAGTATTTGGTCCTGCCATGAGGGCAGGGGACTGGACTCGATGACCTCTCAAGGTCCCTTCCAGTCCTAGAATCTACGAATCTATGAGAGATTGAGGCCAACAGCAATTTGAGCAGGGAGTCTCTACGGGTATGTCTACACTGCAGCTGGCAAATGTCAGCTGACTTGGGCTCGTGGGACACAAACCAAGGAGCTATTTAATTGAAATGCAGACAGTTGGCTCAGGCTGGCTTCTGAGCTCTGGTAATCTCCCCCCTCGTGGGGGAGGGTCCCCCAAGGGCTGAAAAATGTTGGACTACAGCCCTCTATGATGGAATTTCCATTTCAAATCAAGCAAAAAAATGATAAACTAGTAGCAATATTGACTGGAAAACACAAGGCAAAAGAACTAGTGTTTAAACCCTCATTAATAAAGTACTCAGATACATGACTAATTATGGGTCCTCTGGGGCATGCACCAAAAAGGAAAGTGAAGGGAAAAGGTGTCTGGCCAATTTCTTGTGTAGATGCATTGTTGGAATTCCGCAACAGGTGTTTTGAGGCATTAGATCCCTGCCGAATCCCTTTTAACAAGTTCCAGGTCCCTGGTAGATGGTGCATTTCCAATAATGGGTTATCCCAGGAGGTAATTTTAGTAAGTAAATCTTGTTTTTCTCCCTACTTGATCTTTTATTCTCCTCTGTGCCTCTTGTTCTTTCAACGATGATACCGCATTCAATTTTTTTTTCATATGAAAAACAAAAACATTTTCATTGCCCCACAGTACTGTAGCTAGGTCCAGCTCTAGAATTCCTGCTTCTGAGAGCAAGAACTGTCCGTAGGAACAGGACTTGAAGTTGTTCTGCTCTTAGAGCACTACAGTACATAAAATCTGCCGGCACTTCTATAATTCTTGTATTAGAGAATTTAATTTATTATGGCTTCAGCTGGGCTTTTCAATATGTTTCATAAATTGGGTGAACCACTAGACTATGAATAAAACTATTTCTATTTTACACGATCTAACACCATCGATCTGACAAAAATAACATTCTATCAATGTAGTTCAGGGACCAGGCCCATGTAGGATAAATGTGTACCCTGCTTTATTGATTTCACTGTGAGTGACATGGCAGTATAACACATATTCCACATCAGCCTTCATCCTGACTTGGTATCAGACTCCTTGACTAAAGAGTAAACAGTTATAGACTCATAGACTCATAGGTCAGAAGGGACCAATCTGATCATCTAGTCTGACCTCCTGCACAAGGCAGGCCACAGAACCCCACCCATCCAATTTTATAACAACCCCTAACCCAGGACAGAGTTATTGAAATCCTCAAAATTGGTTTGAAGACCTCAAGCTGCAGAGAAACCACCAGCAAGCGACCCGTGCCCCACGCTGCAGGGGAAGGCGAAAAACCTCCAGGGCCCCTGCCAATCCACCCTGGAGGAAAATTCCTTCCCGACCCCAAATATGGCGATCAGCTAAACCCTGAGCATGAGGGCAAGACTCACCAGCCAGCACCCAAGAAGGAATTCTCTGCAGTAACTCAGTTCCCATTCCATCCAACAACTCCCCGCAGACCATTGAGCAGACCTATCTGGTGGTAATCCAAGATCAATTGCCCAAATTAACAATCCTATCATAACATCCCCTCCATATACTTATCAAGCTTTGTCTTAAAGCCAGGAAGTCTTTTGCCCCCACTACTTCCCTCGGAAGGCTGTTCCAGAACTTCACTCCCCTAATGGTTAGAAATCTTCGTCTAATTTCAAGTCTAAACTTCCTAATATCCAGTTTATACCCATTCGTCCTCATGCCTACATTAGTACTAAACTTAAATAATTCCTCTCCCTCCCTAACGTTAACCCCCCTGATATATTTATATAGAGCAAGCATATCCCCCCGCAGCCTTCTTTTGGCCAGGCTAAACAAGCCCAGCTCTTTGAGTCTCCTTTCATAAGGCAGTTTTTCCATTCCTCGGATCATCCTTGTAGCCCGTCTCTGAACCTGTTCCAGTTTGAATTCATCCTTCTTGAACATGGGACACCAGAACTGCACACAGTATTCCAGATGGGGTCTCACCAACGCCTTGTATAACGGTACTAACACTTCCTTATCCTTGCAGGAAATACCCCGCCTGATGCATCCCAAAATCGCATTGCTTTTTTAACAGCCGTATCACATTGGCGACTCATAGTCATCCTGCTATCAACCAGTACCCCAAGGTCCTTCTCCTCCTCCGTCGCTTCCAATTGATGCGCCCCCAACATATATCCAAAATTCTTATTATTAATTCCTAAATGCATAACCTTGCACTTTTCACTATTGTATTTCATCCTATTTCTATTACTCCAGTTTACAAGGTGGTTCAGATCTTCCTGAATAGTATCCCTGTCCTTCTCCGTGTTAGCACGCCCCCCCGCTTCGTGTCATCCGCAAACTTTATTAGCACATTCCCGCTCTTTGTGCCAAGGTCAGTAATAAAAAGGTTAAATAAGATCGGTCCCCAAAACCGATCCTTGAGGGACTCCACTAGTGACCTCCTTCCAGCCTGACAATTCACCTTTCAATACGACCCTCTGGAGTCTCCCCTTTAACTAGTTCCTTATCCAACTTACAACTTTCATATTCATTCCCATCTTTTCCAATTTGACTAACAGTTCCCCGTGCGGAACCGTGTCGAACACCTTACTGAAATCTAGGAAAATTATATCTACCGCATTTCCTTTATCTAAGTAATCTGTCACCTTCTCAAAGAAGGAGATCAGATTGGTTTGACACGATCTACCTTTACTAAATCCGTGTTGCAATTCGTCCCAATTACCATTGACCTCTATGTCCTTAACTACTTTCTCCCTTAAAATTTTTTCCAAGACCTTGCATACTACAGACGTCAAGCTAACAGGCCTATAATTACCCGGATCACTTTTATTCCCTTTCTTAAAATAGGAACTACATTAGCAATCCTCCAGTCATACGGCACAACCCCGAGTTTATCGATTGCTTAAAAATTCTCGCTAACGGGCTCGCAATTTCACACGCCAGTTCCTTTAATATCCTCGGATGGAGATTGTCCGGGCCCTCCGACTTCGTCCCATCGAGCTGTTCAAGTACGGCCTCTACCTCAGTTGCGGTAATATCCACTTCCATATCCACATTCCCATTTATCATCCCTCCATCATCGCAAGGTTCCTCACTAGTCTTATTAAAAACTGAAGCAAAGTACTTGTTTAGATGTTGGGCCATGCCTAGGTTATCCTTAACCTCCATTCCATCCTCAGTGTATAGCGGCCCCACTTCTTCTTTCTTTGTTTTCTTCTTATTTATGTGGCTGTAGAACCTTTTACTATTGGTTTTGATTCCCTTTGCAAGGTCCAGTTCAATGCGGCTTTTAGCCTTCCTCACTTTATCCCTACATGTTCTGACCTCACCAAGGTAGCTTTCCTTACTGATCCTGCCTTTCTTCCACTCCCTGTAAGCTTTCTGCTTTTGTCTAATTCCCTCTCTGAGTTGCTTGCTCATCCAGTTTGGCCTACAACTCCTGCCCATGGTTTTTTTCCCCTTTCTTGGGATGCAGGCTTCCGACAGTCTCCGCAGCTGCGACTTAAAGTAATTCCAGGCCTCCTCCGCATTTAAATCCACTAATTCCTCCGTCCAATCCACTTCCCTAACTAATTTCCTTAACTCTTTAAAATTAGCCCTCGAGAAGTCAAAAACCCTAATCCCAGATCTACATTTGTTTATCCTTCCGTCTAGTTTGAACTGAATCAGCTCATGATCACTCGAACCAAGGTTGTCCCCTACCACCATTTCTTCTACGAGGTCCTCACTGCTCACCAACACCAAATCTAAAATGGCATCTCCTCGTAGGTACTTCAACTACTTGATGAAGAAATCCATCCGCTATCACATCCAGAAAAATCTGACCCCTATTATTCTTGCAAGTACTTGTTCTCCAGTCTATATCCGGGAAGTTGAAGTCCCCCATAATCACACATTTCCCCTTTGTGTTTATTTCATTAAAGACATTAAAAGAGGTCTCTATCCATATCCCAATCAGATCCCGGCGGTCTGTAGCACACGCCAAGCACTATCTCAGGGGAAGCTCTAGTTGCTTTTTTACCCAGTGTGATTTTCTCCCAGACAGACTCTGTCTTATCCATTCCATCGCTTCTTATTTCGCTACAGTTAATTTCATCATTGATGTACAAGGCTACTCCACCACCTTTGCCTTTCTTCCTGTCTTTTCTAAACAGCACATAGCCTTCAATACCCGTGCTCCAGTCATGAGTACTATTCCACCAGGTTTCAGTTATCCCTATAATATCCGGTTTCACTTCCTGCACCAGTAACTCCAGTTCCTCCATCTTGTTACCTAGACTCCTCGCATTAGTGTACAGACCTTTTAATTTTCGGCGTTTGGCGTCAGTGACATTCTTTCCCCCATCGTGCAGAGACCTTTTACCACCAGCATCACCCGTTACTCTGGTTTCTACTCCACTATTCCTCCTTGGATCAATTCTTGGGACCGCAATGGTATCCCCTCTCACTTTGTTTACTTTCCTCTCCAGGTTGTATTCCGGCGTGGAGATCTCCCGAACATCTCCCAACCATCTCCCCCAACTTCCTAGTTTAAAGCTCTCTTGATGAGGTCGGCGAGCCTCCATCCTAGAATTCTATTTCCCTCCTTGCTTAGATGAAGTCCATCCTGAGCGAACAGTCGTCTATCCGTAAACGCTTCCCAGTGACCGTACATCCCAAAGCCCTCCTTATAACAACACTCCTAAGCCATCTGTTGATCGCCATAATCTTGTCACTCCTTCGTCGCCCCGCTCTAGGAAACGGCAGAATCCCACTGAAGATCACCTGAGCCTCGATGTCTTTGAGCCTCTTCCCCAGTCTGGCATAGTCCTCCTTGATACAGTCCAACGAGTAATTAGCCGTATCATTCGTTCCCACATGAAGCACAATCAACGGATTCTTCCCGCTCCCACTAAGATCGTATTCAGCCTCAGGTCCACATCCTGTATCTTAGCCCCATCATATGATCTTGACACATCATAACCCAAGCAAGCTAATTTTTCATTTAGTTTGTGTCCTAGAGGATGGGTTCTTCTGAGGTGCTCCAGAGGAATAAGTGGCTCCCATAAAATAAATATTTTAATTAGAGCTGTTGATTAATCAGTTAACTTACACAATTAACTCAAAAAAATTAATCGCTATTAAAAAAAGTAATCCCGATTAATCGCACTGTTAAACAATGGAATACCAATTGAAATGTATTAAATATTTTTGGATGTTTTTCTACATTTTCAAATATATAGATTTCTTTTACAACACAGAAGTAAAAGTGTACAGTGCTCACTTTATATTTTTTATTACAATATTTGCACTGTAAAAATGATAAGAAAAGACATCGTATTTTTCAATTCTCCTCATACAAGTAATTGTAGTGAAATCTCTTTATTGTGAAAGTGTAACTTACAAATGTAGATTCTTGTTACATAACTGCACTCAAAAAAACAAAACAATGTAAAACTTTTGAACCTACAAGTCCACTCAGTCCACTTCTTGTTAAGCCAATCATAAAGACAAACAAGTTTGTTTACATTTACAGGAGATACTGCTGTCTGCTTCTTATTTACAATGTCACCTGAAAGTGAGAACAGGCATTCACATGGCACTTTTGTAGCTGGCATTGCAAGGTATTTACATGCCAAATATGCTAAACATTCATATGCCCCTTCCTGCTTTGGCCACCATTCCAGAGACATGCTTCCACGCTGATGATGCTCATTAAAAAAATGTGTTAATTAAATTTGTGACTGAACTCCTTGGGGGAGAATTGTGTGTCTCCTGTTCTGTTTTCTCTGCATTTTCACATATATTTCATGTTATAACAGTCTCAGATGATGACCCAGCACATGTTCTTTTTAAGAACACTTTCACTTCAGATTTGACAAAACGCAAAGAAGGTACCAATGTGAAATTCTTAAAAATAGTTATGGCACTGGACCCAAGCTTTAAGAATCGGAAGTGACATTCAAAATCTGAGAGGGAGGAGGTATGGTGCATCAGTGGGGAGGGATAGCTCAGTGGTTTGAGCATTGGCCTACTAAACCCAAGGTGGCGAGTTCAATCCTTGAGGGAGCCATTTAGGGATCTGAGACAAAAATCTATGAGGGATTGTTCCTACTTTGAGCACAGAGTTGGACTAGATGACCTCCTAAGGTCCATTCCAACCCTGATATTCTATTATATGATTCTATGCTTTCAGAAGTCTTAAAAGAGCAACATTCCAATGAGGAAACTACAGAACCCAAACCACCAAAAAAAGAAAATCAACCTTCTGCTGGTGGCATCTGACTCAGATGATGAAAATGAATATGCATCGACCCACTCTGCTTTGGATCATCATGGGGAAAAATATAAGCATGTCCTCTTTTTCACTTCTTTACAATTCTGAAAGTGGCTTGAAAGTTTGCTGTGGTTTTTTTTTTTCAAAAAAAAAAAAGGAGATGTTCTACTTATTCTTTACATTAAATATTGACGTCCTGTCTGAGGTGAAGATTATAATAACTGAAGAACTAGTGAAATGGTGACATCACAAGAAAATGACTGAGCAGTTGAGAAAGGAAGGGGGTTTTTAGTTCAACTTTTTGTTTTCATTTATGTAACCCTTCTGCCTCTCTGAGTTGGCAGCAACAAAGGCCGGGTTCAGTATCCAGAAGTTCCGTTTCAATAACGCAATGCAAAACCGGCTTGAGCCCCCACCCAGTGACCTGGGACAATTACATACCATCCCCCCGGGCGCTTCTAGGAGGCAATACTTCCACTCTCGCAAGCACAGAGTCTGAGTGTAGCAAAATCCTTTTAATAAAGGAGGGAAACAATGTGGCATCATATTGGGGAAACACCACAAACAGGATTCATAACATAAACCATGAGCAAATGACCCACCAAGTAAGTTTTGACAATGTCCTTTTCCCCTTAGGGTCTTAAGTCCAATCACCCCAAAGTCCAACAACCCAAAAGTCTCTGTCCCTGGTCAGCGCCGCCTCAGAGTTCAAAAGTTTATCTGCAGAGTTTTACGCCCCCCTAGCCTAAGTGGAAATGGGAGGAGGGCATACAGGGTGTTAAGGGGCACCTTACGTGGGCTGGGGCTGACTGCCCCGCCTCTCGGTGGAGTTCTGCTGCAGCCTTCACCATGACCAGCTCCACTCCACCAGCTACGCCACTCCTCCAGCTGACCCGTGAGCCACTCCAGCCGTCCCCACAAACCAGTCCACTCCACACGCTCGCTATTCTGTGGGCCGCTCCAACCAGCCCACAAACTGCTCAGCTCCACTCCGCTCACGCTTCCAGGGGCTGCTCCAACCATGCTGCAAACTGCTCCACTCTGCCAGCCGCTTAGCGATAGATCTTCAGGCTCCTCCACTAGTTAACACAGCACTCAGGTCAGTAAGTTTAGCTCTTTTAGTGATTTCAGCTCTTAGTGATTTCAGCTTGTAGTAGGGGAGCACCAATGCTGGTGCACCATTGGCCCAAAGTGAATTCAGCTCAGCAGCCTCTAGATGGACTCCTAATTGAATCAAAATTAGCTCTGCTCTTCAACAGTGGAGAGAGGAGGAGGTGCAATTGGTGATCCAGGCCTTCAAAAGGGGCCCATACCATCAGGTACACATACTAGTCCTCAACCTCTCTCAATTCACTGGGTTTTGGAACCCATGTCCCTTGTCCAGCAAGTGCTACATAGTTGATGGTGAGACCCTCTGTCATAAAACAGTTTCATAGTCCTTCATTCACATAATCAGGGTAACAACACATTATTCCTCCTGCCCCAATAACAAAGAAATTGGGGATCCCACAGCTGTCAAAGTGACCATTTCGGGCTCCTGTGGACTCGTGCTAGGCGGGGTGGGTGTGCCTATGCAAATAAGATCAGCCCCTGAAATTCTTTTCCACACTCACCATAATTCACCACCAGATGTCAGGGTAGAGCTCATCCTGACTCTGCTTACATCTATATCTTTTAAATTTCAATACCAAATTAACATTTTGGATAAAGAAAGCCTTTGTAAAGTATTCGGTATCCTCTCCATTTTAGCTAGGGAGAGTTCACACTGACCATCCCTCAGAGAAGACCAGACTTGAAACTCCTGATACATCCAAGGTTTAAAAACAAAAACAAAAAAAAAGCAGAAAAGAAAAGTACAAGACAAAGCAAACAAAACCTTCCAGGACTTTTTAGATATGATATAGTAACAACAAAAAGGCAAAAGACCAGTTTATTAGGATCCTTTGTAGGTCACCTTTAAACAATACTTTCTAATTCAGTCCTCTTCTCAAGTCTAGTTCTTTCCAGATGTAGGGTTCCATGTCTCCATTTTTTCCCCACCACCACCTCCAAAAAAACATCCAAACAAATGACACACAAGTTCTCCTGACACACTGACATTTGCTTGTGCGAGAGATCACAAGGGGGAGGAGTTCACTATAGAGGTATGATCCAATTTATATTTTTTTCCAATTGCCTCTATACATTAATACTTTTAATACTTCAGCTCAATTTACAGTCTCCTCCTTCCCTCCCTCCAGACAAAAAAGGGATACCACAGTTGGAAGAGAAGTCAAGGAAAAACTTGCAATTTATTGCACAGGCTTACTTTAAAAAAAACACACCCACAGCTGCGGTAGATTAATGTCTTTTATTTTCCACAGTGTCTTCATTCAACTATAACTGTGTATATTTACTGCCATTGGCATTGTGCTGACTCATTCAAGTCCAGAGGCCGCGTGAACCTAAAGCGGTTAGATTACACCCAGTACCACTCCTCTGCTGTGTAAGTGAATATGATGTGAAACTTTTCCATGAAACAAATTTAGCCATGTTCTGTTTTTGTCAACTATTGAAAGAAGACCAAAAAAGCCTGTTATTCTTATAATTTATTTGAATCATGAGACCTCCAAGGGCTGATTCTTTAATGAAAAAATATATAAACATGACTGCTGGAAAATTAATACATTTATTAAGGTCTACCATGACTCAGTTTTCACACAAACATTCCTTTATTAGTCTCAAAGGCCACTTGTTGTTAGTTCCAGTCAAAATACAAATATAAGAGTATACACCTATATTCTATATCCTAACAACAATTCGGTCATAAGCATTGGCCAAAATACTTGCAAAAGGCTCAGGCCTGGGAGACATCTTCCCATCATAGCACGACTCCAGAGGGATAAGGAAAAGCTCTGACAAAGAACTGCTAGAATACCTTGATTTTATTCAATATAACAAACATGTGATGTCACTGCTGGTTATTGGAGTTTAGCCAAAGACTGAAAAAGGAGCATTAGTGCTAAACCCTCCAGCTGGTGCCCAATTAACCAGGTTTTCTATATTTCTATTACTTCAGTCCAGTAATAAGGTATGTCAATAAGCCAACACGGGCATTTCCAGGATCTCTACAAATTTAACACAAGCAACTTCTCTTTCTCATGATCTTTTTATTTTCTTGGGATCACATGCTTTAAGCCTTGCTCATGCCAATATTCAAATGCAATTTAAAACCATTCTTTACTTAGGTCCAATGTAGGTCCATAATCCTACAAGAACCAGAAACTAAAACCAGATCAGTGGTTTGCTGTCAATATTTTAAGCAAGGGGCTACCATAAAATTCTCTTCATTAGCCTGTGATAAACCCCATGTACCCAGTGGGCATGCACTCATCTAAAGGGAAGGGAAAGACTGGGAAACAATCTCATTTGTTTTCCCATTTGTGCACAAATACTTGTAAGAGTAACCAAAGAACAAGGCATCACTCTGGACAAAGTTAGATTAAATACATTATACTGGAAGCTTTACATTATATTCCTGAAAAACATACAGCATACATTGATAGGATAAGCTCAGCATCTCAACTTATATAGTACGGGATAAGTGAAGACTTGGTTGGGGCTGTATGGGGACATCATCCATTGGGATTTTTCACCCCTTAAAATACCTGCCATTTGATGTATTTCAAAGGTAAAAAAATTTTGCTCTTTAAAAGGTATTCTTGTGAGTCCAGCGATTTCTGGAAGGGATAAATTAACAGTATCCACAAGGAGCAATTCCGTGAGAGGCTAGGGATACCACCCCAAGCCTCCTCCTGTCTATGCGGAGGCAGAAGTTTTTCAAGAACTTCCTGCAACACATTACTAAACCAAATAACACGAATGACAAAAATATGGACCAAGCACTGTACCACACTAAAAGTGCAAAATAAAAACCTTATTTTTGAAAGTGACTTATATATTGATCCTCCGGTCGGGGCGGGGGGAACCACTCAAAAAACAAACTACTAAGTCTTGTGGATTCTTTTCTTTTTGGGGATGATAGGTCTACTTTTTACATTCTAGCACTTCTTTGCTTTAGTAAGTATCTTGGGCGAAACTCTAGACTGACTGAAGTAAATGGAAAAACTTTCATAGCCTTCAGTAGAACCAGGATTTCCCCTCTGGGATGTATATGATTGTCAGTCACAAGAAAGCTTTGACAATGGAAATCAATGAAGGGGCAAAAGCAAGGGAAAGCAAACTTTCAATCTAATGTGCTTCTCTGTTTTTTTTTAGTATTTTACACTCCGGGGTGGATGGGGTTGTCAGGGAGGGATAGTACCTCTGATGCGGGAGCAGTCGTACTCTTAGGAGTAGCTCATCCACTTTGGTCCCCACTTGACACCCAGCTCTCACCTGTGGCTCCAAGTAGCTGTCAGCATGCGACAGCTGCCACAACTCGGAAACCGTCTCGACTGACGGGCTAAACCAGGTGAGGGTAGCCGATGAGTCTGAGACCCTCGGTGAGTTAGGGCCTGTCTACCCATTGCATGTGAAGGCTGGATCCAGCTGATTGAGGAAACCTGGTTCAACGGTCAGGAGGGCGGGGACAGCAAGGTGTCCTGGTCATCCATTGCACCCTGCCCTATCTCCAGCCGTCTCGACTCTTGTCCTGCCACTGGATACAGATAGAAGCTGGGAAGAGAGAGTGAGGCTGACATCACGCAACTCTCCCTCACTTTAATTCAATTCACGCGCAAGTCTCGACATCATATCATATCACATCATATCAAGTCCTGTGGCGATGGGCGAGCGACGAAGCAGCAGGTGTGGATACACTGGGAGCTGTAGCCGCGGACCTGCACACGGGCAGCTCAAGTATAATGGTCGTTCCTCACTGACCGAAGCAGCAGTGGAGCTCGGCGTCTTCTTGAGTGACTGAGCAGCCCTATTCAGGATTGCACTGCTCACTTCTGTAGAATGAGGAGGGGGCTAGAAAAGGTGCCCTAAACATTGCCTGTTTCACTTTACCCTGGCCAGCATACCGTGGCTGGTGGGGATCCCACAAAAGTGGTCGAACAAAAATAAAACTTTTAGAGTGACCCCGATCACCATTGGCATATGGACTGTATGCACGCTACTGGACAACATCACGGCAGACAGACCGGAGAGAAGAACAGCACTTGTTACCAGAGAGCTTGCACGCTACAACATTGACATTGCAGCCCTTAGTGAAACTCGCCTTGCTAATGAAGGAGAGCTGTCAGAGTCAGGCGGAGGCTATACATTCTTCTGGAGTGGCCGCAGCAGTTATGGAGCGTCGCAAATCTGGAGTTGGCTTTGCCATCAAGAATCATCTTGTTCGGAAACTTGCCAGTTCCCCCAAGGGTGTGAATGATGGTCTCATGACCATGCAGCTTCCTCTTCAAAAAGGAAAACAAGCTACTTTGATCAGCGTATACGCTCCCACAATGACCAACCCAGAGGATGTGAAGGATAAATTCTATGAAGAACTAGATGCTCTGCTATCATCAGTGCACCGCACAGACAAGCTGATCCTGCTTGGTGATTTTAATGAAAGAGTCGGATGCGATGCTGCAGCCGGGAAGGAGTCATCGGGAAAAAACGGAGTGAGAAAGTGTAACAGCAATGGCCTGTTACAGCTGAAACGTGTGCATTACATGACCTTCTGATCACCAATACGGTCTTACACCTCCCCACCCGTAACAGGACTTTGTGGATGCATCCCCGTTCCAAGGACCTGGCATCTGATCGACTACGTCATCATCAGGAGAAGGGACAGACAAGATGTCAGGATTACAAAAGCTATGTTGTGGCGCTTGATTGTTGGACGGATCACAGGCTCAGAGTATCTAAAATGAAGCTCCGTATCATGCCGAAGAGATGACCACAAGGCTGTAAGGCTCTCAAAAGGATCAACGTGTTGAAGCTGAAGAACAGCCGCATCATGAAAATCTAGCGGAAGACCTAGGAGAATGAGCTTGCTGATCTTCGTATTGAGGATGACACTGAGAAAGACTGGGAGCGATTCCGCAACACTGTCCATACAGCTGCATCGAAGGTTTTGGGGGCCCTTCACACGCAGGCAGCAAGACTGGTTTGACGAAAATGATTGCAGAAATCCAGGCCTACTTGCTGAGAAGCACCGCCTGCATCGTGCATATCAGAACAACCCATCCTCAGTGGCAAAGAAGACCGCCCTTTATCAACGCTCGCAGAACAGTACAGAAACTGACTGCGCAAAATGTGGGACTTGTGGTTGAGAGCGAAAGCAGATGAAATACAGGTGTGTGCGGACAGGAACGACTGTAAGCAGTTCTATGAAGCCCTCAACACACTCTAGGGTCCACAGTCTTCTGGGAGCTTTCCCCTACTGAACTCTGACAGCACTGGCTCCTTACAGAGAAGCCGTAAGATTCTCTAGAGATGGGCTGACATTTTGAAGCAGTTCTCACTGCCCCTCAGCCATCAATGATGAGGCCATTGACAAGATGACCCAGGTTGCAGTCAATGACTCCATGGATGCTTCACCAGCAGAGGACAAAGCGAAGAAAGCCATCCACCAGCTGTCAAGTGGCAAAGTCCCTGGGTCAGATGCCGAACCAGCAGAGGTGTACAAAGTCGGTGGACCCATGCTGCTACGGAAACTCTCTGAGCTGTTTCAGTCCTTCTGGAAGCAGGGATCCATTCCACAGGAATTTAGAAAAGCGTCCATCATGCACTTTTATAAGAGGAAGGGCAATCGCCAGGTATGCGACAATCACCGTGGAATCTCGCTGCTCTCTACAGCAGGGAAAGTTCTTGCACAGGTTCTGTTGAATCGATTGGTCACTCACCTGGAGCAGGGCTTACTGCCAGAATCACAGTGCGGCTTCTGCAAGGGACGTGGGACTTTTCACATGATCTTCGCTGCGCGTCAGCTACAGGAGAAATGTCAAGAGCAGAATCATGAACTCTGCACAACTTTTGTGGACCTCACGAACGCGTTCGACTCTGTCAGTCGCCAGGGCCTGTGGAGGATCATGTTGAAATGATCCTAGTATGAATCCTAATGAGTGTCACTGCATGCGCAGCCTAGTCCTCTAATATCACAAGTGATTCCTATATTATATAAATATCAATGCGTTTGACTTTGTAAGTACCTGAACTTATGATCTCACTTGTTAGAACTACCTGCTGGTATGCTAAAGGATGTGCCAGCTGTTTTGATGGTCTGGACAGGCCAAGGAAGCAGGTGCTTGGGACAGTGAATGGAAAGGGGTGGCAAGTCTGGGTCTTCGGCGGCAAGTCCCGAAGTCCCTCTCTTCCTCTTCAGCGGCAGCTCAAAGAGGAAGAGAGGGAGCAAAGGACCCACCGCTGCATTCCACCGAAGAATGAAGTGGCATGATTGAGCTACCACTGAAGTGCCGCCAATCAGCTTTATCTTTTTTTTTTTCCTTCACTGCTTGGGGCAGCAAAAAAGCTGGAGCCCAGCCCTGGTCTGGACATTAGCCTGTCTGTCATATCACCTATAGATAAGCCCCTTTATTTTCAGTTTAAACAGTTTTTTTACTAAAAAAAATTCCTGGAATTTTACAATAGTATTATTCTTTTTTCTGATTTTCACTCTACTTTTGAATCATTCAAATATATAAAAAAAACTTGTTTTTTAGGAAAATACAACACATTGCACAAGATACATGTATTACGATCATATATTATTCTGTGTGTTTATGCAAAGCTGCCTGTTGAAGTAAGGCTATGTATTAGTGTAGAAGATACACACAATAATCCAAGAAGCACGCACGCAAGCTTTGACGTGCATGAGCATCTGAATGTACTGATGAATCTCACACACCACCACAGATACGTTTCAAGCTGTTAGCAGACAACGGTTTAAAGATCTGACACGGTTAAAATGGAAAGAAAATGAAAATCTGTACCAGACTACATTTCAGAAACACAAGGAAGTATTCGAAAGTTTTAAAAAAACAAAATCAGGAGGAAAAGGATGACGTTTAGTGTATGCACGGCAATGGTGTGGCCCAGTTATAAATGTAACATTTATAGGATAATAGTTCTAAGTGTACAGGAAAAGTTTTATTTGGGGATTACAGGTGTATTGTTTCTTAAACTCAGAGGTGGTATTGTGTTTGAGTTCTGTTTTCATTTTGCAGCAAACCACACTGAATTCCATTAATCTATTGAATACTCCCCCCCACATTAGGGTGACCAGATGTCCAGCTGTATAGGACAGTCCCGATATTTGGTGCTTTGTTTTATATAGGCTCCTATACTCCCCACCCCATCCTGACTTTCACATTGCTGTCTGGTACCCTATCCCCCATCCTTCCATCCACCGAAATTAAAACCCCGATATTTACCCAGAAAAATTAACAGGTTTTTCCACCAATTTTCACTTGTTTTTTGTTGCTGTAGTAATAAACATCGATAAATTGCTGGGGAAAATTAAATAAAATAAAAACCAAAAACGAAGGGCCCTGCATACAGATTATCAAAACACTGAGGCTCGTAACTACCTAAGATGTAATGTGCAGGGGTGAGCATTGGTTACTTTTGGATTTCCTTTCTCTGTACATGCCTTCTGAGCTTCTTATGGGTGCTTTCCAAAAGAGCACGACTTGGGCCGAGATGGGCAAATTATAATAAAATGTGAACAATTGTAATTCTTCACAAGTCCATTGAAATGCGTGCTGTGACAAAGTTCCTCCTCTACCTTGGTGGGTTCTGCCCTTATTGGCAGATTTCCTCACCTCAATGATCTTCCCCACAATCTGTATCAACTCCTCCTGTGTCTGATCAGGAGCTGTGAGGTTTGGGGGGAACCCGGGCCCGCCCTCTGCTCCAGGTTCCAGCCCAGGGCCCTGTGGATTGCAGCTGTCTGTAGTGCTTCCTGTAACAGCTGCATGACAGCTACAACTCCCTGGGCTACTTCCCCATGGCCTCCTCCAGATACCTTCTTCATCCTCACCACAGGACCTTCCTCCTGGTGTCTGATAACGCTTGTACTCCATAGTCCTCCAGCAGCGCACCCTCTCACTCAGCTCCTTGTGCCTCTTGCTCCCAGCTCCTCACACACACTTCCTCTCCTCTAGCTCCTCCCCACCTGACTGGAGTGAGCTCCTTTTAAATCCAGGTGCCCTGATTAGCCTGCCCTGATTGGCTGCAAGTGATCTAATCAGCCTGTCTGCCTTAATTGGTTCTAGTAAGTTCCTGATTACTCTAGTGCAGCCCCTGCTCTGGTCACTCAGGGAACAGAAAACTACTCACCCAGTGACCAGTATATTTGTCTTCTACCAGACTCCTGTATCCCCCTGGCCTGGGTCTGTCACAGTGCCTAAATTCTGACTGTTCTGGAAGGTGGAAGACACAATAATTCTTGAGCCTACTCAGACATGTGACAGCCCCAGTGACTAGAATCCAGCTTACAAACAGAACAGTCAGCAACGGTTAAATCACCTCCAAACTTCCACACCACTCATCTGAAGAGCTGCTCCTTGAGTTGGGAGGTAATTCAGTCTCCACTCCATCTTTGTCCTTTCTGCTGATACCACCATCCAGGTTGCTAATTACAATGCAACAGAGACATCTATTCACTGGGAACCAAATTCAGACCTACCACGTCATTTTCTACAGGCCACCAAACAAATACCTCATGATATACACCTCAGTCACTACCAGTCTGGCCTAAACTCAGATCTCTGGCCTGAATGTGAAAGACTCTTTATCCTGTTAGCAGTCACCTAAGGCATGTAGTCAGCTTCCATTTCCCTATAAGTTTCCACTACCACTGCATCAGGACCTTCTTCTTTCATTTAAGAAGAGCAGGGCCATTTTATCGACAGAAAGAGTCTGCTATAAAACTTATTACAATAACTTCTCCAGCATGGAAAAGATTCCAGTTTACAGCAAACAGGTCTCATCTGTCAGCGTGTCGTCAAAAAGTCTGTGGCTCTCGACAGGCACAGAAGTAAGGAAGTGGCTTCTGGTGAAGGGAGTCACGTGGATGATATGTGAAACTCATCAAGGAATCTCATACAAAATATCACCCACTGCTGTTCATAAACATGAGCCCAGTTTGGACATATTCAGTTACAAGCTGAGAAGCGGTATAGTTAACCAGTTCATGCTATGGAATGACTAAGGCATGCGCCATCTTATTTATGTTCCCTGCACCTGTGCTTTCTTTGGTGTAAATTATAATACTGATCTTTTAAACTGCACACAGAGAGTATCCCATTTCATCCACGTGAGAGACAGTAATATATTCTATTTCTATTCAATATGCAAATAAGCAGGGATGCACGATACTGTAGCATGTTATCAATAAACTAGTAATAATTTGCCAACGTGAATAATTGTATTAATATTTCTTGCAGTCTCAAAGCCATCAGTGCTGCTATATGTCATAATCTATTCTGATTACTGTTACCCTAATCCTTCTGAATCCTCTCCCATACTTCTCTAATATTTGTCCCAGCACCCTTATGTTCACAGTATGAAATAACTGAAAAAGTTGTGGAAACCCATTGTGGCTGCACTTTCTTTCAATCTAGGTGTTAAGCTCTTCCCAGTTTAAGCAGGGATTGCATTTTCCAACACTCTGAATAATGGAGACTCAATCCTTATTGAGGTCTTTTAATCCTTGCTAAGCTCTGTGGAGGCAGGGACAGTCTTTTTGTTACGTTTGTACAATGCCCAGCGCAATGGGTTTGGGGCCTCTAGGCTCTACTGAAATCCAAATTAACAACATTGTTAAACATTAGAGCCCCTTCCATACAAGGACCCCAAGAACCTTACCAAAAAAATGCATTGGGCCTCATCACATGTCTGCAACACAGATAATATTATTACTCACTGTGTTGTCTTCCTCAAGGCACCCAGAACTGTGAGCCACTATGTTACCCTTTACCTCAGCAAGTGAGAGCATTGCTGCTGCTAAGCTCTGGGTCAGCTCCCTGACACACCAGCCTGTCTGCCTTGCCAGCAAACTTTTCGAGACTGTGTCAGTTTAAACCTGGCCTCGCAGAAAACAATCCGTGAGCCCCAGTTCCCCAGAGACGTCTCCCTGCAGCGTTCAGTCCCTCTCACTGGACATTCACGTAAACTGTTAGGTTTGCTTGTCTCCAAAAAGACAGTACACAGATCAGCCAGTTAGGTGAGCTAAAGACTCACACTTCACTTTAACATACAGCACTGGGATGGCTTTGTATTAAAACAAGGATAAGTTTATTAACAAAGAACAGAGATTTAAGTGATTTTATGCAAGAGAAAAAGAGACAAGTATGGTTAGAACCCAACCAAAACACAATGTGTTATCTAGTGACTAAAACTTAATATTAGCAAGTTACAATCTTTGCCTTAGCAGTTTCTTACCCATATCAATTTACCAGCATCTCCAGGCCGGGGGACCCAAAGTTCACAGAATCCAGTGGTGGATCTCTTTTGTTTCCTATGTGACAAGGTAACCAAAATACCTTTTTGATCCACTAATATTACCCAAAGTCCTTGTCTCTGCTTCACAAGCCAGGTAGGATTCTTAGAGTGCACAATCCTTCCCCCGGTAAGCTCATTAAGCTGCTGGTTACCTGTAGTTTTGTTACTGTGTATGTAAATATACTTCACTGTCTTCTGCAAGTAACCAAGCCACCTCAGATAGGTAAACACACATTCCCTTGCCAAGGCAAGCTGGGTTATCCACGCCTCCCAAACGCTTTTAAGAACATATTTCCAGCACACCCTGGAACTATAACTCTTGTACACAACCCACAACATACATCACACAATGATTTTGGGGACCTGTAGGTCACCAAGTTACCTATGATACCTACATGACACTTTGTAGTGTGGACAGGGTCAGGCCAGATGGCTACAGGAGAGTGTTAGAAGGCAGATATATTAGATCCCTTTTCCTAGGTATTTAAATGGGCAGTTTCCAGAACAAGCAGGAACTCGCTGGACCAATTAAGGCAGGTAGGCTAATTAGGACCCCTGGCAACCAAATTAAGAAGAAACTGCTAGAATCAATTAGGATAGGCTGGCTAATCAGAGCACCTGAGTTAAAAAGGACCTCACTTCAGTTTGTTGTGTGCATGCGAGGAGCCGGGAGCAAGAGGCACTAGGAGCTGAGAGTGAGAAGACATATTGCTGGAAGACTGAGGAGTACAAGCATTATCAGACACCAGGAGAAAGGTCCGTGGTGAGGATAAAAGAAGGTGTTGGGAGGAGGGCATGGGGAAGTAGCCCAGGGAGTTGTAGCTGTTGTGCAGCTGTACCAGGAGGCACTCTAGACAGCTGCAGTCCACAGGGCCCTGGGCTGGAACCCAGAGTAGAGAGCGGGCCTGGGTTCCCCCCAAAGCTCTCAACTCCTGATCAGACACAGGAGGAATTGACCTGGAAGGTCTCTGGGCTGTTTTCTGACCCACGTGGTGAGTCTCTGAGGCAAGCAAATCTGCCAATAAGTGCAGGACCCACCAAGGTAGAGGAGGAACTTTGTCACAGTACATACATACTATGACAAGTGTTTGGAAATAACGAGTTGATATGGGTAACAGTATGGTGGGCCCTCTGCCAGATGACACTGACAGACTCCCAGGTCATACCTACCCTCCCAATCCCTTTCACAGGTGAGGAAAAAGAGGCACAGTTAGATTATGTATTTTGCTGCAGGTCACACAGCAAAATGGGGAATATAGCATGTGTCTTCTGACTGCCAGTCCCATGTTTTAGTCATGCAACTGTTCCTCTCCTAAATCTAGGGAGTAAGAGAAATATCATCATCCACGGCCACAAACTTTTAATTTTTGTGCTGCACACGATGTATTCATCCAATTACCGAACATTTCAGTTTTGCTCTGTGTCCCAATTATTAAACTGTTTCAAACATTTTACAAATCAAGGCTCTAAATTATAGAGTTCTTTTATTTTAATGGTTCTTTAAAAGCATGCCAGTTAAAACAAAGGATGGTGACACAGTCTGGATAAAATCAGAACTGATCCAAAGCAAAGTTATTTTTGAGCGTCATTCAGGCACAAGCCTGTTAAACTCATTTTATAAAATCATTTTATAGGGAAGACACACACTTTTGTGTGTGTGTGTGTGTGTGTGTGTGTGTGTGTGTGTGTGTGTGTGTGTGTGTGTGTGTGTGTGTGTGTGTGTGTACACAGGGATGGGGGAATGAGAGAAGGAGGGGATTTTTGGGATTGGGGTAGGGGTGTTTTTCTATTTCATTTTAAAGAATATGTAACAATCTGTTTTTTAAGAGGAGGTTCCTCCCCATTTATAGGGAAAACTATTACCCCAGGTTAAAAGAAGTGGGACGTGAAACAATAATGGAACAGAGCCACAGTTTTAACACTAAAAATGAAATATCTTCATAGGTCCAAAGAAAAGAAACAATCCCCCCCCCCGAAAAGTATTTAACAATTATAAATAAGATTCCTATAATCAAAGTTTGATTTGATAAGGAAAATGCACAGCACTGCAAGTGCTATCTATAAGAGCTAGTTGTTATTATTAGGCTCAATTTTCATGTTCTTTTGTTACTCTCCGTAAGTGTTTATATTAAACAATTATATTAATGTACTCAAAGGAAATCCACTCTCGGGATGTAAACATATCAGAGAAGGATTTACATTAACTATTTAAAAGAATCACATTTTACAGCTGGTACCAGCATACTGAAAATGTAACAGCTACAATCCATAATAAAATTTTTCAGTAACTTGGTTCTCACCTCCTTTTTTTGTAGTCTGGCTTTACATATAATACTTTACAGTAAAACAAGGATATTAAGATTTCAGGAAACGCACTTCATTGTCTACACTAATTTTAATACATTTTAAGAAAAACAGAAACAATATAATCTTTGCATTATTTACTAATGGACAAAATACCTTACATTGGCAACTCACCATCATTCCTGACCTTCCTGGTTACCTATCATGGTTCCTCTGCAGCTGTACTACAGCTTTTCTCTATGCTACCTCCTCTTAAAGGACTGAAATATATATTAAAACAACAAATAGAAACATCTTAATTTTCACTTTGAAAATATTTATTGAAATGATTAATGGGAAGCTGCCAATTAACGTCTGGCCCAAAATTTTTTTATTTTTTGTCATAAAGCAAACTTAACAAAGCCTATTTGTTTTAATTTTTTACTTTCTGGCATATGCTCACATGCACAATGTGTGAGGCACTTTTCAAACAGTAGTTCCTTGTTCCTGAGAGCCAGAACAAGAGAAATGTTTTCATTGATTTTTTTTTTATATCAATGGTGACAATTATTATCTATAATAGGCTTTTCTACAGATAAAACATTCTCCAGTGATGTCTGTAACCCACATGTCCCAGCACAGAGAATCTGAAAATAAAATTGATTATATGCAAAAGGGAAGCCAACTTTAGTAATTTTCCTTCTTCTAGTGAGGAAAATGTAAGTAAGAACACGCGTATATGAATTGGATTTGTAAATTCTTTCAGTTTCCAGTAAATTTTAATAATATATTGCTAATAATAAAATATTTTTAAACAAATTTTCTGGTAAGTTGACATTATCCACGAAGTAACTAGAAATGTTTCATATGGTACAAAGGAGTCTTTTTGTTGCTGACTTTTCTCTTCCAGTTCATTTATTTCTCAGATTAAAAAATGCATATAAAAATATTCCTTTAAACTTCAAAGGTTTGTCCGTTATTTAATTTGCATCTACTAAATAACTACAATAATTAGGGCTACAATTCCAATCAGTTTGGGGTGTTTACAAAGATACAATCAAATCAGGCTGGGCAATATTTCCATTTTAGTCAATGGTTTGGAGAAATTCACCCCCCAAATAACTTTGAAGGGATAGAGTTATACAAGGGACAGATCTGAACCTTTATTTTTAATAGTGTTTGAGAACTTTCAAAATGATCAAACAATGTGATAAAAATATACTTAACATCGAATTTTATCGAAGTAAGTAAAACCCTAGTTGTCTGAAAAAAAACATACGGCAATGTTTGCTCAAACAAAAAGTTGTCCCCACTGAACATTTTATGTTTGCAATATTACTTTTCCAACAGATGTCTGGGTAATTAAGGTCACCCATTACTTACCGGTCTCGAGTTTTGGATATTTCTGTTGTTTGTTCAAGAAATGCCTCATCCACTCCTCCTGATTTGGTAGTCTGTAGTATCCCCTACCTAGGTTACCACCTGGCCAGTATGTGATCGGCCCTGGGCAGGTTTTTTTATGGATTTGCCAGGTTGCCAGAAAAATAATTTAATCTGCCAGGTTGTTGTTTTTTTTTAATGTGGGTCTAAAGATTTGCATTATTAACACAATACATGGGGATAGCTAAATATTTAAAGTTTGTGTGTCCAGTTAAAGATGCTACGGCGTTCCCACATCCACAGTTTAAGTGATAACAGATCAAAACTGTTGGAAATACAGCAGCTGTCTGCCCACCCACATGCAAATGCACCCTGCGCGTTTGTGTGAGAGAGTTTGAGTCATGAGACCCTGAGGAAACCTGCGATGTTATCAATCTTACCTGTGTTCTCTCTCTAGATACTACAAGTGACTGTTAAAGGCGGAGGATTGCTGAGTTGCCTTGTGGTTGGGGTTGCAGCGGAGTTGCCTTGGGAGGTGGGGAGGCATTCTTATTTCATTCAAGGTGGTAACCCTACCATCCACAACATGGCCCAGTTCACCTCCCTCCACCCCTTTTATCTTTACCCGGAGACTTTCAAACCGGTCTGTTCTAATCTCCTTCTGGAGCTTGGATCAAGCATATGCATCCTTGATGTACCAATGCAACTCCGCCTACCTTTTTCCCCCACCTCTGCTTCTGAACAAGGTAAACCCCCTCTACACCAGCCTTCCAATCATGAGATTTAGCCCACCAAGTCTCTGTGATGTCAGTGAAGTCATAATGCAGCTTATTTACTAATACTTCCAGTTCCTTCTGTTTATCCCCCATGCTCCTTGCAGTCTGTACAACCTGTTGAGATGTTGAGCAGATTCCCCCCATTGATTTCCCCTCTTGTTGCTCCTGTGACTCTCTGTAATTTTTCTTGCTCCGCTGCAACATTTAGCCCTATGTTAAGATCATCTTGTTTTATACCTGCCTGTGGACTTCTGTCACTTGCCCCTTTAAACCTAGTTTAAAGCCTTCTCCTCACTAAGCTGGCAAGTTGGTGAGCAAAGATGCTCTTCCCTTTCTTGGTCAGGTAGACCTCATCTCTTTCCAGCAGTCCTTTTTTCCTGGAACAGCATCCCATGGTTGAGGAAGCTGAAGCCCTATGTTGACACCATCTGTGCAGCCAGGCATTCATCTCCAGGACATGCATGTGTGTGCTGGGCCCTTATCCTCAACCGGGAAGACAGGACAAGAAGACAACCCCACATCCCCAACTCCTTCGCACTTGCTCTCAAAGTCCTATGGACATGGCTGATTTGCTTATACCTCATAGTATAATTATTGCCTCTGTGGATAAGCAGAATGGAGTAACAGGCAGAGGGATGGACCTTTTGGATGAGGGCTCCAGACAGGCAGCATACCTCTCAGGACATCATGTAGGAAAGATAGGAAGCATGGCAAGAGACCACCCTGGCTTAACTAGGAGATTTTCAATAATCTAAAAATAAAATATCCTACAAAAATTGGAAACTAGGTCAAATTAAAAAGGATGAATATAAAATAACACAAGTACATAGGGACAAAATAAGAAAGGCCAAGGCACAAAATGAGATCAAACTAGTAAAGACATAAAGAGTAACAAGAAAATATTCTACAAATACATTAGAAACAAGAGGAAGACCAAGGACAAGGTAGGCCCCTTACTCAATTGGGGTGGGGAGGGGGAAATGTGGAAATGACAGAGGTGCTTAATGACATCTTTGTTTTGGTTGTCACCAAGAAGGTTGGTGGTGATTGGATGTCTTACATAGTGAATACCAGTGAAAATGAGGTAGGATCAGAAGAGGCTAAAATAGGGAAAGAACAAGTTAAAAATTACTTGGACAAATTAGATGTCTTCCAGTCACTAGGGCCTGATGAAATGCATCCTAGAATACTCAAGGAGCTGACTGAGGAGATATGTGAGCCATTAGTGGTTATCTTTGAGAAGTCATGGAAGATAGGAGAGATTCCAGAAGACTGGAAAAGGGCAAATATAGTGTCCATCTATAAAAAGGAAAATATGGACAACCCAGGGAATTACAGACAGCCAGCTTAACTTCTGTATTTGGAAAGATAATGGAGCAAATAATGAAGCAATCAATTTGCAAACATCTAGAAGATAATAAGGTAATAAGTGATGGTCAGCATGGATTTGTCAAAAACAAATCAGGTCAAACCAACCTGATAGCTTTCTTTGACAGAGTAACAAGCCTTGTGGGTAGGGGGGGAAGTGGTCGACATGCTATATCTTGACTTTCCTAAAGCTTTTGATACTGTCTCGCATGACTCTCTCTTAAACAAACTAGGGAAAATGCAACCTAGATGAAGTCACAATAAGGTGGGTGCAAAACTGGTTGGAAAACCCTTCCCAGAGAGCAGTTATCAGTGGTTCACAGTCACGCTGGAAGGGCATAATGAGCGGGGTCCCGCAGGGATCAGTTCTGGATCCAGGTCTGTTCAATATCTTCATCAATGATTTAGATAATGGCATAGAGAGTTTGTGGACGATACCAAGGTGGGAAGGGTTGCAAGTGCTTTGGAGGATAGGATTACCATTCAAAATGATGTGGACAAACTGAAGAAATGTTCTGAAGTAAATAGGATGAAATTCAATAAGGACACAAGCAAAGTACTCCACTTAGGAAGGAACAATCAGTTGCACACATACAAAATGGGAAATGACTGCCTAGGAAGGGGTACTGCAGAAAGGGATCTGGGGATCATAGTGGGCCACAAGCTAAATATGAGTCAACAGTGTAACACTGTTGCAAAAAAAAAAAAGGTGAACATCATTCTCGGATGTATAAGCAGGAGTGTTGTAAACAAGACTCGAGAAGTAATTCTTCCACTCTACTCTGCACTGATTAGGCCTGGAGTATTGTGTCCAGATCTGGGCGCCACATTTCAGGAAGGATGTGGACAAATTGGAGAGAGTCCAGGGAAGAGCAACAGAAATGATTAAAGGTCTAGAAAACATGACCTATGAGGAAAGATTGAAAAAACTGGGTTTGTTTAGTCTGGAAAAGAGAAGACTGAGAGGGGACATGATAACCGTTTTCAAGTATGTAAAAGGTTGTTACAAGCGGGGGAAGAAAAATTGTTTTTCGTAACCTCTGAGGATAGGACAAGAAGCAATAGGCTTAAATTGAGGCAAGGGAGGTTTAGGTTGGACATTAGGAAAAAGTTCCTAACTATCAGGGTGGTTAAGCACTGGAATAAATTGCCTAGGGTGCTTTGGAATCTTCATCATCGGAGATTTTTAAGAGTAGGTTAGGCAAACACTTGTCAGAGATGGTCTAGATAATTAGTCCTGCCACTAGTGCAGGGACTGGACTAGATGACCTCTCAGGGTCCCTTCCAGTTCTGTGATTCTATGTGAGGTCAGCAGATGGATATCTCTGTCCCCCTCGGAATGGAGTCCCCAACCATCGGCACCCTATGACTCCTCCTCTTGGGCTTGGTGGCCATGAGCCTCCCAGACTTGAAGGCAAGGGGCTCCTTCTTCTCAGCCATTGGGATCTGCTCCTCATCTCCTGTCACCACTACAGGTTACTGGTGTTTGGCCACGATGGATGGGGATTTGGGTGGGGGTGGAGAATTGTCTACAGCCTGAGGTGGCCCACGGATGGTTCTCCTTCCTCGTCTAGTGCTACTGCAGTCATTTGTAGTTGTCCAGTATCCTTCAATTCACATGTTCCCACATGCATGCTGTCAATGAAATCCTTGTGCTCCTGGATGCTATGCAGACAAGCTACCTCCCTCCTGCAGCCCTGTTACCTGCTTCTTGAGAGATTCCACCAACAGACACTTCTCATACCAGGGTTTTCCCCCAGACTGGCTTTAATCTGCATGTAGGCCACATTCCCAGCATGTCAGGACCTGAGAGAAAGCGTCCAGTGTCAAGATGCCTGTCTGGTTGGGGCCCCATAGGTACAGGCGGAGGAAGAGCTAGCAGTGGTGTTGGCAACATGCAATTTTCCTCCCATTGTGTGTTCTTCCTTGTAGAAAGCCTTAAAGTTAAGGGGGAGGAAAAAACCCTCCCTACCTTCCTCCACTGGCTAACTGCCTTAGTCTGCCAGCAGCCTTTGTCTCTGGGAGCCTGCGTACTTTTTAACCTCTGGGCCCCACACCCAGCTGGAATGGGTGACTCAACCCCTCTCACTCAGCTGTCTCTAATCACTGGCCTAATTCAATCAAAACCTGCATGGCTTTCAATTCAAAGAGCCTGCTAGAAAGCAGGAACTAACTCACATAACTTCAGGGCAACCTAGCCCAATCAGCAACCAAGTCTTGATTTCAAATACAGAAAAATCCGAGTCCTACCAAACCCAATGGGCAAATCCCCAGCACAGAAAATGCCCCCCTTTTTTTGCCTGCCAATCAATAACAATAAGACAGAAGTACCTCAGAAATACTCACCAGCTGGCCAAATCCCATATTACAACAAAACAAACTGCTTATTACTTTAATACCAAAAGAGTTAAAAACCTTCTAATTTCAAGTTAAAAAAATCGTTGAACCATATAAACGTAGTAATAATAATATATTGCAGTTATGTGTAAATAATATTAAATACATACATATTCATGAGAAGTATCTGTATTAAACATCCATGTAGTAGACAGCCATTTAATGGTCACAAACACTCAGTCGTCATTCTGCCTATCATACTTCCCATTCAGCATTCTCGTGTGGGTTTTAAAATTCTAGAAATAGGGACCAACTTATCCCTTGTTGTGCTGTCTAAGAGTTCACCCTTTTCTAACATGGTTAGGTTTTAGATGCTTTTTTAAAAAACATGAAATGTTCTGAATCAGATCTTTTTGCTTTAATAAGTGGAAAGAAGTAATATATAATGGTACTATTACAGAAAATCAACAGAAGCAGCCTTCTAATTGGATTTAAACTAACCATCTTTAAAAATATGAAGCAGATATTTTACACACTGCCTAGACAGTCTCTTGTTATTGTACATGGAATTTATAGGTAATCGATTAGTTACCGACTAATAGAATGACAATTAAGAAATACAAGTGCAAATACAGCACATATAGCAAAAGTGATCAAATTAAATAATGTTTCACTTTTTGAAAAAAAAATGTCATGTGTTTTCATTAAATACTGATTTTTTAAAAAGGTATATAAGTGTTAGAAACCTAATGAATTGTTTGGCACCGTAAACAGAGATTTGAGGAAATTCTAAAAAACCTGCACCATGGTGATTAATATCAGAGCTGGGTGAATAATCTATAACAAGTAAATTATTAGAAATTTCCTATTTTTTCATTCAGAAACTGACTGCTAAGATTTTGATTCTCCAATTTATTAGTTATTCAAAAATTATATGCTAAGCAACTTCTCTGAATAATTCTTGATCTGTAATTTGTTCACAAGAAATTTGATGCAAGTATTAGCTATTCAAAATTTGATGCTGTGATTGGATACACTGGGTCCCATCCTATGAGTTTCAGGTTCTACTGCATGTGCATAATTCTTAGAATCAAATTTCTTGTATGGATAACTCTTTAAAATTCAGAATTCACTTTCCATAAACCTGCAGTATTTGCTTGATATTTGAAGATTACTGCTAATAAACTGATTAAACTAAAATAATCAGAAAAACAAACACAAAGAGCACGTAGAAAGAATTGATGGTATTAGTTCGTGAAAGTTGAATGACTATTTGCAGTATTCATCCTGCTCTAGTGAACAATGGTGCCTTTCCAGTGGATTTTTTTAAAAAGCAAATAAAGTTACAAACATCATGCACAGTCTGTTCTCCCCAAAATAAGTGAAATTGTGCTACTGGTTCCTACAGGAGCAGGACTGGGCTTGGGCCTGTAGGAGCCAGGAGCTCTGCTGGAATAAGCTATCATAGCTCTGTTGACTTCAGTTGAGCTCTGACAATCCACATAGCTGAGGCTGTGGCCCTAGAAGGGTAGCTCTCATAGTTTAAATATCAAATTTAAGCTCCTGAGAGAGGAGACAAACTTCCAATCTTGGGTCTAATATCAATAGGTATTCTCAAAACTGCCCTACTACATAGATGTAGATAGTGGGTATCTCCCCCATATCCTGTCTCTAAGAGCAGGTGCTTTGGATCTGTAAGGTACTGACAGGACAACTCTTTGTCCAAGCATGATTGGAGGAATTCCAAACATTCAGCCAGGGAGGATGTTTTTTGTAAGTCTTAATCCTGTGAACCATAAGGTGAAAATTGGTAAGCTCTTCTAGCTCTTTAGAGGTCACTTGTCTAACAGATTTAACAAGAACAACGAGGAGTCCTTGTGGCACCTTAGAGACTAACAAATTTATTTGGGCATAAGCTTTTGTGGACTAGAACTCACTTCATCAGATGCATGGAGTGAAAAATACAGTAGGCACATATAAATACACAACATATGAAAAGATGGATGTTGCCTTACCAAGTGTGGGGTCTGCCTAACAAGACAATTCAATTAACAGTAGGATATCAATGGAGGAAAAATCACTTTTGTAGTGATAATGAGAGTGGCCCATTCCAAACAGTTGACAAGAAGGTGTGAGTAACAGTAGGAGAAAATTAGGTTTAGTTTTTGTAATTACCCAACCACTCCCAGTCTTTCACCAGGCCTAATTTGATGGTGTCCAGTTTGCAAATTAATTCCAGTTCTGCAACTTTATGTTGGAGTCTATTTTTGAAGTTTTTTTGTTGAAGAACTGCCACTTTTAGGTCTGTTACTGAGTGACCAGGGAGATTGAAGTGTTCTCCTACTGGTTTTTGAATGTTATAATTCTTGATGTCTGATTTGTATCCATTTATTCTTTTCATACAGACTGTCCAGTCTGGCCAATGTACATGGCAGAGGGGCACTGCTGGCACATGATGGCATATTTCACATTGGTAGATGTGCACGTGAACGAGCCCCTGATGGTGTGGCTGATGTGATTAGGTCCTATGATGGTGTCCCTTGAATAGATATGTGGACAGAGTTGGCACTGGGGTTTGGTTCCTGGGTTGGTGTTTTTGTTGTGTGGTATGTAGTTGCTGGTGAGTTTTTGCTTCAGGTTGGGAGGCTGTTTAGAGAGGACTGGCCTGTCTCCAAGGTCTGTGAGAGTGAGGGATCATCCTTCAGGATAGGTTGTAGATCTTTGATTAGGCGCTGGAGATGAGGGCCTGTAGGAGATGGCTACTGGCGTTCTGTTACTTTCTTTGTTGAGCCTGTCTTGTAGTAGGTGACTTCTGGGAACCCTTCTGGCTCTGTCAATCTCTGTTTCTTCACTTCACCAGGTGTGTACTGTAGTCTTAAGAATGCTTGATAGAGATCCTCTAGGTGTTTGTCTCTATCTGAGGGATTGGAGCAAATGCAGTTGTATCTTAGAGCTTGGCTGTAGACAATTGATCTTGTGATGTGGTCTGGATGAAAGCTGGAGGCACGTAGGTAAGTATAGCGGTCAGCAGGTTTCAGGTATAGAGTGGTGTTTATGTGACCATCGCTTATGAGCACTGTAGTGTCTAGGAAGTGGATCTCTTGTGTGGATTGGTCCAGGCTGAGGTTGATGGTGGGGTGGAAAATTGTTGAAATCCTAGTGAATTCCTCCCTGGCCTTCTTCCCATGGGTCCAGATGATGAAGATGCCATCACTGTAGCGCAAGTAGAGTAGAGGTGTTAGGGGACGGGAGCTGAGGAAGCATTGTTCTAAGTCAGCCATAAAAACGTTGGCATACTGAGAGGCCATGTGGGTACCTATAGCAGTCCTGCTGACTTGAAGATATAAATTGTCCCCAAATGTGAAATAGTTGTGAGTGAGGACAAAGTCACAAAATTCAGCCACCAGGTTTGCCGTGATATTATCGGGGATACTGTTCTTATGGCGTGTAGTCCATCTTTGTGTGGAATGCTGGTGTAGAGGGCGTCTACCTCCATAGTGGCCAGGATGATGTTTTCTGGAATATCACCAAAGGATTGTGGTTTCCTCAGGAAGTCAATAACAAACAACAGTCTATACTGGGCAGATTTTTTTCTTTTTAAGTTTCTCTCTCATGCCAGGCCAAAAGTCTTGAATAAACCCCCTGAGGTATAATGGTTGTAAAGCCTGGGGTCCATATGTGTCAGCTCAATGACAGTTAATTAGGGATGGACCGGGACAGAAATTGTCCCAGATCAATTATTTCAAATATACCCGTTTTAATAACTGGTTGGACAAACTCAGCCTATTCTGCTCAGGGAATAACCATAAGTAAATCACAATTTCCATACATTTATTCTCTCTCTGGCAAATATGTATTTGTTCTAAGGCTCAATTGCCAATGTTTAATAATGGGAATTCTGACTGTATGGCTTAGTTCTGACTAACTGAGAGCCCTTTACAGCTGAACAGGGGAGAGATCCCACTCTAGAGAGCATAGAGAGATATCTTCGGGGGGGGCCCAGAGAGGGGAACTGGGGAAAGAATAGTGGGAGTTCAAGAATATCTCCTCACAGGTCACTTGGGAGATGATGCCCAGGACATAGTGGCTGATTCAGCATCTGTGCACCCAAGAATTCAGCCTGTGACTCAGCTTTGACAGAGAACTGTGCAACTGACCTTTCAGAGGAGAGCAATCACACGGCTGACCTCTAGGGGACAGAAAAAGAGGTGAAGAAGGGTACCCCAAGCCAGGTCCCAGTTTTTCAGGATGCTGTTTCTGATATGCCTGTGGAAATTAACAGTGTCTCTTTAAGATTCTACTGAAGGAATGACTGTCTGTGAGAATGCAACTGGTGTCTTCACCCACGGGCTGGTAAAACACAGAAAACAGTTAAGGGAGAGCTGATAGGAAAAGGTACATGTGTCCAAAGAGTAGACACTCTTAGTCCAGAGAACACAGATCACAACCCTCTAGGGAAGTGAGGATCACAGGGTAACCCCAAGGGGGGATATAGATTATTTTTGCATGGGCGTAACCCTGGAATTGCAAGACAGCTTCACTGAGGGTTAGCCAACATGCAGAATCCCCCTCACATCCTTACCTCACCAGACCCTGGAGTACCACAGCCCCAAAGACATGGTTTGGTTGTGGACTAACACTAAATGAAAAGAAAAACCATTAATTGAACAAATGCGAAGGTTCAGGAAAGAGTTGAACGATAAAGTGGGTACTGAACAAACCAGAAGGTGTGGTATGACTAAAATACTTGTAAGCATCTACCTGTGATGAAAGATTTGGTGTTCTTGTTAAATCTCATGATGAAAAGTTTGGTGTTAATGGTAAACCTTATGACAAAGAATTTGGTACTGATGACAAAGCCTATGAAAAGGTGATTTTGGGGAAAAAGCTTTGGAACATGATAAGAATGGTAAATAAGAACACACCCTGTGTTAAGAGGTCCTATGGTAATGCTGTTTCTCAGCTAATACCTGTAAACAGGCCTGAAGCTTGGCACAGCAGAAAAACCATAATAAAACTGGTCTGCTGTGTGGAAGGGGAAACTGAGGCACACCACCTCATGGCATTGATGGCTAAATGCCAAGATACCTACACCCTAGAAAACATTAATATCTGCATTGAGTTAACATCAGTTGGAAACGCAGAAGGGTTAACAATGCTGCACAGATACAAAGAGATGTTTTCTAGCAACCCAGAGAAGGCACACTTCCTAACTTTTGAGATTACCGGACTGATCCACAAAGTGTTAAAAAAGAACACGGAACTTTGCAAGAACACACGTGAGTAACACTACAATGTTTAGGAACACTTGGGAGTTGTATGGTCAAAACCTAAAGAGGACCTTGAGCACACTGCCCCCACATTAGTCAGTGACTAATATTCCTGCAGTAAACTAAGGGGGGGGGGTGACACACTGTACATCAAAGAAGCACCCTGGAAGACCCATATTCACCATTGTCATATAATTATGTTACGGTTTGTACAAAGTATGCTTTGTGAAAGTCTTGATCTGTTGAACATAAATATCCTGTTGGATTGCATGTGCTATCATTGTATGTGAGGGTAAGTATTGCTGTAGATATTACTGAAATATGTTGCGAGATTGGGAACACCCACAACCAGCTTTTCAGCTACAACAATGGAGTAGCGAGATGTCCTGATGGCCCATTAAAGAGAACCACTCTCCCAGCAGCCAGTCTGAGAAGACTTCTCAGAGAGAGCACGTAGACAATGGACACTGCTTGACCAATGGGAACGGATCCCCATGTCAGAAGCATAGATCTTTCCAGCAAGCTGGAAAAACTATAAAAGAGGGGAAGTGACATCATCACTTGACCTCTCTTCCCCCCATCCCTCAACTCAACACCTGGAAGAAACATCTGGGAGACAAAGACTGAACTGGGGAGGGTGATCTCAGGCTGGAAAAGACTCCCAGCCTGTGTACTGAGGAACTGTAACCTGCTTGTATCATCTGTCAAGAGAGACATAACTTGATTCAAAACCTGTTTAGTTTGTGGAACTCTGCGAATTTATTTATTTCTTAAGTAATCAACTTTGATCTATGTGCTTGCTACTTATAATCACTTAAAATCTGCCTTTCTGTAGTTAATAAATCTGTTCTACATTTTACCTAAAACAGTGTGTTTTGGTAGAAGTGCTTGGGAAATCTCAGCTCAGGTTACAAAGGCTAGTGTGCATCCTCTCCACATCAAGGGAGGGGCAGACGGTGTAATAAACTTACATGAGTCAGGCTTCTGACCAGAGCAAGATGGTACAGTTCTGGGGCGCAAGGCTGGGGAGTTGCGGGGAATTGGCTGGAGCCGCTCTATTGTTGATTCATGAGTGGCTGGCAAAGGGTGAATCCCTGCCTGTGGATGTCTGGATAAGTGCAGAACCTACCAGAGGTTTGTGGCTTAACAACAGCATCACAGTGTGAAAAGGATACCCCAGGTTGGTGGGAAATAGTTCAGTGGTCCCAGAGTCCAGGTTGCACCCCGGGAACCCTGTCACAATCCCTAAAGAATACAATCAGTAAAAAGAATACATTCCAATTCTATTGGACCTTTCATTAAAGGATCTTAAACGCAAACATCACCAGACTCCTGCAAGGAAGGCAGGGCACGCTGAAGCACAAACAGATTTAGTGGCTTGCATACAATCACTGAGCAAGTCAGGGTGAGAACTGGGATAGAACCCTGCAGTGAGCAGCCCGAGTTTTCTGACATATCCACTAGAAACACTGCAAAACACAAACCAAAAACCCAGTACATGACATCCTACCATCCGCCCTTCAACAATACCCAAATACATGTTACACAGGGCTTGGTTATGGACTTTTAGTTAGAAAAAAAAGTACTAGAAATGAAAGTGGTTTCTACGCTAAAGAACCCTAATGAACACCACCCGCAGCAAAAGGATAAAACTACAAGCTATATTTGGAGAAAACCATTAATTTGAAAAGTCAGCCACAAGGCTTTTTAAAAATGTAGTCGACGATAAGTGTTCTAGAGGCCAACACAAGGGATTTTTTTCAGCTGTTTAAACCCTGAAGATAAGTGGCTGAAAGGAGAAATACCAACACATTAACTATAGTAATGCAAAGGGCTCTGTGTTGACAGAGGTACAAATATTTGGTTTTGAACCGAGGTGTGCAGGCACTGAATGGGCAAACCCAAGGCTTTTTGGGACCGTTACATGACAGTTAAATTACACTGCTGGCAGGGGAACATTTTCATAGCTATCTAGTTTCTCTGGTTCTATGAGTCATGAGGAATAAAATCGTCCTTACACACCAGGGAATTAGAGATTGCCTCAGGACAACTGGTCTTCTCTCGGACATTCTTCCCTAAACTAATTTGTATCCTTCTCTCCAGTGATTTATGCCTGCTAATGTCATGCCTCTGCACATGATCACTTAAACATGGTAAACTCTCTGGGGCAGCGACATCTGGGATGTTCAGCTTTTTTTGGACAGTACCTAATATAAACTAGTGTCTAATCAGTGTTTGAGGTCCAGAGGTGCTACTGCAATAGGAACAATGTATAATAGTAATTAGCTAGAAACAATGACATGATTTTTTTTTAAACTGAAGTTACTTTTGTGCTGCTCTGTGGCTTTTCATCAATAACCACTTTATAACACTAAGGAATGATCTATTCTAAGATAAATATGAAGAACAGCAGCCACGAGTATCCAGTTTTACCTAAAGAAGCTAAGCTTATTCATATTTGTTACTGTCATAAACAGATGGTTAAGGGTTAATGTCTCTTTTACCTGTAAAGGGTTAACAAGCTCAGTGAACCTGGCTGACACCTGATCAGAGGACCAATCGAGGGACAAGATACTTTCAAATCTTGGTGGAAGGAAGTCTTTGTTTTGTGCTTTTGGGGTTGTTCTTTGTTCTCTCTTGGGACTAAGAGAGGCCAGACATGCAACCAGGTTCCTCCAATCTTTCTGAGACAGTCTTTCATGTTCAAAATAGTAAGTATTAGCTAGAAAAGGCGGATTAGATTTATGTTTGTTTTCTTTATTTGCAAATGTGTATTTTGCTGGAAGGATTTTACCTCTGTTTGCTGTAACTTGTATCTTATGCTAGGGGGGAGGGAGTCCCTGTGGTCTATGTAAAGCTGAAACCCTGTAAACATTTTCCATCTTGATGTTACAGAGATAATTTTTACTTTTTATTTCTTTAATTAAAAGCTCTTCTTTTTAAGAACTGATTGATTTTGTCCTTATGTAGACCCAAGGGGACTGGGTCTGAACTCACTAGGGATTGGTGGGGGGAAAGGAGAAGGAGGGAAAGTGAATTTCTCTCTGTTTTAAGATTCAAGGAGTTTGAATCACAGTATCTCTCAGGGTAACCCAGGAAGGGGAAAGTCTGGGAGGGGGAAGGTAGGGGAATGGTTTATTTCCCCTTGTTTTAAAACCCAAGGGGTTTGGGTCTTAGTCTCCCCAGGGAAGGTCTGGGGGGACAAGGAGTGCACCAGACACTGAAATCTCTGGTTGGTGGCAGCACTATCAGATCTAAGCTAGGAATTAAGTTTAGAGGAGTACATGCAGGTCCCCACTTTCTGGACGCTAAAGTTCAAAGTGGGAAAGAGACCCTGACAGTTACAGAAATATTTTGGATAATTCATAAACAGCCATAATCTATTAATTGTGCAACTTCAGCACCTGCCATCTGACAGACTTAAAGAACTTAAACATTGACAGATTAGGAAAACTCAGGTATGTGACGGTTAATTGACTTTTCCAAGGTGAGACAAGTAGGTTGTATAAGCTATTGAAGATGCAACTCCTAGTCCAATGCTTTAACTACAAGACCATGCTTCATCTCACTAACAAATTATTTTAAGAGAAGAAAGGGATTCAACAATTTTTCTTTGCTCAATCTAGTGTTTGCTCTTCACAGAAAAAGTTATCCATTAACTGTAAGATCAAATTTACCCAAAGTATTAAATGTTAGCTCCTGCTGGACTTCATATATGCAAGATAAAAATATGCATAATTTGGTACCTTATTTTCTGTTTTTTTCTGGCATGATTCAACCAGTTAAAAGTCATAATATGGTGATGGTTATATATAGATACGCATAGTAAGTACAAGTGAGTGTCAGAAAAAACAAATGTGCAACTGCAGAACTGAAAAGAAATTTCTTATTGCCAAATCAGGAAAGTGTTTATATAGCTTTTTTCAGCATGTTTTATTGACAATTACCAAGTTGAAGATTTATAAAATTATTATTGAAACGGACTACCAAATAAAGACCGATATTTCTGACCACTCTCCCTTTAAATAGCATGCCCTGGATTTTGGGGGGAAGGTTTCATATCATATTACCTTTTTAAAAATTAAGGTTTTCCTATTCTGCTCTTTCATTTTTACGGGTATTTTCAATACGGAAGAAATTGACCAGCTAATTACCTATACTGAGGAAACAGTGACCAGACATAAATATTGTCTAATGCACAAAGTAAATGAGTTGATTGCAAGGAAAAATGGTGATTTTCCTAGCTTCTTTCAGTTACAGTAAACTTAAATGTTTTTTGTAATTACAGTAAACTATGCTACATTTTCAATGAGATTTTAGAGCTAATGGTGTCCCTAAAATTCATCATAAGCCCTGTATATTTTATCACTGCAAAGATTTAAAAATATTAGTTGCATTTTACTAAAATAAAGTTTTTAAAATTCCAACTATAGTGAACCTGATTCAATGTATACATTTTGGTGGTTATCTAGTCTAATTATTATTAATCCATAAATCCATTAGTCACTATTTAAAACATCACACTTAATGACTGGGTTATTTCATTTCTGTTAAGTCTGAGGATTTTCATTCCTATCATTCAAAACAATTAATGGTTGACAGTAAAATGTGGTTCTGCATTGCCACCAGATTTTGGCTATTACCACTGTCTAACATGTTAAATCACTTCTGCGTATCCAAATTTGCTTTTGAGAGTTCTAGCAGGTTTCACAGGGTGTAAGACCTCACGGAATGGGATGCATTCTGTTTATTCACAACTCAGAAGCTTTTTTCCGTGGCTTAGTTATGTAGGATTGTTTAATCCGTTTGTACTGGCTTTTTTAGTTGTAAATGTTATGAAAATTTAAATAACTTCTTTTCTTAACCTGAGTACCATGCAATGTCAATGGGCCTCTTCAGCAGTTAAAAATGAAGAAAAAAAGAATCTGATCACAAACCCCCAGAATGATTGCAATAAAATGTGCTTCTACTGCATGCATCTCTATTAAACGAAATTATTAATTAAATAAATGGAAAAGAGTAATAAAGTTTAATCTACGCAGATTTTCAAAAAATTCATCAAACATTAATCTATGCTATCAATACCTTTAGTTTCAGAAAAGTAGTTAGGATTTTTTTTTTCCCGTGACCTCCCAATGTTGTTACTGATATTTTCACACACTCCCCCAACTCACTTCTCTGCCTCTGCAAATTACTTGGGTCTTGCTAGTATCATTAAAAATAGAAAAATAAATTCTGCTGCATCTCTTATCTAGGTGTTTAAATACCAGAGGTATCTACCCATCACGCTGTGACCCATCATGGATAATGACATGCTGTCAGCAAAATAAAAAGTGATAACGCCTTCAGTTGCCACCAGTTGACCTGATAAAAGCCAGGGCTTGTTAATGGTCTCACTGTCAGAAATAAATCCTCTCACTCTGAACGCAGCGGTACACATTTCCACCGTTATCTCACAGTGAGTTGTTTTGTGATCTCCATTAAGCACTTGATATAATGGCATCTGGAGTTGGTGCAATCTATTTGAAAATAGCTTTTTCCCTGACATGCCCTTGAAAACCCAGGATGGTCAAGGGCAATAAGGAACAATTAAAAAAAAACACCTATTACTACATTAAAGTGATTTCACTAGTACCCTTTCAAGATTCTTTCAGAAATAGCAAAGTAAAAAGCATATAAAGAAACCTCACCCTTTACGGTTACCACCACATACTTTACAACAACGACTGAAAAAACCAAACCATCATCTATCTGCATTTTGCTAATCTACATACTTTGTAATATACCAGACATACACATACAAAACAATTTCTCCCTCCTTCAGAAGAGAGATTTAATAGGCAGATGCAGTAGTAAAGTATCCTATTATTAAGATTTCATTGATTTATAGAACTATGAAATATTATTCTGATGAATTAAAACTAAACTAAAATTGTCAAACTAAATGAACACGATACCTTTTGTGATGCATAATCTTTGGCTTTTTTAATTGAGCTTGTTCTCTTGCTCACAAAAATTCAGTAATTCTCCACGCTCCTCCTGAACATTCACACAAGTTAGCAAGGCTCTACTGCATGCATTTTTCAGAAGTCAATATGGCTAAGTCAAGTCTTTGGCAGTCAGGAAACAAGTCAGATAACAAGTGTTGGCCTTTATTGGTTTATCTTGTGAAATGTAACCAGGGGCCTAAAACAGAATTTGAGGTCACAGTAAATCATTTTGGTGGCATAGTTTAAAGTCACCTTAAATTTTTAAGGCGCTACATAAGAGCATTTTGAATTGTCAGCTGAATACATTTAGAAAAATTGTACTTTGTTGCATTTCCACTAGATGCTGTGATTCATTGATGAATCTTACTGGAGGCAGAAGTGCTGTAGAAAACTCATTTTCTCTACTGTACCTGCTTTTAAGTGATTTTTTCCCCTGAAAACATATTAATACATTTAGGCATCTGATTTATTCAAATTTTAACATATTAATAAGAATTGTTTATCCTGTTCAGCATGGACAGAGTTCTTTGCAAAACAATAACATTCAAAACCTGGTTTCACCCTCTTTAAGAGTACTGAGAGGTTATTTTATATTTGCTTTTATTTAAAAATTGTAAATCCTGGGAATATCCAGGGTTAGCAAATGCAAGATGCAAGGGATTGTTGCAGGGAGTGGAGGGGGCAGGGGTGTAGTGGCAGAGAATAGATTGCACAGAGGCAAAAAGGGCTTGGTGCAGGGGGTGCAGTGGCAGGGAGGGACGGAGGGAGTGACACAAGAGAGAAGTGGACAGTGAATCAGGTTCACTATAGTTGGAATTTTAAAAACTTTAAAAATATCACCCCTGGCTCTTCCGGGGGTGAAGGTGGCAGAGAGGAGGGTGCATTTAAAAGAAGCAAAAGATTAGGGACCAATTTTTTAAAGAGCCTCTAAATTTGAGGCAGCTTTAGGAAATCTTACCCATATGGTATATGAGAAAGAAAAAAAATCTCTTAACATGTGAAACTGCAATATTTTGTGCAGATGCAACTAGAAATATACCGTTCTATAAAGATGTTACCACCATCAAATACAGTGTATCGGGATGAAATCATTCTTAAAAATTCCCCAAAGTAAAGGGAAAAAATAGATTAACACTTTAGTCAAAGTTTTTGCTATCTGTAAAATTCTGCCAATAACTTTGACATTTAACAAGGAGATTTAACGGCAAATTAAATGCTTAGTTCTCAGGGTATGTCTGCACTGCAATAGGAGATGTGATGGCAGCTCATTTAGTCATATATGGCTAGCTTTCGTGTAGTTATCGCAACTTAAAAATTGCAGTGAAGAACATGGTGACATGGGCTTCGGTGCGGTCTGTATAAATTCACCAGGTCCATGCCATTATGTCTTCACCACTAATTTAACTGTGCAAACTAGATTAAAGGCAGTTACACTTCCATGAGCTGCAATCACCCCTCTGACTCCAGTGCAGAGATACTCTCAGATACTACAGTGTAATGCACACAGTACATCTTAAGATACTAGAAACTTTATAGAGAGAGAGTAGAAAATCATGAGATGAAGAAAAAAGCAATAATCTAAATCAGTAATTTGAAGCATAGGTATTATGTGGCGACAATTCAGAGCATGAATAACGAGTTAATCAGGTTTGAGACAAATATGAGGATATAAATGAGGGGTCAATTTCCTGTAGGGCGTGAACTGGTATAGCTCCATCGAATCTGGTCCTGCGTCTGCATCTCTCCCATTGAACAGAGAGTTGCCATCAGAGCAGTTAGGAAATATGTGACTAATACAGTCAGCAGTGAACACATACTCAGAAACCAGAGCAGTTCAACTTTAAAATGTAATTATTAAGCAGGTTTTAAAATTTTCTCAGTGCACACACACTCTGAAAAGCTATTCAAACTGGCACTGCGGGGTTTCATACTTGTCTAAATGACTTGCATATTAGAAATGTTTAGATTTTTTTTTTTTTTTTTACTTGCAAGCTAAATGGTCAGTCCTCAGTCTGGGGTTTCAAAGCCAACTTAGGTTCTTTTGGGATCACACATCAAAAATCTTACATTTTGAAGACAGGTGAACAGTTCTTTTGATGATATGCAAACCTTCTGATGCTGCGCAAGCTGGAACACAATCAAGCTCTCTCTCTCTTTGCTGTACTATCTATGCAGCACTACTGCAACAGAGATAAGCTAATTTCATAAAAGCAAGGAGCTATAATGTCAAATATTGTTATTAATTATTTGTATTCAGTTGTGCACACATATGGAACAGATCTACTGAGTAAGAATGGGACATTTTTGCAGTTACTTTTCAAAGCACAATTACACAGAAAAATCCTCAGATGAAATAATACAAGAGGGGAAAAGAGTACATTATATGCCTAACTGTAATACATCATCTTGTTTAGCACATATCAGTGTCTCCTAAGAGAAAATGCTCAACTACAATAAAATTATCAAAAATGGAGAAATATGCTTATTGTATGGTTGACTTTCCATTAAGCTTTCATCACTATACATGGTTTGGTTTTGTTTATTGTCTTTGGTACGCAGATGTCCCTAAACTAACCAATGAAGTGAGTATCTGTATAGATCAGGGGTCGGCAACCGTTCAGAAGTGCTGTGCCGAGTCTTCATTTATTCACTCTAATTTAAGGTTTCACGTGCCAGTAATACATTTTAATGTTTTTAGAAGGTCTCTTTCTATAAGTCTATAATATATAACTAAACTATTGTTGTATGTAAAGTAAATAAGGCTTTTAAAATGTTTAAGAAGCTTCATTTAAAATTAAATTAAAATGCAGAGACCCCCGGACTGGTGGCCAGGACCTGGGCAGTGTGAATGTCACAGAAAATCAGCTCGCGTGCCACCTTCGACACCCATGCCATAGGTTGCCTACCCCTGGTATAGATGATATTTTGACTTAAGTCAATAGCCCCAGTATCCCTGATCTTATCTATCACCTCTGGAAAAAAGGTGATGCATTTCTCTAATCTGCAGAGTAGTTCCCATGATAGGTAAATATGACACGAAATGCTAGTTACTACTGAGATTTATTTTTTCTGTACATAATACAGAAGATTATAATAGCTGGGCAAGTTTCACTTATCAAAACTTTTTAAAAATAAATTTTTATATAGTACCAAGAGTGTACTAGGCCACTTTTACAGACATGTAGTCTCCATAACGAAAAGCTTAGAACAAAATATAGATAATATGCAAGTGAAGTCAGGATGGAAAAAGGAGCATGATTCAATATTAAAGTTTACCACACATTGTATCAGTACAACAAGTTTTCATGATGTTTTTAAGGTTATTTATTTTTTACCTGCAGGAAGGAAGAGGATTTATCGACACCCACACAAAAATACACCATAGTACTTTGTTGGCTAACTGCTTTTTAAAAAAAGCAGTCTTGACTCATATGGTGGAAAAGGGTAAAGGTGGCATCTGGAGGAGAGCAGAGAAATTCAGTGAAAGACTGAAACAAGTGATTCATACCAGAAACCAGTTTTCATGCTTTTTCTGAAACGTCTTTTGTAAAAATTGTCTGGACACAGCTGGTTTGGAATAAATACAAATCTTCCCTAGCAAACAACTGCTGAGTGCAGTACTGTTGATTTACTAGTCCTTAAGAATTCCTGTGCTTAAATAAATATCTGGATTAAAATATGTGATTACATGGTTTACAAAACATTGACAGTATTTGGACTAACTGGAAATTGGAGAAGGGAGGGGAAGTGTAATGATTTAAATTTTTAAGGGACAATGCCAACATTAATAAACAATCATACTTGTGCCTGAATTTTTTTTCAACCTATTGCTGTTAAAAACAACACATTCAACTGCTATCACTGAAAGATTGCTGAAAATATCTTGTGCATTTGCCTGTGCTTTCTATATAAACAGTTCTCTCAGTTATTGGTGTGGATTTTTCCAATAAAAAAAGAAGAAAAGAAAATGAGGCTGTAAAACCATAAAATTGGCCAGGGGGCTGAAGGATATGCATACACCTGAAACTACTTTTAAACATGTTTTAAATCAAATAGACCTTTAAAACTGGTACGGAGTTTTGTTTTGTTTTGTTTTTTGAGAAAGGACTCAAGTATGTAACAATCCTCCGTTAGCAGAAGCAGAAATAGCGTGTCCTAACAGATCTCTCTAATTTCTGTGATTTCTAATTTCTAAAAATAATACTGTATCACACACAGTAACCTCAATTGTGACCTTTTCTGCTCAAGGACTGTCTAGCTTGGGAAGCTGTGGTATGTGTCTGGCCAGCACAGCGTCTTCTCCTTATGTTAGTGCTCATACATGCCAGACTGCTCTCTTCAGCCAGGATTTAGACCTCCTCTGTATGGTATCTGGACACTCTATACTACATTAACTCGACAGACCCAAATTAATGTTGTCTTTTATGCTCTCTGCTCCCTCCACGTCAAAAAATTAGGTTATTTAAAAGCAGAGATCACTTAGTGCCAAAAAGTAGTTGATAAACGGTTACTAGAAAAATACTAAGTTTTCATATAAATGTTATTTTTCAAGAAAAACTGTTCCGCATTTACATCAGCCTCTCACACACAAGCAAATTCTGAGCTGCATTTCCGGTGTCTCGAACTAAAACCAAAGGACTAGGTTTCCAGCTCAGAAACATCCATAGCTGCAAAATCCTTGGCAAGGTCAGATGAGACATTTCTTGCCAGCGAGAAAAAGCCATTGATTTCCCTTCTCCATTCAAGGGGAGCACTTCGTAAGGAGGCAAGACCCTGTTCCTCCATGCCAGTAGTTTACCCAGGAATTGAAATTACGGGGGGGGGGGGTGTTCGAATTTACAGAGCGGGTGTCAGGGCCAATGAGATATATAAAAGAGATATGAATAAAGTAAATATTTTGTTAGGATAATGCAAATTTAACATAAGGATAATGCAAGTTACACCAAAACACATAACAATATATTTTTTTTTAAATGTATTTAATTTAAATTGACTTTTGAAAAGTAAGCCATCATGGGATAAGAGGGAAGTCCTCTCATGGATCAGTAACTGGATAAAATATAGGAAACAAAGGATAGGAATAAATTATCAGTTTTCAGAATGCAGAGAGATAAATAGTGGTATCCCTGAGGGGCCGGTACTGGGACCATTACTATTCAATATACTCTAAAATGATCTGGAAAAATGGGTAAAGAATGACGTGACAAAATTTTCAGATGATACAAAACTATTCAAGATAGTTAAGTCCCAGGCAGATTGTGAAGAGTTACAAAAGGATCTCACAAAACTAGGTGACTGGGCAGCAAAATGGCAGATGAAATTCAATGTTAATAGATGCAAAATAATGCACATTGGAAAACAATCTCAATTATACATACAAAATGAAGGAGTCTGAATTAGCTGTTAACACTCAAGAAAGAGATCTTGGAGTCATTATAGTAGTTCTCTGAAAACATCCACTCAGTGTGCAGTGGCAGTCAAAAAAGCAAACAGAATGTTGGGAATCATCAAGAAAGGGACAGATAATAAGACAGAAAATATCATATTGCCTCTATATTAATCCATGGTACGTGCACACCTTGAATACTATGTGCAGATCTGGTCACCCCATCCCAAAAGAGATATATTGGAAATGGAAAAGGTACAGAGATGGGCAACTAAAATGATTAGGGGTATGAAACAGGAGGAGAAATTAAAATGACTGGGAATTTTCAGCTTAGAAAAGAGACGACTAAGGAGGAATATGATAGAGGTCTATAAAATCTTGACTGGTGTGAAGAAAGTGAATAAGGAAATGTTATTTAATCCTTCACATAACACAAGAACTAGCAGGCTTCAGAGTAGCAGCCATGTTAGTCTGTATCCGCAAAAAGAACAGGAGTACTTGTGGCACCTTAGAGACTAACAAATTTATTTGAGCATAAGCTTTCATGGGCTACAGCCCACTTCATCAGACGCATAGAATGGAACACATAGTGAGGAGATATATATACGTACAGAGAACATGAAAAGGTGGGAGTTGCCCAATCAACTCTAAAAGGCTAATTAATTAAGATGAGCTATTATCAGCAGGAGAAAAAAAACTTTTGTAGGGATAATCAAGATGACCCATTTAAGACAGTTTGACAAGAAGGTGTGAGGATACTTAACATGGGGAAATAGATTCAATGTGTGCAATGGCTCAGTCATTCCCAATGTCTATTTAAGCCTAAGTTGATTGTATCTAGTTTGCATATTAATTCAAGTTCAGCAGTTTCTCATTGGTGTCTGTTTTTGAAGCTTTCCTGTTGCAAAATTGCCACCTTTAAATCTGTTACTGAACGGAGAGAGGTTGAAGTGTTCTCCTACTGGTTTTTGAATGTTATGATTCCTGATGTCAGATTTGTGTCCATTTATTCTTTTGTGTAGAGACTGTCCAGTTTGGCCAATGTACATGGCAGAGGGCCATTGCTGGCACTTGATGGCATATATCACATTGGTAGATGTGCAGATGAACGAGCCCCTGATGGCGTGGCTGATGTGATTAGGTCCTATGATGGTGTCACTTGAATAGATATGTGGACAGAGTTGGCATTGGACTTTCTTGCAAGGAGGGGTTCCTGGGTTAGTGTTTTTGTTCTGTGATGTATGGTTGCTGGTGAGTATTTGCTTCAGGTTGGGGGTGCTGTCTGTAAGCGAGGACAGGTCTGTCTCCCAAGATCTGGGAGAGTGAGGGATCATCTTTCAGGATAGGTTGTAGATCTTTGATGATGTGCTGGAGAGGTTTTAGTAGGGGGATGAAGGTAACAGTTAGTGGCGTTCTGTTATTTTCTTCGTTGGGCCTGTCTTGTAGTAGGTGACTTCTGGGTACTCTTCTGGCTCTGTCAATCTGTTTTTTCACTTCAGCAGGTGGGTATTGTAGTTTTAAGAATACTTGATAGAGATCTTGTAGGTGTTTGTCTCTGTCTGAGGGATTGGAGCAAATGCAGTTGTACCTTAGAGCTTGGCTGAAGACAGTGGATCATGTGGTGTGTCCTGGGTACAAGCTGGAGACATGTAGGTAAGTATAGCGGTCAGTAGGTTTCCAGTATAGGGTGGTGTTTATGTGACCATTGCTTATTAGCACAGTCGTGTCAAGGAAATGGACCGCTTGTGTGGACTGGTCTAGGCTGAGGTTGATGGTGGGATGGAAATTGTTGAAATCATGGTGGAATTCCTCAAGGGCTTCTTTTCCATGGGTCCAGATGATAAAGATGTCATCAGCGTAGAGTAGGGGCATTAGGGGAATGAGAGCTAAGAAAGCATTGTTCTAAGTCAGCCATAAAGATGTTGGCATACCGTGAGGCCATGCAGGTACCCATAGCAGTGCTGCTGACTTGAAGGTATATATTGTCCCCAAATGTGAAACAGTTGTGGGTGAGGACAAAGTCACAAAGTTCAGACACCAGGTTTGGCATGTAACTAGTTCACAAAACTGGGGGCAGGTGTTGGGAAAATTCAAGGGGAGTGTACCCTAGGGGGGGGTGTAGGGAAATCACTGCTCCATGCACACCTGAGAAGTAAGGAGGCATGTGGGAAGGAGCTAGTGGAGACTAGGGTATTGGAAGAAGTCTATGGCTTCTGGAAGTGGTTGCTGTGGAAAAGAATTTAAAAGAGGGGTTTTTCTCTTCCTCAGCTCCTGCCCCTGCCTTCCGGGGGGGCTCTGTGTTCCACAGGTGAATGCAGAGGGTGCAGAGAGAGGGAAGGAAGAGAGGCTGCCTGAAACTGAGTGCCACAGAATTCTCCAGCAGCTGGAAGGAATAACTGCAGCTGCTTGTCCATAGCCCAGCTAAGTGCATGAGGTCTCTCATCTGGAAAGCCAGAAGACATGGACAGAGGAGCTTGATGCGATAGTGTCACACAAAATGTGTTACATCTGACAGGACTGAACATCAGAATGATGGCCACTCATTAGGAGAAACTAGCACCATCCCCAGTTACAAGTACACAGATCACGGTACAGTCAATTTTGGTACAAGCCCATTTTGAATGTGACATCTACTTACTCAGACATAGAATTGCCTGTGCCTACTAGCACCTGAGAAACCCATTCTTCCTACTGCTTTCTGTTCAGAGCAAGATATCTGGCTCCATCATAAGTTGTCTCCATGATGGCAGCATCCTTTTCAACTATCCTGTGATAGACTGGAGGACAAAGAATGGTCTAAGACATACCTTGTGCTTCTTCCACAGGGTAGCCAGATGACATGGGTAAACCACTGTAGCCATCTCTGTCCAATTATTGAGTCCACAGTTGGCTGGCCCATATGACTCAACAGTTCCACATTTGTTACATGATCTCTCCAATGAATTCCCAAGATTCTTTTTAAACAATGCTGGTGACATGCATTCAGCTTCCCGTTGAGTGTTTCCACTATGTGCCATGTTTCCAACAGGTACAATAGTGTTGGGAAGACAACAGTGTTGTACAATCTCATTTTAGTGTGTGTATGTATCTTCTTATTCTTCCAGATGTTTGCCAGATTGGAGAATGATCCACTGGCTTTACCAATTCTTGCCTTCACTTTGTTAGCTGGCCACTAGCAGATATTGTTCTTCCAAGATAGATAAAGTCATCAACTCTTTCGTATTCTTTTCCACCACTCATACATCTGCCAGAATTGGCAGCATTTTCTCTCCTGTTTCAATCATCTAGGTCTTCTGAGTGTCCCATTTTGTCACTTCTGCTTTTATTCTCATAAAAACTCTTTTCATTCTATCCAAGCTGGTATCTAACATTTGCACAATAGAGGTCTCACAGCTTATTTCTTACCCAGACCATACCAGTGTCCATGGCAGCAGCCATCAGTCTTCTCACTGCAAAGTCTGTGACAATGCAGAAGACAAATAGGGAGAATACGCAACCTTGCCTTACATCAGTAACAAGCTCAAGCCATTCTGTATCTCCATTCTCCATCCTGACATAGCTTTTATCAAATTAACAATCTTTGTTAGAATTACATAGGATCTCAGGAGCTTCCAGAGGGCTTCTCTGTAGGCACTACCAAACCTTTTTGTAAAATCAATGATGTTATAAACCATCTTCTGCTGGTATGATAAGCCTTTCTCAATAAATTATTTTCAAGATGGAAATGTGATCTGAACACGACATATTGGGTCAAAATCCAACCTGTTCTTCCCTGAATACTTCATCAGCAGCAGTTGTTGTCCTAATCACAATGATAGTGCAAAATACTTTTCCAGATACAGACAGAAGTGTCACCCTCTAAAGTTGTCACAAGTAAGCTGGTCTCCCTTTTCAGAGATTTTATAGATGACACCTCTTCTCTTGATATTAGGGCAGATCTCCTTTTCCCAAACCATTCAGCACATGTAATTCACAATCTTACCATGTCTTTGGACATTATGGCATCTATCTTATCACAGCCTGATGCTTTGCCACTCTTCAGTTGGCTTATGGCCTTAGTTACTTCTTTGTAGGTAACTACTTCTAACGATATAGGTAAGTCCACTATTTGCTCACACTGCTCAGTGTTTGGTAACAAGTCAAGTAAACATTTAGCTAATAATTTTAATTCATTTCTGCAGTTGTTCTTTAACTTCTGAAATCTTCTGACGTGTTTTGCTTCACAGGACAAGCAATACAAATCAGACTCCAAAGTATATTCAGTAGCAGCAGTAGTGCTGAACAGAGCAGAGACAGCTTGATTCAATAAATGAGCCTGGATTGAATGTCTCAGAACAACAAAAAGCTTGTTACGAAGAGTAAAGATGAGGGAAGATAATCGCAGAGCTATACCATAAGATACGTGCATCATATAAATCATCTTTTTTCCACCAAAGAGACATTTCCATACTGAGTTTTAGAATTCCCTAGGAACGTGATAAAAGGGATAATAATATTTTACAGCCTGTTAATGCCATATATAAAAACCATAGGAAAAAATCTATAAGGTACAATCGATACAATTAGATACAGCTCAAAAGATATTTTAAAATATAAATTAGGGTAGCAACTGCTTCAGGGTTTTTAAGCAGCGCTCCAAAAAATCCACTCTGATTGCAAACCTCCTTTTTTTACTTAGGGAACAAGTGTCCATAAACCAGGGGCCGGCTCCCAGGGGTTTTCCGCCCCAAGCAGCCACCAAAAAAATAATAAAATTAAAAAAAAAACATGATCGCAATCGCTATCTGAGGCAATTCAGCGGGAGGTCCTTCGCTCCGAGCGGGAGTGAGGGACTCTCTGCCGAATTGCTGCCGAATACTTGAAAGTGCCGCCCCCGCTCTGGAGTGGCCGCCCCAAGCACCTGCTTGATAAGCTGGTGCCTGGAGCCAGCCCTGTCAATAACAGAGGAACTGCCCTGTTAGATTAGCCCAGTTCAGCTAGCCCAATATCCTGTCTGCAGCTGCGGCCAATACCAGCTGCTTCAGAGGAAGGTGCAAGAAATCCTGAAGTGGGAAATTATGAAATAACATGACTATAGGGGAAGTTTCTTCCTAACTCCTCAGACATTTGCTAATGTCCTATGAAAGTTTGTACCTCTTCCAAACTTTTTCCCCCCTCTTTTCATCCCTCTCTCCTGTACCTAACCTAAGTACATGGGCCTAGTGGAAGAGATAGAGGGACTCTGAACAGAATTCCTGCATTCCTGCTCCATTGGAGATGATGATCAGTAGATCTGCAGACCCTGTGCCACTACAGCTCTGCTCTATAGGGACTCAGATAGGAAGCCCTACACAGCTGGGCTCCGTGTTATGCAAGGGAACTTCACTCCATGTGTGCTCCCCAGATTCTGCCCCTGCACAGAGATTCATATCTGTCCCACCGCAGTACATCTGAGGTCTTCCATCATTGCTGAGAAGATGCAGGATTTACCCTTAAGGGCCTGTTAAAATTTGATGGGGTTTTTAATATTCAAATTATGGTCTGTTTTGAAAAATGTATGTGTCTTATTTGTCAGCCTAATAAAATCAATAAGTAAACAGCATTCCTGCAATGACACCAGCAGAATTATGAGCAACAGCCAGCTTCAATTAGCCTGATCTCAGCCATTATGCATTTTATTTAAAGTCAATGCAAAATAAAGTTTGCCTACTGCTAGTCTGTTCAAGGAAAAATACCAAACCCACAAATATTGTTAAAATCTGATAGTTAACAAAACAATCTGATTTTTAACAAAACGCACAATGCAGTGGCTGTGAACTACTTAATGGTCCTTAGAAAAATGGAATTCATCAACTCGAGTACAGTTTGAACTAGCTAATTCATGTTAGATATCTAGTTATCTGAGCGATTTAGCTGGTAATCAATCTTCCAGCATTCACTGACCACTGACTTGTTAATCTGTGCAGACCCCGTAATAAAGACTTATTAGGTATGGCTGAGCTTTCACTGAAGCAAATGACAAAGTATAGGTCATATCACGTTCTGCCATCCGAAAAATGTTACGAGAAAACCACAAATACTGTGAAGTAATCTAAATCATTTCTGCACTTACAACATAACCCATCCGAGCTCCAGCATGAACACATGAAGAGAGATTTGTAGAATATGCTATTGACTTACTAAGCAGGCTATTGTTTTGAACAAAAGTATTATATCTGAATTTAAATTCCAGGCTGCACCCTCATCAGATTATAGATATATTTTTCAAGCACTCCTCTTTTATGTCTGAATTCACTGGTTTGGTCTAGAAGTAGATTGGACAGCTCAGGAGTATGGTACTGAGATGCAGGATTTTTCATTCACAGGACGCTGATCTGAAGTTTCCCTGGGTTGGTAATGACTTGTATTTAATGTTTCATGGCATCCACAAGCATGATAGACTCTTCACAGCAAACACAGAAAGACATGGACCCTGCTCCAAAGAGCTTATCATCTAAATTAATGACTAAGGCCACATGGTGGTGAAAACACAGGCCTGCGTATATTACAGTTTCCATTGTCACTAGCGGAGCTACACTGGGAGTGGAGTGAACATCCCATTTGTCAGTGAAGACACAGCTGAAGAATGCACTAGTGTACAACGCAGCTGCTAAGAGTGCTCACTGGTGGAGTAATTTTCATCGATGGAATTATCTGCTTTCCAGTCTGGATAGTCAAGTGTCTTTTTTGGTTCTGATTTAGCAGAGCACTCTCCGGTCGACTCCGGTACGCCACTGGAACGAGTAAAGTAACTTGAAGGGAGAGCGTCTCTCGTCAATGCAGCGTAGTGTACACACCGCAGCGAGTGAACCTAAGCTACGTCAACTCCAGCTACATTATTCACATAGCTGGAATAGCATAATTTAGGCCAATTTACCGCAGTAGTGTAGACAAAGCCTAAGTCAGTGGAAAGAGTCCCATTGACTCCTTCTCTGTTGGTTTGATTCAACGAAGGGACAATCATTGAAGACTTATTTAGCCTTAAGCACAGTGGGGTAGAGCTTAAGATCAAAAGAACAGGAACCATGTAAGTGCACAAATTTAGAAAAATGTTAAAGGAAAGTGAAAAATCTGAACAGATTTTGCTCTTTATACTAAGTGCAATTAAAAGAGTGGGGGGTTGTGACCTAATTTTAACATTAAAATAAATAAAACCATGTGTTCTGTGATCCCCTGTTTTAAGATCTGTTAATCTTAAAAATGCTTTTCATAGGATTTGTCCCAGAAGTGGATCACTAATTTATTTTAAATACAATGAATGAAAATCAGTGAATTTAAGATAACTTTGTAGTACAATCCAAATTATCTGTAGCCACTGCCTGGTATGTTTCACATACTCATTGCTAAAAAATTACACATCTGCACACTCACCCAACTGTTCAGAATACTTGCTATAATCCTAACCCTAAATTGACAGGAGAGCCAAAGCATAGCACATAATTTGGGATAAAACATTATTTTTTTAGGATTGCAACCAAAGAATAGAAGGGTTGATTCTAATGGCACCTTAAACCTTGGGCTTTGCATCATACTGAATAACTAAAAATCCTTCCTGTCAATGATATATATTATACCAAATAATTCTGCTTTACATTCAATTTTCAAGCCTAACACAAACTTCTCTTTAAATCAGATCTGCTTACTTTGGAAGGACAAGGGTTTGATTATTTTGGAGACAACAAGGGAGTTTTCACGTCTTGGAAGAGTAACTAATATTAAGAACTGTAAAACATCTTTTCTAAAGCAATTTGAGTTAAATAAATACATTTATAAATATATATAAATAAATAGTTTGAGATAAATAAATAAAGTAATCTGGGTATACATCTTCCTTTGCTTAATATAATGGGATATTCTTTTTTATTTGAGGGGTTATGAATACTTCATTTAATGATTGCTATATTTCACTGAATTGCTGCTAGTTCTTTGGCTGTTATACCAGTTCCTGGAAGAAACCCCTTTATATTGTTCGTATAAATCTCAGTACCATCATTTTTGCTAAAAGAAAAAATAGGTTATTTCCTAAAATAAAGTCAGAGCTATTAAACTGCGTGTAATTTGATCATTTCTGACACATTTTTAAAATTTCACAAGGGGGTAATCTGCACTGTGTTAATTCAAACTTCAAGTCTCTAAAGGCCTTAACCCTTCAAGTTAATAACTTTCCCACTGACTTCATTGGGAGCAGATGCTACATGCTGGTTTAGTTTTACAGCTTTGGGAAAATATGCAACTTTTCTCGTTTTACGGGTTGTTTCTTTTTTTGGATACCTTTAAATCAAAACAAATTAAATTTTACAATTGGTCTTTGAAGTGAAATCTAAGATCCCAGTCCTGTAATGAGTTCCATGTGGTCTCAATCCACTCTTAAGAAACAAAAATTACACAACTAAGATGTTTAAATTAAACTAGCCACTAGAAGCACACAGCAAGTATTTATTAAAAAGCAAACTCCAGTGCAAATGAATGGGAAGGAGAGATACCATTTCCTTCAAGGGGAGAGGGCATAAGCACTTTTAAAAAATAAATAAAACAAACAAACATATTGTGCAGTATAAAAATATTCTGTTATGCTCTTGCTGACTAAATAAAATGTGGCAAAGAACCATTTGCAAGTATGAAAAGTAACAATTACACAACATGCTGCGATGTGAAATTCTGCTAAACCAGAGGAAAATGGTTAATTATTATTAATTATTATTATTAGCATTTATATAGCAGATTTTGATCTGTAGCTCTCTAAGTGCTTTATGGAAGTAAGCAAGCAGCATTAACCCCATTTTACAGTTAGGGAAATAGAGACAAAGAGGTGATAAAGTGACTTACCAGAGGTAACATAGCAAGTCTTTAGCGGAGCCAAAAATAGAATCAATGTTTCCTGAATTGTGGAGTGTTAGTTCTGCGTCCTAACCCCTCACCCCTGCTGCCTCTTCCCATCTGTCACTGAAGGCAGCTGTAGAATAAAAGCTTAACCTTGATTTGCCTCAGCATTGCACCATAAAGTCTGTTATCAAGTGAGAGGGTTCTCAGACCCACGGTCAATGTTAAGTACCAAACTGACTGTATAATGCTAAAATTCCAAGATACAACCATAGCAAATTAAATATGCCACATATACAGCTTTAATTCAGTGATTGGTATGTAAAACACTAATGGCTCATAATAATAGCTACTTTCAATGCCACTATATGAAGAAAACATAATTAGGATTTTAATAGTCTTCGATTTAAAACAAACATTCAATTTGGCTAGTAAATCTGTTCATGTAAAAAACATAACCATCCAAATAAATGGGTAAAATTTTCAAGCTGTTAAATACCAGCTACAGTTTCTATTCCTCTACTCACTTAATTCAATATTCCATTGAGAGGCACAGTACAGCACCTAAAGTGTCTGCTGCATACAGGCTAAAGCCAGTAAGATTTTTAAAATCGACGGTGGTGACTGCTAAACAGTTCAACTATCTAAAGAAACTCATTTAATTTGCTCTTTATAAATGCCCATTAACCTCTCTACCATAATCGCTCCAGCACCATAAAATTTTCTTTCCAATTTCTAAGCGAGCTAGAAAGATTCACAGAGCTTATTGGTTATAAGCAATGTCAGTGTCAGCAGATTAATTTTAAATGGCAATTGCTATGCTAATCTATTTATCCTTAATAGAGGAGCATTAGCAAAAGAAACATTGTCTGAATTTCATATGATGGTTTAGAATACATAAGAAAGGCCATAATGGGTCAGACCAAAGGTCCATCTAGCCCAGTATCATGTCTTCCAATAGTGGCCAATACCAGGTGCTTCAGAGGGAATGAACAGAACAGGTAAACATCAAAAGTGACAAAGAGTCCTGTGGCACCTTATAGACTAACAGATGTATTGGAGCATAAGCTTTTGTGGGTGAATACCCACTTCATCAGAAGCATGCTTATACTCCAATACGTCTGTTAGTCTATAAGGTGCCACAGGACTGTCGCTTTTTACAGATCCAGACTAACACGGCTACCCCTCTGATACTTGTAATCATCAAGTGATCCACCCCCATCACCCATTCCTAGCTTCTGACAAATCCCCGTCACCCATTCCCTGCCCATCCTGGCTAACAGCCATTGATGGACCTATCCTCCATGAACTTATCTAGTTCTTTTTGAATCTTGTTATAGTTTTAAAGACACAATTTATGGCTTCAAAACACCTGCTAGTGAGAATATTGATGTGTCTCTATATTAAACAAAATTAGTCATGGACAGTAACAGGGAAACTCCATGGATGAGAACCTGGTACATAGCTACCACCCTGCCCTGGTGATGATGCTGGAGTCCACTGACCAATGGGATGCTCCAAAAGGCACTATGCCTCACTCAGGCTCAAGGCTTCCTAGAATTGTGGAAAGCACTGCTGCTCTGCTATCCCACCCTCCTTGGAAAGCATGCAGCATATGGTCTCATTAGTTCTGGCCATAAATGGCCAGTCCTTGAGCTCTGTGAGCCCACAGAACCCTTGTGTTCCATTGTTCCTTGTGCAAATCTTCCCCCTTTCACACCTGCATTGGAGATGGGCACAATCTTGTTTTAGAAATGCAGAGATCGTATGTACAACAGCCGTGATCACATGGACCACTTTTCACGATTACAGTAAGATGGAAGAAGTCAGAAAACCCACATTCTTCTGTATGTTTATTTGAAAACTTCATCTCACAATTGCTGTGCACCAAAAGGTTCAATTCTGAAAAGTGCTGCGTACCCTTGACTCTCTGTGAAGTCAGTGTGAGCTGAGGGCACTCAACACTTCAGAACTGTGTTCACTATTCCTTGCAAATTCAGCCCTATCAGAGGGAACGCTTTGACTATCTATCAGATATTTGTTCTTTACAGTGGCTACTAAATTTGTGGCTAAATATGAAGGTGTAGTCAAACTAAGGAAAGAAATACAAATAAATGGTTAATCTGTAGAAGAGTTTATTTTCCAAAGTGAAAATAAGGATTCTTGTGTAAACTCGTGTTTGGTTCTGCATTCGTTTACAGTGTCCCACCCACACACAAAACATGCATGCCTGAGAGTACCTTTAACACTTGCAAATGCTCAGATACCATGGTGCTGAGCATAGTGCAAGCACCTAGACAAGCAGATATTCCAGGCCCCAATAAGCAAGCCACCTGTGTTTCTGCTTTTCTTGAAAACTTTAATGAATGCTTAAGCATTTTCATGAATTCTTGAAACTTTGTTTCCTTACGGGGGCCTCTGAATAAGCACTGTGGGTATTTAATTCACAAAAATTAACACAGTCGACATTTTAACAATACTATAGAAACTTAAAAATGCAGACAGTTTGGTGCTATCAGCTGTAACTATATATTGTAAAGGAAAGTAGATTCCATTCACAGTCAAGTAACACTTCCTGAATAAACAGCAATCTAAGAATTATAGAGGTTTTTGAATAATACAGGTTTCAGAGTAGCAGCCGTGTTAGTCTGTATCCACAAAAAGAACAGGAGTACTTGTGGCATCTTCAGGGGCGGCTCCAGGCCCCAGCACACCAAGCACGTGCTTGGGGTGGCATGCCATGGGGGGCGCTCTGCTGGTGCTGGGAGGGCGGCAGGCAGGCAGCATTTGGCGGCACGCCTGTGGAGGGTCCGCTGGTCCTGCGGCTCCACTGGAGCCGCGGGACAAGCGGACCCTCTGCAGGCAGGGAGGTCCACTGAGCTGCAGGACCAGCGACTGGCAGAGCGCCCCCGGCGACATGCTGCCGTGCTTGGGGCAGCAAAATGTCTAGAGCCAGCCCCTGAGCTCTTAGAGACTAACAAATTTATTGAGCATAAGCTGTTCATGGGCTGCAGCCCACTTCATCGGATGCATGCAATGGAAAATACAGTAGGAAGATATATATATACATATACACACACAACATGAAACAATGGGTGTTACCATCACTCTCGTACAGTGTGTATCAGTTAAGGTGAGCTATTACAGCAGGAGAGAAAAAGAATTTTTTGAAGTGGTAATCAAAATGGTCATTGCAGCAGTTGACAAGAAGTTGTGAGGAACAGTGTGTGTGTGTGTGTGTGTGTGTGTGTGTGTGTGTGTGGTGTGTGTGTGTGTGTGTTGGTGTGTGTGTGTGTGTGAGAGAGAGAGAGAGAGAGAGAGAGAAGGGGAATAAACATGGGGAAATAGTTTTACTTTGTGTAATGACCTATCCACTCCCAGTCTTTATTTAAGCCTAATTTAATGGTGTCCATTTTGCAAATTAATTCCAATTCAGCAGTCTCTCTGTGGAGTCTGTTTTTGAAATTTTTTTATTGTAATATTGAGACTTTTAGGTCTGTAATCAAGTGACCAGGGAGACTGAAGTGTTCTCCGATTGGTTTTTGAATGTTATAATTCTTGACATCTGATTTGTGTCCATTTATTCTTTTTACTTAGAGACTTTCTTGGTTTGGCCAATGTACATGGCAGAGAGGCATTGCTTGCACATGATGGCATATATCACATTGGTAGTGAATTTAGTGAATAAATACAGATTCTCTGACATCATGATGAATATTGGGCCACTGCCCAACATCTTGCAAATTTGATCAATGTAAAAATGGCTGATATTCACCTGTTGCCACCTTGTCCAGATTTAAGTCTGAAAGTGAAACTTTCCATTTATGGAAGAGGAGCTGATAACTGTCTACTTTTATTTTACAAAAGGCAAAATATGCCAAGCATAGCTCTATGTGAACAACTTTACAATCTAAAGGCAGAAGAGATGACAACAGAGACTAGCACAGTGCGAAGGAACAGTGTGGATAGTGGTCTTTACAGCTAGAACATTTAACAGAACAGATGGTTTTCCAAGGGTTTTCCAAAGAAGGAACGGGGGATAGGGCACATATTAGTAGGCGGGCTATTTCAAGCATAAAGGTTGGCATGGAAGGATATGTCAGAAATATTGTGGCTCCAGGTTTGTGTTACTTGGCATCACTGTCTAGCTATCTGGCCATACTACTGTTTATCACCGTGAAGAGCAACATGATACTCTATCCGGCAACAGAAATGCGTTATCAGCTAACACCCAAGTACATGGAATCTCAGGTATTCTGGTGGGCAGGAGAGACAGAGATAGCCGAAAAAATACCGTGCAGATGGATAGCATGAAGAACTTAGACAGGGGCACAGGACCACTTGCATTACCAGCCCAAAAGATGGCACTCTCAGAACGGTTTTACTATTTTATTAGGCCCAAAGGTAGGCCTAAACATTCTGTAACAGGGTGGCTTGCCACTAAAGGGCTGACACTGGCCAATCTTGATGACAGAATAAGGCGCACCTGGGTTGGATCAGGTAATTCCCTACAAAAAGCAACAAGGGGCAGCAGTTCAAGAAATTGTGGCAGAGTCTGCACAGAGTGAGGACAGGGTCCTTCAGGGGAGACTCTGAGACCAAAGTAGTTGCCCAAGGCAGGGAGACCTTAGAGAGACCCTGTCCAAGCAGTGAAGAAACTGCAAAGTCCTCAGGTAGGACGACCTAAGAGGAAGAAGAGAAAACTTTGTGTTGTGTGGACTTAGGAATGGACTTTGTTTGGGATTTTAGTTTTATTGCAGTTATTTTCACCCAGTTCCCAAGAAGGTGTATTTTTACCAAGAAACAGCCTGAGTGAAGTTTATTTGAACACTCCAAGAGAGAACACTAGGGCAGGCTGTCTATAACATGATCCTAGGCCACAAGGGGCAGGGGCACATATGGGCATTTGACCCCACTACACAACAAGCCCTAATCAGATCAAGATTCACACTGCTACACAAACACAAACATGTTCCACACCTCCAAAGATCTTACAGCGAAGAGGCCTGTGCCGACGACAATACTACAATCTTATACAAGAGATGCAATTTTCCCCTGATAATGCTAAATATATTATATAAGTGCATTTATTTCCATGGTTGATCTTTAACCCATCATTAACTGGCTAATGTCTTATAGGCATCATGGCAAAGAAGAGATTTGAAGGAGGAAAATCCACTCACTATGAGACTGATCCAACTTCCACTGGATGACTAGAAAGATTCCCACTGAGTTCAGTGGGAATTGGATCAGACCCCGTATTCCCTCATTATGTGATTGCCTGAAACTAAAAGAACACACATCAAGAATCTGGGAGCAATGATTCTGTCTTTGTGAGCACAATGCTTTCTTATTCATTTTGATGGTGACCTCTAGAGACGCCTCATGGGATTACAATTTCTCAGGGATCAGAAATCCCTACTTTTCAAGAAATAGCAGGTCTCTCAACATGACAAAATGTGTTGAAGGAAAAAATTCTTGCTAATTTATATATATTAGAGGAAAATGTTGTTTGGCATTTTTCTTTCAGTTTTTTTTTAATGAAATTTCTAAACAAAATATATTTTCCTTTAGATATTTGTGATTTTCATTTTATTTTTCAAATAATTCCAAAATTTTGACAATTTTGTTTTCCTTCTTTTCACTATTTGACTGCAAAAAGTCTAGGGACAGGATAGGGAGGGAGGCTTGTTGGGTTTTTCCCCTTATTTCCCAACACTTTTTTTTTTCCTTTTTTCTCTTTTCTACTCTCTAATTTTGCAACTTTTCTAAAGATGGAAAAGCTCTGAAGAGTGACAAAAAAGAAAAATAGCCCTAATTTTGCTGCTCTCTAACTTTTCAAAAACATTGAGAACAAAATGGAAAGTTGCAGGTAGGAAAGTTACCAGTGTTTCATTTTTCCTTTTGTCACTTGCAACTTTTCTAAAGTTGAAACATTAGAGTGAAATAAAGGAAAAAAATGAAAAAAAAAAAGGCCTAGAAATGTTTCATTCTATTCAACTGAGTGGCAAAAAGAAAAAAAGATACAAAAGGTGAAAAACAAAGATCCAAAAATTTTAATGTTTTTTCAGTTTTGTAAACCAAAATGGAACAAACATTTTAATCCAAATCCAAATAAAATTTCAATTCTAATTAAATGAAAATGAAAATTTCGTTCCCATCTGAAAATTTCCATGAATCATTTCAAATGAAATTTGTCACTTGAAAAAGAATTGGGGAGGGGAGAGAAGGGTTTTCATCCAGCCTTCGCTGTAATGCTTCCGGGTGGGAGGCGGGGGAGGAATTGTATAGATAATCTTTTTTATTTCTATTAACTAGGATTCCTGAGATCAAGATGTCCTGAAGATGTCTCTTATCATCACTGGTTAGTGATTATATAACTCCAAACTGAGCATACAAACAAATGAAATAAATACAGATAGTTAAAAAAAGCATGTTACCTTGAGAGCCACACTTTCCAGCATGTACACAGAGCATGTTAACGCAGTTATAATCCAGTAATTTGAGAAGAGAATTGTTTGAAATAGTGGGTAATTGAGTTAACGGAGGCCTAAAGAAAGATTTCACACTCACATTCATATGCTAAAACAATTTAAAAATAGAGTGCAAGAACAGCCTGACTTCACTTTTTAATTTTAGCTGGGTGATGAGCGAGCCATAAAGACAGAGAGGCGCAGCAAAAATTTTTCTCAGCAAAGCGCTCTTCGTATTTTTGTACGAAGGAAATGCAGCAGGTTCTATTAATAACGACTGTAGTCCAGTTAAATCCGTACACCCTCTGAAGCAGGAAAAAGTTCTGGTTTACTTCCTCGGGCCACTCATGCTCAAAAGCGCACAAATGAGTCAGAGAACTTTCAAATATTAGAGGCTGCTGAAAGGTTAACATTGCATGGGACAAGGGCAAATCTTTTTTTTCAGTTTTTCACTGAACCATATATCAATTTCTAACAAAACCAAGTAAAAAAACTGATCTCTCCACCTATTTTGAGGGAAAGAAAATGTCCTCATTAATAGACTGGGAGGTTTCAGGAACAAACATTGGTATTACATTCACATCCAATGATGCATGAAACTGTCATGTTCTTGTGTCTGTTGCGAGCATGTTGCCTTCTCTTCCAAATTACCTATGCCTGACTGAATAGGATATGGGTGCATTTTACTTATTGCAGACTGTCTCACTCATTATTTAAATTGTGAGATTTTGATTAGCCCTCCCATAAAGATAAAACCAATTCCTTCCATTTTTATCTGCAGGGAAAAATAGTTTTAGTCTAATTCTAATCAATAGCAGGAAAAGGAAACTCTTAAGCCAGAAAACACTTAATGACGTGAGCGTAGGCACCGACTCCATGGGTGTTCTGGGGCTCAAGCACCCACCAAAAAAAAAATATATATATAGGGAGTGAGCAGCACCCGCATGGCTGAATTAATCTTTCGTGAGCCCCATCACGAAGACCGTGACCCTGCCCCCTGCTCCACCCATGCTCCGCCCTGAGGCCTTGCCCCTATTCAGCCTCTTCCTCCCTAAGCCCCACCGGCTGTTCACACAGGGGGGCAGGGCGGAGAGGAGCACCAACCAGCAAAAACAAAAGATGGCACCGGTGGACATGAGGAAAAACCCCCAAAAGAAAACACAGGCTTGATTTAATTTCTGTACGGTACCTAGGGTTTCTCATAGCCATAAAAAGCTGATGGACTCATTATTTCATCCATTGCCCTCCTTGATTATCTTGCCCTAAATTAAAGGTGGGGGAAGGCTATCATCAAAATAAATTATTTACGATTCATTTTTCCTAATATAATTTTTTTTCTTAAGCAGGGGCTCATATCAAGGCAGATCCTATAAACTCTATCCTCAGGCAAGTCAATGGGACCACTTGGACCCACTGTTGCCATTTAGTGCCAGACTGTAAACCCTTTACTCAAGCTGGTGAGCACTTACTCAGTGAGTAATCCTGTCACTCCATGAGGAATCTCACTATCTCACCAAGGGGTTTGCAAGCTGGCCCATATTCACTTGCTTCCCACTCCTTCAACCCTAAGGAAAGAAATTGAGACCTCTTGTCACTTTATAACTTCTTCCAGATTTTGACAGCTGTATTTGCTCATATCCATCTTCTTCACATCATTATTTGCTTATTCTAATACTGGTTTTTGGCTGATATATTTGCTAGAGTCCTACCCCATTTCTGTACAACACTAAAAAGGTTCTATTGCTTTGCAAATCATTGTCCCATAAAAAATGTATGAGCTTGGGGCTGTCTTCTTTCTTTCTGCCATCGGCATGGTTGCATGTGTCAGGGTAGTTCATACGAAAGCAGTTAGTTTTGTTTCCTTTAAAACTGTGTTTTTCTTAAAGATTTATCTAGTTTAAGTGTCTGATATCATAACTGGCTCAGACACCCTTAGAATCACGTTTCTGCCACAAGAGCGTGAAGTTCTACTGGACAGCTCATTGCCACAAATGGAATGTAAAGCTACTTGAAAGCAAGGACTGATTATGATGATGACTGATCCTATTTCTTTTATAATGGATGTCTATCAACCAAAGATGCTTCCTAGCAAAGAAACATTTTAAACCAATTTATTTCTGTCCCTCCATCAAGACCACCCTTTCAATGCGCATTTCATCATGGCTGACTGCATCACACAGGGGTTTTATTTACGTTGCAGTACGACCATTAGGAACACAATTTCAGGTTCTCTTAATACATAAATTTTAATGTGAATTCATCACTGGACAATTTTTTCCATTAAAAATTTCAAAGTTGCCTGAGTTAACACCAGAGACCATTTTTCCTTCTTTCTGCCCCATTGATAGATAGTTCAGATATTGCCTTTCAAATGTCTTCATGTGTAATGAAATATAGAAAGGATTTACTGATTTATGTAAGAGCTGCTGATTTAGCTTCCGTTGAAAAGGCTGAAAGGATTCAGAAGACAGGATACCGGGCTAGATGGACCCTTGGTCCGACCCAGTATGGCGGTTCTTATGTTCTAAATTTGGATATAGTCAGTCAAAAACCATTTTGCATTACATTTAATTTCTCTTTGTCCAAACCCAAAGAGGGAGGGGAGGAAATATTCCTTACCTCACCTTCCTACCCCTTCCCCTATACTACTGAGAAATCACCACTCACTCCCACAAGGACGTGCACCAGATTACATCAAATGGCAAGTATAACGTTCACTCAAGATTTGTCAGAAGAGAAAACACAGCATTTTTCTTTACATCTGTAGCAGGGAGTCAGTCAAAAGCTCTACAAAGAAGCAGAGGATACGTTAGCTTTAAAGGAGAAAATTGTTCTTCCTTATTTTATGGAGTTACTTCTTTGGTTTTTGAGAAAAGCAGCTGTCTCTTTGTCATGTGACAACAGTGGAGAACGATGTTAATTTTGCAACTCAGCCTCCAACCACAAAGGTAGGTTTTGCATTGCAGTAGTAGCCAGAGCTCCCAGTTCAGGTCAGAGCCCCATGGGATTAGGCAGTGCATACATGCACAGTAACAGACAGTACCTGCCCCAAAGATCTTACAATCTATTAACACAAGATGTAGCAAGTGGGTGGAGCAAGTAATCAAAAGGAATAGGAGGAGGAGAAGAGAAACAGTAACAGGAGTGTTTGCTTTCCGAGGCTAATTGAGTACACAGCTGAGTGGTTCTCAGATCATTAAAAGGTTGTTCTTGTTTTCAGTTAATAAATTAATTTCAGTGGTCAGTGGTGGCCCCTGTTCCTAGCTATTTCATCCTATAATAGCTGTACCCTTCCCTCCCCCCAATGGGACTTTTGGATCACGGATCTGTGTAAGCAGAGACCTTATGTCCTCCCCATCCTGGACTTTCCCAGTCAACTCCACGCTGGCCTATATGGCATCTGAGTGGAGACCCATGCATCTGCCCATGTAACCCCTACCATGGTGCTTGAGAGGCGTAGAGGGAATTGTTATGGTCCTGACATGTGTCACTCAGAGGGACACTTCCTTCATGCAGAATGAATTGGAGAAGAATTTTTTTAAATGATCTCACACAGCAACACTGTGAAATCTTCATTAAATGATCAACATCCCACTTCCAGTTTTTGAATCCTCATCAATTCAAACTGCCCAGCTTACCATCTGCTAACTCCAAGTATTCAAAAGTCAGGAATCAAACCGCAAAAAATCATGAGATATGCTTAAAATCATGAGGTTTTCAAAAATAAAGGTTGGGTTTTTATTTGCCTTCTGGTTTTTGAATCTGTAGGGTTCGCACTTTGTTCGCACTACAACCATGAGGACCAACAACTTACTTCCCCCCCCCTCAAAAAAAAGAAACCTGACATTCTCAGGAGCTGAGGTTTAAGCAAAACACCAACAAAAGGCAAGATTTGTGATAAAATTGTGCACCGTTACCAACAGTATTTGCTTTCTAATGCATAGGCTGAGTTATAGGTATAATAGCATGACAATGGATTGAGTGAGAAGTTTTAAATTCTGTTATTGCTTATTTTTATGTCTGAAGTCAGATAGCTATCATCCTTAATGTGGAGAACCTTGGGGTGTGAAATTTATTGAGACTGGACACCTGTCTCAGCCCATCCCTCACCTGTTTCAAAGATAACATTGCATAGATTTCTGTTTTAATTAATGTTGGACCCTGTGTAGTATCTCCTCCCAGATACCATGCCCCTTTAAAATAGGATGGCACATGGTTTAAATGTTTCTTTCTTTGGCCTTTATTATATATTTATATAGTCTTTGTTATTTATTATTATTGTATTTAAGTGTTTTTGTACCGCAGCTCCAGTGCCTTCGGAGGGAAAGCTTAATGGTAATATTCAGGATGCTTTGTGAGGTTTGCTGAGAGGATCGGAGCCCATAAGTAACCCTCTTGTGTGTGAATAAGGCTTCCAAGATCAGGCTCATAGTCTGTGTACTATAGTCCATATACTATATCCAAGAGGAAATAAAGTTGGACCAGCCACATAAGGCAGGAATATGTAAATTACAAGAAAGCTGTTTTCTTGTAATTTACAAGAAAGCTGTAATATGTAATTACAAGAAAGCTGCATAAACTCATACTTGGGTCATCTAAAATGCAACCATAAAATGAAATACAAAGAGTAAAATTATTCTATTTTACTTTCAAACAAGTTCAGTCCATTTTATTCTCTAAATAGAAATTTAGCTTGGACAATAATGATGAATAGTCTTCTGGAACAACGTTCAGTTTATTGAAGACATACTGTTCTATGTTTGTAAAAGTTCCCCTCTTTAATGCCACTTTTATTATTAAATATGAAATAGGTACATATCTGGCACATTAAGTATACAGAGGTGACGAAATACACTAATATATTCAAATTGTCTACCAGTCCAAAGATTAGGCTGTCAACTGAAAGTGTATAGTTTTAAAAATCTGTTCTGTCTACAAACTTCTTTGTCCATTATGCCAACAGGGCTACTAAATCCCATCTTAGTGGGCCCTGGGGAAAACATGCAGCCATGATTCAGCAGTGAATATCTGAAAAAAAAAATCCTTGCCAGGACATGATCATTAACATCAAGCGGGAAAAAAAAAGTCACTGACATTAAGTAAGCAGTTCAAACTTAATAGAAGAGGTTAACTACATGGCTTCCTAAAATGTTTAGCCTCGTGACACATTTCAAGAACAGCCAGCAATGGACATCAGCAGCAGCGTGGGCCTGTCCAAAAAACAGTAACGTAAACTGCAACGTAAAGTAATGACCTTAAATGAAGTTGTAAACAGAGGAGAGAGCATGATGCTCAGTTACTGGCTGGCAGGAGGGTGGAAACTGTGGCTGACCTTGAAAGAATGAACCAAGTGCCTGGGTGGCGAAAGAGTAGAGCACAAGTGGATAGCTCACGGTACATGGATAGCTATGGTGTGAATTTTCAGATGTGTTAATGGAAGAGTTTAGGTAGGTAAGAGAAGTCAAGAGCTGAGAAATATGCCGCCTCTTGTATTAATATTTCTCTGCTGTTTTAGGAAAGAAACCCACTCACGACTTCAGTCCCAATCTGAGATATGTGTAATCTTTAACACCAACAAACTTCTTATGTTGGGAAGATGCATTTTTAGAAAATATTTTTGAATTGGCATCCAACACCGTGATCCATGTTGAGTAGGCTGAATATGTAGTTGTGAGAATAAGGCTACTCATGTTTAATTTATGGATAATGGAGGGAATTTCTCAAACAATTTCTCTATACTATAAGTTGTCAGCACTCAGTTTACTTCCAAGGAGAATGGGCAGTAGGGAGAAAGAGTATGCAGTATCCTGTATAGTATTAAAGAAATATACTGTATTTATTTCATATGCAGGCTCATAGATTTAAAAACAAAAGTTATGTTTTTAAAATGTAATGGTCTCACAACAACAACAAAGAACAGTCCATTTACAAATAGTCAGTAAAACGAATCATACAAGTATTACTGAACTAAAGAACACTACCTTTAAGCAGATACACTTGCCTGTAAATAATGCTTCTTAGTGTGGAAAATAGATTCTGTTGTTTTCTCAGGTTACTGGTGCACTTACATGTAAGACATACAAAAACCCCCACTGAGGGGGGAAAAAAAAGAGGTGATTTATTAGCTCAATAAAGGAAGACTTAACTGCCAAGTTACTCATTGTACTTAGACTTGTAAGTAGTTCAATATTCCCCAAAATACGATACAAACTTTAAGAGAAAATGCATATCATTATCAAGGCCCTATGTCCTAGAAGGCATATTGATCTTGAATCAAGTATATCTGTCCCTGAGTCCCACACCCCATCACAACATGCCTCCCCACTGTTCAGTAGACTCAAAACCAGTAATCCTTGGTGATGTTATATTCAGGATATTTTACACTGCTACCAAAGTTTCAATATGCTGCACATTTTTTGTATTGAAAACAAAAAGCTGCAATGTAGGTAACTTGGGGAGAAGCTGGAGGTTTTGACAACTAGGCAGGGAACAGCTGGGGTTTTGGGCATCTAGAATGCAATGGGGGGCAGGGAAGAGGGTTAAAATTCCTCTTCTCACACCCCACTTCACTCATTCCCAGTATATGCAGGACATCCTAAACTGAGGAAGAAGTAGGTAATCTGGGTATATCTACTGAAAAGGATCAGCAATGAAATAGTTACCCATATCATTATTTCAATTATCAATAGGCTGCAGAGTTAACACCACACTGAGGAAAGTCAACCTTTCACTCTTCCAAGAGCTACAGATGCAAGCTGTCTGCAGACTCAGGCAGACATCCCTGCAAGCTTTTACATTTTAGTGGCTATCCTCACAACCACCCATAAGAGCTTAGATTCTGGAGCACCGTTTTGTGGCAAATTCAGAAAGAATGACAGTTATGCTGCAATTTATATGTCCACATAATATCACTATACATTGGGCCCAGGGTCAACCGAGTTGGCCTAACAATATGCTTATGAAGGAAAACTAAGTGACAAAGTTGGCCCCTTTGAAATCTTTTGACTATAAGAGATAAACGGATGTGGTCTGATTAATAGGTGTTGTTTAAAGATAAAATCACTTTTAATCTAATGGTTTGCATATAGTCTAAACTTCTCTGTGTAATAAGTCTGCCATGAAATAATAGCCTCTGTGCATTATAATTACATCTACCCCCTAATCAAATAATATACTACAAAAGCATTAAGCTGTTTCCCGCAGTATGATGCAAAATGTGTATAAATCGCATTTGTTCTAATAACAGGCAGGAGGAATTGGTGAAACAGACGGTGCTTGATGCCAGAACAAACAAGATATTAAAAGTTTCCACAATACAAGGGAGCAGGATTGCTAGTTTTTACCACAGCATAAAGTGACAGTTTCCCATTGATAGGTCATTAGTGTGAGATAAAGAAAGCAAGGGCAGAAGCTAGATCAACTGTGTCCTTAAATCAAGTACAAAAATGTTACAAAGAATGAGGGAGATGAAAGGGGGGAGGGAGGAGAGACAGAGCATGAAAAAATGTCTAGCTGGAAGAGAGATGAAAAGAATTTGTTAGGATAAAAAAAAAATCAAGGTAATATTTGCAAAGTGCATAAAATGTTTCAGTCCAGTATAGTGATCATTGCAAATAATGCTTCCATTCATTCCCCTCCCAAAACACATCTGTATAGTCCTGTAGACAAACTATAATAATAATTTTCTTTAAAGTAACTATTTCTAATTATTGTTCTGACAATTCTTTAGAAAGGATTCTTTGCAATACTGAAGCAAGGCTGAATTTGTCCACACACATTGGCTCTTAATATAGGAAAGAACGAAGATAAGAATGCAGTATAGTCGTTTAGCGGTAGCGTCAATATCCAAGCTTAGCTTATACACATCTACTGCTTTGAGCATTTGCATTCACAATGCCTGTAGCGAGAGCTGACTGCTTAAAGAAGGCAAACATTTCCCAGCCTCCTCACTGATGGGAACAGTAGTATTAAATTTCCAATAAAAAAGAATTATATCCACTCAATTTAGTAACAGGAAGAAGGAATCCACTCCCATGTGTTGTGTTCCCTAAACCACTAATTACTTTGCTTATTTCCTTATCCTGCTCCTGAAGCCTGGGTTCATTCCACTGAAGTCTCTAGCACTGTAACCATGGGCACTGCCTGCTATCCAGGCCAGCTGCAGATCAGCAGCATTTTCTCCATTAAAATCTTCCAAACAACTTTCATATTTGCAGGGTCATCCAGAATTGGATAATGACTGTAACTAATCATAAAAGTTAGATTCAATGGGATATTTATGCACAGGGGGATTTTTTCATGCTTATTGAAAAGCATAGTTCTGCTTGGTGTTCCACTTCTGTCTCCACCTCAATACTCCCTCCTCAAGTCTTAAAACCTGTTGAGCTCATCTCAGGACAAAACTCTGTTCAGTTTTATTATGTAGCCCACAGGAAAATTCCTGGACTAAAAAAAAATTCTGGTAGTTCTGGTTTCAGACAGCTATATTATTAAAATAATGCCATCAACTTAAAAAAAATCGTACTTTATGCCTGAAAATATTTTACCTACTATTGGCAGTAACACTTAAATTGAATAGAGTAGAGAAAAAGAAATCTCAATTTTTCTGTTTGCTTACTCTGTGCATTTGACAGCACCTCATGTATAGTCAGTTTCACTGTTTCCCATGTACAGTAGTCCATGCAGTCACAGGGGAGAGAAAAATATTCTCAATAGGAAGTTATAACTAAGCCACAAGCACTGACAGGTGAACTCCAGGGCACCGGTAGTGCCTGAAACAACATTTAACTCATTTTGTGTAAAAAAAAAAAAATCAAGAGATTTCAAATTGAAGTGAAGCTTTAAATAGCTTTTTCATTTTGCACTTAATTTGTGATCCTCATTTTGAGTCCTGAATTGAATACTAGGCATTGTCTGAGAAGAGACTCATTGTTTATGTAGCACCAGAAAGGCACTAGGCACTTCACAGACAAAGACAAGTTACCTGTTCTGCAGAATGTAAAAAAAAAACAACATACAAACAGCAGATGAGAGGACTAGGGTGATATAGTTTAGTAAAGCTCTGCTTAACACCACAATGCCAGTTTTGCTTGATCTAGTTTTTATATTTCCTTTCCAATTTTGTGTTAATATTTCCTGGTGAAGGCAGCTACGGTAATTTTTTTTTCATTTGAGGCTAAGGGAAAAAGCAAAGAAGATCACATTGTTATAATTGGCATTAACTACATTGTGATGGTTGTTAGGTAGGGGAAAGAGAAATGTAAAGAATCAAATTAACTCCTTTTTTAAAAACTGTCATTTAAATCTACATATAAATATGGAAAGCCTAGATCTATAAGAACAAAAACAATAAAAACAGTTTTTTTCCTAAAGTACCATTTTTAAATAGAAGTTATGCATGCACTATATGTAAAAAGCTATTTGCCATGACTAATGGATATAATGGTGTACATCTAATATTTGATGCCTCAGGCGAGTCCAAAGAGTCCTATAGTAGAAAAAAGTTACAGTTAACAGCAAAAAAACCCCAACAACAACAACAAAAAACCCAATAAGCAATATGAAAACTTGATGCTAACATTTAATGTTTAAAACAGATTAGTTTATCCTTTTCCTAATTTGCAAACAAGAGCTATTTTAGGATATAAGGCAAAGAAGCCTCTCTTGGATCTTCTAGGTCTTTGACCATAAACGTTTATCCCACAGTAAGTTTTCCTTCAGTGCTTGTTTTTCTCCCAACTCGATTCCTTATTTAAGATGTAGGAAGTAAAGGAAGGAATTCTGAAAAGATGTTGGAGATTTCATCTTCCTTCCAAAACATGACAGTGAGGTAACATTTTCCCTTAGAAAAAAAATATTTGCTTTGTTTTTGTCTCATTATTTTAGATGTCTTAGGCTCATTGCATGTGTTTTGCAATGCATGTCAACGGTATCTATCGGAGGCTACAAAACTGCAGCATTTATGATAGATATTATTATATCCAGGACAAATTATTAAAACTGCAAGTGTGCAACTAATCATTTAAAATTTTCAATGCATTCAGTTACAATTAATGCCCTCAACTGTGTATTTACTCACAGCTTTTTTTAACTAAGATTTTTAATACAGAATTCAACCTGCATTTCATGAAGTCTCTTTATATTTAAGGTAAGAACATTAATCAGTCTTTTCTCAAAGTTATTTCTAGATAGTTGTTCTGTTACACAGCAGTAAACCAAGCATCTTGGAAGCCAAAGATTTACCAATACAAGTTTTTGCTTTTTCTTGATTCTTAAGCATTCCCACTCAACCTAAAAGCAGGTGATACAGTACAACACTGAACCATGGGCTAAAAATTGCTTTTGCACTGTGTGGTGCAACATCTAAAATATAAAACGTGTTCTGTAAAAGTGAACTGTTGTAGCAGAAAAAAATAACGAACTTCAAACAGCTACTTAACATTATTATGTATAGAATAGCTATTTTAGGTATTTTACAGGTTTCTAATATTTATTTGTTTGTACACTCCCTAGTATAATTGGCCATTAATCACTGTTTGTGGTCCTTAGGCACTACCACAGTAGAAACAGAATTCAATAAAATAATAATCATTAATAATTGCTACTAATATTCGAATTTTCCTTGTTTTCTTTCCTTAGCCATCTGGTTTATTTTATATACAAATATATGCATTTTTTTAAATTAATCTTCAAAATAATATCAGTTCATCATACATTCCCCCCACAACACTGATCTCATAATCCGATGGCTTTGGCCTCAAAGCTAAATTTTATTTCCATGGAATAAAAAGTCATTTCCCAATGCAATTAACTAAATCATGCTTATGTTTGCAATTTTAAGCTTTCTATAAATCTCTTTTCAGGCTCTTTATTGGTCAAGACCAATGATGTTTTCAGAACACAGAATTATACACCCAAGTGTAGACAGTATATTCTACAGTAGTATGTACCTTATTTCATTAGTCAGTCTAGCATCAGCAAGAAACCTAAAATACCTTAATTACATTTTATGAAAATATTTTGAATTTAAGATGGAGAACAATTTTTAAAAATCCTTGGAAATAAGAAAATTAGTTTATTATGCAACAAAGAGACCTGTGGCACCTTATAGACTAACAGATGTATTGGAGCATACGCTTTTGTGGGTGAATATCCACTTCGTCAGACACATGTAAACACATGTAATTACATGCATCTGATGAAGTGGGTATTCACCCATGAAAGTTTATGCTCCAATACATCTGTTAGTCTATAAGGTGCCACAGGACTCTTTGTTGCTTTTCACAGATCCAGACTAACACGGCTACACCTCTGATACCTAGTTTATTATGTTCACATTGCAAGATTTTTAACAAAGATACTTTGTGTCAAAGTATCAAATCTCCAGTTCTATTAATTTTACTCAAAATTGCCTATTGTTTATTGTAAATGGTGTCAAAGTATCAAATCTCCAGTTCTATTAATTTTACTCAAAATTGCCTATTGTTTATTGTAAATGGTTACCAAGTTACTCTTGTAAAGTGTTATTTTAAAATATTTTCAGTAATCCCATCTTTATTTCACTCAAGTCTGCAATAACGTCTAACACTTTTATGGAGGCCAGGGGAGCCAGAGCACTTAACAGTAAATCTAATAACTACACTTTACATATATAGTAGCTCTTCAGTTACCCAGCAGAACTACATGATACTAATATTACATAAATACTATATTTCTGTATATTATACACACTAATATTTCAAACTGAAGTTCAGTTTCTATAAGAATAATTGGCCTGAACACATATACCAAACATGAGAAAGTTTCATATATAAAATTATGCTGCCTGCTTCAGAAAACATTGTCGACTTTTAGTACCATAAAGAGACATCTTAGAGTCTGCTTTCATACACATTTTAAAATTCAATTAAATACACAGATGTTCAATTTTAAATATTCCATATGTTCTGTTTATAATAAACATTGTTCCCTTGAATATGTTGGGGAAGGAGGTTGAGAGTGTTTGCTCTGTAGACTTAATCTTGACCATACAGTAATATTTAAAGAAAATATGTTCACTTACTGATAAAGTTCTACAAATACCAAGTTTAACCAGTAGGCTAGTATTACTTTACAATGCATCAGACTTTGTTTGACCATACCAGAGATTTACTTGACAACTGAACACAAGAACTTAATACCTGTTGTGGCCTGGACTATTATGTCAAAATGTGTTTTTTTAACATATGCTAATACTTAACGCTCCATCTCTTTTCTAATCAACAAAGCGAACGGCAGATCTTAAAACAAGAGGGGACTAATCTAGCAGCTCTCAAATCGATATTTACTAGCGTATTTTTTTCTGCCAAAATACGAGTCTGGATTTATTTATTTTTTTAACATAAAGCTATGACCAGAGCAAATGAACAAAAACTAGATACAGAACATGCAATTATCTTATATCAATTTATATAGTATTCATATTTCATGTACTAACTACAGAGCATTTAGTTAGTCTTTAACCCTCTGGTTTAACCCAACAGAAAATAGGGATCACTCTTAAGCAACTGTATGTGTCAGGGTATTTCTTCCCCTTTTGAGTGCCAGAGTAAAAAAGTAAAATACCATAAGGTTTTTTTATTACCATTATTACACTGGTAAGGGCGAGGGAGAGTCTTTTATGCATGGGACTGGTAAGTTTTCTTAACTATTCCTGTAAAAGCAGCAAAGAATCCTGTGGCACCTTATAGACTAACAGACGTTTTGGAGCATGAGCTTTGTGGGTGAATGCCCACTTCTTCAGATGTCTTCACCCACGAAAGCTCATGCTCCAAAACGTCTGTTAGTCTATAAGGTGCCACAGGATTCTTTGCTGCTTTTACAGACCCAGACTAACACGGCTACCCCTCTGATACTTAACTATTCCTATTTCTTGTCTGTACCGGTACAATACGGACTCCGCTCATTGTAGGCCTGAGGACTATCACATTTACAACTCATAGGAAAACAACAACTTCTTTGTTTATGAATTGTGCTGAACCCAACAACAACCAATAACAGCTACAAACGCAAAAACTTTTCAGAAGCGTCCAAATACAATCTGAAAAGCTACCCTGAAGTGAAGTGGATTATAACGGACCCATTACATACTCTGAACATGTCTGAGCCCGTTTAAAAGGAAACTCAGAGGAGCACCGGTAGCAAAACTCAACCTGTGCTGCTCCTTGCAGGGATGACTCTGTAAATCAGAGGAACAGAATTTACTCTCGTTTGTCTCCCTAGGGCCAAGAGGGTGAAATCTGCTTCCTGCTGGTACCTAAATTCGGAGAGTGGAAAACAGCGATCGCCGTTTAAATCCCTCAGCTACAGGACCCGTGAGGATTTGCATGCTCCAGACCTGCCAAAGCGACCCGGCTAGACAGATCCGTTAATCGGGGAGGGAGATTCTGCACACAGACCCCCGTGCGCTTCGTTGTCAGTGTGACACCGCCGGGAAGGAAGGAGAGCAGGAGCAGCCCAGAAACAAGGGCGAAGTTGGACCCCGCTCCGGCTCCGAGCCCGGGAGACACGAGCGCGCCTCTTACTTTTGGACGAGTTGGGGCAGACGGGGCGGCGGCTGCATCCCTCTGCCGGAGGCCGGGTGGCCGGGGACCGCCTTGCGGGCATCTCGGTCGGGCTGTTGAGAGCCGCTGGGGGCCGGAGCCTGGTTCATGGTGGCAGCGGGAACCATCCAGCCAGAGCCTCCCCAGCCCCCTGGAGCGATGGGGCACCGCGGAGCGCGTCTCGGAGCCAGCCCGGAGGGGGGCGGGAGGGAGCAAAGCCTGGGGGCTGGACAGCCCGGCCCACGGGAGCCGGAGCGGGAGCCACCCCCCGGCCGGCTAGGAGGCTGGCGGCGGCCCTAAGGGGGCGGCCGGCGCCTGGGGAGCAGCATTTATGGCGATGCCTGGCACAGCGGAGCCACTGGGAGGAGCAGCCCCCCTCCCGCACCGAGAGTCCCCAGCCCGGTGGGCGCAGTGAGCCGGGACCCCCCCCCCCCACGGTCCCCCTCCCGGCCCGGGGCGCTCAGCCAGCCAGGAACCCCCTCTTCCCGCCTGCTCTCTGCCCGGGGGCCGCAGTGAGCCGGGACCCCCCCCCACTTCCCGGCCGGGGACCGCAGTGACCCGGGACTCTCCCTTCAGCCCCCCCTTCCAGCCTGGGGGGTGCTGTGAACCAGGACCCCGCTTCTATCCTCCTGGCGGGGTGGGGGGTTCACCGCACCTACTCCTCCTCCTAAGGCTGCTGGAACAATTGTTATAGTGGGGGTGCTGGAAGCACAAGCCCTGTATTTGATTGTTATTACTACCTTCAAACCATGGGGTGCTCCCACACCCCGTCTCCCTCCTTACTAGCCCCCCCCCCTTGCAAATGCTCCAATCCTTTGGGGGCAGTGAGTCAGGTCCATCCCCTCTCTATTCCTCCAGCTGCCCTCTCACTCCCTTCCCCATCATCCCCCTAGCTACAGGGGCTGGGGGAGTAATGCTCCACCCCTGGAGAGGTACTGTCCAGGGCCCTGAGCTTCCTCCCCATCTCCTAGAAGAGATGCTGCCCTGTGCTGCCTCTTCCCTGCCCACCTCATTAGTGCTCTGCCTCAGCAGCAGCTGGAGCTCCCTCCCTGCAGCTCACCATCCTCCATCCCCCAGAGAGCCTGCAGGCCACTACCTTTCCACTGGTGCCTTCTGCAGGAGAACTGATTGTTTCTCTGGGCCTCAGTGGTATCTCTGTCTGCTTCTTATTTGGGGTCCTGACGTCCTGTAGCAAATTAAATATATATTTTTCATTGTTATTACAGTAGCACCCAACTGTTCTGGAATTTGTACCTATATGTCTATACAAAGGGAATCGCTACCCTAAAGAAACAATTTGACCCATATTTCTACAATAATCACACAAAGCATTCCGATGCAAGTGTAAGATTTTGCACCCTAAATTAGTTGCTGTCATCTGTGTCCTTTATTTCCTAGAAGCACAGGTGGGGACACTATTGGAGCTCCAAGCAAAGATTCCGTTTCCTAATCCTTACAAGTTTGAAGGTTGCTAACTGTGTTCTTGAAGCCTAATTGACCACAGTGACAATCTATCTCCCCCCTCACCTTTATTATTGGTGCCTTATTTGTGGCCATCAGTCACTGGTTTGGTATGGAGGGAGGGACAGGTTTCTGCTGCTGGCATACAGCTGTTCCCTGTGCCCAAAGAAAATGTAGTCCTCTCTCCTTTTTGTGATGGAGCCCGAGAAAGGAAACCCAGCTTAATATTTTAACATACCAGCACTTCCATAAGGTAGTTCTATCAAGGATCTAAAGTGCTTTACAAACATTAAATTTCACAGCACCTCTGGGAGGGAGGGAAGTGTTAATATAATTTTACCCTTTACCAATAATGTGTCCATTGTACACCTGGAAATAATAATCTGCTGCATATGGCCCATGTCATGTGTTTATAAAATAGAAAAGGATGATTATGCACCAGCCAGCAATGTCATCGCTCTCCTATGCTAGTCACGAGTTATGGCATCATCCCTAAAAGAAACTCCTGTTAGGGATCACCCAAAGAGTGTATTTTTACTGAGTGATTGTATAAGTTATGGCTCACAACCTTGCAAACACTTAAGCACATGTGTAAGTATTTGCAGGATCAGGGCCAATATGGCAATAACTTTACCCACCACTGCTTTAATGCAGGAATAGCTCTTAGAGAAAGAGTTAAAGCATGCTAGTGTGATATGAGATATAGGTTTAACCTGCATAAATTTTGATGGACTCATTATTAATGAGTGGGAAAGCAATGAGCAAATTATGCTGCTTATTCGAAATGAGTGCTATTAAAACCTTTAACATACCCCCATCTCCATGCTTTTTGATATATACCCATATATTCAAGAGAAACAGAAAAGGGGTACTAGTTAGGGACTCTTTCAAGGGGTTGCTTTCTGAAAAGATTTGCATACTACTTCCACTGTGAGTGGAAAATTCTGATTTGGTTGCATTTTGTACTTACTTTGCACAGGTGTAAATGTCTCAACCAGATTCAAGGTCATGGAGACTTATACCAGCAGCGTATATTTCAATGTGTACAATCCCTTTAATAGCAAAATAACATGGAAGAGACTTTCTAGAATGTCAAGCAACCTGTACTTTATATATATTTTGAAAAATAATCAGGGCATCACATCCTTTTCCCTGCCAACAAAAAATTGTTCCTTGCACTGCATTCTCTAGTGCTTTGTTCAGTTTAGTATTAAAAGTCTCAAGCTTCCATCCCTCTCTGATTTGGAAAAGAGGCTCTGCATGGAATTCTTCCATGTTATTACAGTGGAGAAAGCTCCTGTGGTTGTCATTCTTTCTTATAGAGAGACACTCTGATGCCTATAGTTAATTGGGAAGTGAAAGAAATACTAGGTGACTGATTGCCTTCTGAAAGGAATGAAAAATAACTGTGAAACAAACCTCTGCGAGTAGATTAGTATCTAGTATTCAGCTTTGTGCATAAAAATATGAGGGACCCTGCAAAGAGGTATCCCTAGACTGAGGACAGGCTGAGACAGAAAGCAATGTGAGGTTTTTTGGGGTAATCCTCAGTGAGGGTCTCAGCAAGTTTAAAGACATAGTCCATCTGGGAGCTAACTGTATGCATTATAAAGAGGGATTGAGTTACTGCCTTGGGATAAAGACAGGTGATTTCTTCCTAGGGGCATCACTAGGAGAAGGTATAGTTGAGTGACTGAGCATTCAGTAAATGATACCATAGATCGCCTAGCAGTAACTTATTATTCCACTGAGGAATCTGCTCCATCACTCCAGCTGATGCTAAATGTATGCTTTGAAACAGGAGGACTGATGGCCCTTGAAATTTTATCACAGCTAGCGTCACAGCAGATACTGTACTCATAATAATGTGTCTAATCCTTGCTTTTAGAATCTTAATAAATTCTCTCTCTAACATTCTATGGCAGAGCGCGACAAAGGTTAAATAAAAGTTATGTGTAGTATGTTAACAACCAGTGACCCCAAACATGGTCACAGCCCCGTTTGCGAGGCACTGTGAAAATTCATTCCCTATGCAGTTTACCATCTGTAAAATCATGTCGCTGGTTTATAGGGGTAGTCTTTTATTTGACCAAATACTCCCTCATTCATTAGAAACAGGAAACGGAGGCTATCTGATCAAACTTCACACTTACAGACCAACTGGCTATCTGATCAAACTTCACACTTACATAGCGCTGTACATATTGCAAACTGCTTTACAAACAGGGGTTTTCTATTTAGATTATAAACCACTTTGGACAGGGACTGTCTTTCTACTGTAGTAGCACTAAGCACACATTAGGCACCTAACAAATCACACAACTACTTTATTTGCATTACAGTAGCACCTAGACACCCCAACTGAGACTCAATCTGTTAGTCTATCAAAAAGAAGACTGAGAGGTCACTTGATTAAACTGTGTAAGTCAGCTCCTCCTTCTCCCTCCTGCATGCTGTAGAACAGGCTTCCTACCTGCCCTGGCTCTGCGCAGCTCCTGGAAGCGGCTGGCACGTCTCTGTGGACCCGGGGGGAGTGGGACAGTGGGTCTCTGCAGCATCCGCACACTGTCCCATCCCAAGCACCGACTCCACAGCTTCCATTGGCCAGAAACTGCGGCCAATGGGAGCTGCGGGAGAAGTGCCTGCAGGCAGGGGCAGCACATGGAGACCCCCTGGCCCCCCTGCCTAGGGGCCGCTGCCAGAGGGATGTGTTGGTCACTTTCAGGAGCTGCCCAAGGTAAGTGCTGCCCAGACAAAGCCTGCACCCTTCACCCCTCCCACACCCCAACCCCCTGCCCCAGGCCAGAGCCTGCACCCCTCACCCCCTCCTGCATGGCAAACCCCTGCCCCAGCATGATGTGAGTGAGGGTGGGGGAGAGCAAGCGATGGAGGGAGGGGGGATGGAATGAAGGAGGAGGGCCTTGGAGAAGGGGCAGGGTAGGAATGTGGCATTGGGGGAAGAGGGTTATAATATAATATATGGAGATATACCTATCTCATAGAACTGGCAGGGACCCTGAAAGGCATCAAGTCCAGCCCCCTGCCTTCACTAGCAGGACCAAGTACTGATTTTGCCCAGATCTCTAAGTGCCCCCCTCAAGGACTGAACTCACAACTCTGGGTTTAAGCAAGCCAATGCTCAAACCACTGAGCTAGCCCTCCCCCCTTTAGCTGGGCAATGGGTGAGGGGGGCTTAGGGGAGTCCCCAAAATTTTTAAAATCAAAAGGGAGTGCTCAGGTTGCTAAAGTTTGAGAACTGCTGGTATAAGTGCTTTCCTGGGCAGAAAATACTGGGTACTAGTTCTCTTTAATCAAGCTGCGAAGAGCATAATGACTGTAGTGGAGACCGGCACAAGAACCAAGGGCTGGAAGCTGAAGCCAGACAATTCAAATTAGAAATTAGGCACTTTTTTTTTTTTAAACAGTGAGGGTGATTAACCATTGGAACAAGGTACCAAGCAAAGTGGTGGATACTGTATATCTTGAAGTCTTCATATCAAGACCAGATGCCTGTCAGGAAGTTATACTTTAGCCAAACACAAGTTATGGGGTCAATACAGGGGTAACTGGGTGCAATGCAATGGCCTGTGATATGCAGGAAGTTGGACTAGATGAACTAATGGTCCCTTCTGACCTTAAACTCCATGAATCTAAGATTCAGGCAAATATTCTGGACTGCACTCAAGCACATAGAATCATAGAATATCAGGGTTGGAAGGTCATCTAGTCCAACCCCCTGCTCAAAGCAAGACCAATCCCCAACTAAATCATCCCAGCCAGGGCTTTGTCAAGCCTGACCTTAAAAACCTCCAAAGAAGGAGATTCCAACACCTCCACAAGTAACCCATTCCAGTGCTTCACCACAGTCCTACAGAAAAAGTTTTTCCTAATATCCAACCTAAACCTCCCCCACTGCAGCTTGAGACCATTGCTCCTTGTTCTGTCATCTGGCACCACTAAGAACAGTCTAGATCCATCCTCTTTGGAACCCCCTTTCAGGTAGTTGAAAGCAGTTATCAAATCCCCTCTGATTCTTCTCTTCTGCAGACTAAACAATCCCAGTTCCCTCAGCCTCTCCTCATAAGTCATGTGCTCCAGCCCCCTAATCATTTTTATTGCTCTCCACTGGACTCTTTCCAATTTTTCCACATCCTTCTTGTAGTGTGGGGCCCAAAACTAGACACAATACTCCAGATGAGGCCTCACCAATGTCGAATAGAGGGGAATGATCACATCCCTCGATCTGCTGGCAATGCCCCTACTTATACAGCCCAAAATGCCGTTAGCCTTCTTGGCAACAAGGACACACTGTTGACTCATATCCAGCTTCTCATCCACTGTAATCCCTAGGTCCTTATCCGCAGAACTGCTGCTTAGCCATTCGGTCTCTAGTCTGTAACAGTGCCTGGGATTCTTTTGTCCTAAGTGCAGGACTCTGAACTTGTCCTTGTTGAACCACATCAGATTTCTTTTGGCCCAATCCTCTAATTTGTCTAGGTCCCTCTGTATCCTATTCCTTTCCTCCAGCGTATCTGCCACTCCTCCCAGTTTAGTGTCATCTGCAAACTTGCTGAGGGTGCAATCCAAGCCATCCTGCAGATCATTAATGAAGATATTGAACAAAACCAGCCCCAGGACCGACCCTTGGAGCACTCCACTTGATACAGGCTGCCAGCAAGACATGGAGCCATTGATCATGTTGAGCCCGATGATCTAGCCAGCTTTCTATCCACCTTATAGTCCATTCATCCAGTCCATACTTCCTTAACTTGCTGGCAAGAATACTGTGGGAGACCATATCTTTGCTTTGCTAAAGTTAAGGAATAACACGTCCACTGCTTTCCCTTCATCCACAGAGCCACTTATCTCATCACAGAAGTCAATTAGATTAGTTAGACCAGGGCTGGCTCCAGGCCCCAGCGCACCAAGCACGTGCTTGGGGCAGCATGCCGTGGGGGGCGCTCTGCCGGTTGCCGGGAGGGCAGCAGGTGGCTCCGGTGGACCTCCCACAGGCGTGCCTGCAGAGGGTCCGCTGGTCCCGCAGCTCAGGTGCAACATCCACAGGCACACCTGAGGGAGGTCCACCAGAGCCACAGGACCGGCGAGCGGCAGAGCGCGCCCCGCAGCATGCGGCCGTGCTTGGGGCTGCGAAATGGCTAGAGCTGGCCCTGAGTCAGGCATGACTTGCCCTTGGTGAATCCATGCGGACTGTTCTTGATCACTTTCGTCTCCTCTAAGTGCTTCAGAATTGATTCCTTAAGGACCTGCTCCATGATTTTTCCAGGGACTGAGGTGAGGCTGACTGGTCTGTAGCTCCCCAGATCCTCCTCCTTCCCTTTTTTAAATTCTTAAATTCTTTCCTGAATTGGGACTAAACATCTGTACCTCACTGTGCTACACAAAAATCTCTGACTGCAAAAGCTTGTAATGTCAATAGAGAAGATTGACAAAAGGTGGGAGAAAGGGCATATTATACCCATTTTATAGATTGATTAGAGTCTGGCAGAGCTGGGAACTGAATAGAGATTTCCTGGACACTGATCCACAGCCCATTTCAGTCAATGGAAGTCTTCCCATTGATTTCAGATGACTTCAGGTTACGTTTCTGAGTTCCCAAGCAGTGCCTGAACCATGAGACCATGCTTCTCTATACCAGTCATTATATTATAGACTTATATGAGATTTCGCTTCCCTCTTTTCTTTTCCATGTTAAATAGCTTAGGCTTTTAGAGGGAGATTTTTCAAAGATACAAGGGCAGTTAGGTGCCCAACAGTGGTTCAAAGTCAAGGGGACCTGGATGCCTAATTTCCATTTGTGCCTTTTAAAATCTTCCCATTAATTTTTCCTTGTGTGGCATCACAGCAGCCCTCAGTCCCATGTCTGTAAAATTGCTTTTACTGCTTTTCTGTGGCTCAGTTCTGTGTTATGTCTTTTTGGAGATGTGCTGGTAAAGCAAATCTAGGATGCTGGGCATCGCTTGAGGATCAGTGAAGACTGAAGGTACTCAGAACATCTGTGGTGAGATGGCCTTTGGAAAGCTGGCTTGTTAAAGTGGACAAAACTGGGTGTTTTTACATGAGCTGTGGGCTTCCATTCATGTCTTTAGATGTTTTATATTGCTCATTTCAAGGGCAACTTTCAGGTGGAATGCAGAAAATCTGGGATCTACTTATTGATATCTTGTTGGAAGAAACCCAAGACCAATGACTTCTTGGACAGCATACTTGCTTCTGGACCTTCATGAACATTTTGGATTGTGTTGTTTCACTTTGAGTAGCAATATGGTGCATATTGCATTGTCTCCTGTGCATTGCCTTTTACTGTGAAAAGCTTACAGTTGTTCACATAGGGCCTGGCTCCCCACTGTGTTACTCCAGCTTTTTTCATTGGCCTGTTCAGTTCCTGCACTCTTACATACATATAATTCCAGTGATTTCAATGGAGTCACATGAGCAGAGAACTGGAATGCCACAGCGGTGAAATCAGACCCATAGACTTCTTATGACTTTTTTAAAAATGAGGGGGAGGAGAGGTTGTATTCATCAAAACATTTTAATTGACTATTCAAAAAAATATGTTTTTTAGTATTCACATGGTATTCTCAAAATGACAGACTCACTGACCACTCTAACCATTTAAACAAAGAATAGGAGATGCAATGACATCCACTGTAATTTATTTTCTGTGGATGAGCAGCAGGGAAACAGGATACAGAGGACATGCACGAACTTAACTCTCACTTTCCTTTGATGATTAGGACTGAATTTTCATTACGGATTTAAGTGTCACTCTAAATAGCAGGTGCTTTACATCCAAATCAAAATGCAGCTTTCAAAGTCTAAAGTTCAGGGATCCAAAACTACAGGGTTAGCAATGGAAATAGAATGTTATAATTGCATGCAGGAAAAACAAAAGTTCCAGTAAGGTTTGAGTTGTAACTGTACAGAAGTAAATGAGTATAGAATGAATGCACATTACACAAAGGTGTTCGAGATAGTTGGAAACAATTTATTGACCTGTTGGAATCTATAACAATTGATTCACCATTTAGTTAAACATCTAACCAATTAACTATTTATAAATGTAACCTTTAACACGAAGTGTGACTGATTATTTTATTACATGATGACTGGGCACATCAGGAGAAAAGGACTGAATGAGTGGACATAACTAGGGCTTACACTGATCTCAACAAAATACTAGGTCTACATTGCCCAGTAATGGAATGTCATTAGTTCATAACAATAATTCTTAGCATTTATATAGTGCTTTCAAGTATTATCAGCATTTTACAGGTGAGGAAAATGAGACAGAAAGGTGAATGACTTTTTCAAAAAACATTCTCTTTGGCTTTCAGAGTATATCTGACAATTATCAGGCCAAATTTTTCAAGCAAAAAAGTTATAGTGGGGGAAAAAATAAGGCATCATCATGGACTCTAGTGGCAACTGTAGTATGAAAAGGCTACCTGCCACCTCTCGATAATATTGTTCAGTTCTGCATCGAGTTTAAAGTGACAAGCAATGGAGCTTCCATCACTTCCACTGGAAGACTATTCCACAGTTCTGTAGCTCCATCTCATCATTATGGATAGTTTTTGAGGGTAACAACCACCACACAGGATCAGATCACTAGTGAGGTCTTCAGAAGGTGACAGCAATACATTAATGGGTTCCCAAACAGCTCCCATCACTTCAGCAGTTGGACAACTTACGTTAGTTTAAATATAGAATTCACAAAACATAGCTCTGTCTTTACTGTGTGTAGAACCTGCACCTATAATAATAAATGAACTCTTGACTGAATAGATGCATTATACTGCACCTTGAAGCTAGTCAAACATGAGTTTCCAGTGGATGGAGCAGATGTGGGCTCTCCACTGAGAAAGCCCTGATAACTGGACTTAAAGAGTTCATCCCTGAGCTACTGACAACAAATGAGCTCCAGAGGATTGTAAAAGCCATGATACAACATAGGGTCTGTTCCATTATCTCAGATAGCTAGGCTCAATATGGTGAACTGCACCCAGAAGTGTACAGATAGCCCATGCCAAGCCACCACAGTTATATGCTCTTAACTGCTCATCTATTTTAAGAGATGAATTGATGCATTTATTCTACTTCCAGGAGCTTTTCAATGGTAGCCTCAAAGCTGCATATACTGTTAACCATCCGTGACCAGCTCAAAAATAAGTGCTACTTTGCTCAATGCTTTGTGATAACTGGGGAATGTATATATGAAATTCAATTGTTCTGTATTTTAATCTGTCAAGAAAAGGTGCAAAATCCAGATCTGGATCCAAACCTCCCCAATATTTGGAAGTGTTTGCATCCAAGGTTTTGGTTTGACCAATCAGGAAATCATGCACATAGACCAAAGCTGGAGAGTAAATTCCTGCATCTTTCAGATGAGCCAGGGAATGTTTAAAAAAAAGGCCAGGGGGAAGAAAGAAAATGCTGAAAATTTCTTACCCAGACACTGGCACGCCACAGGGGGATATGGCAGGGAAATGTTCCTTGTTTTCTTTCCTTGGCACAAAGAATTAGGACTGACTGTCACTAAGTGCTAATGCTTTAGAACCCCTGCACTGGGAGCTCTGGATTGCTCATGGACGGCTATGGGTTAACCAAACATGAGTCTGATAATCCCCACACAGAATTTCCACCCTGGAGTATTTCATATCATAATTCCCAGCAGACACAGATAAATCCCTGTTGGAAGGTTAACACAAAACAGAATCATTCCAACTGAGCAGACTGTTTGTGCCCTGCCTACCGTTATATCCAGATTGAATAATACACTCGGAGGATGCTGCTACTTCAGTATCTTCAGTGAATACCTCATTAAAAGGCTCAATGGAGGTCCTTGCATTAGACAAAGTCCTGAAGGCCCCTCCACTATACACAGGCCAGGGATAATCTGGCTCTTCACTGGTATGGGCATTCCCTACAAGCCCACTGTGTCCATGCTGTCCAGTTCTTGTCAGACTGTTGCTTTCCCTGCCCTCCAATATACTCTTCTCCTCCCTCTAAACAGAGTCCCTAACAGCTCAGAATCTTCCTTGCTGGGTTTGCTCCTCAGTGGAACCCCAAATGAAAACCATCCCACTGCCAATGCTGTGTCCTAGTGGAACTGTTTTAGTAAGGTAACCAGATAGCAAGGGTGAAAAATGGGGACGGGGTGGGGAGTAATTGGCACCTATATAAGACAAAGCCCCAAATATTGGGACTGTCCCTATAAAATTGGGACATCTGGTTACCCTACTTTCTAGCTTCTCTAACAGGTGCTTTGGAACATTTTCCACCTCTGACAGCATCCCTAATGGCTCTGATCCCTGGGACACCTGTCCTTAGGTGGCTCAGCTGTTTCCTCTCCACCTCAGGTTTCCTTCCTTCCTGAGTTTGCTTCCCATCATGCCAAGCTGGCTCTGTTCTAAAGAGGCACAGGAATCCAGCGGCTTTTCCTTCTGTGATAATCCCAACTCTGGAGAAGCAGCACTAAGAGTTATGAGACAGGAAAGAGTCTAGGGGCCAGATGCTCTGCTGGTATAAATGGTCACCGACTTCAACGAGCTAAGGAGACACTAAATGAGGAGTCTGAAAACTATTTAGGATTATTTTGGGGCATCACCTAGAGGCTCACTTATTTGTCATAGTCTAAGGCACAGTTCCCAGTACGCCTGCAAAAGAATCAGTTCAGGTGGTTTGTGGAGAGAATGGAAGGTGAAAAAGCAAGCCAGATGAAATACGTGCTTCGTAAGAGTCCCATCCTTCTGCATGATTTGTGGATCACGTTGCTTGTAAAAGTTTTATAACAGAGTGCTGTCAAACCCTGAAAGTCTCAACTGACAAAAATTTTTTGATTTAAATTATGAAATGTCTATGGAATTTCAGGAACAAGCAGTGCTAGATTTACCATGGTGCCAATTTAAATGTCTGTCTGGTGATGTTCTCCTCCTAATACAGCCTAGCAAGAAAATCCTCCAAATATTAATGATTAACCTGTTGAATTGGAGATAGTTCACTTCCCAATGACTTCATAAATATCTGCTTCAATTACCTTTGGTAAATGAAATAACCAAACAATCATTCATTTTCTCATCTGGAAAATTTTCAAAATAAATCACTATTTAAAAATGTATAGCGTATACCTTCTAAAATGAAACCTACATCTATCTCTGAGTTGTGAAGAATAAAACAATCGACAAGAATGCACTTTTACATAGAAAACCATGATTAAATCGAGTCTTCCTGACTAGTGACGTAAATCATTATTTAAATCAAATCCACCCTTCCCATTGTGCTCTGGCCCCAGCCCCTTCATTCCCCAGGGCGGCCCACAAATATGTTTGGCGCTGGGACCCCAAAAAGTTAATCCAGCCGTGAACAAGACAGTATTTCAAGTCAGCTATTGACAATCCCCACTAAACATGCCAGGCAAACTTGTTTGTTCCTTTCCTTTCTTAATCATTTTCTGTGCAAAGTCCACAATTAGACTGTTTAGGATAAAGCATTTCTGACAGATTACTGCACTTGCAGGGGTTGAAAGCTCTTGGCCTTCAGCCTTGCGTCTCACAATGTGCCCCAGGCCTCTGATAATCCTTCAGAAATAAACTGTCCATCAAGTCTTGCTGTTTGACTAGAAACATATTGTGTGTCCGTCTGTGTTCCAAAAATCTTTCAAGACATCCAACAGTTGAGTGATGAGCCACTCAAAACCCAGGTGGGTGCTGGGCTGGTAAACCAGACAGAAGCAGGAGCAAAGAGGAAAGCCCACAAATGTCTACCATACATTTTTATAATTACAATTATCTCTTCCTCTTGCCCTGATTTTCTTTCAGGCCTTCACCAAAGAGTAAAATTTGCAAAAGCATCCAAGTTCCGTTGCATATCAGTGAGATGTAGGCTTCTATTTCACGGTGGCACTTCAGAAAATTTTAACCAGGTCACTTCATCTCTTTGTATATATTTCTCCATCTCCACAGGGGCAGGTACTACTGACCTGCTTCATAGAAAGTGTGGGAAGATTTTAAAAAAAAAATAATGGTTTACATTTGATCACATTTCAGTGATCAGTAATAGCTTAATTGAAATGACAAAAGGTAAAAAGAATTCATACAAAGACAACACTGTTTGTATTAAAGTCCTTGCACCAATTTGGACCCAGACTAGAAAACTGTAACTAAGGATTCCAAGAAACCAGCCAAAGAGAAGAATGAGAAGTCAGACTGACTGGCTGTAAGACATTTTCAGGCAGTTCTAAAGAAAAATCATCACAGCAACTGATGACTCAATGGGAGGGAGAATAGATTCTGTCATAAGAGTGATTCTAGGAGCCATGCAAAATCTCAGAGGTACTTTCTGTAAAATGAGTTTGTATTTCTGCTACCCGATCCTCCCATGTTTGTTTCACCTACCTGTTGCACCACCTGTCATCCTGCAATGGGATCAGTATGGCTTCCTGTGAATGCAGGAGTCCACTCACATGGAGCTCATTGAAGGATTGTAAGAGTTTTGAGGTAGGGATGGTTTTATCACATGTTTGTGCAACCCCTAGCACAGTGGGGCCCTGGAATGGTCAGGGCATTAGATGCCATTCTAATACAAGCAGAGTCTGAATGAGCTCTCCCCTGACATCCAGTGATGAGCTGTGGAAGAGGACTTGAGGAGCTGATCTTATTTGCATGGGCACACCCAGCCTGCCTAGGTGTTCAGCATGATGGGATTGCTTCCCCAAATGGTCACTTTGGGCTGGTGTTGGATTCCCAGTCTCCTTGTTAATGGGGAAGGAGTAATAAAGGGTTGTTATCCTTGTTGTGTGAATCCAGGGCAGCAGAACTGTACTTTGCATTTCCTGACTGAGAGACCCACCGTCAACTAAATGACACTTGCTAGGCAGGGGGACATGGATTTCAAAGCCCAGTGAGTGGAGAGGGGGTGCTGACAGGTACTTGTACCTGATGGTTTGAGCCTTGCCTAAGGGCCCCAGACACCATTTGATCCTTCCTCGCTCCACTGTGTAATAATAGAGCTAATTTAGATTCAACTGAGTTACATGCCGCAGAACTGAAATCACTGATATCTAAGCACTTAACCTGCTTTGGGACAGCGTCTCTGATACAAGACTTCTCAGTGTGTACCAGCATGAAGCTCCCCCACTAACATCTGAAATCACTGAGAGCTGTGTTAAGCTGAAGATATCTTGGTGCGGCCAGTAGGGCGGTTGCAGAGAAGCATGACTGGCAGAGAGTGCCAGAGCAGAGCGCCGAAAAGAGAGGTGGTGAGTGCATGAGCAGCAAAGTGAGTATGGTGTCTCCTTACCTTCCTTCCACCCATGGTGGAAGGTGAACTCTGCAGATGCACCTCTGAATTCGGGGTCTGCGCTGTCCAAGGACAGCAACTGTGAACGTGGGTGCAGAGACACTAAAGGGACTTTTGTGTTGCTGGACTTGAGAACATGAGGGGAAAAGGACACTGCCCTACTGACTTGGTGGTGGGTCTTTCACTCATGGTTTATGTTTATAAAACCTCTTTGTGGTGTTTTACCAAATTAATGCTGAGTTACTTCCCTCCTTTTATTGAGAGGGGAAGTATTGCCTCTTAGAGGTGCCCGGGGGTGGTGTGTAATTGTCCCAGGTCACTGGGTGGGAGCTCGAGCTGGTTTTGTGTTATGTTGTTGAAAGGGAACCCCTAGATACCGAACCCGTTGTTGCTGCCAACTCTGTCTGGCAGAAGGGTTACACTAATACAAATATACAACAGCAGCGGCAGCTTCTCGTCATTCCGTGGTGACATAAGAAAAGTTTTTGGATTATCACTGGAAAATGATGAATCTTCTTCCCATTGACAAATAGGCTGAGCATAATAGGGGGAAAAAGCACAAAGGCAGTTATATCAACTGATGTGAACTCTGACCCATCTCCTATTGCCAGAGCCAGCACTCGGCATAAGCAGACTAAGCAATTGCTAAGGGCCCTGAGCAGCTCAAGGGGGCTCCCTATTTGCTTTTTATTTTTTGTCATATTACGGGGGAGGCCATAAATATTCCTGCTTACGACCCCCAATGGGCTAGCACTGCCTCTGCCCATTGCTGTGCCACAACCCATCTTCCCGACTTCTCTTGACTGAAGTGGAGGTACAGCGTTCTCCAGATCCTCGGAGTCCATACATATTACTCAGTGAGACAAAGCTCAAAGGAGCCCACCCTGTCAAGCCTTTTTGTTTTCAGTCAAAGTTAGAGCTGAAAAAGATCTACATTTCCACTCACTTTTTCCTCACTCCTTGCCAGGGCAGGTATATTCCCTGCACTCATTTCCAGTTTGAAGGGTTTCAAGGAATTTTTAAACAGAATGACATTATAGCAAAAGTGCACACAGAAAACAAAAATTATGAAACTCATTGCAACCATAAGCACTTAAATATGTGTAGTATGCAAAGCACAAAATAAACGAGGCAGCCCAAAGAATTCAACCTGCATCTCCTGATCAGCTGACACTCTTTAATCCACACATACCAAAAAATCCAGCCATCAGCTGCAGTGAGGTGACATAAGAAGTCATTTGTTGATGCTACAATCATCACATAACATTTCCCAAGAAATTTCAAAATTTAAATAAGCCCCCTTTCAAGCGTTCTCCAGTAGGTGATGGCAGAAGTCTCAAAGTAATGAGAATTTTGTGGTTCCCAACTTTTCTTTTAGAATATGGCTAGTCCATTTACTGGTTCAGTCTTTCATAGATTTTAAGGCCAGAAGGGACTATTATAATGATGATGAGAGGGCCTTTCCTTTTCTAATTAACTCGCAGGTCAGTCTATTGTATTGATGTTTCTCAGACCACCATGTGACAGGGCATTCACATAGAGCAGGCCAAAAGTTTTCTAATTCCAAAGTTCCAATAAAATATTTAAATAAATGAAACGTTAGCAATTTCCCTCTTTTGTTTGATCATCTCTATGCGCCCGTCTTTCAGTGGCCTCTGCAGGGAGCCCCACATAGCTACAACACAACCCACCCCTGCGGTGCCTCTGAGAAGGTCCATCATAAGAACGGCCATACTGGGTCAGACCAATGGTTCATCTAACCCAGTACCCTGTCTTCTGACAGCAGTCAGTGCCAGGTGCTTCAGAGGGAATGAACAGAACAGATGATCATTGAGTGATCCATCCCCTGTCATCCATTCCCAGCTTCTGGCAAACAGAGGCTTGAACTTTTGGAGTTAAATCCCAGCAGGGAATTTTAGAGTGAGCTTAGGGAGGCACTCTCAGCTGGAAAGTAACTGGGTGCATGTGACTCTAGTTAGGTTCAGAACCTTTAAGAGACTGGTCTCCTCTCAGAGGAGAGAATGAAGTTGCTGGTTAGAAACCAGGCAGGGAGCTCAGATTAGGCTGCCAGTGTTTAGGTTTGGTTCTGTTTTTTGGAGTTGATGGAGATCAAAGCAGAACCTTCCAAGAGGCTGACAAGCCACTATTTTTTTGTCAGCTCTCAAGCTGCTCCGTTTCCAGATGTAATTGGATGGTGTTGAACCTTTGCGTGTTTCCAAGCCCTGGCCACCAATGTATACACAAGACAGATGTGCAGCTTAGCCCAAGAAATGAAAATTAAATTAACCTATTAGTTTCTGGGCTAAATAACAGCGCCAAAGCACATATCTAACACTAACTCTGCATTTTTTTCCCAGCAGAATTGATACTAATCTAGTGTCACAAGATACATGTTTCTCCAAATATAATACTATGCACCATTTATTTTCCTCTGCTCTATGTCAAGGTGCTGGGATCTGGGAAAAGCAAAGATTGTATTCCCTTTATGTAGCATATCACCCTTCTTCCTTAGTGCCTTCAATACTCTTCCTGTCTTATCACTGTCAGCTCCAACATCTATTATAGTCCTTGCATCATCTTTTATTGTTGCCAACTCTAATTGTTTTATTGGGAGTCGTGTGATACTTAATGCTGCCTTAAAATCCCAATTTCTGGAATCACGTCATTACATGAGAATCTCAGCTTTCATTTTAAAAACAAAAATTTCTAGCCCTCATGATTGCAGAGAAAAGCTTGAAACCATGACCTAAATGTACCATAAAGGATCTAAAAGCAGAAGACAAACAAAAAGAATCCAACACTTCAAAAAAAATTAAGGCCATCTGATTTATTTTTGGTGCCTGACTCAATTTTTGAACACTTAGGGTTGGCTGTATTGCTAAAGTATCTTCTCAGTGGGACTCAGCAGGCACTCGTGTACTATTGTGATGAGTGCCAGAGAAATGGCTCTCAATAATTCTCCCAATGTCAGTGGGCTATCCTCAATACCTAGCAGTTTAGGTAAGAGTTTCCCCAAAGACTCCTCAAGCACCTTCAGGTTCTTGGGCTTCATGTATGCTCTCCCCCCTCCCCAGTTTTCTTACCCGTGAACCTGATCCAAAGCCCAATGAAATCAAAGGAAAACCTCCCATTAGCTTCGGTGAGCTTTGGATCACGCCCTAAGGTATGACTATTACCTAGGTTTATACAAACAGAGAAATTTACCAATCTAATTTGTCTGCCATCGCTTATGCTGGTGGTTTACTGCTTTCATTTCAGAAAACAGGGACAGTGAGGCTAGAGTGTCAGTTTCACTTTAATTTCCAGTTCTGTTCCATTTAGGTTCTCACGCTGTACCCATTCTCTGCATGCCTCTCGCTTTTATCTTCCCATGCATTCACTCACTTTTCTCATGTCTGCGTTGTCCCCTGTCATTTTCCACGAGATTAAAAAAGACGGTTACTCACCTTTGTAACTGTTGTTCTTCGAGATGTGTTGCTCATATCCATTCCAGTTAGGTGTACGCGCCGCGCGTGCACATTCGCCGGAAAACTTTTACCCTAGCAACTCAGTGGGCCGGCAGGTCGCCCCCTAGAGTGGCGCCACCATGGCGCTCCATATATACTCCTGCCGGCCCACCCGCTCCTCAGTTCCTTCTTGCCGGCTACTCCGACAGTGGGGAAGGAGGGCGGGTGCGGAATGGATATGAGCAACACATCTCGAAGAACAACAGTTACAAAGGTGAGTAACCGTCTTTTCTTCTTCGAGTGATTGCTCATATCCATTCCAGTTAGGTGAATCCCAAGCCTTACAAAGGCGGTGGGGTCGGAGTGAAATGTGGCAGAATAAAACTGCCGAGCCAGAGGCTACAGCCTCTCTTGACTGCTGAACCAGGGCATACTGCGAAGCAAAGGTAAGGACCGAGGACCAATGGAGCTTCGTGACAGGTCTCGTGGGTAGAAACACGAGCCAGCAAGGCGGCAGATGAAGCCTGAGCCCTGGTAGAATGCACGGTGATGTGGCTTGGGGAAATATGAGCCAAATCAGAACAAGTGGGGATGTCCGCCATCACCCAAGATGAGATCCTCTGAGAGGAAAACAAGCAAGCCCTCCCTTTGGCCCGCTACCGGGGCAGAGCTGGGGCACCTTAGGAAATGATTCTGTCAGCACAACATAATGCGAGCACTCCACAGATGTCCAAGGAGTGCAACGGTTATGCCCATTGCGTTGAGCTGTGGGTAACATGAAAGGCCAAAACACCTTAGGGAGGAAAGCCGGGTGCGGTCACAACTGCACCTTGTCTTTGTGGAACCTTCGTAAGAGCTCTGATCTCAGAGACCCGTCTGGCCAAGACTAGGTTGAGGCCCCAGGGCGGGGCTGGGCGGCGCACCCGAGGGTGCAAGCGCTCCAAGCCCTTGAGGGACCTCGAACCCATAGAGCGTGGGACACTGAACGTCCATCTTAGCCTGCTGGAAGGTAGGGACGGCTGCTGAGAGTATCCTCAGCGATGATACCGCCAGATCCTGCCGCTGAAGGCCAGAGGCAGGCCAAATAGAGGGGATCGAGACCTCAGCAGGAGCAAGATCGAGCGTACTGCAGCTGTAAAGGAAACGCTTCCACCTGGCTCGGTACGTTGACCAGGTGGAAGGCTGCCTGTCACCCCAACTCAGGTACGCAGGAGCCACCGTGAGGCGAAGAGGCTGCAGGTCCGAGTGACGAAGCCTGTCATTGCCCTGAGTGATGAGGTCTGGGCTGACAGGCCGAGCAACGTGGTATGTCAGTGCTGCCTGGACCACTCTGGAGTGATCATGATGACGCACGCTCCGCCCCTGCGGAATTTGAGCAGGACGTAACGAACCAGTGGGAACAGCGGGAAGGCATAATGCAGTTGGCCGTTCCACGATATCAGGAATGCGTCCAAGATCGATTCCGAGGAGAGACCTTGGAAGGAGCAGAACACCTGGCATTTCCTGCACTCGCGGTGAGCGAACAGGTCTGTGTGAGGAACCATTTCCACCTCCGGAAAGCGGGACGCCTCACATGGGGCAGAGTGATGACTCGTAAGACAGGAAAGACCTGCTGAGTCAAAGAGATAAGACGTTCCGAACGCCTGGGAGAAAGGACGTCGCCAGCTCCATCGAGCGGGCCATGCAAAAGACCCGGAAATGGATGGCCTCCTGACAAAAAAGGGGGGAGGACTATGTCCCCCCTGAATGCTTATGAAGCACCTGGCCATTGTGTTGGCTGTAAACACCGAGATACAACGGCCTCGCAGCTGCCGCTGGAACCCCTGGCATGCCAGGCGGACTACTCTGATTTTTGGGGCATTAATGAGGAATGCCAGCTCCCTAGAAGACCGAAGGCCTTAAGCTCGGAGGTGACCATGAGCACTCGAGCAGAGAGATGATGCGTCCGCCGTCAGGGGCAGTGAGGGCTGGGGCGGATGAAACCGCATCCTGTCCACACCAAGGAGGGGGTTAGCCACCACTCTAGGGAGCCTAAGGCGTTCGAGGGAACGGTGACTACCATGACCATTGGCTCCCTGTCCAAGCGGTACGCCGAGGTGGGCCGGACTTGGAGAGGACGGAGGCGGAGCTTGGCGTGCTTGGTTACAAACTTGCGGGCAACCATGGACCCAGGAGACTGAGACAAGAACGAGCTGAGGTCGTTGGGAAAGCCTTCAGACCTCAGATGATTGATGCCATCGCCTAAAACCGCAGTTGCGATAAGCAGGCTCCGGCTAGGTAGGAGACCAAGATAGCCCCTAGGAAGCCCAACCTCTGCGTGGGAACCAGAGTGGATTGCTCTATAGTAATCATCAGGCCTTGATCTGTGAATAAGACCGTGACGATGCCCACGGCTGAGTGGGTTGTGCGTCAGAGTCTCCTCGGATAAGCGAATCGTCCCAATACGGAAAAACGCATATCCGACATAGCTACGGTAGGCGGCGACTATGGCCGTAAACCGGGAGTATTCACCGCTGGCTATAAAGCGGAGGCATCTCCCGTGCGGAGGGAAGATGGCATTGCGAAAGTACGCGTCCTTCCTATCCAGGGCGGCATAGTAGCCCCCAGGAGGCAAGGATGGAATAATGGTTCCCAGGGATACCATGCAGAACTTTAACCTTATCCCAAACCGGTTGAGTCCATGCAGGACCAGGGAGGTCTGAGACCTGTGTTCGAGTGGGGAACTAGGGCATAACGGGAGTAAAACCCCTAGCCCCTTTCGTCCGCTGAAGGGGGACAGGGCTGGAGCAATTTAAAGGTGGTACCTATGCTCCATCGTGCGCAGGACCCAGCGATCTAAAAGTAACTGGGGCCATGCCAGGAGAAAGCGGGATCAGGACCCCGTCCTGCGACTGGTACACCGCCCTCCGACGAACCTTGGAAGGTCCGTCTTTGGTCCCAGTGGTAATTGCGAGGGACCTCGACTCTGGCTTTTTAGGGGGCCTGACGTTTGTCTGCGACCACCTTGGCCTTGCCGTTTTCCAGAGTTCTGCCTCTGGCTAGGCACAGAGTATGGCGGCTGGGGCCATAAAGGCCTGCGTTTGGTCGCAAGCGTATACACGCTGAGACGCATTAGGACCCTATTGTCCAGCAGGCTTCGCAGTCTGGGGCTGTCTCTGCCGCGAAGATGCCTTTACCAACAAAGGGTAAATTCTTTCCCCCGTCCTCCAAGACGGCAGCGAACTCTAGGTGGGAGGTTCGAGGGAGAAACTCCTCCACCCAGGTGCTATAATTATCGCAGCTAAGCAAGGCTTGTTGCTTTGCTACCCAGAGGCGCAGGGCCCCTTCAGAGTACACCTTGCATTCGCCAAGGCTCTTTCTGCTTCGGGGCTGGCGCCCGCTGGCCATGATATCAGGATCGTGGTCCTGAGCATAAAATCTGCGCATATGGGATGACACGGATGCGTGTCCGGATGGCCATGGAGGTACTAAAAGAAGGCACGGGCCGAGTCTCTGACTCACTCGGACCTTGCCCAACTCGGCACCGGGGACCGGCATCGGGAGGCGTATCGGTACCTGGAACGAGATCCAGACCCGCAACCAGAACGGTGTCGGGAGGTCGACCGAGATCTCGAGGCTCGGAGAAGAGCTACAGGAGTCAAGGTACCTGCCCCGGTGCCAGATGTCGGAACGGTGCCGATAGCGGGTCGGCGAACGGGATACCGACCGGTGCAGCGAGTGTGACCAGTACCGAGGAAAACAGTACCGGGACTGCCAGTGGTGTCCGGCGTGCCGACAGGACTTGGAGTGTCTGCGGGACCGTGATCATGGACGGTGCCGCTCTGCTGTACTGACAGGGGACAGTCCCTTGAAGAGACTGTATTACCCGTACCGGCGGTGCCCGGGTCAGGCAGCACTGACTCTGTCATGGCACTGAGAGCCCTCGCCGTTGGTAACATCTCCGGCGTGCAGGGAACAGCAGGCTCAACCACAGTGCGTACTGGGGAGCTGTCAGGCACCGGATTCGACGGCCCTCGTGGGGCCGGGATCCACGGTACCGAGGTCATTAGAGCTTCGGTAGGTGCCGGTGCCGGGCGAACCGAGTTAGATAAGCTGTCTGGCTGCGGTGCCGTCAGCACTGAAGCAGCGGGAGTAATACGCTCAACCACGGCGCGTGCCGGGGAGCCGTCGGGCACCGGATTCGATAGCCCTTGTGGGACTGGAATCGACGGTGCCGATAGAAGCAGCCGGAACAGGAGCTCAACCACGGCGCGTGCCTGGGAGCCGTCAGGCACCGGATTCTACGGCCCTTGCGGGACCGGGATCGACGGTGCCGACGTCATCGGTGCCGCAGCAGGTGTCGGTGCCGGGCGATCCGACTTAGACTAGCTCTCTGACCGCGGTGCCGTTGGCACGGAAGCAGCCGGAGCATTAGCTCGACCACGGTGCGTGCCGGGGAGCCGTCAGGCACCGGATACTACGGCCCTTGCGGGACCGGGATCGACGGTGCCGACGTCATCGGTGCCGCAGCAGGTGTCGGTGCCGGGCGATCCGACGTAGACGAGCTCTCTGGCTGCGGTGCCGTTGGCACGGAAGCAGCAGGAGCAATACGCTCAACCACGGCGCGTGCCGGGGAGCCGTCAGGCACCGGATTCTACGGCCCGTGTGGGACCGGGATCGACGGTGCCGACGCCATCGGTGCCGCAGCAGGTGTCGGTGCCGGGCGATCCGACGTAGACGAGCCCTCTGGCTGCGGTGCCGCTGGCACGGAAGCAGCAGGAGCAATACGCTCAACCACGGCGCGTGCCGGGGAGCCGTCAGGCACCGGATTCTACGGCCCGTGTGGGACCGGGATCGACGGTGCCGACGCCATCGGTGCCGCAGCAGGTGTCGGTGCCGGGCGATCCGACGTAGACGAGCCCTCTGGCTGCGGTGCCGCTGGCACGGAAGCAGCAGGAGCAATACGCTCAACCACGGCGCGTGCCGGGGAGCCGTCAGGCACCGGATTCTACGGCCCTTGTGGGACCGGGATCGACGGTGCCGACGCCATCGGTGCCGCAGCAGGTGTCAGCGCCGGGCGATCCGACTAGACGAGCTCTCTGGCTGCGGTGCCGCTGGCACGGAAGCAGCAGGAGCAATACGCTCAACCACGGCGCGTGCCGGGGAGCCGTCAGGCACCGGATTCTACGGCCCTCGTGGGACCGGGATCGACGGTGCCGACGTCGTCGGTGCCGGGCGAGCCATCTTAGACGAGCTGTCTAGCTGTGGTGCAGCTGGCACAGAAGCAGCAGGAGCAGTAAGCTCTACCACGGCGCGAGCCGGGGAGCTGCCAGGCAGCGGATTCCCTGGTCCCGGGGGACTGGAATCGACGGAGCCGAAGTCATCGGTGCCTCTGCAGGTGACGGTGCCGGATAACGCAACTGAGGCGAGCTCTCTGGCTGCGATGCAGGTGGCACGGAAGTAGCGGGAGCAGGGGGCTCAACCACGGCACGTGCCGGGGAGCCGCCAGGCACCAGCAGGAATCGTAGACTCTCTCGACCTCGGAAGAAGGGAGCGGTGCCGAGTCGACATCGGTGCCGGCGACGGTCGGTGCCGAAAGGCCTTGGTGGTACCGGCGGGGTCCGGTGCCGAGGAGGCGCTTCTGCCCGCCGCTTGAACATCGCTCCGCGCCCAAGGTGGAGGGGCAAGTGAAAGTCCCGCACCTTTTTGTTCTCGGCTTAAAAGCCTTGCAAATGGGGCACTTATCTGTCAAGTGTGATTCCCTGAGGCACTTCAACAGGAGTCATGTAGATCTCTCTTCGGCCGCGGCTTCTGGCAAGCCGGGCCCCTTTTTAAAACCCGGTGAGCCATGCATGGCTCCGGCACTGGGCTCATGGAAGGGGCTACTTCCTGAACCCCGCTAACTAAACTAACCATACAAATATATATATAAAAGTGTTATAACTGCATAATTATATACGAGAAAACGAGTAGCTAGGGAAGTGGAGGTCAGCTAAGCCGCGCTCCACTGTTCCAACGACCGACACGGGCGGTAAGAAGGAACTGAGGAGCGGGTGGGCCGGCAGGAGTATATATGGAGCGCCATGGTGGCGCCACTCTAGGGGGCGACCTGCCGGCCCACTGAGTTGCTAGGGTAAAAGTTTTCCGGCGAATGTGCACGCGCGGCGCGTACACCTAACTGGAATGGATATGAGCAATCACTCGAAGAAGAATAAAGTTATATTCATGATATGTTTTGAAAGACTTTCCCACTCCCAAATTTTAGGTCTAAATGATGTGCCCCTTTAAATATTGGTTGCATCTGTGAAGAAAGGTTATCTATATACTACCTCATTCTTATTGTTATTGTTATTGTAAATTAAGGACACTTCCTATTCTGAGTGACAGATCAGATCTAAGGGTGTGTAATGTGCTCAGAAATTACAATAGGAACTTCAGAACTGAGCCATTATTTTCACAACAGACAGTGAAGGTCTGGGACCTTGACCTCGGCTGACTGCGTGACAGTGCCGAATTGCCAGCAAGGGGGGTGGACCTAGAAGACAGATGGCCTAATTCATCATACACCAGAAATAAAAAAAGCTGTTCCCAGCATTACAGACGCAGTGATGATTGTAAATTCCACAAATGTGGAGACCTGCCAAAAGATTACACACACATACACACACAAGTTACTGCAGTTACTGTGCAGTGCTCAAGCAAGGTAAAACCTGGAAAGACTAGGAAGTGTGAAGACTAACAAATACAGATCACTGGAACATACTCTATAAACTCACTGCCCACTCCCTGGCTGACACTGATGGGGTATTAATGTCAAATGGTAGGAGCTATTCACTCCTAAATACCACAGTGCAAGAGGATGTTAATTTCTGCTAAGTTACCAAGGGATATAGTGCTAGATATTATGCAACATAACCAGCTCTTAACAATTATTTTTATTTCTTAGTACTCACAGTGCTAGTGAAAGCTACTGAGTTGTGTGTCCTGGAGAATGAAGTTTTCTATCCACAGGCCAGGGGCGTCAGAGTAGGGCAGGAAAAGCCTCCTCATACTGTCTTCACAATAAGTCTCAACCCTTCCCTAGAGGGACAGGAACTCATGGTGGGAAGGGAGTTTCATGCGCCATGGCCCAGCCGATCCTTGGCCTCTCTGCAGAGACAGAGTTAGGGCGCTAATTTTTATCAATTTTTTGTGGGGGAGGAGTGATGTGGATGCCTGTGCACCTGGAAACTGACTGAATAGCTAAACTGACAAAAATCAAAACAATAATACAGGAATACTGGTATTTATAGCACCTTCCACTACCTGAGGATTTCAAAGTATTTCACAGATGTTAATGAATTACAGATGCAGAAAACTGAGGTCACAGAGACGATGTGACTTGGCCAAGACCACCCGGCAAGTCTGTGGCAAAGTTAGAACACAGCCCATGCTCCTAATCTGTAACCATCCTTTTGTAAATCAATATCCAGGTATCATGCTCTAAGGCCTGGTCTACACTGGAGGTGGGTGGGTCGATCTAAATTACGTAACTTCAGCTATGTGAATAACATAGCTGAAGTCAACATACTTAGACCTACTCACTGCGGTGTCTTCACTGCAGTGAGTCGACTGCTGTTGCTCCCCTGTCGACTCTGCCTGCGCCTCTCGTGGCGCTGGAGTACAGGAGTCGGGGAGAGCGCTCGGGGGTTGATTTATCACTTCTAGACTAGATGTGATAAATCAACCCCTGCTGGATCAATCAGTGCCCGCCAATCCAGAGGGTAGTATAGACAGACCTTACTAGCTCCTTAGGGTATCTCTGTGCAATCAGTCAGTGTATAAAGTATATGCTTTCATTCTGGGGCTTCATTCTGAGATTACGTAGGGTCCCATTACATAGAAAACGCAGTGTGAACCCCTCATGCAATTCAACTGAAACTGCAAGTCACTGGCAGGCCCTACTCATTGTGCAATCATTCACTTTGCTGCCAGTTTGCAGGATGAGGAGGTGTGTCTGGAAAGGCAAGAAAGGGGAGGGATTGTTCTGAGCCAATAAATGTATTTTAAAGCAAACATATTTGAGAATCCATTTCTTTTTCTTTGCCTGTCAAGTCCCTGGTTCAGGATTCTGTGTCCTTCTGCTGCAGCTGATGATATTTCAGGCATGTAAAACAGCACTTCCTAAGGGTATCTCCAACGCCATCACCAACCCCTGTGCAAGCCATTCCTCTCAGTCTGGTTCTTTTTATAAACTCTATCTAAACACAATGCACTGGAAAGTCTGGATATCCTGGGAACTTTCTCTCCAGTTTTATCATGCCAGCTGGAGCCAGTTACGCTTCCCCCTCATCTCCATGCACATTCCAGAGTCACTTAACACAGCAGCTCAAAAATAAAAGGAAGGAAAGAAAGTAGACAACAAAGAGCAGGGATGTACTGTACCAAATACCCCATTCAGATTCCCATCCAAACAAGGAACACTTCACCAACTACTTGACAAACAGCATAGAGGATTAGACCCAATGGCAAGCCGGCCCTGAGAGAACATCTGTTCACCTCTGATGGGCCCAAGAAGTGTATGGATCAGTTTCTGAATTTACCCAAAGTCCAGGTGTGCTTGGGCATGGTGTTTTGTTTCCAACACCTCTCTAGTGCTCTACAGTTGTTGATTTCTAGAAATCAACTGTGATTCAATTAACGCCAACATCTAAATATCTCACGGACATTCCATTGCTTTTCCTTCCTTTGCTAGGCAACCAAGGTGCAGCTATATCCTGATCCACACAAAATATCCAGTTCAGCAGCACCTAAAAAGATTAAACTGGGATTGAACTCGCACTGCGGAAAGCATTTGTTCTTCTGGCTACTGGGGCAGGCACGACCGGGAAAGGTTAAACCACAGAAGAGATGGATAGAGCTCTGGAATATTCAAACCAGAATTTTGGTTTATATAGCACTGTCATGGGATGCACTCACCACTAGGGTGCCTCCTCCTAACAGCTGTGGGGATTAGCTCCTTCCAGGTGTTGTGCGTCTTCTGGTGGTCTCTCCACCCATCATCCTCTCCACATCTCTGCAAGGCCAGGGGCTCCTTCTTCATGACCTGGGCCTCTGGCCAGGTCACAGTGTGTGTTTTCCTCTTTCCGGGGTATCAAAAAGTCTTCCAGCCAGCCCAAACTGTCCCATACAGTCCACTCTCCACTGCCTGGTCTGTACCACTTCCCAGTGGCTGGTAGGAGAACCCAGGCCTGCCTTCTTCTCTGGCTTCCAACTCAGGGTCCCTCTCATCAGCAGCCAAGAGATCTGCCTTGCTTTATCCTATCCTATCCCTAGCTGCTTTTCCCCAGAGCCTTTCCCACCTTTCTGGCTCTCCCCCTTTGCTGCCAGGGAGTGACTTTGGACTACTCTCTATAGTCCTAAACACAGCAACCTTCTCCCAGGGAGTGATTACAGACTCCTTCCCTACAGCACCACCCCACGCCCAGCTCCTGGGATTTATACAGCTGAGTCTCAAAAAATTAATCTCTGCTTCCTGGCTCCTCCTCCAGGTGCAGTCTGGACAGTTAAATTGGCCTACCTAGCTACCTTGACCCCTTCAGGCCTTGTGTGGTGTGGCCTCCCCGTCCCAAACACCTTTCATTCTCAAAGTAGCTAACAAAGCAACAGTTTAAACTTTAGACACTAGTCGTTCTGAAAATGCGGAGATAAGCATTAGTGCACATCACAGCAATCGCACAGACCCTGTTCTGGAAACAGGAACCTGTTTCATTTACATATTCAGGCTCTTCCATAATGTATATAATACATTGTGCTGTGTGCCTGCAAAATATGTTATAATAATTCCTCTGAAGTATAGAACATGCATCAGAGACCACAATGGCATTGAGCTTCCTGGAGTTCACACTCAATTTACAGATACATCACCTAATGCATGAATGTTTGTAGGACTGGATCCGAAATGCCGTTCCCATGGGGTTTAAAGTTATAATATAGTTCTAGAATGCCAAGCGCTGTCCAACATGCCAATCTCAGGTGTGTGTGTCACTTCTCAGTCTGACCCTTTACACTTCCTCTGTTATTCCAAGATCAGTATCGGTATTATTAATTAAGAATTTTGACAAGAAATAATATTGGGGAAGCAGTCTGGGAAAAGTAACTAATTCTAATGCAAGTGAAACATAACATGAAACAGATGTTGCAGCCTTCCAGTCAGACTGAAAACTCATGGTAGCCCAGCGTGCTTATAAATGGGCACACTAAAAGCATGCAGTTTATTTCACTTGAAGCAAGCAGTTAACACTTAGCAGCAGGTGCAGCAGGTGCAGATCAGCCATGGCAGCAGGATCATAGTGCAGGAGATGGCAAGACAGAATGAGTGAATATCCAAGGATATTAGCCAAATTAGTCTTTCTGTGTATATGAGCCTACTGCTATAGGGAAGAGAGAGACTTCAGGTCAGTAACATGGTACCCATATTTTAAGAAGCTCCCATGAAAATGTATCCATGTGTGATGAGATCCATATCCCACAGGCACTTGTACTCACAGAAAGGCAGGCTCGGGGTTGGTGAGTCTATTTCATTTAATCCCCTATTTAAACAAAAATGCTTTCTTACACACCTAACCAAGGAATGAGGCAGCATTCTAAGTAAACAAACTTATGCTAAAAGCATTTGTGGAACGGTTTAGATTTTGTTTCTAGAAAGACAATCTTGAGTATTATAGTAATAGCAAAGCATGGAGTTCATTGTGTCTAATCTGGAATGGAGGCAGAGGCTAGAAATGAACTTGTACAGCATCTGAAGTTTTTCTTCCTTAGAATATTTTGAAAACATATTGGAGGCCACACCCTCAGCTTCTGTAAATTGTCATAGCTCCATTAAAGTGGGTGGAGCTCTGACCATTTATTCCAAGTGAGGATCTGATATTTAGAACCACCTAGAGAATTTCAAAAACAAAATAGTTGCTCTTAAAAGTGTGTGCGCGCACACTCACAGGATAATAATCTGCCTTGAGGATAGTAAAGCAATATCCAAGGGAGTTAGAGAAGTCCTATCAATTCTTTCACTCAGTTTGGTGGTAAAATTACAATAAAAAGTGCCCTCTTCCTGCACATCCCTGCCCCAGGGTAGAACAGGTAAGTGACAGTGATAGGTAAATTATCTCTCTCACACACACAATCAAGAAGTCACCTGAAAAATGTCATTATTCATCTCATTTAAAGCACTCAGATCTTTATTCTATACTGTTTCTGATATTCTCTGTAGTCTCTTGCATGCTTTCTTTAGCTGTACTGCTGCATTTTGCTTTTGCAACTCTTATGAGAGAGGTTCCTTTTAAATGGAGTGATCCTACCCCTCAAGAATGCAGAAAGATTTAGCCAGGTGCCCAAATCTTGGAATTTTGTAGGGGATGTAATTTTTAATCAGAGGAGTGATATGTTTCCAAATATTTTACTCCCTACTTGTCAGTATAACAACTACTATTTCTTATTTGTATTATTCTACCTACTAGGGTCCCCCAATCAGCACCAAGCCACATTGGCACTAGCACACTTTGTAGGAAAAAACCTCTGCTTTTCCCCATACCTCCAATGACGCTTTAACTCATCGGTTTACTCCAATTCATCTCCATCTGCTGGTCAAAGCCACAAACTGGATTTTGAAACATTCATTAAAATACGGGTTTAAAGTCCTAGATGCAAATTTAACAATGGTCTGAACCTTAACCCAAGTATCAGAAGATTTAAATCTTTTTAGAAATGTAAAAGCTCCTTACCAAAGGGATCAGCATCTTATGATGAAATTCCACCTTTAGATTTGGGTAGCTTTGAGAATGAAGGTGAATAACTCCAGTAAACCTTTCTAAGAGTTGTGTTCCGATAAACAGGTTGATGGGAGAGGCACATGCTCCTGTAAATCACAGTATGTGTTTACATTTTAACTAAAAGTGCAGAAAAGTAATAAAAATGTCACCTCCAAACTCCATGTGTCTGTGTACTATGTGCCTGTCCACTGACTTGACAAAAATCAAACTTTTGCTCCTGTTAGCACTGCAGAGCTGAAAGGCCTTTAAGAGTGAATTGGATTATATTCCACCTTACACATAACCAGCAATTTTGTCTGCTAAATTCAGGTGATAAAATCTTTATTCTGGATGATGGCATAAGAGGCAGAATGACCAGAGTTTAATTTTTCATATCCCAGAGTGAATTTTTAGCACTGGGAGACAGAAAAATCATCTTTTGATTGGAAAACTGAGTCAATTTGATATGAAAGTCACAAAACGAATACAGTACATAAATACATTTTAGGAACTTTTCTCTTTAATTACTACACTTTACAATAAATATTTATTGCTGTTAGGATTCCGGTGGCACCTTAAAGACTAACAGATTTATTTGGGCATATGCTTTCATGGGTAAAAAACCCACTTCTTCCAATCTTGTGGTTTTTGTGGATACAGAGTAACACAGCTACCACTCTGATATTTATTGCTATTGTTATTATTGCTTTCATATATTGTTTTCATATATTACTAATGAAATCTTCATGTGGTAAAAGATCTTTTGTTGTGTGTCTACAGTACTGCTCTCATTGCTTCTTCCTTTTCCTTGAAGTAATAATTCTGAGACATTGCAATTCTAGGTATGGAAAATATAAACACATGGAAGAAGATTATGACTTCATGGGAAACAAGTACCAACATAAAAATTGTACAAGATAAATATTGCTTTCTACAAATCTTAGAAATAAAAAAAATTTGTGGAATATGTACAGAAGAAAAAAATTCTTCCTAAAAAGCATTTTAAATATCAGCTCCTTAAATGCTAGCATGTAGGAGAAATTGAATGGGATTATTCTTGCCAGAAATAGAAAGAAAATAACCTCAATTATTAATAGGGCCCTTCCAACTTCACGGTCATGGGATTTTAGAAATCATAACTTTCATGATTTCTGCTATTTAAATCTGAAATTTCGTGGTATTGTAATTATGCTGACCCCTAAAGGAGTTGGGGGGGCCTGCAAGGCTTTTGTGTGTGTGCGCGGGCGGGGGTGGTTGCAGCACTGCTACCCTTACTTCTGCGTTCCTGCTGTCGGCTGCGCTGCCTTCAGATCTGGGCAGTTGGAGAGCAGCAGCTGCTGGCCAGGATCCCAGCTCTGAAGGCAGCGTAATTACCGCCAGCAGCAGCGCAGAAGTAAGGATGGTATGATACGCCATTGCCATGGTTACTTCTGCGCTGCAGCCTGCAGAGCTGGGCCTTCAGTCAGCAGTCACCACTCTCTGGTCACCCAGCTCTGAAGGCAGCGCAGATGTAAAGGTGGCAATACTGTGATCATCCCCTAAAATAACCTTTGGGTTCAGGACCTCCAATTTGAGAAATGTTGGTCTCCCCCATGAAATCTGTATAATATAGGATAAAAGCACACAAAAGACCAGATTTCATGGTCTGGGACGCGTTATTCGTGGCTGTGAATTTGGTAGGGCCCTAATTATTAATCTTTTATAGTACCAGAGCACTTAGAAGCCCCAGTCATGAACTATTATGCTAGGTGCTGTACAAACAGAACAAAAATGTGATGGTCACTGTCTCAAGGAGCTTACAATCGAAGAATAAGACAAGAGACAAAAAATGGATACAGACAGATGAGGGAATACAAGGAAACAATGAGACAGTATTAGTCAGTTTGATAGGTAGAGGTATCTGTACACCAACCATCTAACAATTGTCCAATTTGTTGTCAGTATGTCACAAAGGAGGATAGTAGAGAATGACGTGGCTTTGCAGATGTTTATGGAGAGCGCCTCAAGGCAGCATGTGAAGAAAGCAGAAGGTGCTTGTTCGAAAATTTAACAAAGTAGGTGATGGAAGTTGGTATCATGGGCTGATCGAAGGTGAACATTTATAGCAAATAAAAGATTATGAGAAGTGTAGAGAGAGACCCTGAAGGGCCTGGAAAGTGAAGATAAGCAACTTATGTTTGATGTGATAGAGAAGGGAAGCTAGTGGAGGGATTCAAAGAGAAGAGTAACATGGTCAAAGCAACTGGCTAGGGAAATTACCTTGATAACAGCAATCTCAATAGATATGAGTGAGGAAAGCCTGCAGGGGACTGGATTAGATGACCTCTCGAAGTCCCTTCCAGTCCTATGATTCTATGATTTGCCAAGGCCAGTGAAAAGGGGGTTGCAGTGATTGAAATGTGGGATGATGAGAGCTCGGATGTGAGTTTTAGCGGTGTGGCTGGATAAGAAAGGCCATTATCTTAGGGATGTTACACAGAACACACTGGCAAGATTTAGACAGACTTTTGCTAGGTCCTCTCATCCAGGCTGAGTTGAAGATGATGCCCAGGTTACAGGCCTGAGTGACAGGCAGAACTGTGGTGGCATACACAGGGATTGACAAAGGGAAGGTGGGGGAAGATAAGGAGCTGTTTCAGCCGTGTTTAGCTTGAGCTGGCAACTAGACATCCACAAGAGATGTCAGAAAGACAAGCCGAGCGTTTAGTTAGGACAGAGGGGGACAGGTCTGGAGCACAGAGGACTTCCAGATCTACGTCAGCATAGACATAGTAGTTGAATTTAATTTTTTTCTTTTCCCAGCAGAAACAAAACAAGTGGTTGCTCTTTTGTTTTCTAATGGCTCATTAAACAAAAATAACCTTGTTAAGTCTTTGGATTGCCTGACTTGATACTAATGTAGTTTGCAGCATAATGCTACCAGCTGCCTGCCAGTAAGGAGAGTTCCTGGGGAGTGTAATGTGACTACCTTAGTCATGTAAAAATTCACATTAAAGATCCAAAAGAGGAACAATACCATTCCTGAACTAGTGAAGCTACAGCCGACATTCAACCAGAAAGTCTATTTTGGGCCATGCAGTATACACATCACAACAGTCAAATCTGTGAGTTCTATTTGAGCCAATCTGGTTGGCTTTACTTAGAGGAGAGAGAATCCTCTGGCATAAATGTGTAGGAATCTAAATGAAGCTAATGAAATTATAGTTGCACCTTTAAAACTTCAGCAGCCCATTTTCACAAGCTCATTTCTTATAAACAAAGTCAGCAAGTCTGCACATGAGCTCATGTAATCTGCACTAAGACAGACTCTTATGAGCTTTCACTGTTCCTATTAGACTTTTGGAGTATGTCTACACTGCAGTTAGGAGTGGACTTCCCAGCGTGGGTAGACAGGTATGCGCCAGCTTTGCTTGAGCTGGCACGCTAAAAATAGCAGTGTTGCCAGGAGTCACATGGGCAGCAGCAGCTCAGGCTAGCTGCCTGGGGGCTGGTCTACACTATGGGGGAAAAAAATCGATCTTAGATACGCAACTTCAGCTACGTGAATAACATAGCTGAAGTCGAAGTATCTAAGATCGAATTACTCACTGTCCTCACGGCGCAGGATCGAGGTCTGCGGCTCCCCGTCAATTCCGCAACTCCGTTCGGGTTGGTGGAGTTACGGAATCGATATAAGCGCGTTGGGGGATCGATATATCGCGTCTAGATGAGACGCGATATATGGATCCCCGAGCAATCGATAGCTACTCACCGATACGGCGGGTAGTGAAGACGTACCCTGAGTATAAACCAGCTCAAATTCTCTGCTTACATACTTGGCTGGCTAGCCTTTGCCACGAGGGTTTCCACTTGTCCAGGTTTTCCCAGACCGTCCCTTTCTCCAGATAGCTGTCCTGGGAAATCTGTAAGGGTGCTCAGTATACACTGCCATGCGTCCAGTTTTAAAGGCTCAGAATCAGCCCGAATGTCCCTTTTTTGTACATCAGAGGTGGAAACTCATGCAACCCCCAGCTACACTGTTATATTCAGTGCCACAGCTGAAGCAGAGCTAGTGCGTGTCTTTCTATGTGCAGGAAAACATGGTCCCAGCTGCAGTTTAGACACATCCATACAACCAGGGGAATGACACCCTGTCTATTGCCTGCAGTTACTGCTTTCTACGCCAGTGTCCCCTTTCAGGGCTGTACAATTGTGTAAACTACTGGACGAACGTCTCAGAAGAGACAGAGAGAATATAACACTGCACAAACCTGTCTTGTGAATCAAATATCTTAGGTAATACCTTATTTCCCATCAGTGAAATCTACCTCTTGCAAGCAGCTTGAAACCTTTTTTTGTAGCATCTTTCCTTTCAAACATGATTAAAACATTAAGAAATAATGAATATGAGGTAAGGCACGTGACAAGATACAAATAAGTATAATTCCAGTTATCCAGAATTCCTCATTTTCTGAATCCACAGTGTCCTCCATGGTAATCAGTTCTGTTTATCTGAACACCCAATTATTCAAAACATTTGGATGTCCCCCCCAGCCTACTCAGATAAATGGGTGTTTTATGTTGTGAATCCATATTACAATCCAGTTGTAAAGAATCACAAAGGGTGAATCACTTATAATACTCAGTTCTGCCATGAGTGCAGGGGACTGGACTAGATGACCTCTTGAGGTCCCTTCCAGTCCTATGATTCTGTGATCTAGTTCCACATTGAGATATAAATACTTAAGCATAACTTCCATCTCCAACCCCCCCTTCTGCCTGACTGCCTGCAGATACCCTGCCCTTAGCTGCCCCCACCACCCTATCCAACACCCCCTCTCCTTCCTGACTGCCCCCCCCCCATCCCTGACTGCCTCCTATCACCCCATCCAACCACCCCTTCTCCCTGACTGTCCCTGGAACTCCTGCCTTCATTCAACCCCCGTTCCCCACCCTCTGACCGCTCCAACCCCTATCCACTCCTGCCCCCGGACCACTCCCGAACTCCCCTGCCCCCTTACCGTGCTGCCTGGAGCATCGGTGGCTGTGGTGGGGGGGCTCGCCGCCCAGAGCATTATGCCAGTGGCACAGTGAGCTGCGGCTGTGGGGGAGGGGGAAATAGCAGGGGAGGAGCCGGGGGCAAGCCTCCTGGGCCAGGACCTCAGGGGCTGTGGAGAATGGTCCTATGGGCCATAGTTTGCCCACCTCTGTATTAGAGGAATGCAGGGGCTGGCTCTGCATATTTCTTCTGTTGCAGCTGAAACTCTTTTTGCCCAGGACATGGAGTGAGCTTATTCCTTTAGTTACATACCTGCCAGATGATATATAGGCTGTCAAGTGATTAAAAAAATTAAATTGCAATTAATCCGCACTGTTAAACAATAATAGAACACTATTTAAATATTTTGATGTTTTCTACTTTTTCAAATATATTGATTTCAATAACACAGACTGCAAAGTGTACAGTGATCACTTTATATTTATTACAAATATTTGCACTGTAAAAAACAAGAAAGTATTTTTCAATTCATTTCATACAAGTACTGTAGTACAATCTCTATCATGAAAATTGAACTTACAAATGTAGAATTATGAACAAAACAATGACTGCATTCAAAAATTAAACAATGTAAAATTTTAGAGCCTACAAGTCCACTTAGTCCTGTGGTCAGATGTCACCGGTGTGGTGCCTGCTCTGTTCAATGTTGAAAACAGTCAGCTGCGTGCATGTTCCTTCTGTGTGCTGCTCCGGCTCTGCAGATTGCTGACACAGCTCGGACCCCGAGAGAACCCTCAGTAACCACAGACTCCGATAAGGTATGGAGGCACCTGGCCAGGTTTATTGTCCAACGAAACACAGTCTCTAGCTCCCCGGATCAGATGTCTACAGTTCTGCTAGTACATATGTGCTCCCTGACAATGCACCAGCTCAGTCAGTGGCGGGACTTACCATGTGTTAGGGTGCTGCTTCTCACCTTGTACATGTTGGTTCAAGCAAAACAACTCTATCCATCATATTATCCTTTTGACCCAGTTTTTACGATGGGTCGGCCTGTTCCTTATTATCTGTGTGGAATGTGCTAGTATCAGAATGTTCTGGTACCATCCTGGCACATGTTCATATTATTCGTGCTTAGTACCTTTTAGGTATGTGCATATTTGCAACATCAGCCTTCTTCTTGCCAGCTTCTGTGAGCACGGCCTGCCTCTGTCTCACAGCTTAACTTTGCCTTATGTTAGCAAAGTTTTGATTATTACTTAGTTCAGGCTTTAAGTTTCATACCAGCCCTCTGATACAAGGACTTATGTTTCAGGACCTCATTTTACTACGGACTCTCTAATAGCTGGACTATCCAAGAGAGGGCTGGACAATGCAGCCCACATGTTTTGGGGAAAAATCCCAGACTGCAAGTGTGTTGGGATCACCCTGCAAGTGGTAACCATGGCAGGTGGAAGCCAGAGTGTTGACTGGAGTGTTGCTGGCAGGCTGTAGCTATACACAGACTCACGTGATGCGCACGCTGTTCATCTGTTTGTGACAGGCCCAGGTTGGGAGCTACAGTAGCAAAGCATTATTGAGACATTCAAGGTTAAAGGGCAGATGGCAACGTAACACCTCACTAGTCTGGATTGCCCCCCAAAATATGATACCCTCACAGGCTTGCAAAGACTTTAAATGGTCCCCCAACCAGTCTTCAAAGCATTTGTAACTATAGTCATTATTGGGCGTGGATGGACAAAGGAATACCTCTGCAAACATTATTGGGATCCTTCTTCCAATCCATAGACCAGGGAACTCTGGTCAACTTGTCTAGTGAATGGAAATGTGGTCATAAACAGACTTTAGCCAACCTTAGAGAATGAGCAGATGCAGCCTTGGATGTAGGAATATGTAAGCACATGAGGCCACATGACTCAAGAATCTCAAACATAACCTGATTGTAGTGGTGGGGTGGGATTTGAGGTACAAAGTTGGCAAATTATTTGAAACCTCTCGAGGAAGAAAGGTGCTCTATTTTGATGTCCTGCATTGAAAGTAACATGGATTTCTCTGTTAAGCATGAGGCCCAGATGCTTGAAGAGATGAGTGATGACATGGAGAAATTTAGTTTCTGACTTTCCTCAAACTAACCAGTCAGCCAAGTAAAGGAAGACAAATTACTTTTCTCCTCAAATGGACAGCCACCATCACCAGCATTTGGTAAATACATTTGGGGCTGGGGCCTGCCCAAACATTTACTGATAATGTAGAGTCCCAAAACATACCTCATGAACTTCTTGTGACTTTGTAGCACTGCCACATAAAAGTAGGTGTCCTGAACATCGAAGGCAGCAAGTCAGTCATTGCGATCTAGTGAGGGAAGGATTGATGCCAGGTTAACTATGCAGAACTTCATGTCTGAATGCCCAATGCTGCTGCCAACCTTCTTAAAAAACTCGGATAAAGTTCTCCAGTACCAGGGAGGAGACATCTGGTACTAAAGAGTCATCAGGCAAAGAAGACAATGATACAGGAAGGATGGCTGCCTACTGTAACACAACTGAAACCTGGAGGACGGGTTCAGGCTGATGCTGTGTTGTGTCAGTAGAATGTGTTGCTCTCAAACCAGCAGTGCTGGATGGATGGCTTGCTGGAGGGGAGGATCTTCCTCTGGGACAGGTTAAAGTTCTGGACCTTGACTATTGAGGAACCCCAACCCCCATAGGCTTACTGAGGCAATGGATATGGAACTGGAGGCCAGTATGGACTTGGACAAGATGGCTTATTTCTGGTATTGATACTCCCCTTCCACAGGAAAAACTTAGAGACTCTCTTAATTTTCACCTAAGAGGATATTTGGAAGGTGAGGAGGATGATTCTGAGTCAAAATGAAAAGAACTCTCCATATAAACCCAGGGTAGGTGAGGAACTAACCGGCATCCTGAGTCCACAGCTTAAAGAGAGGATGGAAACATTGGTACCATATAGGGAGCCTATCGGTGCTGGCATAATAGATGAATGATTCATTGATGAAGCTGGAGGTGCCGGACAAGCCACTGGGGCAAAAGTCAAAGTCAGAGACAGACCCAAACTGGTAAATGATCGTACAGAAGTTGTGCCCAAGGAAGCAGCCTTGCCTGTTCACAAAATACATCAGTTATATCTCTGCATGGAAGCCAGTACCATTTGTGAATTGCATACTGAGTTTACAGAATCAGATGGACCCAGAACGGTTAAAGGCAGATCCTCAGTTGATGAGCCTTGTCCTACAGAGAACCCAGGACAGAAAGACTAAGGCGGTCAAATGCCACAAGAAAGCCAGCAATGGGGTCAAAAGAACCAAAAGCACCAGTGCCAAAGGAATAGTTGGTCGCATCTTGGTACCAGGAAGCCAAAGGATGAAGGCCTGGCTATACCCTGGGCACTGGAAGAACTGTGGTGATGTTTGGAACCCCTACTTAACATAGAGGGAGGATCTTTTGGTCTTGGAATGGTTCCTGGGGGTTTATTGGTCCTCTTTTGTGGAGGTGTCCGTAGAGGTGTTTGAGACTCTTGGCCTACATTCTGATGTGCCTTCCTAAAGAATGTCACTAGCGCTGAGAGTCAATTGGGAAATCTATGTACAGCTTATGAATTTCAATTTGATTTTATAAGCTTTTGTATCCTCATTTTATGACTCTACAGTGCTGTGCCTTGTGCTAAGACATGTTGGCACCACTCCCCACCACCCATGAACAGGCTAATTGTTAAGGACTATCAAATACCTGAATATATATTACCTGGGGAGAACAAGAGTAATTGTATCCTAGGGAAAAAAGTTTTCCCCCATCAACTTCTCTGCAAGGGTCTGGGCTTGGAGAGTGTATAACATCTTCAGAAGAACAAAATGAACCAGGTATTGGTAGTGGGACTTACAAATTCAAAGAACTCAAAAAGCAAGGAACAGGAAGCTCTGGGCGGGAGACGAGATCAGAGGATTATGCATTTGTAGGAGAGGGGTCCTGTTTAACTGTAGTATCAGCCAAGGTCAAAGGAAGCTAGACAGAGCAGCGAGAGAAATTGAACTATGATTCAGAGCTGTGAGCTGCAGGAGGATCCAGGACATCCAAGAAGGCTCTGAGTTTCCTTTCTGAGCAAGCTGTACCCTTCTATACCAATTAACCCACTAGGTCTCTGTGATGCCAACTATGTCATAGTTGTGTTTATTTACAAGCATTTCAAGTTCTTCCTGCTTATTCCCCAAATGTCTTGCATTAGTATAGACAGTTAAGATACCCCCTTCCCCCAGTTCTGTCTTGTCTCTCCCTTATCTCTGCTAAAACAGCCCATGCCTCCCTCTCTCCCTCCCCAAATTCCAACCCTTCTCCCAGGTCTCCATGTTTTTGACTTACCTGTAGGTTTTAATTTATTTTGACTTACCATATTGACTTATTTTTGCCTTTTTATAAAGTAATGGCGTTTAGAATCCTCTTCAAAGCTCAGCTGTGTCTGTGTGTTTCACCTATCACATGCCCCTGAAAAGGTGAACTGTGAACCCAAAGTGCTCACATGGTGGAACTTCGGGGAGTGGGTGTACTTAAACTACAGGAGAGACTGGGCAGGGTATGTGAGAGAAAGCACAGGTCCAGTGAGAGACCTAAGGCAACTGAGCCACATGGTCCCATTTCTGTGAAGGGATAACAGACAGAGACCAAGCAAGGCCAAAGGCCAAGGAAAGAGACAGTGCATAAGTCTACTGAGACACAGGGAAACTCAAGAGCACACAGGTATATAGAGTAATCGACTCCACCACAGCAACCATGTGAGTGTCTAGCAACCTTTATCAGAGCTATGTGAGAAAAGCTAATACTCACTTTTCTAGGGTGCTTGGCTGTAGAACTCCAGTAATTCATCCCAGAGAACTAGTGTAGCATAGCTGAGATCACCAGAACGCTGTGATTATTATTTATTTATATTATGCTGCCATCTAAAGGCCAGGCTCCTGCTGTGCAATCACTATTCAAATAAAAGTGCAAGTCCCTGCCTCACAGAGCTTTGTTTCCACTCACATCAGAAATATATTTTGACCAGATCAATGAATGAAATGTCCTGGTTGAGGTCTGTCTGGGTACCAAAAAGTATCAGTGAAATTAATGTAGAAACTAGACTGATCTACACTTCTGAGACCCAGATTGTTGTCCAGTTCCAGAGGCAAAAGTCCCTGCTTCAAGCAGCTGATGTTTTCTGTAATTGCAGTGGAGGTTCTTTGGCTGTCTATCAAGTCTGAATTGCCTTTTGGGCCAGCAGCTGACGAGTTGGAGGACTTCAGCTCTCTTATTTCCTCTTTTTCCACATCCTTTATGTGAACTGTCTTGGGGGAAAAAAATCATCTTCATTGCCAGAGAAGCTTTGACCTCTGGTTATCCCTTCCAAGATCAGGGAGTATAAAGAAACATTCATGCTTCAATCATAAGCAAATCTCTACTGGGAAGTGGTTCCATGTCCCCAGAAGGAATTTCTGGAGGCACATTTTGAGAAATCCCATTCAGGGGTTAATCAGACAGATGGTACCAGCAATCCTAGCCACTGGAGATAACTTGCTACAGATGACCACTGCCAGGAAATGGCTGAGGCAGTGAAAATTCTGTTCTTTGCTAAAATCTTTTAAAATTGGTTCATAAAATTGTGGTGAGAGCCAGGCCTGCTTTGAGCACTGAACAAGTAATGCTCTTGCATTGGGTTCAAAAGTTGTAGAGCAGCCTGGCTAGACACTTGTGGGTGAAGGCATCTATGCTCAAGAAAAAATTATCCATTTTCCTTGAGAAGTACAGGCTTGAGCGGCAAATTTGTCAACTTTCCAGTGACTAGTATCTCTCTGATTAAATACTTCTTTAGTAGGCAATAGTTCTGAATAGTCAATAAAGTGCCTGATCAAGCAGTCTGCTTTCTGATTTAAGCATCCCCTTTGTGGAACTGGCTTCATGGACAAGATAGGAGACTGCCCAATATACAGTGTATCCATTATTTCAGAATGGAATTTTGAGCTTGTGGTCCCCTCTCATGTTTTTGAGGCACCATACTAGCATTGTAGTAGACTGCAGAAGTCAACCCTGAAGTTGTTGCTTGAAGCTAACTGCTAGCTTCATTCCCCTTAGCAGTAACATTTATTCTCCCCTTCCCCCACCCTCCACTTTTGAGTCTCAAGCCCTGGCCTGTAAGATGTTGCATGTACACTCCTCATGCCAAGAGGCTTGCATCAGCTATCTATACTCAACATTTCTTTTAGTGGGGTACCCTCTCCTTCCTGGTTCACCATTCCAATTACAGGAACGTATGTCAAAGAATGCAGACATGCCTCTGCATCATGTCTGGTGAGTCTTCCAGATTCTCAGTCGGTGCCTTTGGTTTCATGTGGAGCCTTATCTGTGGTACAATATCTATGTGAGACTAATAGTCCCAGAAGTTGAAGGCAGAGATGCATCATTGACTGTTGGCTTGCCAAAATCTTTACTCTCAGGATCTGGAACTTCTTAAGAATCTTTTCTGTGATGGGATCTCTGTTCACTCACAGGTGGGAGAGTTTCTGAACTAGCTGGAGCAAGCACTCCATCAGATAAACTATGAATGTGTGTGCTGGGGGGGGGGGGGGGCAACAATTGAATGGGAGGTTCTTATACTGCAAATGAGTTGGTGTGGACAAAGATTAGGCAGTGACATAACCTTAGGGATATGTAGAGGTTAGCATCCACTAGATTCACTTAAAGTCTTAGAGATATCACATCCTGAATGTGACTTTCACCATCCATTTGTTCAGTCGCTGTAGGTCTGGTATTGTTGCTCTTACTCCTCCTCCTATCTTCTGTAGAGTGAACAATATGGACTGAAGTCCTAAGGAATTTTCTGCGAATGAAACAGGTTCTACTGCTCGTGTGCAATTTCCTTCTTGATAATTTGGTTTGTCTAGGTCCCTTACTATCAGAGATTACATGAACAGATGGGGTTCTAGAAAAAAAATAATAGAAAAAACTCTCCAGTACCCTCCGTCTGAGGTCTAGTGGATCCAGGTATTTGTAAGTGAGAGACTTTGACCTCTAGATGGCTTTTTGGCTGCTGAAACAACCTGCCCTATTTATGCAGAACTTTGGAACCGAAAAGATGCAGTAGGGATTATTGTTATTTTGGCATGAGTGTTTCCAAGGTTCAAGGACTGCTTACTGGGGTAAAAGGCATCCTTTCTTCAATATCTCTTAATGTAGTAGGGTCAAAAGGAAAGTCTCTGCCTTGACAGATGATTTACAAATTTTTAGAGGCCTCTAATAAGGCTTGCCAGTATTTTCTCCTACTATTTCATCCAGTTTTTTGTTCAACATTTAACAGCCTGTGAAAATGGAAGCACACAAATTTAGAGAGTTTTTCTGCTGAGTCATAGATGGCATCTGGTTACAGAATGTGATACTTTTGTCTAAGCTGCAATTTGCATGGCACCCACTCATGCAAAGGAGAATAAATGGGAAGACAGATTCATAGACTCTAGGACTGGAAGGGACCTCGAGAGGTCATCGAGTCCAGTCCCCTGCCCTCATGGCAGGACCAAATACTGTCCAGACCATCCCTGATAGACATTTATCTAATCTACTCTTAAATATCTCCACAGATGGAGATTCCACAACTTCCCTAGGCAATTTATTCCAGCGTTTAACTACCCTGACAGTTAGGAACTTTTTCCTAATGTCCAACCTAAATCTCCCTTGCTGCAGTTTAAGCCCATTGCTTCTTGTTCTATCATTAGAGGCTAAGGTGAACAAGTTTTCTCTCTCCTCCTGATGACACCCTTTTAGATACCTGAAAACTGCTATCATGTCCCCTCTCAGTCTTCTCTTTTCCAAACTAAATAAACCCAATTCTTTCAGCCTTCCTTCATAGCTCATGTTCTCAAGACCTTTAATCATTCTTGTTGCTCTTCTCTGGACCCTCTCCAATTTCTCCACATCTTTCTTGAAATGCGGTGCCCAGAACTGGGCACAATACTCCAGTTGAGGCCTAACCAGCGCAGAGTAGAGCGGAACAATGACTTCTCGTGTCTTGTTTACAACACACCTGTTAATGCATCCCAAATCACGTTTGCTTTCTTTGCAACAGTATCACACTGTTGACTCATATTTAGCTTGTGGTCCACTATGACCCCTAGATCTCTTTCTGCCATACTCCTTTTCCTAGACAGTCTCTTCCCATTCTGTATGTGTGAAACTGATTGTCCCTTCCTAAGTGGAGCACTTTGCATTTGTCTTTATTGGACTTCATCCGGTTTACCTCAGACCATTTCTCCAATTTGTCCAGATCATTCTGAATTTTGACCCTGTCCTCCAAAGCAGTTGCAATCCCTCCCAGTTTAGTATCGTCTGCAAACTTAATAAGCGTACTTTCTATGCCAACATCTAAGTCGTTGATGAAGATATTGAACAGAGCCGGTCCCAAAACAGACCCTTGCGGAACCCCACTTGTTATACCTTTCCATCAGGATTGGGAGCCATTAATAACTACTCTCTGAGTACGGTTATCCAGCCAGTTATGCACCCACCTTATAGTAGCCCCATCTAAGTTGTATTTGCCTAGTTTATCGATAAGGATAGCATGCGAGACCGTATCAAATGCCTTACTAAAGTCTAGGTATACCACATCCACTGCTTCTCCCTTATCCACAAGACTCGTTATCCTATCAAAGAAAGCTATCAGATTGGTTTGACATGATTTGTTCTTTACAAATCCATGCTGGCTATTCCCTATCACCTTACCACCTTCCAAGTGTTTGCAGATGATTTCTTTAATTACTTGCTCCATTATCTTCCCTGGCACAGAAGTTAAACTAACTGGTCTGTAGTTTCCTGGGTTGTTTTTATTTCCCTTTTTATAGATGGGCACTATATTTGCCCTTTCCAGTCTTCTGGAATCTCTCCTGTCTCCTATGACTTTCTAAAGATAATAGCTAGAGGCTCAGATACCTCCTCTATTAACTCCTTGAGTATTCTGGGATGCATTTCATCAGGCCCTGGTGACTTGCAATCATCTAGCTTTTCTAAGTGATTTTTAACTTGCTCTTTTTTTATTTTATTTTCTAAACCTACCCCCTTCCCATAAGCATTCACTATGTTAGACATTCCTTCAGACTTCTCAGTGAAGACCGGAACGAAGAAGTCATTAAGCATCTCTGCCATTTCCAAGTTTCCTGTTACTATTTCTCCATCTTCACTGAGCAGTGGGCCTACCCTGTCCTTGGTCTTCCTCTTGCTTCTAATATATTGATAAAAAGTCTTCTTGTTTCCCTTTATTCCCATAGCTAGTTTGAGTTCATTTTGTGCCTTTGCCGTTCTAATCTTGCCCCTGCATTCTTGTGTTATTTGCCTATATTCATCCTTTGTAATCTGACCTAGTTTCCATTTTTTATGACTCCTTTTTATTTTGTAGGTCATGTAAGATCTCATGTATACATAAGAGAATGAGACATTATTTTGCCTCTTATTTCCTACGTGTAGCCAGATCCTACATGTCCACAGTCTTTACCTGGACTGATGGAAAGGGAATCCTATAAAGAGAAGACAACTCCAAACACCACATCTGAATTACAGCCATAAAACCAACTGTTTAATTGAAGCTATTTAAAAAAACATGTGAGGCAGTATAAATGATAAAATTATAATTAGGAAGGAATAGCTAGCACTTTTCAAAAAAGCTTTAAAATAGCAACAGGACACTTTACAAAAAGATTTGTAGGGATAAAGTTTTCAAACTACAGGTATTGTATAAAGGTAACACAGGTATCTTATAAAAGAATACAGCAACAGAGACAAAATAGGTACTCAAACTCCTCTGAAACTAATAATCTTCTGGTGGTGTTGATTAAAATGTAATGTTCAGAAACTATTTTAACAATGACTAAATATTTCAGATTTTAATTTACAGCTCCCCATTGTAGGCATAACACTATACACATCTTCCAAGCAAATTGGCAATACATTTCTATTTAACCATGAGTGGTGTCATCTTCCACAAAGTCTTTGGCCATCTCTGCTGTGATCACATCAATATGACTAACCTGATGGGGGGGAAAATAGATGTATATTAAAAGTAATGTCTCCTAGATAGCGAAGGCCTCACTTTGAGAAAATGACAAATGAGACCCAGTGACTGGACTATAATAGTGTCAATTCAGATGAATGGCTCTAGAACACTGGAAGATTGGGACTATGTGAACTGCAGGTTTTACTGCTTTTTCAAAAGAAAGACTGCTTACAATGGTCATAACCAGTACTCTTCAAGCTCAGACGCCAACAGCTCAAATGCATTTCTGTTATGAATGTATTACAGACATATGACAAATGAATCCTTGATATTTTAATCATGATTCTGTCATGAGGGAAGTGGAGACTTCCAACCATGCTGCATAGTCCCAAATCAAGCAGTGGCTATGTGATGTGGACACAGATCCACTAGACACTTAGTTGTCTAAGGTCACTTTCTATCACTTGTGATTTTACACAAAACTGAAAATTTAATTTTCCAGCCCGTTGAGCTAGCTTATTCTCACCAAAATGTTCAATACCAGCAACATAATTTTGTTAGATTTATTTAGACATATTTAAAAAAAATATTTACCTTGTTTCTGAACTTTACACCATAGAATTTATCAGCTGACTCAAGCAGTTCAGGCCTAAAAGTTGTTGTAATAAACTGGGCATGTTCAGCTAGTTCCATAATCATATCTGAAAAATAAAGACATCCTTAAGCCAGCTCTCTTTTCAATAAACAGGCCACAATTCTTACTAAGAGGCAAACAACAACAGCTGCTCTTTTCTTGGTGAACAAAAAACAAAAGTGCCCAATTTTTATTAGATTTTCCATGTAGTAACATCAATTATGTGTTATAAGAAATACCACCATTTGGTCTACCAATGAATTGACCCTTTATGATGAGTCACAGAAGTCTGATTTAGTAAGCATTCATTCCATTTCAGTCATAAGATATGCATGCTGCAAAAAGTTGGATTCAGAAACACCCGTTTTCTACAAGTAATTTGCCTATTTCAGAACCAGAGTAAAACTTTTCCCCAACTGTAATCTTTTAAGCAGATCTTTTAGAAATTGTATGCTATACGTAGACATTTCCTAAAATTAACTTTGCAATGACTTTTTGAAAGATACAAAGATAACATAGCCAAAGAAATATACTTTTCTGTATTCACTGCATGCTGTCATGCACATAGAAACAGTAACATATGTCCCTTTACCATGAACAAAATTTTTTTTGAATAAACCAAACATTTTTAGCCAGATTATTCTTTATTGAGGAACAAACAAAACCTTTACCTGAAACCGCCTTTCTGTGCTGAGCATCCAGAGCTTGGTCAATTTCATCAAACAGGTAAAAAGGAGCTGGATCACATTTCTGGATAGCAAAAATCAGGGCTAGGGCCACCAAGGACTTCTGTCCACCTGAAAGTTGCTGCATTTCTCTCATTTCACCCTGTTTTCCTGTAAATGACACCTAAGAACATGCCATAACAGGAGTTAACTCTACTTTTTTAGGACATCAAACATTGCTGTATGGTGTTTGAATTTAACTATTCATTATAACTTCAGTTTCTAGAGCTCATTTTTAGAAACATAATTACAGGTCTACTAAAAGAATACCACAAATATTGAAATAAAAAGGTTTTCTTTACCCTAATCCCAACTCCTGTGAACTGGTCTACAGATGGCACACTGCTCTGAGATCCAGATCCCCTCTCACTCTCAGCACTGCCTTCACCCTCATCCTGGGATTGACTGCCCTCCACATCTCCTTTCTTCATCACTAGTGTGGCTTTGCCACCAGGTACTAACTTCTGGAACACCTCACTGAAGTTTTTTGACACCTTGGAAAACAAAAAGTCAATGTCAATTCAGGTTCATCTATATGCAAATAGATACAGTCTAATCTGAAAAGCAGATTACAACAGCTATTTGTACATATTATACCAATAGATTATCCTTAAAGAACAGAGATATGCTTACATACCATAATTCATAGCATTTACTATAGAAATCCAGTAAACAAGAAAAATTGGCTTTTTAAAAATTCTCATCCTTTTTGTAAGGTTTATGGAAAGGGACAAGAGCCATAATATTATAAGACAGCAAACACCATAGGATAAACTTGCTGCTTCCCTAGGGCATGAACCAAAGCCCAGTGAAGCCAATGGAAATTCATGGACTTTAATTTGCGCCTACTCTAAAGCCCATTGAACAGGGTATGGGAGTACTGTAGAGAGAGTTCACCTTACATTGTATGCAAAATGTGCCCTCACACCCTGGGCCACTATTAGGAGCAGCTTTTATGAGTTCCAAAAAGAATCTTACCCAGTTCCAAGGTGAATTCTGAAGGCAGAGGATTTAAACTAGGGTGGTTCTCTATAGGTGGCTCTTATACGTAGTACATAATGAGGAGTACGAGCCAAAGGAAAAAGATGCTTTAAAGTGCTTTGAGAATCTTACTGGCTCTTAACACACTCAAGCACTGATCTGTTCCATCCCACAAAGTTAAAGCATAGAAAAACTAAATTTTCTTCTGACTCCATAGTCTTATCTAATGGCTTCCAGTATTACCTGTTTGAAAGTAAGTTGGATAGCTTCATATTTTCTGAGTTCAAGGACATTCATCAGCTCCATAATAGATTTGTAGCCTCTGTCCAGCTCCTCCTGTCGTTTTATCAGCTTCTCCTTCTGCTCTGAGAAGTTAACAAACTGGTCTAAAGCTTTTTTATTGACATGGCTGTATTTTTTCAGCTCTGTGTTGCACTGCTCCAGCTTACGAAATAACTGAGGAAAAACAACACAAAAAAATATGACTTTGGGTTCTATTCCAGTTTGACATTCAAAGATGTGTGGCGCTACACCCCCAGGCAAGATCATGTTATGCTTTTGCGATAAAACCAAGCACACTTGTTACCTGTTTTAAACTCAATGTCTGATATTTTTCAAAGGCCTCCTGTGGAAGTGAGCCCAATTCTCTGATTTTCTTCATGCATTCCTCCTTCTTCTTGAGAAGCATGCCTTGCCGATTTGTCATCTTTTCAAGTTCTTTTGTGTCATGGTTAATTGCATCCATGTGTTCCTTCTCCATGTTCTTCCAGCGTTCCATACTTTTTTGGAGGTCTTTAATCCCTGCTTCTGTTTTGTCAATTGAGTTATCCAGATCTGAGGTGAGAAAAAGCAAAGTGGGATATGCCTGTGTAAAATTATCAGTTATCCAGCTACTGACCTATTAAAAAAAATAACCAGAAAGCCCAAGTAAAGATGTTTAAAGTTACCCATGAGGTTAAAAAGCTAAAAAAGTTTCATGAATATTTTATATAATTGAAAATCTCACTGAAGTATACATACTTCTGAGTCAAAATGAACACACTTTGGGACTATTTCTTACATTAAAGAAACTCCAGTATACGGCTGTGCTAAACTTGTCTATTTGGCTTCACAAGGATGTGGGGGGAGGGGTCTTCAATTTTGAGCCTTTGGTGTTTAACAAAACCAAAATTTTGGGGGTGAAAGGTAGATTAAATCAATAAATTTTGCATGAAAACCACTGAAATCTGTGACTGTGACTGTGACAAGACTTCATGCAAAACCCTAAGACAGACCAGGTTTGCCTGAAACTGAGATCATGATCATAAACCTTAAAGAGGCACATAGTGTAAGTCAGGACCCAGGCTAAACACTTGAATCATTTAAGTGCAGTATCCTGTCTAACACTAATATGATATAGTTTAGGAGAATGTGTCAAGGCTCCATAAACAATTATGCAAGAATGTGCCCATATGGAAGGTTTCTTCCTAACTCCCAGGAGTTAGAGGTTGACTTGTCTTTAAGCCTGAGGGCTGATATCTCCCTCACAATTACTTACCAGGATTAAAATATCATACACATTTTATCCTTTATTGATTACTATAAAATTATTTGCTTCAGTAATATTTTGTTAAATGAGTTCCCCAGGTTAAATTATATATTATGCAAAAATGTTCTTTTTTCAGTTTGAAATTTATTTCGATGTTATTAGTTGCCTCGTGATCTCACGTTATGCTCAATTCTTTTACCAAAATGAATACCACTGACACGTTACACTCCCATATTCTTCAGAGAAATGTAAGTAAAAATCAAGCTACATAAGGAAGTTACAAGATTGCACACTGCATTGCAAAAAAACAGAAAGCCATTTACAGATGGGGAAATTTATATATAAAGTTTTTCTGATCAGTTCAGAGGTTTTGTTCAATGATTTGCCAAATAAAGATACGATCATATCTAGAATAAAAGAACTGCTTGTCTCTGCCAGAACAGTTGAGAGACCCATAAGCGAAATGGCAGAAAACATTAAAGAAAAGCAGATGACTGCATTAAAAGACACAGCCGTGTTTAGCGTTGCAGTTGATGAGAACATGGATATAAACGATGTTCCATGTTTGGCAGTTGTTGCAAGATACTGTGCTTCTGATGAAATCCAAGAGAAACACTGATGTCTTAAAACCCCTGCATGGCACAACAAAGGGGGAAAATATAGTGGAAAGTTTTGTAAACCATTTTGAAGAATGAGGAGTTGACATCAGAAAAATATTGTGTGTGACAACAGATGGTGCTCCTGCCATGATCGGAAAACAGAAGGGATTTATAAAGTTATCTGAAGATCAAATTGGTCGCCCGACAGTCAAATATCACTATATCATCCATCAAGAAAAGCTGAGTGCTAAAATTTCTAATTCAGATCTCAATAATATGATGAATACAGTGGTGCGAATTGTGAATTTCCTTGTTGCTTGATCTGCTTTGACTCACAGTTTCAAGCACTGCTAGAAGAGATGGATAGTGCTTATAAAGACATTCCACTTCACAGCAACATTTAGTGGATAAGTCATGGCAATGTTTTGGTGCGCTTTGTAAACTGTTTTGATGCAATCAAGGACCTTTTGTCAGAAAAAGCCCTAAAATACCCCAAACTGGATGACAACAAATGGCTGTGTAAGCTCATGTTTCTAACTGACATCACCGCTCACCTAAACAAACTCAACCTCTGTCTCCACGGTGCAGGGCAAATGGTTCTGGATCTTTATGAAGCCTGGAAGGCATTTGTTGTAAAACTAGAAGTCTTTTCTTGGGATATTTGAACTTTAACTTTCTGCTACCTCCAACGCATAAAAGAGCTATCGACACGTTGCACTGTCAGTGTTGATGAGATTGGAATGTACATGCAAGACCAGGAATCAGAATTTTCTGACAGACTTCAAGATTTCCAGCGACTTGGCCCAATGCTTTCTTTTCTAATTAAACCTGGAAAGTTCAATGAAAGCTACTTGGATTTGTCCACAATTCAGCGGATGGGTGTTGAAGATTTTGAAATGCAGCTCATTCAGTTAAAAAGCTCAGAATTGTGGGCATCAAAGTTTGGAGTTCTGCCGAGTGCACTTGAAACCACCGAGAGAGAACATGGGGCCTCTATTCTGAACTACTGCATGTTCCTGCCAGTGAAATTTAACTGTTTGCAAATGCAATTTTCTTCAATGCTTTCAGCATTTGGATCCACATACCAGTATGAACAGGTACTTTCACACATGAAATCTGAGCGAGTTAACAACTGATCACTCACAAGCTTGTGTGCAGCTTAAAAGTATCCAAATACGTGCCAGACATTGGAAAACTCAGCAAGGATCACACTAAACTGATACGATCTGCATTTTAATTTAAATTTTAAATGAAGCTTCTTAAAGATTTTAAAAGCAGCAAAGAATCCTGTGGCACCTTATAGACTAACAGACGTTTTGGAGCATGAGCTTTCGTGGGTGAATACCCACTTCCTCAGATGCATGTAGTGGAAATTTCCACGGGCAGGTATGTATGTATATATATGCTAGCAAGCAAGCTAGAGATAACGAGATCAGTTCAATCAGGGAGGATGAGGCCCTGTTCTAGCAGTTGAAGTGTGAAAACCAAGAGAGGAGAAACTGGTTTTGTAGTTGGCAAGCCATTCACAGTCTTTGTTCAATCCTGAGCTGATGGTGTCAAATCTGCAGATGAACTGAAGCTCAGCAGTTTCTCTTTGAAGTCTGGTCCTGAAGTTTTTTTGCTGCAGGATGGCCACCTTACGGTCTGCTATAGTGTGGCCAGGGAGGTTGAAGTGTTCTCCTACAGGTTTTTGTATATTGCTATTCCTAATGTCTGATTTGTGTCCATTTATCCTTTTCCGTAGAGACTGTCCAGTTTGGCCGATGTACATAGAAGAGGGGCATTGCTGGCATATGATGGCGTATATTACATTGGTGGATGTGCAGGTGAATGAACCGGTGATGGTGTGGCTGATTTGGTTAGGTCCTGTGATGGTGTCGCTGGTGTAGATATGTGGGCAGAGTTGGCATCGAGGTTTGTTGCATGGATTGGTTCCTGAGCTAGAGTTATTATGGTGCGGTGTGCAGTTACTGGTGAGAATACGTTTCAGGTTGGCAGGTTGTCTGTGGGCAAGGACTGGCCTGCCACCCCAGGCCTGTGAAAGTGTGGGATCATTGTCCAGGATGGGTTGTAGATCCTTGATGATGCGTTGGAGGGGTTTTTAGCTGGGGGCTGTATGTGACGGCCAGTGGAGTCCGGTTGGTTTCTTTCTTGAGGTTGTCTTGCAGTAGGAGGCTTCTGTGTACACGTCTGGCTCTGTTGATCTGTTTCCTTATTTCCTCGTGCGGGTATTGAAGTTTTGAGAATGCTTGGTGGAGATTTTGTAGGTGTTGATCTCTGTCTGAGGGGTTAGAGCAGATGCGGTTGTACCTCAGTGCTTGGCTGTAGACAATGGATCGTGTGATGTGTCCGGGATGGAAGCTGGAGGCATGAAGGTAGGCATAGCGGTCGGTAGGTTTTCAATATAGGGTGGTGTTAATGTGACCATCACTTATTTGCACCGTGGTGTCTAGAAAGTGGACCTCCCGTGTAGATTGGTCCAGGCTGAGGTTGATGGTGAGGTGGAAGCTGTTGAAATCGTGATGGAATTTTTCCAGAGTCTCCTTCCCATGGGTCCAGATGATGAAGATGTCATCAATGTAGCGTAGGTAGAGAAGGGGCGTGAGTGGACGAGAGCTGAGGAAGCGTTGTTCCAGGTCAGCCATAAAGATATTGGCATATTGTGGGGCCATGCAGGTGCCCATAGCAGTGCCACTGATCTGGAGATATATATTGTCATCAAATTTGAAATAGTTGTGTGTAAGTATAAAGGCACAGAGCTCAGCAGCCAATTGTGCTGTGGCATCATCAGGGATAGTGTTCCTGACAGCTTGTATTCCATCTGTGTGTGGGATGTTTGTGTAGAGAGCCTCTACATCCATGGTGGCTAGGATGGTATTTTCTGGGAGGTGACCAATGCATTGTAGTTTCCTCAGGAAATCAGTGGTGTCACGGAGATAGCTGGGAGTGCTGGTGGCATAGGGTCTGAGCAGAGAGTCCATATATCCAGACAGTCCTTCAGTGAGAGTGCCAATGCCCGAGATGATGGGGCGTCCAGGATTTCCGGGTTTGTGGATCTTGGGTAGTAGATAGAATAACCCTGGTCGGGGCTCTAGGGGTATGTTGATTTCTTCTGGTGTTAGTGTAGGGAGTGTCCTGAGTAGATGCTGTAGTTTCTTAGTGTATTCCTCAGTGGGATCTGAGGGAAGTGGCCTGTAGAATTTGGTATTGGAGAGTTGTATGGAGTTGTAGTCAGACCTGTTCATGATAACAACGGCACCTCCTTTATCAGCCTCTTTGATGATAATGTCAGGGTGGTTTCTGAGGCTGTGGATGGCATTGCGTTCTGCACGACTTAGGTTGTGAGGCAAGCGATGTTGTTGTTCCACGATTTCTGCCTGTGCACGCCGGCGGAAGCATTCAATGTATAGGTCCAGACTGTCATTTCGACCCTCAGGAGGAGTCCATGTGGAGTTCTTCTTCTTGTGCTGTTGGTGGGAGGGCACCTGTGCATCAGTGCACTGTTCAGTGTTGTCCTGGAAGTATTCTTTGAGTCGGAGACGGCGAAAGTAGGCTTCCAGATCGCCACAGAACTGTATCATATTGGTGGGGGAGGCAGGGCAGAAAGAGAGTCCCCGAGATAGGACAGACTTTTCTTCTGGGCTGAGTGTGTAGTTGGATAGATTGACGATATTGCTGGGTGGGTTAGGGGTACCACGGTTGTGGCCCCATGTGGCAGGTAGGAGTTTAGACAGCTTACAGTCCTTTTTTCATTTGTAGAGAGGTGAAGTGAGTAATGTAGATCTTAAAGATCTTAAAGATTTTAAAAACCTTATTTACTTTACATACAATAATAGTTTAGTTATATATTATAGAATTACAGAGAGACCTTCTAAAAATGTTAAAATGTATGACTGGCACGCAAAGCCTTAAATTACAGTGAATAAATGAAGACTTGGCATACCACTTCTGAAAATTTGCCGATCCCTGAACTACAAGGTCTGGTGATAATGTCACCTGATGAAAAAATATCCCCTGGACACTGCTGGTACTTTTCCACTATAGAGGGATGAGGATCAAACAAAGGATTCCTTCTTATGTAAATCTTTTTTAAGGGCTGTGGAGGGGGTTGATCTGGACTCTCCTCCATTGCCTACCCAAGAAGACAGACTGCTGAACGTACCTGAGGGGAAGACAGGGATCAGTCCAGACTGAGACAGAGGTCCAGTCTGTAAGAAAAGATAACTGGAACTCTAAGCTACAGAAACTCTGCATCCTGCATAATTCAACATTTAGGGTGAGAAATTGCATTTTGTAACCTGTTTCTTTAGTGAATCAAGCGTAGTTTGCATATTTTGTTTTATTTGCTTAGTAATCTGCTTTGTTCTGTTTGCTATCCCTTATATTCACTTAAAATCTGCCTTCTATAGTTAATAAATTTGTTTTATTATTAAACCCGGTTTGTGTGATTTCCACTGGGGGGGGCGGCAGCGACAGGGGGGAAGCTGTGCATCTCTCTCTTCAAATTACTCATGGACTTTAAGGTCAGAAGGGACCATTATGATCATCTAGTCTGACCTCTTGCACAACACAGGCCACAGAATCTCACCCACTCACTCTTGTAACAAACCCCTAACCTATGTCTGAGTTGAGGGAGAGGGCGAATTTTTATGAGCTTCCGCTGTGCAGATTTTTCTATACAAACACAAGACAATATTATTTTGGATTTATTCCTCAAAAGGGATGTGAACGTGAGTGCTGGGTGAATCCTTTCACACAAAGCTGACTTCAGTCTGTGTCTGCAGCTGGGTGTGGCCCTACCTATGTGCGTGCGTGCATTGCAAGAGGCTGGAGAGAGGGAATCCAGGCTAGTGGAGCAGAAGGGGCATCTCAAAAGGGGGGAGTCCAACCTGTCACAACCACATTTATGAGTCTTGTAAAGAATCTTCATTCCAAGAATCAGTATTACCAACCATCTGATCGTGCCAAGGTATCCTTCACTCGTTTGTTGATGGCCTCAAGTTCTGATGTTGTGGCAGTAAGAACAGTGCCGCCTTCTGTCTCTCGTAGCTCATTCAACTCCTATGGGACAAAAAATAAACAGTAAGAATAGCCATAGCAGGGAATCAAAGTGTAAACCCACACTGCAGATGACATGAGTTATTTTCTACTACCCTGGTCCTATGATTGACTATAGCCATTAAAATTATTTTCACAGAGGAATGGATTTTGTTTTAAATAAAATCTAAACCTCAAAAAAATCCACAGCCACTGCTGTACAGTTCTGTTATCATGTGAACTTATGTTTAATTATATACACTGTACTTCTGCAAGCTTGGATACACTGTCAGCCACACCTCAAATACATTCTTAAATAATTCTGCTTCAATCCTAAAAAAAACCCGTAGCTCAGTTTGCATGTTGGAGAAACAAAATAGAAAAGCTATACATAAATATAAAATTATCAGTAGTCTATCCGGTGCATATTTAAGAGAAGAATAGTCTGCCAAATCTCTGAAGGTGCAAAACAAGAATATTTTGTAAAATGGATCTAAGAAAATCAATAATCTTACTTGTTCCACTTGGTCTAAGCGTTTTCTGAGATTCTCATTGAGGTATGTCTCTACTCTTGTGATGATGCCTTCCAGTTTAATCCTCTCATTCAAAAGCTGTCTGTTTTCCTGTAAGAAAGTAGGAGAGAATATTAATTTAAACAAACAAAGGCTCTCAGTGAAGGCTCTTATACTTTGAGGAAAGAAAAGTTTGTAGAATCCAATAAAATGAAAATATTACACAATTCCTTACATGCGTGGAATTATTTTAATATGAATGTGAGAACGTTTTTAATATTTAATGTTTGTACAGCTGTCTAGAATCAAAACAGAGCAAACAACACAACTTTTTCACTATTAAACATGGAAGGCTATTTGAAACTTTTGCCTTGTCCAACTCTTTACCAAGACCAAAATAGCTCCAAAATTTTATGTCCTTAAATCTTAATGTTCCCCCAGCTGACCCAGATGAAACAAAAACTGAGTTGGTTTATTTATTTCATAGAACAGATCTGTCTCCCCATACCCTACAGGGTTTACTGAAGGAGATGCTGCCTGTTGCAAAACCAAAGCACAGGAACAAGTCAATTTTAACATGACTACTGCATAATAAAGGTCTTATTTAAAAGCAAAATACACCTCAGTTAAAGAAAAAGTCTAGATAGTATCTGAAAAAAAACAATTTAGAACATACAAATATATAGCACGGACAGCAATTAAACAAAACCTCCCTCATACTGCGCAAAGATCACAGAACTTCATAGCTGTGGATTATCAATGACATCTCACTTTTCCTACATAAGAAGAAAAGATTTCAATTAACAGAATGTCTTCTCCGTAAGAAATTCTCCACCTTTAGCATCATGACATTTTTTCTCTTAGTTCTTACTTGTTGCAGTTGTCGAATCTCATCATTAAGTGCATCCACTCGTTTCTGATCATCTAGGCTGAGCTGAGACAGCAAGTCTGTTCCCAATTCCGCTTTTAACGATTCTCGTGTTGATTCCATGGCATGTAAGCTTGCCTCCAAGCTTTGCAAGCTGCGTTGCTAAAGAACAGATTAATTGTATTAAATTGGATCATCATTCAAATGAAACTGCAGGCTTCTCTAAACTTGTCTTTTTCTACTGGTATTAAGTAAATCCAGTGTGGTAGTTTTACAGACAACATGAACAGTCCAGGAAGACCAGTCCAACTTGTAGCCTGTCAGAAATGCCAGACTACCAACTCTTTTTCTAGGACACATCTATCAGCATGCATGCTATAGTCTCCAATGGCAAACAATTTTGATTTTGTAAAAGACAGCTTATAGAAAAGAGAAAACTTCATTTTTAATTGAAAATCAGCCCCTTTGATTGCTGCTCCTGAGCCCTGCATGATACTTTCCAACATATGGTCATCTAGTGCATTGTGTGGGCCAATTTTTTATTTGTCTACTCAGACTATAAATTCTTTGGGACAGGAAGTATGTCTGCTCAAACAAACAATTAACTATGAAGTCACTAACAAATTCTTATATATACTATATACCTTTGGCATAAAGGTTTTTTCAGACTGCTGCCTCTTCTCTTTCAGCATTTTCATCTCTGACAAGATGCTGTCTCGGGAAGCTTTGAATTTTCTCTGCTGGGTCTCAATCTGCTGCATTTGATTCATGAGTTGGTCAATTTCATTATTAATCCATACAGTGGGCTAAGGAAAATTCCAAGTTTTAAATATAAGAGGTACTTTAAACCCACACTGTTATTGCAGTCTCTCATTTTTGCTCACTCCCCATATCACAACTTTCACAGATATAGAACCAGTCACATTCAGCTGCTCTCTGAGGTCAACACAACGCCTTCAATTGACCAGAAGAGATTAAATAGAGCAATTGAGACTCTTGTGGTGCTTTACCTCATTTCCTCTCAGAAGTCAAATATGTTGCCTCAACAGCAGCCCCAAGACAGACATATCAGTAGCAGTTTTATAGCACTGTAATCAATAGGCTCTAGAAACAAATGCAAAGAAAAATTAGTGAGCCTGAACTATTAAGTGCTATTAGGATTACGACAAAACATTGATGGGGGACAGATTATCTAACATCTGCCTGTTGTGAGGGTTTCTTGCAACTTCCTCTGAAGCATCTGGTGCTTGCCACTGGTCACAGACTGGACTATATGGACCACAGGCTGATCTAGTATAGCAAGTCCTATCTTCCGCTGCCTTAGATCACAAGGATGAAAACTTGACCCTAGTGAAGTCAATGTGAGCTTTACCAGTTTTAATGGGACCAAGATTTCACCGATGTGTCCACATTACAAATGCTATCATTTGTCAGTCAGAGAGAGAGAGAGAGGTGCCCAAAACAAAAAGACGTTGGAAACGTAACTAGTCTTTTTGCTCCCAGAAGGGGTCCAACATTCTGGTCAGGAATTAGGAATACAATAGAGAATTTTACAGGCCAGTATTAATTCCCCTCTTAAAAATATTTTCTATAAACCATAGCATGCTAGCAGGGCTGGCTCTAGCCATTTCACCGCCCCAAGCACGATGGCACGCGCGGGGGGGGCACTCTGCCGCTCGCTGGTCCCGCGGCTCTGGTGGACCTCCCGCAGGCGTGCCTGCAGCTGCTCCACCGAAGCCGCGGGACCAGCGGACCCTCTGCAGGCACGCCTGCGGGAGGTCCACCGGAGCTGCCTGCCGCCCTCCATGCAACTAGCAGAGCGCCCCCAGCAGCATACCTCCCCAAGCACGTGCTTGGCATGCTGGGGGCTGGAGCCGGCCCTGCGTGCTAGTCTGGAATCTGATGCTGGAGGTAGGTGTGGGCAGCCTGGGAGTCTACACATAATTAAAACGGGGAAACACTGAGCATTAGAAGGTTAATCTTGCTAAAGCTTTTGATTCTATTCCAAATCTTTATTTATGGCTTTTTCCATGATACTAAAAGTTTTTTTACAACTTCTTCAGTGTTGCCAGAGGTGCTACTGATATACAAATATTATTTACACATGAAAAAATTAAGTCACAATTATTCACTCTGGCCTTAAAAGTCTAATTCCTTCTGAAATCCTCCTTCAATATTTACAATAGCATCCACGTTGTTAGTCATGTAATCTGCATCACAGTTTGACATATATTGAGACAGCTTGATAACTCTCTATTCTGCATATCAGTCAACAATTTGAGAAAGCTATAATTTACATGCTTATAAAGAAATAGCTGTTCTGTCATGACTAAAGAGGTTTACAAAAAGCTAATGAAATACAGAGATTTAGAAAACTAACTTCAACTTCTCCCCTTTTCCATATCATATTCTTCTGTATTTTAAAACATTACTGATAGCCACCTACATATTAGTTTTCTTTGTATTATTTTAGACATGTACTACACATACATGTTAACAACTGACCTATTTCTATATTTACCTTATGGGTGAATATATACCTTGGCTAAATAATTACTAAAATCAGAAAAGACAGCTCTCTCAAGAGTTTCCAGAGGTTATTTAGAAGAATGCAATAGACACTGAAGGAGAGAAATAATTAAGGGTAGCGCAACAGGGTAGAAACAGAAGAAATTTGATGAGATTAAGAGAAGACAAATTCAGTCTGTCAGAAAAAGCTTCCAGACCATAACATCTAGCAGACAATAAAACAGTGGCATGTGGTAGAATCCCTGTTACTTAGGGCATTTAGAATTAGACTACACAAACACTAAAAACAACAGTACGGAACAACCTTTTAGTGACTATGGGATACATCACAAGAGTTAACAGGCCTTTCCCACCTATAAGCCAAACATAGGACTGCTTTTCCTTCACAATATTTTCCTATAGCAATATCCTTTACAATATTATAATGTTGCTATAAGAAGCAGAATTATGAAAATCTACACTCCAAGCACTGTAAATAAGGAGGATTCTCAAAACTAGAAAAAAATATTTTATTAGGACTACAATATTATGCACACAGCTTATGGTTTCAAGATGTTTTCTGAACATCTCTACTAGATTATAATGATTTTTTAAAAAAATCAACTTTACTAATTTTCCCCCCTTTTAAATCTCAGGATGTTAGAGCCATAGTAATATTTTCTGAAGGGACATCATGCAGCTGCCTTTAGGATCAAGTGGCTAGCACCTAGTAAGTAAACCTTGGTGAAATTTTTTATTGTATAAAATCATGTTTTAAGACCTAGAGATACTGGTCTCTTTATATTAAGAGTACAGATATAGTTTATAGAACATTAAAACTGATAATAGAGGACAAAAGCATGTCACAGACATGAGCAGTATGTGTTAAAGCTGGTTATAACTATATCAGTGAAGGTGTTATAAGTAACCTATTGACCTGCTGGCATCTATATCACTTAATCATTTATGAAAACATCTCCTGATCACTGACTAATGTCAAACACTATTTACAGATGTACAATCAATCAAGTGTAATTGAGAGACATGTTACATTAGAAATTAAATTCTCCAACAATATATATCTGGCATAAAATATATTAACAGATTCGATTATTTGGGCTCTGTTGCATTTTTAATATAGTAATTTTCCTGGGTTTTTTAAAAATGTTGACTCTACTCTCATTAGAACCTCTATAGCAGTATATAGAAGAAAGCCTGCATAGGCAGGAATTACAACTAATACCATAGAAAATAGCCATTATGTAAAAATAAAGTCTTAAAACAATTGTTCATTTTGTAATGAAGGTGGGAGAAAAGAACAAACTCATTAGGCCTTATTACCATGCAACTTTTCCCACATAACATGCACAAATACATCAAAAAGGATATTTTCAATGTTTCTGCGCAAGTTTTCATTGAGTTTTGCTTCAAGTTCACCAAGTTCTTCTTCTGCCTTTCTAACATCTTTCTGCAGTTCAAGCCGAGACTTTCTTGTGTCATAATAACCTCCAGTCAGAGCACCACGATGGCTGACTTGATCACCTACGAACAGAAGAGAATTAAAATGGTACTTTAGTACTGCACACCCATAGGACATGTTGTTCAAAGCAGTTCCTAGGAGCTGATGATTATTCTGCTAATATGTACTTTAAGTACTGTAAATTTCCTAGAGAGATTCTATACAATTCTGAGGAGTCATGCATGCATGTAATGTTTGCAATTAATTTACAAAATGTCACTTTCAAATGTTAACAAGCCAAAAAAAAAATCACATTCATTTTTATAAAGCTTTTAAAAAGTGTATTTAATGCCTCAAGGCCAGCAGGCTCCTAGCACAAGGAACTACCTTCAATTTCTTTTATTAACTTTTGAAAGCATGTAATCCACATGAAAGTAAATTTATATGAACAATGGGGACATTCAAACGCCATATCACTACCACTTTTTCAACATCCATCATGTTAGAGCAGTTTCCTCAATAGTGGCCAAAACGGCCAGACACAATCAAGGCAAACGGGGCTAACCTTAAACAACTGGTGTGCGCTCTATTAAAACACTCCACCCAAAAAGGGGCAAGATCCAACCTTCTCTTAACATTTCTGTTATGCTGCATCCTTTTTACCAAATCTTCTGTAATTGTTGTCCCGATTGATCAAAGCCTTAGTCCTCTTTAGGCCTTACAAATCTTATGGTTAACTGTTTTGCCCAAGAAATGTTACTTGTCACTAACTGGTGTTCTTAAAGAACTGCCTCTGCAGATGAACATGGAATGAATACACCAACAATGCTGCTGGACCCAGAATCTTCTATAATGCAATGACTGTGAGTCATGCAAGTAACGTGTGGATTCTAACATTTGGACTCAAGGATATAAAATGGACTGTGGCCTCAACTGCCCTTACACATCAAAAGATTCATTAAAGCACTCTGGAAAAATATAGGAAAGTGGCAGAGTGGATCTGCAGAAAAACACTACAAGAACCAGTTATTGTAAATAATAATTTTCTCTCAGAGTGGGGATCTGAGGAACTTCTCAAAGGAGAGAGAAACTAGCAGCGTGGCCCATGAGGAGCCACTAAACAGAAGATTCCTCTCCAAAACAGAAGATTCCTCTCCAAAAAACAGGGAGACATCAAGTCAAGACAAACATGTGACTTTAGTATACCAAAGTAGCGAACCTGCACTTCTTAGTAATGAAACAGTACATAAGCATGCCATAGAAGTTGTTTTAAACCTAGTGGAATAAGCTTCTCAATTCCTCAGGGATATCAATACCTGATAAAATCAGATACAAGTCTAAGCCATTTTGCAAGTCTCTGGGATGATTCCTACTGATGTGTCACTCAAGTCACAAAAAAAATCTAGAGGACTTAAAAAATATTTTGGACTATGACAACAGCGATATTAACATTTAGTTTGTTTTATCGAGCTTACCCAGGTAAATTACCATAATATCAGGTTTTGCAAAGAACACTAGGAAAGTAATAGACTAGTTTCAATGAACCTCAGTCCACCACAGACCCTGTTTTTCCATTAAATTGATAATATAATAGCAATACATACCTTCCAAAGTAATACAATCCATAGTGAAAGCTCTGGCCAACTGGGTAGACACCTCCATGCTACGACAAATAAGAGTCTTTCCAAAAACATGTTTGAAGGCTTTGTCAAATCTGGGATTGTATCTCAGTTTACTGATCATAGGAATAGCGTCCTAAAAATGTAGCATTCACATCAGTAAAGCAGTACATACCAACAATAAGTAGCACGAATATGTCACACTTGGCCTGAAGCATCCACTGGGTGCACTATGCAATTGCCAGTGAAAAATAATTTAAGGAGAACCCTTGGCAACCCAACAAAAAGAACAAAATAATATAAACCCCCAAATTTGCAATAAGCATTTCTGTAATCTTAAATTAATAAAAACAACAACACACATTAATAGGTCATTCCAATGTACTGAAAATTAATGAAGCAAGTCCGTTTAGAACTGTGCATGCCATCATAATTTACAGAAATGCCTGTGATTGTGAACACAAATTACTGTCTCTGTGTATGACCATGTGTTCTTTAAACTGCTGCACAATCAATTAGGGGGTCAGCTTATTACAATTTCTCAGACACATCAAAAAATACTGCACATGCAAGTTAGGCATAAATACTTATGAAAATCTGAAGGGACCGATTTAAGGTTTGATCTCACTCTCACTGGAGCAATGACAGGTCTGCCAGTAATTTCAACAGGAACAGGATCAGGTGCTAAGTAGCAACTGAGTGAGTTTAAATGATTTTTGTTACTGTATCTGTCAATTAACTTCTTCTGTATAAGGAATAAGATATTGTAGGTGCCACCAGAAACATACATACATAATGTATTTCCAAAGTGAATGTGTGTGAAGAATCAGGTTGTTCCTATGATTCATGTTTATGCAAAATTAAATAGAATGCGTAAAAAGTCTAGTTGACCTACTTTACTGTAGGAAATCATTATATTTTTTAAACTAGCCTACAATTTCGAATTCAAATAGATATTTACAGTAAGTATATTATATATTTACTAATGAAAATATAATGGTATTAACAAAATTTTCATAGTGACAATGGAGCACAACTTGTTTCAAATAATAAATTTGGCTGTCTTCCGCTATGTCACATTATCCTCTTGCCCAGGTCTTGTAAAAAGGCTGCCTTCCAACTTGAGGAAAGTACATTTGACAGCTCTTATAACAATTACCATTTTTATTAAGATAACAATGAAATTCTTCTTTTCATTCTCAACTCTGTATCTTTTTAAACGCATGAAGTTTAACATTACTTTTTTGAATCTACCAGGTGTTAAAGATTCTTGAAGAAGTGCAATACTGAAAAAAAATATTTAGTTGGGCATGGCCAACCTGAAAATAGCATTATAAAGTAGCAGCAGCAAGAGTACACAGCATCTATGTGACATAAACATGTAACTTATAAGTAATCTACTGGAAGAAAAAACAGAAGTCAGTATCAAAACAGTGACTCACATTGGTTTCAGGGTAAGCAGTATCTCTAACATCCAGCTTGTTGAGAGGCAGAAAAGTTACTTCCCCAGGAAGATTCATTTTATTAAACTCCATTAAGATCTTTGTACTGACCTCATCAGAATCCACAATATGATAAAATAACCTAATTTAAACAGACCAAAGAAAAAACACCAAGATTTTATTATGCCAAAATAATTGACATTTTCTACCCCAAACTCAAATGTCCAGGAACCACTAAATCAAACCATGTTTTATTCTCTCTACAGTTTTTGGCATTACCACACCTTAGAAAATACAAGTGGAAAAAATAATGGTCACAAATTTTTAGACTAGGAGGATAATTTACACCGTACTAAAATCTGCTGAAACACTATTTAAGTAGTTGGGACGGGAGGGGGGGAAGGGGCTGTTTGTTTTTTTTGATAATTAGACCTCTTATTCAGTTTCATCCAGATGACGCCACCCAAGAATTTACTAGCATTGGTCACAGGGAAAGCCCAATAAATGTTGGTCTTTTTCTCATCAGCTGTGCATACCTGTCACATACCCCTACAATAGCAAGCCTATTCAGTCTGCTTTTCTTCTTAGTGTACTTTCTGGGAGCATCTCTCAAACTCGTACTCTAGAGACTACACCGGCTTCCAATTAATTCAAACGATAGCCCGACAGTTTGGGGCCTATGTATCCTACAGACTGCCATTTCTATAGTACCCTGACATATACAGGCTATTTGGGCAAATACCCTCTAGATATTTACATAATGGACCATGGGAAGGACTCCTGAAGAGCTCTTGAGTCTGGAATTTGCTCTCCTTCCGACAGTTTTGCTCAGTACAGCCCAAGCCTACTGATCTTTTGAACACACAGCAGGGATTTTCCTAAGGGGACAGGTTGAGAGAAGGAAGGGTTTAATTTGGGTAGTGAGTTTTAGTCAGGTAAAGAGCTCTTTTCAGTGTCTTTTTGATATGGTGTGAATTTTGATTATTGTACATACATGCAACTAGACAACAGGCCCAATGTATACATCAAAAGAACAAACCCTCCTATGGCAAGTTTGTGTTAGCAACTGGCTTTCAACATGCATGAAGTCAAACATGTCCCTCTTACCCTTTCAAACTCAAGAATTCAATACAGTATAATTTACCTGTTTCCAGCAGTAACTTCAACACAAGTGTAGAAAGCAGGCTCACACTCAAAATTATTCATCACAATTCCATGGTAACCATTTAGAACATGTTGGTTTATGCCTTTCCGGCGAAAGTGCTCCAAGACTTTGTTTATGCTGTCTATACCATTTAGAATGGCCTGTTATAAAACAAAAATATAATGAATAACTTGTATTATTAGACTTCAAGGATCACGTGACCTAGAAATAATGCTAATCTAGAGTTTTTAGTCCTTTGTCTTGCCAGTTTAAAATATAAACTGATAAAATATTTATAAGCTTATTGCTTGGATTTCAAGTTTGTTAGTGATTTCTAATTGAGATCATGGGTCATTCACCATCTGCCTCTCAGCTGCTCAGTGTCAGCCACTAGGCCTTATGAAGGCCACAGTCCCTGACCAATTCTTGCTAGGACTGCAGACAACACATGGCTACCCAGGTGGATGGTGCACGTGAGCTGTTACCGACTACTCTAAGGCCACCACAAGTTCCCTCCCAGCCACTGACAGCAAGTTCCTGCTTTGGATACAGGAACCAATAGGCATGGTAATTTGAGAGTCTGAGAGCCACCAGTTTTCAATGCTTTGATAAACTGAATTTCAACAAAAAATTTCTCATTCCAAAAACTGGCTTTAGGCTGAGAATAAATAGGAGGTATTTCAGCCCAAAAGAATTCTTTCAGAGAGCTGTAAGTATTTGAAAAATAAGGCTTATGAAAAAGTTCTGATATTATGATCTGCAGCTGTAGACTGTTTTTTCCCCTTAAAGATGTGGCAATTATCTTTAAAAGATATGAAACCTATCCTCATGTCATATAATCATTTAGTAACTTTAACAAATGCACAGTATCTCACTTTTCCTGTAGCCGCTCTAAGTAGTTGCTGTTTCTTCTCCAAATCCTCTCGTTTTGCAGCAAGAGCTTGTTGTTCAGCATTCTCCTCTCTCCACAGATAACTACAAAACGAGACAAAAGCCAGGTTAACATTATTAAGCACTTTGATTATCAGAAAATTCTTAGCAAGTAAAACTTGGTTAACTTCCTTCTAGAGTAGTAATTTTTTAAAATTGAAATGTAGAGGTTTAAACCTCCAAACACATGACCATATTTAAAAATACTTAAGTAGTTATGCCAAGTTAACGACTACACAGCTGGCATCCTTTACCTTTTACACATAATTAAAACAAATTTTAAATAAAATTTACTAACTTTCTTTCACTCTGTAGTTCATCTTTTTTGTTTTTCACCTCGTAATACTTTCTGTCCAGTTCTTCAACACGAGCTTTAACCTCATTAAGATCTTGGTCCAATTTCTAATGCACATAAAAAAAAATAAATCTTTCAACGATAAGACTCTAGCTTTAAATCCATCTGTTTTCCAGTTCTAGCTTTAAATCCTTATATTACAATTCAGAATTAATTTCTGTAATTTTCCATGATTTGCACTAAAATTGCTAAAGTGGTAAGAAAAAACAGATCTTTAGAGGTCAGCAGCAGCATGGAGACTATGAAGTGACTGGGTGCAAGAAGGACAAAGAAGAAAACAAGATTTATTTTATTGATTCTGATGTTCCAGTCACCTTCGGAACTAAAAGGATCAGAGAATTGGCAGAAATACTCAAAGCCATCATAAGTTACACTATAAAGTGGAATCAAAGAGACCCATTACTGCAATCTGCTTGGAAGTTTGTTCCTTTACAACACAAAAATAATTAGCCTCTGAGACTAAATAGCATTTAGATTGCTGTACAACAATATACTGCATGTTAGCCTTCCATGCCACTCTTGCTAGAATGAAGGTTCTAGCGTGTTCTCCAATAAAGTCAAGTACTGGTACCACTTAGCTGCAGGTACTCTGCTAGTGCAGCATATTTGGAGAACCTGCTAGCGGATGTTCCTCTATCCCCATTGTCTGGAATCAAGAGCTTTCATTTCTTTCAATAGCTCAATGGCTAGGAATTTACTGGTAATAACTTTATGATTCTTAATGTTAGTACTACTATTTTCTGCAGTCTTAAAATCTTTTATTTTTATTGTTCACTTTTCCAGTCTTCAGACCAAATTCTCCGAAACACTTCCATGGTACAAAAAAGCCAGGCAATTATTTCAGCTTGGTCAGAAGAATTTGTGTATGTATTGTTTTCGCGCGCGTGCGCACACACACACACACTTCAGCACTGACAAGATCCTTTTCACTTCCAGAAAAAACAGAGGCTTGAGAGTTGTTCATTGCAGGAACTCTGCCAGTAAAAACAGCCAGAGTGGTATGCCATTTCTCTCACTCAACCAACTACAGAGAATTGCTTGAGTAGCATGGCTCTCTTCCAAAATATGGTTTACACTAGCAGAATACTTTCTTCCTCAGTGTGACTTTGTTCATAAATTTGATCAGGTTTCACATGTATCACCAAGTTCAGTAGATTTATTATGCAACAGAAATTGTAAGGGCTGCATCTGTCAGCACATCAAGCATAATGGCATTAGCAGTGGGCATACTCCCTGCACGGCCACGTAACTGGTTAGAACTGATGCTTCATTTCTATGGCTTCGCCTTACACACAAGAAGTATTAAATAGTCTGGAAAAATGGACAACATTACAACAGACTACCATTCAACCTTGATTAAAGGCTTCAACAAAATAGCCAGCATGTGCTATCAAAGCTGCTGTCAATTCTCCCATCCATAATCAGGAATATTCCTTATCCCTTCATTAATACTTTGCAGTCTGGCTGAACCTTTGGAAAATATGCACGATATCTCAATTGGATAGCAGCACAGGGCAGACCAATATTTTGCTCAACATATGTTCTGCTGTGGCTTTTAGCTACAACACTCGTAGGCCTGGGGTAAAGATCAAATATTTCATCATAAGATAAGACAAAATATAACGTCACTATATAAATGCATGGTACCCAATATAAATGCCCAAACCTTGAATACTGTGTGCAGTTCTGGTCACCCTATCTCAAAAAGATATATTAGAACTGGAAAAAGTACAAAGAAGGGCAACAAAAAAGATTAGAGGAATGGAACCCCACCATCTAAGAAGAGATTCAAAAGACTGGTACTGTTCAATTTAGAAGGGAGATAGGGGGGAGAGAAGACATGATAAATGTCTATAAAATCACAAATGGTATATAGAGGGGAAAGTATTATTTGCTTCATCACATAACAAGAACCAGGGGGTCACACAGTTACATTAATAGACAACAAAACATAAGGAATTACTTCATGCCATTCATAGTCAACCTGTGGAACTCATTGCCAGGGATGTTGTGAAGGTCAAAAGTATAACTGGGTCCAAAAAATAATTAGATAAGCACATGGAGGATAGGTCCATCAATGGTTATTAGCCAAGGTGCTCAGGGATGCAACCCCATTCTCTCAGTGTCCTCAAACCTCTGACTGCCAGAAGTTGGCACTGGACAACAGTGGATGGATCACTTGATGACTCTATTCGGTACATTCCTTCCAAAGCATCTGGCACCGGCCACTGTCAGAAGACAGGATATTGGGCTAGATGGACCATTAGTCTGACCCAGTATGGCCATTCTTATATTCTTATGCAGAGCCCCAGGCGGAGCATTTAGAAGCCTTATAAGGCTGTTGGGCTTAAATCTGTGCAAGACCAATTACAATTCAAGAGAGACATATAAAAACGAAAATCTAATAAAGCTCACAAGGTTGAGAGTGACAACTGATATTTAGCTTTAAACTGAAAACAGTAAAGCATGCATTACTGAAGGCCATAGGAAAAGAGGACCAAAGCTAAGAAACAGGCCTCAAAGACTAAAGTTACACCAGACAACAAACAAAAATATTCATAGAAGCTTTAAAGCCCCAATGTGGAAGTTAAGAATTTATTTTCATAAATAATATCCACGAAGTTGATAACGTATGCAGACTGCCGTTGGCAACATCACAGTAAAAAGGTTTTCCTCATAATTGCAAGAGCTTTGGAGGATAGGATTAAAATTCAAAATGATCTGGAAAAACAGGAGAAATGATCTGAAGTAAACAGGATGAAATTCAATAAAGACAAATGCAAAGTACTCTACTTAGGAAGGAACAATCAGTTGCACACATACAAAATGGGAAACGATTGCCTAGGAAGGAGTACTGCGGAAAGAGACGTAGGGACATAGTGGATCACAAGCTAAATATGAGTCAGTAGTGTAACATTGTTGCAAAAAAAGCGAACATCATTTTGGGATGTATTAGCTTGAGTGTTGTAAGCAAGACACGAGAAGTAGTTGTTCCACTCTACTCCATGCTGATTAGGCCTCAGCTGTAGTACTGTGTACAGTTCTGGGCACATTTCAGGAAAGATGTGGACAAATTGGAGAAAGTCCAGAGAAGAGCAAGAAAAATGATTCAAGGTCTAAAAACATGACCTATGAGGGAAGACTGAAAAAATTGGGTTTGTTTAATCTGGAGAAGAGAAGACTGAGGGGGAACATGATAACAGTTTTCAAGTACAAAAAAGATTATTACAAGGAGGAGAGTGAAAAATTGTTCTCCTTAACCTCTGAGAATAGACAAGAAGCAATGGGCTTAAATTGCAGCAAGGGCAGTTTAGATTGGATATTAGGGACAAACTTCCTGTCAGAATGGTTAAGCGCTGTAATAAATTGCTCAGGGAGGTTACGGAATCTCCATCACTGGAGATTTAAGAGAAGGTTAGACGAACACCTGTCAGGGATGGTCTAGTCAATATTTAGTCCTGCCATGAGTGCAGGGGACTGGACTGGACTAGATGACTTCAAGTCCCTTCCAGTCCTATGATTCTATGAAAATATATCCACTGCATAAATATCCCACACTCTTTATTTAAGTTTGATCCTCCTCCACGTCTTACACCAGAGTTTTAGTGAAGTGAATGATCAGACTCCATAATGGGGATAATTTCTTCTTTTTTTCTAAAGAACTTTTCCTTTAATACTATAGCAGCTCAGAGTACTTGACAGAATTTAAGGAAACTTCTTGGGCACCAGTAGTTCTCTTAGGCATTAGGATTCAGTGTTCTCCAAATTCTTACCCTTCCCTAAAGCATACAGCATCACACAGAAGACTCTGGAAGCAGATGTTTTGAGTACCAAAGTACACATTCATTAAAACACAAGATACTCCCTCTTTTTTTTTTTTTTTGTGTAGATGGAAACTGATTCCTATTGCATGCAAAGTGCTTAGCCTATATTAAGACTTGTACAATTATCTAACAGGGTCCAAAGGAACACTCTCTCAAGCCAAATGCAAAATCCATGCAAGATACATTTGAAGAAATAGTATTTTTGTTTTAAATAAAAAATTAAACAGTAATATTTCTAAGCCTTAAGAAAAATTTTGGCTAAAACTACCCATGAATGTTATTAACTGACAGAAACAATAATACACAGGCATGCTGTTTTAGAGGATGTTCCTGAATGCTGTCTAGCTAATTTCGGTCTTCCTCCAAAATTAGGAAAAAAGAAACATATGGTGCTGAAGAAAAGTATTTGAGAACAGGACTCTAAAATTAGTGTTAGCATGCAAACATTTATAATAGTGCAGGACACAACAACAAGACCCTCTCTTGTCCTTTAGATTTTAAATAAAAATAAAATTCATTCATTGAAACAAATCCAATTATGGACACAGAGTTTAGCCCAGTAGTGGGCAACCTGTGGCCATCAGGGTAATCTGATTGTGGGCCACAAGACATTTTGCTGACACTGACCATCCACAGGCACCGCCCCCCTCAGCTCCCAGTGGCCACGGTTCTCTGTTCCCGGCCAATGGGAGCTGTGAGAAGTGGTGCCTGCAGGCGAAGGGGCTGCAGGGACGTACTGGTCGCCACAACTCCCACTGGCCAGGAACAGAGAATCGCGGCCATTAGGAGCTGCAGGGGGTGGTGCCTGTGGACAGTCAACGTCAGCAAAAAGTCTCGCAGCCCACAATCATATTATCCTGATGGGCCACATGCGGCCCGAAGGCTGCAGGTTACCCACCACTGGTTTAGCCTTCTCTCTCAAAATATCTCTGCAGTAATAACTCAGAGCTCCTTACACTGTATTGCTCCAGGTTCTTCTCTTTATTAGCCTCTGTATCTTCTAAATCTTTGTGTATTGCTGCAATCTGTCGTTTTTTGTCATTGATTGCCTGATCTAGAGACTTCAGTTCCTTTTTAATCCACTTATCCCTTTCTTCTTTGGAAGTAAACTGGCTTCCTCGGCCTTGTTTTGCATAAAGATCTGTTCTTTCCTGGGTAGCTTGTGCTAGTCTAGATAAGAGAGGGGAAAAAAAAGGTTTCTTTATAGTGTGTCAAACATATTTCATTAAGATTTTATTCAGAAGATCTTCAAGAACGAAGTGCTATCAAATTAATTTTAAATCGTTAACAATGGTCAAACGACAATTTGAATTTTTTTTTGCACGTTATACAATCATCTCAGAGAATGCTTTAAAATGAGCAAAGCAATTAAGAGGCACCAATTTACTTTTGTTTTGAATTTTCATTTATTCTCCATGAGTTGCTTTTTTAAAGCTTGAAAACAACTTCCTTTTCACTTATCAAGTTTGCCTATTTCTAACAAGCAAAAGATCCTCACTTCCTTTGTTTCTTCAACAGGGAAACGTCTCTGATGCCTCCTTGTTCACTAGTACAACACTGATTCTTTTAACAAAGCTTTTTAATAAGGTTCTTGAGAAACTACAATTATCTTCAAACACACACATAAGCACCGAATGTGTGCGCTTTTCATTTTATTTTATTTTTTTAATTTGTTGGTGAAAGGGGAATTTCTTTGTAAATAAAAAAAACATTTAGACTCAAATGCATTCTCCCACTTTTTAACAGCTGTAATGTATATACAATTTTCATTATATATTGCTTTATTCCTTGCTCATTCTAAAACGGTTTAATTCCTTGTATGGTGAGCCACAGACCTAGCAATTCCTCGCTCTTCTTTTTCTTTTACACTGTTGAATTTGGGTTCCGTTTCAGCTAGTTCTTTCTGCTTCTCCTCAATTTTCTCAAGAAGCTTCTGTCTCTCCTTTAATAGTCTTTTCTAAAAGTAAAAAGTAATATTTAATACCAGTAACTTAGTAGATCAACTTTGCTGAATCATTAGTGAACATAGTAGGTTATTTCTGGAACATATTTTAATATTTGTAAAAATGCTAGATGGACTCCACTGCTTATCTGACACTACGCTGCTTTGACACATGACAGTAGGTTCAGGAGCAACCTTGAATCAGCAAGGTTTGAGAAGGTGCAGCTACACTAGGAGGGTAACAAATATCAGTACAGGTCAACCAGTTGTACTTAATGCTACTATACTGAATAATCTTCTTTCAGATGATTCACAACATCCTCCCTTTAGTATTTACCATATGATTGAAAAAGATGAGGACAACAGCTACAGCTAGTTTATTTTACATTATGGGGGCAGAAAGAAATAATTGATCTATTATTGTGTTTTACAGCACTCAAAAGTGTGTTACACACTTCAGGGCACAGAACTCTTGTATTGTTGTGAAGTTCTTGCAGTGTAATTAAATCATACATCTATTAGTAGGTGTCATAATACCTTAGTACTGCTACTACACGCATAAGTTATAGCCAAAAATGTGATCCATACACAACACTGAATTTGTACATTTTATTCTTACAGTTGCTTCTCACCCTTTGTTCACTGTTGCCAGCTAGTTCATCTTGCAAATCCTTAGCTTTAAGTTCTAATTTGGTCCTCTGCTTAATCTGCTCCTGTCTCTCAGCACTGAGTTGTTCCTTCTCCTCTTTCATCGCTGAAATCTTTGTTTTCAGTTCTCGAACTTGTCGTTCAATATCCTACACAAACAGAAGTATGTAATATATGTTATCAAACACACAAACCATCTATCAGCTTGATCTAATCCATATTTCAGTACCCATTAAGGGAATTGGCACAAGACAGCTTCATTATTTAACCATTAAGATTAAAGAGAATGTGAAGAATATGAGAAGAAAAGAAAATTTGTCACTACAATATGAAGTCCAAAAAACTTGAAAATTAACCTTAAAAATAAGTTGGATTGTTTAATTTGCTTTAAAATTTAGGAACACCCACCCATAGGGTAACAGATTCCTAGGCCAGAGGAGTCTGTTGTGATCATCTAGTCTGACCTCCTGTAAAATACAAGCCATAGAACTCTCTCAAAATAATTCCTTTTGAATTAAAGTACATCTTTTTAACTAGCCAGCCTTGATTTATAAATGGCCAGTGATAGAGAATCCACTACGAGATTCTGTAAACTGTTCCAATGGCTAATGACACTATGTTAAAAATGTACACCTTATTTTCAGTCTGAATTTGCATAACTTCAGCTTCCATCCATTAAATTGGGTTATACCTTTCTCCCCTGGACTGAAGAGATTATTATTAAATATTTGTTCCCTATGTAGATACCTGTAAGATTCAACAAGTCACCCCTTAACCATCTCTATGTTAAGCTAGGTAGCTGAATTCTTTGAGTCTATCACTACAAGGCATGTTTTCTAATCCTTTAATCATTCTCATCGCTCTTCTCTGAACCCGCTCCAATTTATCACTATCCTTCTTGAGCTGCGGACACCAGAACTGGACATAATGTTCCAGCAGTGGTCGCAACAGCGCCAAATACAGACTTAAAATAACCATTCTACTCCAATTCGAGATTCCCCTGTTCATGCATGCAAGGATCACATTAGCTCTTTTGACTACAGAGTTGCATTGGGTGCTCGCATTCAACTGATAAAGCACCACAAACTGCAAATCTTTTCCAGGGTCCTGATTCCCAAGATAGAGTCCCTCATCCTGTAAGTATGGCCTACATTCTTTGCTCCTAGATGTATATATTTGCATTTAGGCATTTTATTTGTATGGGACCAGCTTACCAAGCAATGTAGATCAGTTTGTACCACTGACTTGTCCTTCATTATTTACCACTCCTCAATCTTTGAGTTGTCTGTAAACATTACACGTTATGATTGTGTTTTCTTCCAGGTCATTAATAAAAATGTTAAATAACATAAGGCCAAAAACCGATCTCTGAGGGTCCCCACTAGAAACACACTCAATGATGATCCCGCATTTACAACTACATTTTGAGACCTATCAGTTAGCCAGTTTTCAATCCATTTACTGTGTGCCATGTTAAATTTTCTGTTGTTCTAATGCCTCACAGAAGTCTAAAAATATTAGATCAACACTACCACCTTTATAAATCAAACCTGTGATCTCATAAAATATATTATATACCTCTACCCCAATATAATGCTGCCCTCGGGAGCCAAAAGAAATCTTACTGCATTATAGGTGAAACTGCGTTATATCGAACTTGCTTTGATCCGCCGGAGCGTGCAGCCCCCCGTAGCGTTGCTTTATCGCTTTATATCCAAATTTGTGTTATATCGGGTTGCATTATATCGGGGTAGAGGTGTGTATATATATGTTGAGGTGTGTACACACACACACACACAGCACAAATTGGTTTGACAGGATCCATTTTCCTTTGATTGGCATTAAATAATCAATTAACTCCAAAAAGTCTGTGTTTAAATTCACTCAGATTTGAGACATCAGACTGAAATATTCTCACACAAAGTGACCCAAAAGACTTTTCAAAGAAATTAGACTACATATAGTCAATGCTCATTTTAGTATACTGCTTCTAGATTTTACCTCCATTTTATCTCTAGCATCTTGTTGTGCATCTCTCAGCTGCCTTGATTTTTCTCCACTTGTCTCTCGTTTGGCAGAAAGCTGTACAGAAAGAATATTGCTCAATTAATAAGTTCCTTTTTGTAATCACTCATTGACTCAGAAAGACAATGTTAATTCAGTACATTAATAAGCATAAAAGTTTCACAATTTAACTATTCTCTTTAGGATAAGTAAATGTGCATACCAAACTATGTAAGTTTAAATATTAAGTGTCCGTAACAAAGGAAATATGTAATGAAGGGTAACAAGAAGCTTTACCTCATCAAGTTTAGCACGTGTTTCATTGAGTTCCTGGTTATAAATGGTGTATTCTAATGCTCTCCTCATTTTATCCCACTTCTGATACTGAGCAAGCTCTTCTTTCTCCTCTTCCAGGGTATGTAATCGCTCTTCAATGTACTTCAACAACTCATTGATTTTCTCCCGTTTACCCTCTTTGGAAAACGAGAAGCAAGACAAAGATAGCAACAAAATTATTATAATATTCAGAATCCTTGTTTTTCTTTTAACATCATTCTCTTATCTTTGACTCATAAGCAAAGCTTTTGATTTGAAAAAACAGATTGACTGAAATGAAGATCTAGGTCTGGAATTAACTTTCAGATACATCCTCTTTCCAAAAATTCCTATCTTCCAAGGCTCATGCTATTCCAACTCTAGTTCTGTTTCTCAGTAGGGGATAGTTAATAGGCAACTGTTCTGAGCACACATGTAACAGAATGAAGTCATTGCTGGACTTTGCCAAAAATATTATATGCGGGTATTTTCAGGAATCAAGTATAAAAAATTGAAAGCTCTATTTATAAAGCTACCGCACTCTAAGTCTGAGCTCTAACTGAGTCTAATATAAATTCCATGTCTCACAAGTACAAGGTAATTTAAGTCAATTCAAATGTGTGTTCTACAAGTTCACAATCCAGAAATCTAACAAAGATAATTAAATTTCAAATGAAAGTTCAGTCAAAAGACCACACAAACTACAGACATCCTCTTCCATAAAGTAAAGGGAATGGAGTGATGTAAAGGGACGCTAGGAGCCCTGGATCTAGCTGGGGGACAATTTCACCAGTGCAGAAACTGTAGAATACAGTCACGGGCTGCCTTCTGGGGACCTCCTCACAAACTCTGGCAGAAGGACCATACTGGGGTGGAGAAGTGTGCCAGTGCAAGGCAAGTGGGTGTGTCTTTTAGGTAACAAAGACTACAGACTCCCAAGAGTCAACAGGTTCAGCGCCTTTTATACTGCCAGTTGTGTAGAGCAAAATAAAACCACTAATTTAAACAGATCGCTAAAAAGAAGAAGAAAAGTGGGTGCCGGCATATTAATGCATGCAGTTGAGCTACAATGTCCAAGATACAAGATTCACTCCAATGAAGCTAAAGCAGATCCCAGAAGGCATCACATCTATGTCTAGAAAAGGGAGCTGGTGTGCAACTTGTGGCTCAATCCATTAAACACCAGCACCAAAAGGGAAAAAATCTATCCACTTCTACAGAAGCTAGAATACAGATAAAATTTACTACAATAAAGAACATTTTGGAGATACAGAGGGCAATGGGTTTCAGCAAACTAGTCTACACTACCATAAAGTAACAGCTCCTGAAAGAGGCAGGAGAATATGCAAATTATGCAAACAAAATTTTCATGGGAAATTGATTAAATACATAACCATCATTTCTCAAACAGTTCTCTTGAGCAGTTGATGAGGACTTTGAATAATCATGTCAATATGCTATTAAACAGAGTGTTTTACAGGCTTTCCTGAATGAATATCAAGCTGCACTGAAGAGTCTAATTATTTAATACACAGTTTTTTAAGCCCGGTATAAATACAACTAAATTGCATAAATGAGCCAATCAACTTTCAAAAGCTTTAAAGAAAGTCAGGAATTTTCAATAAACTAGATCAGTATTTTTGCCTCTGTAGGACTGTATGATTGCACAGATTTGTGCTTTCTAAAAGCACTCTTGTCATCTACAAATTAGCAACATACATCAAAAGTACCGGGCAGGTACTATTTTGGATGACGTAAAGATGGTTGTGTTTAAATTGACTTCGGTGTTAAATTCTAATACAAATAGATACCACAGGTCATTTTCAATGCATGGCGATTTTTGATACGTCTGAAAAATAAACGATAATTCTACTTATATCAAAGGTTTTTGTAAGTTAAAAAAAAATTACATTTAGTCAACATGAAGATCATGAAAGACAAAGGCCAGACAATTTGGAGATAGAGCTGTTAGTCCATTGAGTATTCCTGGATTGTTGGTGTTGTTTATTTGTTTTGGATGTACACATTGAACCTCTCTAGTCTGGCACCCTCGGGAACTAACTGGTGCCGAACCAGAGAATTTGCCACACCCCGGGAGGTCAATGCAGAGTGCCAGCAGATCTCCACAGGCGTGGAAAGTAGAGATGTGGGAGGGTGCTACAGCACCCCCAGGCTTTTAGCCTAGCGTGGCCCCCAGCCACCGGTACCCTGCCCAGGGACTCTGATGCCAGCCCCAGGTCCTCCCCCTCCCTCCCAGAGCTTGAACGCCATGAATCAGCTATTTGTGGCACTCTGGAAGTGCTGGGAGGAGGAGGAGTTGATAAGCATGGGGGAAGGGGGGAGCTTGGCCGCAGTGGATGCTCTGCACCCACTAATTTTTCCCCGTGGGTGCTCCAGCCCCAGAGCACCCACGGAGTCGGCACCTATGCCGGACGACAGATATTGCTGGACCAGGGAGTGCCAGGTTAGAGAGGTTCAACCTGTATAAGAAAATGGACAAGGTAGGGAGATGAGAGGGAGAATGAGAGAAAGGCATCAGAACATGAACTGAAAGTGTAACCAGCGGCCAGGTACTCCCCAGCATAATGAGACCAAATTCCATGTCAATCACAGCTAAATCCAGCTGCAACACTGATCTATTCTCTTCCCACTCCCCACCACAAATGCAAACAACTATGGATCACAGTTGAAGTCATCCCTGCTGTAAAAGCAGTCAATCAGTTCGGGGGGTGTTTTGTTTTTTGTTTTGTTTTTTGGCATAATGCTCATCAGGCAACCTAGCTCCAGTTCCCAGGCCTTGAATACTCTGATATGGTCCAGGCAGCCAAAATCTCAGAACATTTCCCCCTTCCCCATGTATACCAGAGAAGGGATCAGCTAGGAGCCATTTCCACAGATTTGGCTCCTGGACCTCAGCTGTTCTGCTTTTCAGGCAGTTCAGCATGCCAGCCTGCACGGCTAGATCCCACACTCTTTAAGTAAAAATTAGGCTCTAATTCTGGCTCCATGAAACAGTGCAGGGAGAACACTCAGTAATCCAAGTAACTCCCACTCATGGGGAAAGCTAGAGAACAAGAGACAGCTGCAGACAGGACCATCTAGGGCAAGAAGATAGAACCAAACACTGGAAGTCTGTTTATAGCAAGAGAGAATTCCATTGTAAAAATAATTTGATTTCTGTGGCATCTTGGAAAAAAGTGTCAAATTCTGCATTTGTGGAGTCCACAGGTCCCCGACTGAAATGAACGGGAAAGTTCACAAAAGTTAGAACTATAGTTCCAGGATTCCTGCAGACTCAGGAAGACATCAATGCCAGTTTGCATGCTCAAGTTATGTCCACAAATAAAGGCTAGAAATGTAACTTTTAAAAAGTGAAAATTGACTCTGGAGCTCGGAGCAAATTTCATGGCTGAAGAATATATGATGCTCTGACCCTAATTTTGAATTTTCTGGCTTTAAGTTTGTAAGCACCAGAACCCAAGTTTTGTTTTTTTTTAAATATTATTTATTTTAGCAGTGCCAGTGGATAAAAATTTTCCCTCCCACTGCTTTGGTGCAGAACGCTGGGTACTGGTTAACTGCTACCTGCAGCCTAGCAGTAGGTTACATGTGTAGATGTTCTATAGAGTTTGTGACGCCCTTTGGGAAAATTTGAAGTGAAAGAAAAAAAAATGTAAAATAATTTAAATTATTAAATTTATTAAACATTTACAAATTAAATCAAAGAATTAATTTTAACAAGTTATAAACCCTTGAAATTAGTGCAACTACTGTGGCATGAACCAGGACATTCCTTATATAAAAGAAACAGGAGATAAAGAATTATTTTTACCTGTTTCTTTCATTAAGGAAATACTTTCTTCTTTGCGCTCATCGTACACTCTAGTACCAGCTACTTCTCTTAACAACTTCAGTCTTTGAGAGTCAGGAGCTGTTGCCATCTGGTTGATCTAAGAATTCAAGAAAACAAAGTTATAAGATTACATTTTGAACTTCATGTTCCTTATAATGTTCAACATCACATAAGAGATCTATTACGGGGCATGTCTCTGATAATTGTTTAATTACAGCAGAACTTAATTAATTCTCACTTCATTTATCAACAAACCTGTAACTCTTTCCAGTTAGGTATCATGCGCTTAAAATCAGGCTAGTATGAAACATTCAGCTGAAAACCCATCCTGCCAATTTCTGATATGTACTTGCTTAGGGATACAATTCTTCAGGACTGGGTTTTTTCAGGAAGATTAGAAATTCTAATTTACCCTATTTTCCTCCTTTTGAGACATCAATTACTTTTTAAGACACAGGAAGTTGTATACTTTTATGATTCTGCTTGTAATTCATTTTTATTGATTTTCAAATGCTAACAGACTTTACTGAAACCCAATATAAGTTAGTATTTCTTGGACTTCCAAGGGAGAAAATATATCAGCTTAACCGATTTTCACAGAAACTCAACTATGAGCATTAATATTCTGCTGCAGCAAAACCACCTCATACTTTCCCTATCTCCAGAAGGGCATGTACTTCAACGTATTATGTCAAAAAAAAAAACAAACCAAAAAAAAAACAAACCACAACCCTCAGCTCACATTGCAGTCATGTTTCATACCACCAGCACATGGCTCTCTAACATTACTGAAACTGTGTATGGGCTTTAAGTAATTAATACTGTGTCAGGTTCACTATTGTTCACTAGAATTTTCACCACTCTTCATAAGAATTTTAATTGCTGCATCTTTATGGTATGCTTGTAGATAAATGTTTTCAATTCATACAGAGCATGACTTTGACTTTTAACCTACGATAGGATCCATGTGGGCTGACTGCTGCATTAGCACAGAGTTACTTTCTAACTCAAGTTTTTTTTTGTTCCTCAATTTGGGAAATTCAGTTGTATAGTAAAAACATATCCTGTGTTGTTAAACAGGAATTATTGATATTGCTCTTATTTTTCCAGTTTTTCCTCATCAGTCAAGTACTTGCAGATAAAACAAGTTTTTCAGTAATTGGTCAAGAGACTATTTTTAGGATTATGAAGTCAAAATCATGAATATAGACAGTTGGCAGATTCAGCCGTTAGACAGGATATTAAACATGTCTTGCCTCACAATGAAAGTCAAACAGGTTCAATATTGACAATTCTGTAAAACAAGTTTCCAAAATTTTCTGAACTGGAAAATATAATGTATAAAAGTACAAACAAAAAATGGTTCTAATTATTTTCAGGGCTCTTCTTGGAAGTCAAGGATTTTGAAAGCTACACTGATGCACGTTATGATTGAGTTTTCTCTGTACTTAAATAAAGCTGATAGATTACAGCAACATTATATGCAGGAACACTTATAAAATAGGTGCTGCTAATTAGAATGATGGAGGAGTACAGAATTACTTTTCTTTCTAATTATGACTTTATTTCTATATAAAGGAGCTGTACCTGGAGGAATCATTTGCAAAATAAGAGTGCTCAAGAACTAGTCATTTCTATATTGTTTAAAAGTAAAAAGAAAGCCTAATTATTCACTTGCAATAATTAAGTTAAATTGTAGTCCTCCAAAAAGTCTGAACTGTCTTTATAAATGAGTGATTTAATTCTGCTTTTTGATAACCACTCTTACCTTTCCTTGTTTGACAATATAGTAGGGATTACTGCGAGAAAACCCAGCACTTTCAAGAAGGTTCATCACATCATTTTTCCTGTAAATAATATTTCTCAAATAGTAAGTATACTTTTAAAAAACTACATGACAAACATGACTCAAACAAATTCAGCAAAGCAGTACTAAACCTACACATATGAACACAGCAGGTGGTACATGCTCTCCATTATGGTAGCTGTTCAAAGAAGTTTCTGTATATGATACTATCTAATCATGTACTAAAACCTAAAGTGATAAACAATGAGAAAATAAAAACAGAAAGAAACTAAGCAAGACATATGGGGCTGGAAAGAGATTACAACTAAGAAAGGCACCTCATACCAACAGCGGCTAGTACAGGTAACAGAGACACTGACGCCACAAAGAATTATTTGGAATTTAGCACAAGATTTTGCTTCTTTTCTCCTCATTTGCAGTTATTAAAAGCAAGTTGCTGAGGATTATATAATTAATGCAACAGCATTCATGCTATCCAATACTTAGTTAGCTCAGCTGATGACTACTAAACACCCAGAGGAAGTGATATGGAAGTATGACAATTTGCAAGAGCAGAGACATCAGCAAGTGTTAACCACACTGAAAAGTGAGTTGTCAGAAAATTTGTAAAGGTACAGTTTAGTTTAACATAGGTATTTTAAAATAAAGTATCATATGCCAATATCGCTCATAATATTAGAATTTTACACTTAGTTTCTTTTAAATATGGTAAAGAGGAATCTACTAGTTTTACCGGGCAATTTAAACACGAAGACATACTAAGAATAAAAGAGGTATTAGTTCTGGCTTTGCTGGGCAACTTTGTCTTCATGCCTGAACAATAAAACTTAAACAAGAGAAACAAGATATTCAATTTCCTTTTCTCTAAGCCAAGTTTAAAAAAGGATTTGTTACTGCCAATGCATTCCTGTGGCTTAACTCACTAATCTTTCAACACTGGAGGTTAAAAGTCAAATTTTGGTAGCCAGAAGTGAAAGTAGTCTTTTCGAGACCCTACTTATTCACAGAATCCCTTGTTCCATTAATCCAGCAAGATTCGAAGTGTCCAGTCAAGAGAAAGAGATGCCTGGAATAACGGATGAGAACCGAGTACTGGCAAAGCAAGTTAGAAAAAAATACACAGTGCCCCCGCTATGACTGCCTCAAGTTAGTAAAATCAATCCTCACTTTTATGAGCACTCAAATTCATCTTTCAGTGTAAAAAAAAGATTTAGAAAAACTTTTAAAGTTTACAAGTGATAAGAATGGCCCCTAAACTTGACAGCCTTCAATTCTTGCAACACCAATTGGGGAAGCTAAATTCAGATACAGGAAATAACTCAAGTGATTTATCATTTAACCTTCCATGAGTAAATAAAGTTCCATGAAAAAAGTGTGTATACACACACATGCACTCTCATAAAATCTCTCTACTGGATTCAATAGGCGGAAGGGAGTATTGCTGTTTGTATGCAAGTTGGAGTCTGTTTTGAAATACTCTTATCACTTCATAAAGATTTGTTTTTTCAATAACTATTTTCTTCGTATACAGATCATGTACAGGAGTTTGAGAGCACAATCTGAGACCCCAGCCAAGGTGCTCCACATCGCCACCAATCATACCAAATATGCCTCTCTCTGGTTGGCAGCCGTACATTCCTGGTGGCAAAGAAGGATAGGAGAAGGCTTTAAGGGCATAAATGGTTGGGATCAGAGGACTGGGAATGAAATTCTGTGCTATTTACAACCTGTACAATTCCACTAACTTCACAAGATAGTTGTGTCGAACAGAAGTCAGTGCAGTTTGGTGCTAAAGCAGAGAACTCTGCCTTTGAGGAGATGGGTGGGGAAAGAAGATGGAACTACTTTGTGGAAGTTTGAGGTATGCTAGTCATATGTAACTTAAAAACTACTGAATGCCATGTGCCTAGGAAGAAAAAAAAAATAGTTAAAGAAAAAAACTGGCATATAAAAAAAAATTTCAAAACAAATTCCAATTTAAAAATAGAAAAGTATTGTTCCTTCCATTGAATCTAACGGAGTTATTCCCTTCCTGTCCTTCAGCCTCAACATACAAGCACTGGCAGGAATAGTGAACTTCCTGCTAGGCCTAATCCCACTGAACAGCCCTATTGGTTAAGAATTATTCTTGAAGTAAGTATTTGTAGAATGAGACTCCTAACTTGCCATGCAGGAAATGGCTTCTTCACATTCAAACTGTACAAACGGTAAATATTTAAATTTCAAAATAAATGTCAATTCAGTATTTGAAAAAAAGAATGGTGACTTTTGGAAATACACAGAAGTTTTCTTTTATGAAATCAAATGGATATCAAGTTCAACCTACTCACAGTTCAGATATTACATAAGGACTAAATAAAGATTTATTAGCTGACTATCGGTATTAAATATTGCTGGCAAAGGAACTCATATATTATAAATTAATTCAATCTAAAGGTATAAACAAATACATTCTGAATGATTCCACCACACTTTACAATATTGTATATTCAGTTCATTTTGGGGAGGAAAAGAAGTACCTACGTCACCATTTTCTTGTCTAAGAAATATTGGTCCTTTTTGGCTCCAATAACTCTGCGAAGCGAAACTTCCTCTTTATCAATCTTAAGAAAACAAAAAAGGACAAATTTAACTACCTGTGACAGTCATTTATGATTAACCCACAGTATTAACAGTATTTTCCGCTAAGACTGAACCAAAAGAGAATTGCTTTAATGAAGATTCAGATAACGAAGAAAGTATTCTAAAGAGAAGATGTGTTTTCTAGAAAAGTTTTTTAAAAACTTACTGGTAACCTGTTGTCTGAGTTGTCAAAAATAATTTCCACAAATGCTGAAATAACACGAGGACCTGTGCCTTCCTAAAGAAAAAAAGATATTTATTTTTGTTAGATTACTCCCTCTTTAAACTGATTTTTAAAATGTATATTTTTCTTGATTTCTCAAAGACTCCAAAGTATTTATATACACATACTTATCTGACAATTTTCAAACTTACATTTCTGAAAATAAAACTTGAGAAGCATATAGCTCAAAAGGTCGTATGTACATTGTGTCCTCTGTCTACAGTGCAGGAATTATGTAAGATGTATAATTGTGTACCAAAAGAGTATCATATCCAGTTTTCTGTTGCACTGTTGTACACATTTAATGAGGTTGAAGATATGGCATTCCAACTATTTTTTTTTAAAAATCAAACACCAATAAAATTGGTAATTTGTAGTATTGCAACTTTATTGACTGACTGTATTAGGAAACAGTTAGGTCTATAAACTGAAAAGAACACTGAAATGCATATGAGAATTTTGTACTACTTATTTAGGAAATTAGTGGTTCCCTTGCCATGTTACAAAAAGGCAAATTATGTTCATTTAAAGCAAAATAACTTTTGCCAGGAGGCAGAGAGGAAAAGTTGCTATGCACACTTTCAACAACAGCTGTTTTTAAGTATTTGCATTTCAGTGAGTTGCCTACTTTACAACAACATAATACTTTAACACATATTACATCATTTTGTTTTGTTTTAACGTATCTTCACTTACATGTAACAAAGCCAGTCTCTGCTCTGGGCGAAGATGACTAAACTCATCACTAAGGACAAACTGAATTGCTGTAATAAAGAGAGGAAAAAAAGTAGTAGTACAAAAGGTCTGTCTTTTCTTTTAAGAGCAGTACTCAGTATGTTCCTTTATAGCCAAATTGTATCCTGCTTTAGTTCATATATTATGAGTAATATGCAAGCATTAAATCACAGTGTCTCATTTTTTAAAATAAACTGTTCTTGGATCCTGTCATTTGGCCTTGTCTATTTGGCCTTGCTCTGAAAAGTGTTCCATTGTTGCCAACCCCAGAGCAATGAACTGCTGAAATAATAGTAATGTAAACAAGTATCTGAGAGCCACCAGGATTTGTACCATGCCACGTAGACCTGCTTATAGCAGGTTAAAATACACAGTGCTTAAAAATCCAAGAGGCACTTGGAGCTTTGTATATACTAATACTACCACCACAGCTGCTATCAGTTGAGCAACACTGGTATTAGAAAAGGTGATAAATATTTCCAAAAAAGCCACATGTAGATGTAGCCTCAAGACAGCATAAGTGATAGTAAGCAATCTACACTATATTGCTAGTCCCACAAGTTAGTCAAAAATGATAAAGCACAATGGGGAAGCGTTACAACTGCCAAAGACTCACAAAAGAGCTACCTGAGCTTACCTAAATACTCTGGTGTTTGTTTTTATATGACACAGGGTATGTCTACATCTACAATTTTGCAGCGCTGGTTGTTACAGCTGTATTAGTACAGCTGTATAGGGCCAGCGCTGCAGAGTGGCCACACTTACAGCAACCAGCGCTGCAAGTGGTGTTAGATGTGGCCACACTGCAGCGCTGTTGGGCGGCTTCAAGGGGGGTTCGGGGAACGCGAGAGCAAACCGGGGAAGGAGACCAGCTTCGCCGCGGTTTGCTCTCGCGTTCCCCGAACCCCCCTGCAAACCGCAGGGAAGGAGACCTGCTTGCACGGGGGTTCGGGGAACGCGAGAGCAAACCGGGAAAGGAGACCAGCTTCGCCGCGGTTTGCTCTCCGTTCCCCAAACCCCCCTGCAAACCGCAGGGAAGGAGACCTGCTTGCACGGAGGTTCGGGGAACGCGAGAGCAAACCGGGGAAGGAGACCAGCTTCGCCGCGGTTTGCTCTCGCGTTCCCCGAACCCCCCTGCAAACCGCAGGGAAGGAGACCTGCTTGCACGGAGGTTCAGGGAACGCGAGAGCAAACCGGGAAAGGAGACCAGCTTCGCCGCGGTTTGCTCTCGCATTCCCCGAACCCCCCTGCAGACCGGGGAAGGAGACCTGCTTGATTACCAGACGCTTTCTCAGGTATGCTGGGATACCTGCTTATTCCACGGAGGTCAAGAAAAGCGCTGGTAAGTGTCTACACTTGATTACCAGCGCTGGATCACCAGCGCTGGATCCTCTACACCCGAGACAAAATGGGAGTACGGCCAGCGCTGCAAACAGGGAGTTGCAGCGCTGGTGATGCCCTGCAGATGTGTACACCTCCTAAGTTGCAGCGCTGTAACCCCCTCACCAGCGCTGCAACTTTGTGATGTAGACAAGCCCACAGACAACTTAGAGTTTACTCAGTTAAAAGTGTTAAAGAAAGTCGCTGGTACTACATTTGCCTGATTTTCCCCATCTTCCTATTTTTAAAGATTTCCCCACCCCTGCCCCCCTTTTGCAATGTAAAAGACACACAAAAGGGAAACTGAATATTAAATAAGTGCATAATGTAAAACTGAAAAAAAAAGTGTATGGTTTTTCACTCAGTCATTTAGTTGTTACATGTAGCAACAGTAATACGTACCATAGAAAAAGTTACTTTTCCCAGATCCATTTCTTCCCACTAAATATGAAAGGCAACAAAAAGTTATAAATTCAGAAGTTTTCAGGAATTTAAATAAAAAGTAAATAAGTGGTATGGCAATACATTAAACTTTGGCAATGAATTTAAGAATTCAACTTTAGCAGACCTAGACAAAATACAACCTTCTAGGAATCAAACCACCTTTTAGCAGGATGGATCAGGGAGTCATTACCTGAACAAGACAGAATGGCGCCTAGCCCCAGTTCCCTCCCGCCCCACAACCGAGACATTACTGTGATCTAAAAAACCTATGAAAGAGCATTTTATACCCAAAACAGTTATGATATTAAATCAATCTGGATCATCATCATCATCTGTATTTTTACTACTAACTTTTGGCTAGGTTACATCGGTTTTAATCCTGGATCCATTTCTTAGATTCCTCAGTTTAAATCCCATATATTTTACAAGAGTAGATTTATGTCTATATGCTGAGACCGAGCCCACACACAACATATCTAAGTCCTCAACTTGTCAGTTGCAAAGAAATGAATGAATCAGCAAGAAGAGTACAGCTTTAATTATATTTCAAGTATCAAAACTATTGGTATAAGCCAACAGGTTTACACCAATACACATACAATAGTTTCATATAATCAAATCAACACCTGTGAATAGTCCTATCACATTGATATGATATTTTAAGAGAGAAATAATGGTAAGACTACATTCTTCTTTTAAAAACAAACATTGTCTGGATTTTTTTTTTTTTTAAACTCTCATTGGAGACTCAAGATGCATGCGACATGAGCAGGCACAGTGACATTTTACATGCAACTATGCCAATACACTTCCATTCTCACCCACAGTTACAGTTTGGTTACACAGCCTCTTCTGACCACACTTAAATTAATGTTGTAGTTTTATTACATGGCTGAAAATTCACTGACAACTAAAGAAAAAAAAACTCAGTCCTTTAAGAAAATAAATTCTTAGAGTCATTTTCCATTCAACAACTAGAATCACTGAATAATTAAATAAGATGGGTTAGTGAGGGCTAGAGCAGTCTGATGGTAAAACTACACACAACTCTGGAAGGACTAAATATTCTATTTAAAACAGCAACAAAGGGAAATGAAAACCAACTCATATTTATAACTCAACACAAAGGGACAAATGCACTTTGGAAGTTTCACTTGGAAATAACTAAGGAGTTAAACTAACGTACAGTACACGATCAATCATCCAGTAGAAGTGATTGGTTATATAGTAAAATTACTACTAAAACATTAAGAATTATATTATTTTAAACATACAGTACTCCAATTGTATGAAATTATTTTCTCAGAAATAAAGTAAGAGCAAACCATTGCTAACTGCCCTGTACTGCTCTAAAGGAAACCAATGTGTTTACCAGTCAACAAAAACAATTTATATAGCTAAATGTAAACAATTAACACTTAAGAATGCAGTTTGACTGGGAATTTTTTTAAGCCAGTATTGTTCTATGACCTGTTGCAAATAACTGTATTTTAGTTACACGTTAGGAACATAATGGGGAAAATAAATACAAACTTGTTCCAATTTGAGGACAGGTGGTATCCTTAAATGTTTTCTATGAACAAATGGTGTAAATAATAATCCCTTTTTTATAATTGGTCACAGTATATGCAGTTCTTAAAGATAATTTTTATAACTCAGCCCTTTAAATATACAATTAAATTACCAACAGCTCATTTCTGCTAGATTTTGCACTTTGGTATATAATAACACTTGAAGCATTAAACATTATTTGACCACAATATTACTACTAATTTTTTGACATTTTTCTTTCAAGTCTGTCAGTTTTAAGTGGCAGAAAATATAACACCCCTCAAAGTATTTTAATCAGGCTGAACCTTAGGAAGTATCACCTGACATCCAGAATATAATTCATGAGACACAGTTCTTCAAGTATTCTGCAACCCTGATCCTACAGCAAGCTCCATGCAAGTGAACCCCTGTGTCTGTGTGCAGCCTCACTGACTACGAAGGAGCTCTGCACAGGTGGAGGGATCAACCCCTATACCGAATCTTACTGCAAGATTAGCACCAATGAACAGTCATTATGGCAAAATTAAAATTAAATTATCTGCAAATCATAATAATTTTATTTGTTGCAAGTAGAAAGGGTCCTGTAATACTGGAGAGAACAATTTCAAATTTAGTCAATATGTACATAACTGCCTCTGAAATCTGATAGGCTATCAAAAATCATAAAGACCACTGACTTGACCCTTGATCAAAAATAATGTGGTTATGCTAGTTCACACTGTAATATGTTTATAACAACTTACCAATGACATTGTGTTTTGAACTGAAAGGATCTACAATAGTTTGATCTCTGTAGCTTCGAAATCCCTGAATGATCACCTGAGGGATAAACAAGTTAAATCTTAAAAATAAAGGAAACTACCATATATACTCGTCCATAAGCCAAATTTTTTTAGTAAAAAAGTGAAGCACCAGACACAGGGTAGTTCATGTGTGTTTGTTTTTTTAAAGAGGTATAAGAATTTAAATTTGTAAATCAAATAAATAGGTTTCTATTTTTTTTAAATCACAATACATACAGTCATTTTTCATTCCAGTCCTGCAGTTAAGATCCAAGCACATTTTAAGAAATTAAGGGTGAAGTTTTAAAAAAAATTAAAAAAAAATTCTCACCCCAATATTAGTTTATGAGTAGCTTTTTTTCTTTCACAGAAGGTACACTTATACACATCTAGGTCAAATAATAATAAGGAAATAATAAGGAAATATTCAAAAACTCAATCTTGCTGTCACAGCATAAAGAAACATGAAAAGATGTACTTACAATGACAGATTAGAGCTAAGCCCTTCACTTTTTTCTAAAGTTAATTTCGTACTCCAATCTGCATATTTAGCATAAGAGTGCAACTTGCAAGCTCTAAGCAGAGCAGTGGCTGCATGTAAAAATTATAGATAGCAGACCTATTTCTATGTAGGAAGTAGACAAATATGCTCAGTAAGCTTTTTCAGTGTGTAGTGCTAAAACTAGTAAGATTAAAACCTCTCAGTGTTAAGCAGTCTGCTAGTTTCACATGGAAATTAGTCTTCCTTTTCTACCATTTATGTTAGCCTTTTTGTGAAAATGTACAAACTATTGCTCATTATTTACATGGTGCTAGTAGTCCAAGTATTTTCCAGACAGGAAGAAAATTTATCCAAATGAGCTCATTTGTCCTAATGAGCTCACCTAATACACAGGCACAAAAGCTACAGGAAAGGGATTAACTGAAGGTGAGGGACAAATCAGTAAGTTCAGAAATATCTCTCAGATATATTAGAGAGACAAGATGGGAGCAGTAATATCTTTTATTGGACCAACTCCTGCTGGTGAAGAGACAAGCTTTCACTGCACAGAACAGCTCTTCAGGTCTGGGAAAAGTACTCAAATTGTTAAGCGTAAGTACTTAACATATACTCTAAAGGAGCATTCAAGTTGAAGTGTCCTGTAACAGCCCAGCAGTCATAGGACAAAAAAGGGAGTTAATAGTTTACAGATTATTGTAATAAACCATAAATCCAGTGTCTTTATTAATCCCATGATTTTTAGTGTCTACCAGTTAGGAATTTAAGTTCCCAGGCTCATCTTTTGAAGATGTTGTGCAGGTTTCCTTTGAGGATGAGAAATGAGAGGTCAGATACAGAGTGATAATTTTGTGAAAAATATTTGCTCACAGGTGACACGGAGCTTTTGTCTTATATTTCTGTGTGAGTTCATTAAAGTGCATACTAATTGTCTGGTTTCACCCACACATTTGTTATTGAGACATTTAGTGCAAATGTTATGATAGGCACGTATAGGACCCATGGATCTTGAAAGGTGTATTATGGGAGTAGGGGGTAATGATCATTGTAGCAATGTAGATATGTCTGTGAGTTTTACATCTGCTGTTCTGGCAGGGGTCTGGTGCTCCTCTGAGTTGATGGGTCCTAGTTTGTCGGGAGCTTGCTTCTGATGATGAGCTGGGCAAGGCTGGGGGTTCTCTGAAGACCAAAAGAGGAAGTTCAGAAAAGATTTCTTTCAGGACGCAGTGCTCATCAAGTACGGGTTGTAAATGTTAGTGATAACCTGTATGGACTCAAGTATGGGGTGATAGGTGACAACTAGGAGTATGCGGACAGAGGATTTTTTTTTTCCTCCTGTATTTAAGCAGGTTTTCTTAGGGTATTTGGATGGCTCATTCCATGATGAGATTTACTTTTCTGGTGGAATGTCCTTGTTTGGTGAAAGTATTTTAAGTGTGTTACAGTGTGTATCGCAGACTTTCTCCTTGGGGCTTATTCTGTGGTATCTCAAGGCCAAGCTGTAGATGGCAGATTTTCATCATGAATGGTCCCTTAGAAAGTCTATTAATTACTTATGATAAACAATCTGTTCCATCTTCTATTTAGCTGTGACAATTTGGGCTTGTTTACACTGGCCTGCTAAAATCAGCGTGGCTGCAATTGATGCAGTGGTATCGATTTAGTGGGTCTGGTGAAGACACAATATGTCAATGAGAAAGAACTCTCCTGTCAACTTCAGTACTCTGCCTTCCCAAAAGCGGAAGCTAGGTCAGCAGGAGAGCATCTCCTGCCAACATAACGTGGTGTAGACATGCATTCGGACAATGTAAGCTACGGCACTCGGGGTGTGTGAGATTTTTTTCATGCCCCTGAGCGACATAACTTACATCAACTTAAGCAGCAATGTAGACCAGCCCTCGGAATACCTTTCCTAAACCTGAAGAAAAGCTTTGTGTAACTAAAAAGATTACTTTTTTTGGACCAATTCTACAGGTGAAGGACATTACTTCACCCACCTTTTCTCTCTAATATCCTGGAAACAACACAGCTAACACAACACAACAAACCTCAGATACACTGTCAGTTCCACATTTTTTTTCCTTGGGTGCAGTAGAGATTTCAGTCTGGTAAGCTAAAGTGAAACATAGTGCATAGGGTATTTGTATCTTAAAACTGGCTCTGCATACCAGAAAGACATGTACTACAAAAGCTAGCTGAGTTTACCTCAAGCAAACCCTTCCAATTACAAAAGAACATTGAAGTAAGGTGCTATTGGGCTGTTAGAAATACAATTCTGTTCTGATATTTTTATCACCTTCAAAGAAAGGGAAGAGCCTAAAAAATGTAAAAGAAAACTTAATTTGATAGCATTCCGTCTGGCAAGAACTTACTTATCAATAGCTGGGATGTAAAATTCTTATTTTTGTACTGTTCTATTAATGTAGTCTTCACTTCCCTATTGTTTGTCTGTATAATCTCTGTCTGGTTTTGCAACTGTTTCTGTCTGCTGTATAATTAATTTTGTTAGGTGTAAACCAATTAAGGTGGTGATATATAATTGGTTAAATAACCATGTTACAATATGTTAGGATTGGTTAGTTAAATTTTAGTAAAATAATTGGTTACAGTATAGCTAAGCAGAACTCAAGTTTTACTATATAGTCTGCAGTCAATCAGCAAGTAAGGCGGGAATGGGAACAAGGACTGTGGGTGGAGGGAATTGGGATCATATTTTGCTAAGGAGGGGAATGGGCAGGAACAGGGACACAGGCAAGGTTCTGTGTTGTCAGAGCTGGGAAGGGAGACACTAAGGAAGGAAAATGGAATTATGCTTGCTGGGAGTTCACTCCAATCAACATTGAACCTTTGGACTTCGGGTATTGTTGCTCTCTGTTCATGTGAGAAGGACCAAGGAAGTGAGAGGGTGAAGGAATAAGCCCCCTAACATCTTGGTGCCGTTGACTCGGGTGCATCGCATCGGATAGGTGAATGGCAGCCTGTAAGTCCCCCTACCCAACAGTCCGTGCAGGTGCTTGGAGGGGGTATAGCAAACTCTCATGATGGTAGTTGCAGGCTCTGGCAAGCCAGGGTAAAGGATTTTTTTGATAAATGGATAAGAAAGAACCAGAGCCCATACCAGGTGCAGGGATCAGCCTGGGATGAGATTAAAAAGGAAATGGAGGAAGTGTTAAGGGACTCAGAGGGATGGGGGGATGGCTGAGGAGCCCACCCTCCTTTGGCATATGGGTAGTGGAAGAAGGTCCCTGCCCACTGGGACTGACTGCCTTCCAGGGAAAAGAGGCACTTCAGTCCACTTGTGAGAAGTTTGAAGTAAGGGCAGCATTATGGGAAGCTGCCAGTAATCTTTCAAGTTTGGTGCTGTTTCAGCAGGGGCTGCTGACATGCTGTAAAGTAGTTAGGGGTAGTTAAAGATAATTTGGCACAACAGGGTTAAAAATCAGAAGCAGAGTTAACAGATCACCTTTAGAAACAGGAGCTGGGACTTGGTCCTGGGGAAGTGGAGGGAAAAAAAAAAAAAAAAAGGTTCCAAAGCAAAAAATGGCTGAGTTTGCAGGAGTAGGTAACAACTCCCACTCTTCTCCCAGAGCCAGGATGAGAACCTGGGGTAAGAGTTCCCAACTGTTTCAACCCAGGGAGTCTACTCTTGGTTCAGAGCTAACTATATCCTTTTCTTCTTTTCCTTCTTCTTTCTCTGTTTACTTAATTTGCTGCTGGTAGCCTGTACTTTAAACTGACCTAACAAGTTTAATTGGTTTCTTTCCAACTCTTCCCCCTTCTCTTCACCTGCCTTTCCACACTTTTGTTTTTCTGAAGTTTTAATGGAGGGTACTTTAGATACTTATGTGAAATGTTTTTGGTTTTTTGTTTTGTTTTGTTTGGGACAAAGTATGAAGGTGGTCTACTGTATTCCACTGGAATTTTTGGAATTAAAGATCCATGGGTAACCATGGAGACAAATGTTTTACCACGAAAGTGAGAGGGTGAAGGAATAAGCCCCCTAACATATTCCAGTAGCACCTAAAGGTCCCATTGTACTATGAACTGTACAAACATATAATAGACACCCTGCTACTCCCAAAAGCGTATAGTCTTAATAGACAAGGCAAAGACTTGGGTAGACTGGGGAGGGAAGAGAATGGCCTAATTCATTCTTTAATTTTTTTTTGTTTTTTTTTTTTTTATGGCTCTGTCAAACAGCAGGGGTAAGTCTGAGTTCATGAATGAAGTACCCTTCATGGAAAACAACTCTTGTTTAAACTTATGTGCTATAAGCTTGGATACATCAGATGATTACAACTCCACTGATATCACATAAAGGCCATGGCTACACTGGAGCTTCACAGCGCTGCAACTTTCGCGCTCAGGGGTGTGAAAAAAACACCCCCTTGAGCGCTGCAAGATACAGTGCTGTAAAGCCTCAGTGTAAACAGTGCCGCAGCGCTGGAAGCGTGGCTCCCAACACTGCAAGCTACACCCGTAGAGGATGTGGAGTATGTGCAGCGCTGGGAGAGACCGCGCTGGCGCTGCGACCACACTCGAAACTTCAAAAAGCTGCTGCAGCAACGCTTTGAAGTGCAAGTGTAGCCATACCCAAAGTGAAGCAGTCTCTAAGGCAGACAGGACCCAAACATTTAGGGGCTTAGAGGTTAAAATCAAAACTTCACAAGAATTCAGGTAGCTGGCCCTCTCACAGAGTCAAATTTATTCTTCATCTGCAGAGCACAAACACCATACATCACTACTGGCAACTATAGCTAGTTATCTGGATATCCAGAAAAACTGGTGATAGCAGACCACTAAGTTGCAAACCTGAGAAACAGCATATACCCTTCATTCAGGAAAAATTATACAATCTTGACATTCCTCTGGTTCCATCTCTCAGTGTACAAAGTCTTCTAGGGGTTAATACACAGACATTCAGGTTTCAATCGCTATTAGGCACTGAGTAAGTCACTTTCTCATCTGACCCAATCAAGCTAATAATATTCTCCCACATACTAAGACACCATAGCCAATACCTCCTTATTAACAGCCCCATACAAAATGAGAAGGGGAGAAGTAACAAAATGGAACCCTCCCACAACAGATCCGTCAGGGAAGATGGGAAATAGCTCAGTGCTAACTACTCTTTCGCCCATCTCAAAAAGAAAAATGTAGCCACTAAACATCACATGTCCCTGTGCTAGGGTAAGAAGTGAAACACCCACCACCTCATTCATGGTCATCAGTTGCAAAGGTAAGTAATAGATCTGAAATATTTTTTTACAAGGAAGGATGTGGACAAACTGGAGAGAATCCAGAGAAGAGCAACAAAAATGATTAAAGATCTAGAAAACATGACCTATGAGGGAAGATTGAAGAAATTGGGTTTGTTTAGTCTGGAAAAGAGAAGACAGAGGGGACATGATAACCGTTTTCAAGTACATAAAAGTTGGTTAGAAGGAGGAGGAATAAAAGTTGTTTTTTCTTAGCCTCTGAGGATAGGACAAGAAGCAATGGGCTTAAATTACAGCAAGAGTGGTTTAGGCTGGACATTAGGAAAAAGTTCCTAACTGTCAGGGTGGTTAAGCACTGGAATAAATTGCCTAGGGGAGGTTGTGGAATCTCCATCATTGGATATTTTTAAAAGCAGGTTAGACAAACACGAGCCAGGAATGGTCTCAATACTTATTCCTGCCATGAGTGCAGGGGACTGTACGAGATGACCTCTTGAGGTCCCTTCCAGTTCTATGATTCTATGATTGAAAGTTCATACTCAAAGAGTAATTACTAATGGTTTGCTGTCAAATTGGCATTGTATCTAGTAGGGTACCAAAGTGGTCAGTCCTACATCCAGTAGTAGTAAATATTTTATTAATGACTTGAATCATGGATTGGAGAGTATGCTTACAAAATTTGCAGATTACACCAAACTGGGAGGGATTGCTAACAAGTACTTTGCAAAACAGGATTAGAATTCAAAACCACCTCAACAGATTAGAGAACTGGTCAGAAATCAACAAAATGAAATGCAGTAAAGTGCAAAGAATTATATTTGTGCATCTGATTTTTCCTTCTTAATTACAAAACGGGGAGCAATGGGCTAGGTGGTAGTACTGCTGTAAAGGATCTGGGGATTCCAGGGGATCACAAATTGAACATGAAACAATGCGATACTGTTGCAAAAAAGGCTACTATCATTCTGGAGCATATTAACAGAAGAGTTGTATGCAAGACTCCTTCTATCAGCACTGGTGAGGTCTCAGCTGAAGTACTGTGTCCAGTTCTGGGCACCACACTTTGGGAAAGAGGCAGATAAACTGGACAGAGAGTCCAGAGGGGAGCAACCAAAAGGATAAAAGGTTTAGAAAACCAGACCTACAAGGAACAGTTTAAAAAACTGGGCATGTTTACTCTTGAATTTTATTAACCCAGTTAGTTTGGTTTTAGAGCTAAGGACTCCAGGTTTTGCTGGATTTGCCTAGTAAACAATCTGCCTCCTACCCCCTAAAAAGATTTGAGACAGGGCAATAACTGAAGAATTTCTCAGTCGTTGAACAGATGGTTTTGATGAGAAAAGGCCTCTAAACAGTTTTTTCTGAAAAAAGTGGATTTATCTTGTACTCCTGAATGGAGAGTTTGACAAACATCAGCAATGATTCCAGCACCTCTTAATGTCCTTCCGACAGGAGAAGTCTTGACCCACAAATCTCCCAACCAGCACCAGATCCTCAGTGAGTGACACTAGCAGACACTCAAATACAAAACACAATGTTTGTTACCTCTAAACAATAAGGGGTTTCCAATTAGGGTACGTCTAGAATAGGATTTTTTTTAAGATGGTTAAAATTATTAGCTAATATATTTTGCAAAAATCCACCTTTTATCTTAGTCTAGCATATTTTGGAAGAATAACTCCAAGATAGACATCCAGCTACTTTATCTGTGAAGTAATCTGAAAACTCTACAATATTGAGAAACACTCACTGTCATCAAACGGACTAATCAACTTATTTGCCATCTGGAATAATTCCCTGATCAAGACTTCATTGACATTATGGGGGACGCACAAATATTCCCAGGAGTCCCCAACGCGGTGCACGCGAGGCATCCATGTGCACCCGCCTACTGGCCGCCGGCGAAATGCCACCGAGAAGTGGCAACATCAAGAAGCGCTACTGCCAAAATACCACCAAATTTCTGTGACGACACCTCTTGATGATGCTCCTTCACGGCGGCACTTTGGCAGCGATGCCTCTTGATGTTACCTCTTCATGGCGGTATTTCGGTGGCTGCTTGTCTGGCGCCCGCCCCACAGAAAAGGTTGCGGACCACTGCTTTAGCTCTTACAAAAGATTTCAATCGCTGTCATACTCAGAATAGAACTTGTCACCAGTACGCCTCACACTGAGGCTTCACACACCTCTATTTTCAAGGGCCTGAATGATTTTGCTCCCACTAACATCTGATGTTCTTTCCTCAGTGTCTGCCTCCTCTTCACCCTTAGCTTTATACCCTTCTTTTAAACTGCCCTCACCTAAAAAAGAGCTCTGTGTAAGCTCAAAAGCTTGCCTCTCTCACCCACAAAAGCTGATCCAATAAATCAGCAGTTCTCAATCAGGGGTCCAGGCCCCGAGCAGGATTTGAGGGGATCCTCTAAGCAAGGCGGGCATTAGACCCACAGGGCAGAAAGCCAAAGCCCCACCGTGCAGGGTCGAAGCCCGGGGCCTCGAGCCCTGCCATCTAGGGCTGAAACCAAAGCCTGAGCGACTTAACTTCGTGCCCCCGTCCCCATGGCAGGGGGCCCCAGGCAACTGCCCTGTTTGCTACTCCCTAACACCAGCCCTGGCTTCTAGAGGCACAGGTGAGCCATAGGGTTTTTAATAACATTTGGGGTGGGCTTCAGAAAAAGCTTGAGAACCCCTGCAATAAATGACATTACCCTATCCGCCACACCTGGCCCTATCTGGGCCACCTAGCATCCTCCTTATCCCTTCAAGGGGGCATCGTGTGGGGTCGCCCCTCCCGTTTCTCTTTATTTACACAGACGTTACGGGGGGGGGGGGGCTGCTGAGCAGGTGTGCACCAGGCTCTGAATGGAGCCGAGCGGGCTTTGGCACCCGGCGGGCCCCCACCGGCAGAACACGGGGGGGGGGGGCTCCTACCCAAGGACAAGGCCTGGAGACGCTCTCCCCTGCCCCACAACAGGGCCCAGCATTCACCCCAGAGCCGCTCACCCCAGGTAGGGCCCGGGCCCCGCCGCCCCCGGCTCCCGAGGCCAGACCCTCTCCCCGGCAGGGGAGCGGCGCTGAGCCCCGGGTGGAGCCCGCCGCCTTACCTGTTTGATGTACATGTCTCCGGAGAATGGGGGCGGCTGCTGCCCCCCCGCCGCGCCCGGCCTCCTTCACCTCACGGCGCCCGCCTTGCTCCCCGCCTCCTCGCGGCGCGGCAGCGGGAGCCCGCCCGTCAGCCCCACACACACAAAATGGCGGCGGAGCCACCTCCCCCTCGGAGCGGACCACTCTGGATGTGGAGCGGGGGGGGCAGGGCCAGGGCCGTGAGGGGCACCGCAGCGAAGGCTAGGGGGTGCCGCTCACTCACACCCAAGGGCTGCGCTCCCTTCCCAGCCCCGCGCTGGGAAGCGAGCGAGTGGACACGCCAGGTCCACTCCTCACCGCCCCCATGTCTGCGACAGGTGGTGCCGCCCGCTAGGGGGCGGGTTGGGCGCCAAAGGAAAGTGCGGGCGGAGCGGGGGGGTTCCGAGCGAAGCGGGACGGAGATAGGGGTTGGGTGGGGAGGTGGCAGGAGATGGCTGTAGGGGAGGGTTCCCCCAGGGGGCGCTATGGGCTGGGAGTGGCTCCTTAGTAGCACCCCCTATGGGATGGCAGGTGGATCCTATGGGGGGTAAAATGGATGGGGGCTTGGCAGGGGAATGGCTGTGTGGGAGGGTTCCCACAGGAGGCGTTATGAGATGGAGTTGTAGGGGGATGGCACTATGGGAGGGTTCCTGTGGGGGACACAATGGGTGGGAGCTTGGCAAGGGGATGGCTGTATGGGAGGGTTCTTGTGGGGGGCACAAGGGCGGGGGCTGTATGGGAGGGTTCCCATAGGGGACACTATGGGGCAGGGGAATGGCTGTATGGGAGGGTTCCTGTGGGGGACACAATGGGTGGGAGCTTGGCAAGGGGATGGCTGTATGGGAGGGTTCTTGTGGGGGGGCACAAGGGCGGGGGCTGTATGGGAGGGTTCCCATAGGGGACACTATGGGGCAGGGGAATGGCTGTATGGGAGGGCTCCCACAGGGGGAACTAAGGGGGGGGATGTGGCAATAATAAGCAGGCAGGAGCACTCCTGGGTATTATATCCTGTTAGAAGTAAACTGAATGTTTGACAAAAATGGGGCACATTAAAGGCACTTGACTGCCTCAGTTACTACTAAAACCTAGCAGTGAACTGAAGAATGTGACTAGAGTGCTAACATTGGTTCCTGGGAGCAAATGGTATGGGTTGATAACAGCTTCTCATGTCTATGAAGCTTCAGTTAAGTTTCACTGAATGGAAAAAACAAAACAACATTTATGCTGAAAGTCATTTTTTATCTAAGGCTTGCATACTGCTGCCCAGGTCTCTGGTATCTGAGCACCATCCATGTAAATTAAATAGCAATAGCCAAGTCCATAGCAAACATCAGGGAGTCTCTGCCACTTCTTTACTATGAAAGCTTTGCACGCAGCTGCAGTAAAATGTATTTAAAAAAATTAACAAGTACCCAGTGTCGAAAACTACACTTGTTTCATTACAGTGCATACAAAATGAGCCCAAGTGGCACGTGTGGCTATAGAAGGACAGAGGCAACTCACATTTGATACAGTGGAAGAGTACATGCTAGGTGTGCTTGGGTTAAACAGAAGTTTGCAAATACACATTGTAAAGTATCTATAACTTATCTAGGGAACAGGATGCAAGATAGATCAAAGAATGTTGCTGAGGTGTTCAGTGGAATATCTACAAGCCACTGTACCTCCACCAGGTTTGTAGGAACCTTCCAGCCAGTGGTGGCAGATTTGTATAAATTTTGGTGGTGCCCAGAACAAGTCCAAGTCCTATGCCCCCACCCCCTACTTTGTAAGCTGATATATTTTTTAAAATAACATAAAAATGGACTGAAAACAGTAAGCATTTAACAGTTTCTCTACATTGCACAATATCACTATCTTAAGAAAAATTATTTAACAGCATATCAACTGTATTAATACTCTTTTGAATATGGAAACAACCAAGTACTCTTGGATCAATAACCCTCAAAACCTAAAAGCTTTGTCTAATTCTCTGTTGTATTCTAACCACGTAAATTGTAATAGCCAAGACTGATGAAAACTTCTCTTTTAGATTTGCTGCATCTTTCTTTTGGATAGCTTCAAGCTGCAAGCTGGCTGTCGAACTCAGGCCATCACCTGATGAATGATGCGTTTGTTCTTTTTCTCTGGGTAACTTTATTAAGAATTCATTCATTGTTGATTATTATGATTCTATAATTACACAAAATTAATGGAGTGAGGCTGAGGGGTTTGGAGTGTGGGAGGAAGCTCAGGGTAGGGCAGAGGGTTGGGGTGCGGGAGTGAGGGATGCAGGGTGGGGCCAGGGATGAGGAATTCACAGTGCAGGAGGGGGCTCAGGATGGGGCAGAGGGTTGGGGGTGGAGGAGTGAGGGATCTTGCTGGGGGTGTGGGCTCTTGGGTAGGGGTGGGAATGAGGGTAAGACATTTCTTTCCTTTCGCAGGCTGAAGGACAGGCAGAACTGGATTATTGACATGGCTGTGCAGAGCATTACTACTGGGGATGTACACTGTTGTTGTTTTAACTATTATACAAATAATTCATTCTAGTAACCAAGATGAAAGGGATTTAAGAGGGTAAATCTTCATTAATGTGCACAGAGAGATAAATGCGAAACTCTATTATTGGGGACATGGCTAGCCTGAAAGCCATATATTGTAAACAAGTATTTCTGTACCTATTTATGACTCTGTCACAGTCTGTGCATCTTTTATTTTGGACAATGAAAATCAGTTAAAGTACTTCCAAGTTCTCAGTCTGTAATGTTTGGGTTACGAATACTTGATGGAAATTTGTCCTCACTGTAAAACCAGTATTTTCAATGGAATTTAAAAAAATAACCAGGAGCGATGACATTTGTTGGTGGGTCTTAAGGGTTTCTTTTTAAGTAACTAATTTTTTAGATAAAGTGGAGTTGTCACCTTACTAAGGGCTTGCCCACAGTGGGGTTTCACACTTAGAAACTGTGCCAACACAAGTCATGGTTAACTGGCCATGGATTGTCTACACTAGGGGCTTGCACAAATGCAGCTATGTTGGTGTAAAATAACCCGGTGTAGACAAGGCCTAAAGTCAGACAGTCTAGCACCCGCAGCAATGCACTGCTCAGCACCACTTATAAAGAACAAAGGAAAGAAATGCCAATTCCTAAGCAAAGAATGGGGCTGGGGATGAGGGGTTCATGGTGCAGGAGGGGGCTCAGGGCTGGGGCAGAAGGTGGGGGTGAGGGCTCTGGCTGGGGGTGCAGGCTTTGGGGTGGGCTGGGCCAGGGATGAGGAGTTCAAACTTTGGGGTGCAGCAGGCAGGCTGGGCTGGGGCTAGAAAGGAGGACTCCCCCCAGCCCTTTCCCTGCTGGCAACAGCAAGCCCCAGGGGAGAGGCCCTCCTCTCCTCCCCCTTCCCCAGGTATGACACTCACCCAAGCCCCAGGCTGCTGCTCAGGAGGTCCAGACAGGATAAACCCCCTTGGAGTTCCCTGGCTGGGGAGGGGGAATGCTGCCATGCCACTGTGTCTCCTCCCTCCGCAGGCGCAGCAGTCAGCCTGCCACCAGCACCACTGCCTTAGCTGGTAGCAGCTGGCAAGTGAGTACAGCACACAGCTGCAGGGGGCATCCGCCGAGGGCACAGGTGAGGCAGGGAGGCATGTTGGGACAGCAGGCAGGACTAGGGGATGCTCCCAGGGAGGCACGTGGGGGCAGCAGATGGGAGACCCGGGTCCGAACATTGGTGGAGCCCGAGCCCTGAATTTGCTGGAGCACAGGCACCATAGGCCCATACAACTCACCATCCCAGCTTCCAGTCCTTTATAACATTCAGTTTCTGGGGTTAAGGCTCCAACCTATCTTGTCTGATTTAATGTCTCTGGAAAGTGATGTAACACCTCACAAACTAATATTTGTTTCCTGCAAATTTAAGCACTTTAAAAGGCTTTAGAATCCTTTCCCCTCTGTGTTTTATGGAAATAAATGAAGCCACATAAGTTCAGGAGGATGTCTTCATTTCTCTGAACTTGGGCTAGACCATTTACTACCTTCTGAAATATCCCTGGTGCATTCATGCATCTGAAAAGCTCAGTACGGTGTTGTCTTCTCGTCCATCCTCTCATTCACAGAGACCAGTAGCTCAAAGTCTGTCAAGTACTCAGATTCCAGTCTCATCTGTAGGACCAGTAAATATCTTCTTAGGCAAAAGTGCTTTTGCCTTCTTGAAGATGTTGCCACCCATTGTAATACTTACAGAAATCAAAATATTTATTGGGACACTGCAAGTAAGAACTCTAGCAGATGCAGGCACAACTAAACTTTCACCTAGCGGCCCTGAAGCAAGATGTCATCAGTGACACAGTTTAATAGGCATTGTTATTAGGCAGCAGGTTTAAAACAAACTTAAGGAAGTACTTCACACAACACATTGTCAACCTGTAGAACTCATTGCCATGGGATGTTGTGAAGACCAAAAGTATAACTGGGTTAAAAAAGGTATTAGATGAGTTCATGGATGCTAGGACCTTCAATGGCTATTAGCCAAGATAGTCAGGGACACAGCTCCATGGTGTGTGTGTGTGCGCGCGCACGCTGCTAGGGGCAGTGTGCTGGGAGAGCAGAGCCCTGATTAGGGGTCCTATATAAGTAGCCAGCCAGTCAGGCAGCGGCACAGGAGCCAGCAAACAGAGCTGTAAACAGGGGAGTTTCAGAGGGAGTTCTGTTGGAGGAGCAGGTTTTTGTAGTTTGTGGATTGTATTGTGTAGTGTGTGGGTGTGGGTGTGTGGAGGCTGCTAGGGGCAGTGTGCTGGGAGAGCAGCGGAGCCCTGATTAGGGGTCCTATACAAGTAGCCAGCCCGTCAGGCAGCGGCACAGACAGCTGCAGCGGCACAGGAGCGAGCAAGCAGAGCTGTAAACAGGGGAGTTTCCAGGGGGAGGTTGCAGGGGAGACTAAGACAGAGGAACTGACAAGCTAGTTAAGGGATAGGGTGGTGGTCTGGTGCCTGCTGGGAGTTTGTGTTGTGTTGTGTTCCATTGACTACCAGGCTTTAGGTGGGAAGGCCATGACTGATACAGAGGTAGCAGAGAAAGACAATAAAGGATGACTGGATGTGGAAGCTGCGGCATGTACATGTTACTGGAGGGGGTGCCTGAAAAGAGTTTTGTCTGCATGAAGTGCCGCCTGATAGAGCTGATGGAAGAAAAGATCCAAGGACTGGAGATGCAAGTGGAAACTCTGGTTGAGTTTAGGAGGGGGTTTGAGCAGATGATGGAGCACAGACACACGGGGGCTGAAGGGATAAGCTCAGACATGCAGATGGAAGCAGGACCAAAAAATTCAGAGGAGAGACTGCTGGGTGAGGAAAGTGGATGCTGGAAGCATGTGACTAAGAGAACCAGGCAGAGGAAAAAAGACGGGCCAGTGAAGGAGAAATAGAACTCAGGAACAGGTTTGCAGAGTTGGAAAATGAAGAAGGGGCACAGCAAATGGCCGCTGAAGGAGAGGGCAAGGAACACGAGAAGAGCTGATAGTCCTACAAGAGGAGGGGAGGAGTCAGTGGAGGCAACACCAAATATGAGCCCCAGGAGGATTGCAAGGTGTAAATAAGAATCGAGAGGACTTGCAGCCAGTGGGTGCAGGGGATAGACCGGAGAATCACACTGTCACCAGGAAAGGCAGGTCTACGTGATTGGAGACTCCTTACTGAGAAGAATAGACAGGCCTGTAACTAGAGCTGATCGAGAGAACAGAAGGGTGTGCTGTCTGCCGGGTGCTAAGATATAGGATGTGGACCTGAGGCTGGAAAGGATCCTAGCAGGAGCAGGGAAGAATCCGTTGATTGTCCTTCATGTGGGAACGAATGATACGGCTAGATACTCTCTGGAATGTATCAAGGGAGACTAGGCCAGACTGGGGAAGATGCTTAAAGAAATAGAGGCTCAGGTGATCTTCAGTGGGATTCTGCCGATTCCTAGAGATGGGCAACAAAGGTGTAACAAGATTATGGCAATCAGATGGCTCAGGCAGTGGTGCTATAAGGAGGGCTTTGGGATGTACAGCCATTGGGAAGCATTTACGGACAGAAGACTGTTCTCTCGGGATGGACTTCACCTGAATAAGGAGGGAAATAGACTTCTAGGATTAAGGCTCGCCAAACTGATTAAGAGAGCTTTAAACTAGAAATTTGGGGGAGATGGTTGGGAGATGTCCAGGAGATCTCCATGCTGGAATTTAACCTTGAGAGGGAAGTAAACAAAGTAACAGGGGATACAGCCGTGGACAGAAGAATTGGCATAAGGAGGAAGGGTAGTGTAGATAGCAGATTAACAGGTGATGCTGGTGGTAGAATGTCTGTGCCTAACAGGGTAAAGAATGTCAGTGAAGCCAAACGGCAAAAATTAAGATGTCTGTACACTAATGCGAGGAGCCTAGGGAACAAAATGGAGGAACTAGAGCTACTGGTGCAGGAAGTGAAACCGGATATTATAGGGATAACAGAAACATGGTGGAATAGTAGTCATGACTGGAGTACAGGTATTGAAGGCTATGTGCTGTTTAGGAAAGACAGAAATAAAGGCAAAGGTGGTGGAGTAGCATTGTAACTGTAAAGAAATAAGAAGTGATGGAATGGACAAGGCAGAGTCTGTCTGGGCAAAAATCACACTGGGAAAGAAAGCTACTAGAGCCTCCCTTGAGATAGTGCTTGGGGTGTGCTACAGACCGCCGGGATCTGATTTGGATATGGATAGAGACCTCTAATGTTTTTAATGAAGTAAACACTAATGGGAAATGTGTGATCATGGGAGACTTTAACTTCCCAGATGTAGACTGGAGGACAAGTGCTAGCAAGGATAATAGGGCTCAGATTTTTCTGGATGTGATAGATGGATTTCTTCACCAAGTAGTTGAAGAACCAACAAGAGGGGATGCCATTTTAGATTTGGTTTTGGTGAGTAGTGAGGACCTCACAGAAGAAATGGTTGTAGGGGACAACCTTGGTTCGAGTGATCATGAGCTAATTCAGTTCAAACTAGATGGAAGGATAAACAAAAATAGATCTGGGACTAGGGTTTTTTATTTCAAAAGGGCTAACTTTAAAGAATTAAGGAAATTAGTTAGGGAAGTGGATTGGACTGAAGAACTTGTGGATCTAAATGCAGAAGAGGCCTGGAATTACTTTAAGTCACAGCTGCAGAAACTATCAGAAGCCTGCATCCCAAGAAAGGGGGAAAAAACATAGGCAGGAGTTGTAGACCAAGCTGGATGAGCAAGCATCTCAGAGAGGTGATTAAGAAAAAGCAGAAAGCCTACAAGGAGTGGAAGAAGGGTGGGATTAGCAAGGAAAGCTACCTGAGGTCAGAACATGTAGGGATAAAGTGAGAAAGGCTAAAAGCCAAGTAAAGTTGGACCTTGCAAAGGGAATTAAAACCAATAGTAAAAAGGTTCTGTAGCCATATAAATAAGAAGAAAACAAAGAAAGAAGAAGTGGGACCGCTACACACTGAGGATGGAAAGGAGGTTAAGGATAACCCAGGAATGGCCCAATATCTAAATAAGTACTTTGCCTCAGTCTTTAATAAGGCTAATGGGGAGCTTAGGGGTAATGGAAGGATCACAAACGGGAATGAGGATATGGAGGTGGATATTACCACAGCTGAGGTAGAAGCCAAACTTGAACAGCTTAATGGGACAAAACCAGATAATCTTCATCCAAGAATATTAAAGGAACTGGCGCATGAAATTGCAAGCCCATTAGCGAGAATTTTTAATGAATTGGTAAACTCAGGGGTTGTACCGTACAACTGGAGAATTGCTAACATAGTTCCTATCTTTAAGAAAGGGAGAAAGAGTGATCCCAGTAACTCTAGGCCTGTTAGTTTGACATCTGAAGTATGTAAGGTCTTGGAAAAAATTTTGAAGGAGAAAGTAGTTAAGGACATTGAGGTCAATGGTAATTGGGACAAATTACAACATGGTTTTAATTAAGGTAGATCATGCCAAACCAACCTATCTCCTTCTTTGAGAAGGTGACAGATTATTTAGACAAAGGAAATGCTGTAGACCTAATTTACCTCAGTTTCAGTAAGGCATTTGACACAGTTCCACATGCGAAATTATTAGTCAAATTGGAAAAGATGGGGATCAATATGAAAATTGAAACGTGGATAAGGAACTGGTTAAAGGGGAGACTACAACGGGTCGTACTGAAGGGTGAACTGTCAGGCTGGAAGGAGGTTACTAGCAGAGTTCCTCAAGGATCGGTTTTGGGACCAATCTTATTTAACCTTTTTATTACTGACCTTGGCACAAAAAGTGGGAATGTGCTAATAAAGTTTGCGGATGACACAAAGCTGAGGGGTATTGTTAACACAGAGAAGGACCGGGATATCATACAGGAAGATCTGGATGACCTTGTAAACTGGAGTAATAGTAATAGGATGAAATTTAATAGTGGAAAGTGCAAGGTCATGCACTTAGAGATTAATAATAAGAATTTTAGATATACATTGGGGACACATCAGTTGGAAGCAACAGAAGAGGAGAAGGACCTTGGATGACTATGAGCCGCCAATGTGATATGGCCATTAAAAAAGCTAATGTGGTTTTAGGATGCATCAGGCAAGGTATTTCCAGCAAAGATAAGGAGGTGTTAGTACCATTCTATAAGGCAAAAGAAGGCTGAGGGGGGATATGCTTGCTCTTTATAAATATATCAGAGGGATTAATGTTAGGGAGGGAGAGGAATTATTTAAGCTTAGTACCAATATAGACACAAGAACAAATGGGTATAAACTGGACACTAGGAAGTTTAGACTTGAAATTAGATGAAGGTTTCTAACCATTAGAGGAGTGAAATTCTGGAACAGCCTTCCAAGGGGAGTAGTGGGGGCAAAAGACGTATCTGGCTTTAAGACTAAGCTTAGTAAATTTATGGAAGGGATGGTATGATGGGATAGCTTAATTTTGGCAATTGATCTTTGATTATCAGCAGATAAGTATGCCCAGTGGTCGGTGATAGGATGGGATCTGAGTTACTGCAGAGAATTCTTTTCTGAGTGCTGGCTGGTGAGTCTTGCCCAAATGCTCAGGGTTTAGCTGATCACCATATATGGGGTTGGGAAGGAATTTTCCTCCGGGGCAGATTGGCAGAGGCCCTGGAGGTTTTTCGCCTTCCCCTGCAGCGTGGGGCATGGGTCACTTGCTGGTGGATTCTCTGCAGCTTGAGGTCTTCAAACCACAATTTGAAGACTTCAATAACTCGGACACAGGTTAGGGGTTTGTTATAGAAGTGGATGGGTAGGGTTCTGTGGCCTGCTTTGTGCAGGGGGTCGGACTAGATGATCACATTGGTCCCTTCTGACCCTAGAGTCTATGGGTATGGCTACATTTGGAATTTCAAAGCGCTGCCCCGGCAGCGCTTTGAAGTGTGAGTGTAGTCAGAGCAGCAGCGCTGGGAGAGAGCTCTCCCAGCGCTGCATGTAAACTACATCCCTTATGGGTGTAGGGTGCAGCGCTGGGAGCCGCACTCCCAGCGCTGCTGCCCTGATTACACTGACGCTTTACAGCGCTGTATCTTGCAGTGCTCAGCGGGGTGTTTTTTCACACCCCAGTTGCAGCGCTGTAAAGTGTGAGTGTAGCCAAGGCCTCAGAGTCTATAATTGCCAGAAGCTGAGACTGGATGACAGGTGATGGATCACTTGATAATTGCCCTGTTTTTGTTCATTCCCTCTGAAGCATCTGTCACCAATGTTGGAAGACAAGATATTGGGCTAGATGGACCATTAGTCTGACCCCGTATGGCCATCATTATGTTTATGGCAACTGCACCTGTATTCCTCCTCGATGATCCACCAGGGAAATCACTTAAAGGTTTACGGCTTCCAGCCATCACCTCTCTTCAGCAGAGACTGCCTCCCAACTATGCATCTGACGAAGTTGGTATTCACCCATGAAAGCTTATGCTCCAATACATCTGTTAGTCTTTAAGGTGCCACAAGACTCTTTGTTGCTTTTTACAGATCCAGACTATCACGGCTACCCCTCTAATTCCCAACCGTTGTTTTTCCAGGCTGCATAGTTCCCTGCCTACACTGTGATGTTCCCAGGAAGCCTGACTGCACTTTGCTTTCTCTCCAAAGGCTATGTACCATAACTACCCTCAGTTACAAGTCACACACCGCTCTTCCTAAGCAAGCACTTAGATTCTTAAGATGAAAGCATTAGAGGGAAAACGTTAAAAGAACCTCCATACATGCTACCAGGGGTCACCCCAGTTTCAGCCTTAGGCTCTTGTAGGTGTCCTTCACCACAGCTGAGTTTTCGCCATGGTTCCAAGTTCATTACTAGTTCAGCTTCAGAACCAGAACAAGCAACTGGGCAGTTCATCTGTTTCTTTATACATCTCAAGCCTTTGATCTCCAGTCTCTAGGAACAAGTAATCTGCAGAGACTCTCTCCTCATGGTGTAGCTTCAACAGGCAGGATTTTTGCCTAACCAGAGTTGGGGAATTTGCATTACGTCCCCATAGGTATTCCCCAGGAAATCCATTTACCATGTTATTCCAGAAGTCTGTTATTGATGGTCCCATTTTCAGTATTTTAACCATGTTTTCAGACCCGAAGGAGAGCTGTGTGGCTTGAAAGCAACGCTCTCTCACTGCAGAAGTTGCTCCAATAAAAGATTTTCACCCACTTTGTCTCACATTTTCAATAGACCTTCGATCTCCACCCCCACCACCCCAGCCCCAAAAGAGGTTACATACTATCCTGGCCCACAATAATACATAAACTTTGCCTTTAATACAATGAACCCCCAAAGATAATTAAACTTAATTCAATAAGGTTTTTCAAGAATAATGCAGGGAATTGCTATCTGGATCACAATCATGGTCTCTAAACACTAAGAGAAAGTTACAGCACCACCTACTGGTGGCGCTGCTATTTGCACTGATTATTACAATAATACAGGGGTCGGCAAACTTTCAGAAGTGGTGTGACAAGTCTTCATTTACTCACTCTAATTTAAGGTTTCGCATGCCAGTAATATATTTTAACGTTTTTAGAAGGTCTCTATAAGTCTATAAACTATTGTTGTATGTAAAGTAAACCAGTGTTTTTTTAAGTGTTTAAGCTGCATTTGAAATTAAATTAAAATGCAGATCTTATCAGTTTAGTGCAGTGGTTCTTAACCTTGGGCAGGGCCGGTGCAAGGATATTTTGCACCCAAGGCAAAACTTCCACCTTGCCCCCCCCTTGGACACGCGTGCTGTAGGTTGCCGACCCCTGCAATAATATATCACATTGACAGAGCTGTCATTGTTCCACCGAAGTTGTATGCCTCCAAGCAGGGCTGGCTCTGGCTTTTTTGCCGCCCCAAGCAAAAAAACAAAACTCATGGAGCAGCCAGAGTGCAAACTTTCAGCTAGCGGGACTCTCTGCGCTGCAGACGTGCCCTGGGCAGTGGAGTGCGTGCCCTGGCTAGCAGGGGAGAGGGGGAGAGAGTGGGAGGGGGGAAAGAGATAGAAGGAGGGCAGCCATAGCTTCCTTCAGCCGGAGCACTCGCCACTTGGCCCCTCCTGATGCATCACCTGCACTGTTCTGGTCAGCGGGGAGGGACGGACGTGGGCTGACGGGTTTGCTGCAGACCTGGCACCGGCTGGGGCAGACGGAGCGTGCAGCTGGCTCCCAGCAGGGTGCTCTTCATCTCCGCACCACCGCCTCCTACAGGGCAGCCAGAGCAACGAACAAAAAAAAAAAAAAAAGGGCGGCCATGCCACCCTAGGATTGGACGGAATGCTGCCCCTTAGAATCTGCCACCCCAAGCATGAGCTTGCTTGGCTGGTGCCTGGAGCCAGCCCTGCCTCCAAGACCCAAGCCTAATCTTGCATACTTTACTTGTGCACCCAGATAGCTCTGAACTGAATGGAAATTGAGATCCTGATAGAAATTTTTACCTTTACTCGGCCATTGGCTTACATGCTACTAAACACAAAATATTTTGTACCAGTATAACTGTGTTGGTGAGAAGCTTCTTTTTTACCAAAATAATTATATGGTTAAAACCCTTAGTGTGTATAGATGCTTTATAGCAGTATAGCTTATTCCCACACAGAAATAAGCTTCTCCAGCATAACTGAATCCACACTAAAGCAGCTGTACCACTTCAACTATTCAAGTAGTGTATAGTGTTTAGACAACACCTTAGTATTGTAGGAAACTATGTAGCCTGTACACTGAATTCACATTTATTTTATACAAGGTAAGAATAAGAGGAATATACTACTGACTCCTTTACCATCTGCTACAAAGGGTTCAGAATCATTTAGTGAAGAATTCTGAACACAGAAGAAAGTGGTAGATCTGCAAGTATCCTTCTTTGTTCCTATATTCTCTATGCAGCTAGCTGGAAAATACTGTACAATAGCATAAAATATATTGAATTTATATAGAAGCTTTCATCCAAGGATCTCAAAGCATTTATTAAGCACTCTCATTTACTCATCAGGCCTCTAATATCCCTGAAAGATAATTATCATCATCTCCATATTTCTATTGGAGAAACAGAGGCACAAGCATTAAATGATTTATATTTATATAATGTATCATTAATAGACTCAAGACTAGAATACAGGAGAACTGCATATATGTTGCTTTGACTATTAGTAACTACTGTTTATCTGAATTTCAGACCCTAATAAAGTTGAAACTGGATATTACATTGAAAATTTCTAGCAGCAGTACCTATAAAAAAAATGAGAAAAATCTGTTAGATCTAAAATCTATTACAGTTTTTTTGAGAGAGAGTATTAACAAATGTAGACAGGGTGATCCAATGGATATAGTATAGTTGTATTTTCAGAAAGCCTTTAAAAAGATTCCTAACCAAAGGCTCTTTAGTAAAATAAGCACTCAGGGGATAAGAGGGAAGGTCCTGTTATGGATTGGAAAATGGTTAAAAGGTAGGAAACAAAGGATAGGAACAAATGGTCAGTTTTCACAGTGGAGACAGTTAAATGGCAGGGTCCCGCAAGGATCTGTACTGTGACGACAACTTGTTCATAAATGACCTGGAAAAAGGAGCAACCAGTAAAATGGTAAGATTTGCAGATGATATAAAATTACTCAAAATAGTTAAGTACAAAGCAGACTGCGAAGAATTACAGAGGGATCTTACAAAATTGGATGACTGGGCAACAAAAGTAGCAGATGAAATTCAGTGTCAATAAGTGCAAAGTAATGCACATTGGAAAATATAATGCCGACTATATATACAAAATGATGGGGTCTAAATGAGCTGTTACCACTCAAAAAAGAGAGCTTGGAGTCATTGTGCTTAGTTCTCTGAAAACATCCACTCAATGTGCATCAGCAATCAAAGCTAACGAATTGTTAGGAACCATTAGGAAAAGGATAGATAAGAGAAAATATAATGCCCACACCGGACTACTGTGTGCAGTTCTGGGCACCCCATCTCAAAAAAAGATATATTAGAACTGGAAAAGGTTGAGATAAGTGCAGCAAAACTGATTAGAGGTATGAAGCAGCTTCCATGTGTGGAGAGATTACAAAGATTGGGATTGTTCATCTTGGAAGAGAGATGACTGAAGGGGAATATGATAAAGATCCTTACAATAATGAAAAGGTATGGAGCAAACGACTAGTGAAGTGTTATTTATGTCTCATAACATAAGAGCCAGGAGTCATTCAATGAAATTAAAAGCAGTTTAAAACAAACACAAGAAAGTACTTTGCACAATGCACAGTCAACCTGTGGAACTCATTGCCAGGCGACGATGTGAAGGCCAAAGTATAACTGGGTTCAACAAAGAATTAGATAAATTCATGGAGGAAAGGTCCATCAATGGTTATTAGCCAAGATAGTCAAGGATGCACATCCCAGTGCTCTGAGTGCCCCTATACCTCTGACTCCTAGAAGCTGGAACTGGACAACAGGGGATGGATCACCTGATAAATTGCCCCATTCTGTTCATTCCCTCTGAAACGTGATAGCAGCCACCACCATAAGACAGGAGGTTACTGGGCTAGATGGACCATTGGTCTGACCCTGTATGGCCATTCTTAAATGCTTGTAGTTGTAAGCAGTTTCCCTTCTAAAATAGAAATAAAATAATCATACATTTTCAGAGACTAGTATATTAATTTCAAAGTTTTGCAACTTCTGATTTGAGAATACTAGCACTAACTCCAAGAAATCAGACTCTCTGGGCTAATTAGATCTTTGTAACAGCATTAACTATTCTGGGATTGCATCTACTTACCCCAAGTCTTAAGTGCAGTACTCAGGTTGTTCCAATGCCATGGTGACAGAAGCAGGATAAGATCCTCTTTAAAACAGGCCTTTTTGCTTGTTTGTGTTCTTAAAACCAGAAGTCCCTTTTTAATGCAAAAGTTTAAAAATACTTACTACAGCAAGGCTAGGATCTGAATGGCTAAAGAGAAAGTCCAGAGGAGACCCAGCGCAAGCAGATCAGATCTCCCCCAGAACTTTCTGGTGTATTAGGATTCCTGTTAAACCAAATACAAAACAAAGTCTGACTGTAACCATAGTCACTTCATGCATCTCAACAGGCTGTATATTCCCAACAAACAATGTAAAACCAGACAACATATGCCAGACAGCTGTTAGCTCACCACAGCTCCCTTTCCCTCCAGGCCAACAAATCCCCAGTCCCACCCCCATCAAAAACAATCCAGCTCCACCCTCACCTTCCACTGCCTTAAAGGGTTGAGTCCAAGTTGTCACAGCTGCACCTGACTGATTCAGCTCAAGAAAGTACTCCCAGCTGAGACACTGAACAGCGCTTCCTGAATAACTCCATGTGTGAGCACTCTTCTTTCAGAATAAGACTGTCCTGCTCCTGCTTCGCTTAACACATGTAGATTGAGCAGAACAGGAACAAGGCATCTTTATTCCAGAATAAGGGTGTCCACATGGAATTATTCAGGAAGAGCTGCTCCTGAACAGCTCCAAGTGTAGACAAGCCCTTAGCCCCCTGCTGTGATTTACCCTCCCACACAGCCTCCCAAAATTAAACCATGCTGCTGTCTGGATCAGTGAGATTTTCTGTTAGGAGCACTGCTGGTGTGGAGACTAACAGGACTGGAACCTCCTCCCCAGAGCACTAACAATCCATATACCCTGTCTTAGTTACACAGTGGCTGTTGCTATACTAGCAAGTTTCAGAAAAGTAATACAACAGCAGGTGTGCGTGTGTAAAGATATTGTAAAACTAACCTTTGCATTTCCTTGAGCCTGGGCAGCTGCATTTTGGATCAGCTCCCTTGACATAAATTAGAACAGTATAATCTATGCACACTGCTAACACAAGCCTAGAGGAACTGATACAGCAACTAAGCGCTGCTAGGGATAGGGAAGCCCTGGCAGTGCACCCTTTCCTTCAGCCATACACATTATAGTACTTAAGCATCCCAGAGAAGAGTTGGCTTAGAAGTTGCTACACCATCTCTATCCACCAGAGGATCCCCTACACAGGAGTGATCTTCCATTAGCCAGTTAGGCTAGCTCTACATTCATGGCCCTTCAGTTGTGCACTGAGAAGCAATGGAGAATATGATCTGGTAACTCCTACGTGTTTTGAAAGACAGTCCAAGTGCACATTCTTAGAAAAGGATTTTTAATGTGTTGGGGGTAAAGACACTCAGAGCTGGAAGCAGTGACCTTCAATAGTTTGGATAACCAGATTGGTTAACTGAAGATGTTCAAACATATTTGCTTTCACTAGTGTTCTGAACTTGAAGCTCTACATGTGAATAGCACACTTGGCTTTGCTGCAGCATTTGCTATTAATCCATCTTTGTTCAAGGCAATGACAGGAATGATGTGCATATTCTTGGGAAAAATAGACCAGGCAAGACTAGCCTGAGTCTATACTCACCCATTTATCTCCCAAAGAGCAAATGATCCACTCAACAAAGTGTTGTCAAATGCACAAAGTAAACAAACCAAAGAAAGAGAAAATAGTTTTCTTCTAATCTCTTTCAATTACAGTAATTTTAGACGTCGCTTATAACAATAGTGGGGGGGGGGGAATTTTCAGAAGGAAATGTCATTTTCAGCTTGACTGTGCCCCTTCAAAACGTATAACTATTATCAAAATTAAAGTATCAGTATAATAGAATCCCTATTGCTATCCTCTTTCTCATTAATAAAAAATTGTTCAAAACATAATTGGCTGGTTCCTGCCTCTCCTAGAATAATAGTCTGGTAAATTACTTCCTCTGATCAATGTCAACATCCCCAGTGCACTTAGCCATCTTAATTTCCCCCTTAATAAAGTGTTTGTTAATGAATATCCATCAGAAGTACATTTTACCTATTCCTTTGAAAGAAATTGTCTATTGCAGTTTCTGCAGAAAATAGAACACATTGCACAATAAACAAAGAACGAACAATTACAGAAAGAGACGTTTCCAGACATACTCAGCACCTCTGCACTACATGCTGTTAACACACTCAAATTACTACTAAAATCAATGGGACTAAGAAGCAAAAATTAACTTTGCACAAGTTGCACTTGCGGAAGCACCTTTTATTTCAGGATTTCAAAGGGCTTTATGTACATTATTAAATTCAGAGTCTCACAGCACCTCTCTGAGGTATGTGAGTGCTACAATAGTTTTTAATCCTTATTTTACAGAAGTGTGAACTGAACTACAGAGAGGTTAAGGGATTTTGCCTGAGGTCAGTGTCAGAGTCTTGGATCCCACCCTCCTGATCAGCCCAATAATCATACACCACTAGAGCTGGTTGGGATCAGGGGGTGGGGGCAAAGGTTGCAGACAATACAAAATTACTCAAGACAGTTAAGTCCAAAGCAGACTGGTGAAGAGTTACAAAGGAATCTTACAAAACTGGGTGAATGAGCAACAAAATGGCAGATGAATTCAATGTTGATAAGTGCAAAGTAACGCACATTGGAAAATATAATCCCAACTATACGTACAAAATGATGGGGTCTAAATGAGCTGTCACCACTCAAGAAAGAGAACTTGGAGTCGTGGTGGATAGTTCTCTGAAAACATCTGCTCAGTGTGGATCAGCAATCTAAAAAGCTAACTGTTAGGAAGCATTAGGAATGGGGTAGCTAATAAGACAGAAAATATCATAGTGCTGTTATATAAATCCATGGTATGCCCACACTTCTGGTCACCCCATCTCAAAAAAAGATATATTAGAACTGGAAAAAGTAGAAAGAAGGGCAGCAAAACTGGTTAGAGGCATAGAGCAGCTTCCATATGTGGAGAGATTTTTAAAAAAACTGGGACTGAGGGGGAATATGAGAGGTCCTCAAAATCATGAATGACATGGAGAAAGTGAAGAGGGGAGTGTTATTTACCCCTTTACATAACACAAGAACCAGTAGGTCACCCTATGAAATTAATAGGCAGTGGATTTAAAACAACCATAAGGAAATACTTTGTCATACAATGCACTGCCATCCTGTGGAATTCATTGCCAGGGGCTGTTGTGAAGGCCAAAAACTGGGTTGAAAAAAGAATTAGGTAAATTCATGGAGGATAGGTCTACAAATGGCTATTACCCAAGATGGTCAGAGACAAAAATCCCATGCTATAAAATTACCCTATCTGTAAAAAAACGTGATGACTGATAACTGGAGTAAGGGAGTGGTGGGTGTTTCAAAACACCTGGGGAATATAATTTTTCATTTCAGTGCATGGAGCTTTAGCTACACACCTCCCATTAAGATGAACTGGAGGTTTGTGACTACATTTTGTTTTCGGAGCACGCTGGAAATGTCCCCCCTCCCCACTGAAGTGTGATGTGTCACTTCTTTGTTCTTTCGTGCTGCTGTTGCTGTAGGAGTACAGCAAAATGGCAGTTCATAGTACACCACACTTTAATAAGTACCTGCAAACGTATAATTGGTGCTTACTACATGTGGTGTTCACATCAATGCAGCTCTTTCAATACGTGCTGCAGTGCATACATCTTTTTTCATGGCCCTATTTTCTACGTGGTGGTTTCCTATAAATATACTAGAACTAAACATTAGCATTAGAAAGGGGACAGGACGTAGGCATGGCTATTTAATTCATTTGGATTCCACGAGTGAAAAGCATACACTAGTTATCCCTTTGACCAATCAAGTTCAGTGCCAAGGAATATAATAGGATTTCTCTTTTCTTGTGTTTATTCTCTTCCCAGTTCTGGCTTTTATTGTCAAATTTTTGAGACACAGTAAATATCTTATGAAAATGGTGGATTTTGTGTGTGTCCATATTTAGATAAAAAGCCATCAAAATTCATTATTCATACATTTTAAACTACCAAAGATATTACACTGTTATTTTAAAACATTGATTTTAAAAGTCAAAACTTAATAGTGTCACTGAACAATATAAAGGATTAAGGCTACATTATTCCAGTTTGTTAAAGCCGAACATATTTTTAAGGGAGTCTTTAGTCAATCTTGCTTTCTCTTTCTTCATTAACAATAGATTAATTTTAGAAATTCGTCACCCCATGTAGGCACTTGATACAGAAAGAGTTAAGATTCTCAGTGTGCAATCCACCAACTCTGGCCAGCAAAGATCTGCAGTTCAACACTATTCAGAGAAAACACAGCAAAATACATACAACAATATTAGTCTCATTAAAATGATCAAATAGAAATATTCAATTTCCATAATGATAGAAAAGTGTCCCTTTTGAAGAGTGTTAAATATCTGAATACATTACCACACTGAAGCTTGATTGACAGCACTGTTATGGGGCATCATTGCTGACCATTTATCATGCACGATGGGAAAAAAAGGTCAAAAAGTTTCCTCCAGGAGCTGCTGCTTCTAAAATGGCAAGCAGACCACTGAAGCACACGTTGTTGAAGAATACTTACAAAAATTGCCCTTAAGGTTGCTCTTAAACAATAGTCTGGTATTTTCCCCCACCATTTTAAAAACTCAGTATACAAAAGTGTCTTCTCATTCTAACTGCTTCTTAATATCCATAGTGGGAATCATACTTTCTGTTAATTTTTCATAGAATATAGTTTACAGTTATTCCTTTTTGTACAGAGCATTTTGCCAAAATTTGGGTGCTGGGGATTGTTTTGGTTTGGAGGAGAAATTTATGATGGAGACAGATATCTTTGATGCACTCCTGTTTATTTACAATAAAAATGTTCATAGTCCTGTTTCCCTTAACACAGGAGGAATCAAACAACAAGAGACAGTTTCTTTGCTCACAGTTCCTCCAAGCCTCTTTTAACCAGAACTTAGCCCAAAAAGTTCTCCACTTTTCTCAGGGCCATGCTCTGCATGTTCAGGTTGGGTCTTTGGCTTTCTACTCCTTCTTTATCTCTGTCTCTATGGTGTTTCTCACGGTTTCTCTCTCTCATAAACATCTCTATTAACACTACCCAGTAAAATCCCCTCCGCCCAGGTGTGTGCCTTGACTGTATCTTTGTTTTGGGTAGAGGCTCCTATTTGTTTCAGCTATCTGGTTCCATAAAGGAGCTTAACAGTTTCTTACACTGATCCTACATGAAAGGTGGTTGTTGCACCCCTCAGTTTCAATGAGGTTTAGCCCAACCCATCACAACACTTTTCTTCAGCTGACTGTTTAATGGCAGGGTAAGGCTTTACACTTCTTTCCTGTGGCAGCCTCCCTTAGTAAAAACCTCAGAAAATGGTCTCCACATGGCAATTTGTTTAGTGCTTTTCAGCACAGAAACTCATGTGTCTATGAAAACTAGTGATAACGCTACTATTTTGCTCTCTTCCCTGCTGAGTGTATACATATGAATTCACGTGTGTAGTTAAATTAGTGCCCTAGACATCAGGAAGTCAAGTATATTTAAAAAAAAAGTGGAGATTATTGTGATGCAGACTTAAAATCACCATCCAGCAGGTGGCAATGGGTCACACAACAGGCAGGATTGGTATTAATTTGAATTTCCTCATGTGGTTTTCTGAGTTGCTGCAAGTGCAAGCAATGTCTTTATTCCCCCTGGTTCAGGATTACCTGGGTTCCAATTCTGCTTACATCAGTATTTACTTCAAATGCTTTTTAAACAAAATTTGTAATAGCATTTAGTATACTTTGGGAGGGGGTTGAAATAATAATAATCAATAACATATTAGGGACGTAGTTACTTTAAAAAATGATACATTGTATTGTCGATTTCCAAATGTTTTGAATGTTTATTATGGGGAAGGCAATTTTTCTGCTCATTGCCTTTCAACACAACCTCTTTATAAATAAAATATGGCTTGTGGCTCCATGAAAGGATTGCATGTTTCCCTAATTGTCTGAGGCAAACCGTACACCAATAAGAAATTAAATACAAAGCTCAGAGATAATTCTGAACACATGTAGTGGATTTCTACCAGCAGGTGGCGCAGGTGAAATCCCACAGCATATTTCCTACACAAAGTTGATATTTAAAGGACATTAGAAGGCCTGATGTTAGCTGGCAAAAACCAGAGCGGTTTCTATAATTTTTTCTAGGCTTGTAAATTAAACAAGGACAAAATGTTTGCAACTTTTGTGAAGGAGAAGCTATTGACCCAGAGAAATTTTTTTCCACCTAGAGCTCTCTAAAAAAAAAAAACAAGTGAAGGGCTGGATCCTGCTATGTTCAGACTAACCTCCCCTCCCTGCGCCCCCTTCGCCCCACACACACTTTCCCCGACATGATAGTGCATTGAGTATACACAAGATCCTCAGCACCTCACTGGATCGGATCCAAATAGTATTAGCCCCTCCACAATGGTTCTCAATCTTTTCAATCATCTCTAGCAGATGATCGGACTGAGGACTTAGCTTCACTGCGAAGATGACTTGCGTTATAACTGAGAGGCTGCCCCTAACTTGAGGCCCACCCACACCTAAAACCTCTTAGCTCAAGTGCAGTGGTGTTTTTTACTCAAGTTGTCTGGCCCAAGAAGGTTACAGGCTAAAACCCGAGTGGGCACCACTCATCAGCATCTAGCACAACCATTAAGTATACACTACTCTAATACCTGTGTGCTAGACCAGAGAGACAAGCTCTCTCACAGTTCCCTGGGAAAGAATTCATAAAGTGGCCCAGCTTAATGCAGAGCTAAGAGTCATGGGTTGTGCCCATGTGTTTTAGTGTCACAGTCAATGTGGCCCCAGCAGCTCTAGTGTTATTTCACAGCACGGCCAAGTGAACACTGCTGTGAAGACATGCCCTAGGACGGCATCCGCACTAGCTATGTCCTTCCCTCCTCCCATTCATTGTGTCTCCCAACGACAAAGCCTGGGCTGTGCCAATCCCCTCTTCTGCCATTTGCAAGACTTATGGCTCATGGGAGAGGCAGCGCGGACCAGTGGCTAGGGAACAGGACCGGCACTCAGAAGACCTGGGTTGTATTCTCAGCTTGGCTGTGAGACCTGAGGCAAGTCACCTCACCGATCTGTGCCTCTACTACAGATGGGTGACTGATGGGAGGCATGCAGCAGTGCATTGAGCTCTGCCCAGGGGCCTATTATTCAGACAGAGAAGAGGAGCCTAGAGCAACATGCACAAAAGACTGATTATCTATGCATTCACCAGTGATCAGGAACCACTGCTCTAGCTAGCTCTCCTACACAGGCACCCCTGCCCCTGGCTTCCCTATGGAACTTTCTGGTTATCCTAATCATTGAGGCACAGTGTGATCACGGAGTCTACTAGAAAAAAATGTCCCTCAGCTCAGGTGCATACACTTTGGTGATTGCCGAGGGCAATGCAAGGCATTCCATGCTACTTCCATTTCCAGGGTGAAGTACATCCTGGGGCCTAGTTTAAGGGCCTGTCTATATTGGGGATATTTGTACTAGGGTAGCTACATCAGTGCAAAATATGGTGGATATGGTGTAAAATTGGGCTCGCAAGGGCAGGGACTAACCCTGGTTTCAAATCAGAGGGTGCTACAGTGTTGTAAGCACTTTGTTACACTGGTGCAGACCCTCTGCCTGGGAGGGTGGCGGGGGTTGCACTGGTTTAGCAGCAGTGTACCTGCATCAAGGCAAATAACCCCATTACTGACAGGTCCTATATTTCTGGAGATTGGATCTGTACATCTGCCATTAACTTGAGTGTACTCAGGGAGTGGCCCGGGAGTGGGAATGGGGAAGAGCTGTTCCTTGTCATAATAATAATAATGACAACAGAAGCTTTATTCACTTACAGAGAATTTCCCCACACCAAGATGCTCAGCAAGCTGAACAAGCAGTTGCAAGTCTTCCTGATATAAAGGAGAGAACTAGTGAACATGAATGAAAACTTCACGATCACCGCTTGCACTGAAACCACGTCTGGGAAAAGACTCATTTTCAGACACTGTGGAATGGTGGGTGAAGGCCTGTGGGAAATCCAGTAACTATTTGAGGGAAGGACAGGCACATTTCCAGGTACTGTAGGTGTCTCCTCTAGGCTGATGTCAGTTGCAAATCCATCAGCCAGTGGGCTGCTTAACCTAAGAGATATTTTGAAACCCCATCCCCCGTTTCTGGCTGCGTAGGGATATGCTCTAACAATGGGCTGTGGTGACACCTCAGCCTGTAAGGAAACCAGCATGCTGCCACAGAGAAGTGTCCGAAAATCCCCAGGACAGTCATGGGTGGTAAGCTGAGCTGTGGGAGGAGGAGGAGGAGGAAAGTTTATGTGCATGAGCTCAACCAGTGCCATATAATTAAAGGGCAGAGTTTTGATTGTTTGTCTTCAGATGCCAGCTCATTTCTTACTGATTCAGCTAACAGGGCATTTGACTTTAACAAACACAGAAAAGTCCCTCTTCCCATCCCAGTGCCCACTCATTGGCCCCTTGAAAGGAAAACTTTTGTATTAAGGTTAAATCTGAGGTCCCTCACCAGAAGCTCTTAAGCAAATAGCACCCAGGGATAAGAGGGAAGATCCTCTCATGGATCGGTAACTGGTTAAAAGATAGGAAACCAAGGGTAGGAATAATTGGTCAGTTTTCACAGTGGAGAGAGGTAAATAGTGGGGTTCCCCAAGGATCTGAACTGGGTGGGACCACATATTCATAAATGATCTGGAAAAAGGGGTAAACAGTGAGATTGCAAAATCTGCAGATGATACAAAATTATTCAGGCTAGTTAAGTCCAAAGCAGACTGCGAAGAGTTACAAAGATTTCACAAAACTGAGTGACTGGGCAACAAAATGGCAGATGAAATTCAATGTTGATAAATGCAAAGTGATGCACATTGGAAAACATAATCCCAACGATACATATAAAACGATGGGGTCTAAATTAGCTGTTACCACTCAAGAAACAAATCCTGGAGTCATTATGGATAGTCGTCTGAAAACATCTGCTCAGTGTACAGCAGTGCCAAAAAAGCTAGCAGAATGTTAGGAACCATTAGGAAAGGGATAGATAATAAGACAGAAAATATCATAATGCCACTATGCAAATCCATTATAACCCCGCACCTTGAATACTGAGTACAGTTCTGGGCACCCCATCTCAGAAAAGATACATTAGAACTGGAAAAAGTACAGAGAGGGGCAACAAAAATGATTCAGGGTCTGGAACAGCTTCCCTCTGAGGAGAGATTAAAAAGACTGGGACTGTTCAGCTTGGAAAAGAGACAACTCAGAAGGAAGACAAATCTATAAAATCATGACTGGTGTGGAGAAAGTGAATAAGGAAGTGTTATTTAATCTCTTCACATAACAGAAGAACCAGTGGTCACCCAATGCAATTAACAGGCAGCAGGATTAAAACAAATACAAAGAAGTACTTCTTCACACAGTGCACAGTCAATCTGTGGAACTCATTGCCAGGGGATGTTGTGAAGGCCAAAACTATAACTGGATTCAAAAAAAGAATTAGATAAATTCATGGAGGACAGGTCCATCAATGGATATTAGCTAAGATGGTCAGGGGTGCAACCCCCATGCTTTGGGTGTTCCTAAACCGCTGACTACTAGAAGCTGGGACTGGACAACAGGGGAGTTATCACTCCATAATGGCCCTATTCTGTTCCTTCCCTCTAAAGCATCTGGCACTGGCCACTGTTGGACTAGCTGGAACATTGGTCTGACCCAGTATGGACATTCTTATGTTCTGAGATTCCACTTCAAGCGCAATTTTGGGTCATCCTCTTACATCCACCAGCATGTGAGATTGGCTTCTACATTACATCTGGAATCATGTTATTTTACCTGGATCTAACTCCCCTTTTGATCAAGTGATGATCACTACACCCAGATCCATAAAATCACAAGCTTCCCAGATCAAACACATGGATGGAACCAAAATCAGCACCTTGAAATGCCAGTTGAAGTTTTGTTAGGCATTTTAATGTCAAGGCAGAGGTGCCATTTTATAATCGGCACTAATTGAATCCCACGAACAGCAGCATCCTTTATGGGCAGCTGAGTGGCCCTCAAAATGAGTGAAATTTATTTTTATCCTTTGAAGATCAAAGGGAAACAAAGATGAGTTGCAGTCTGATCCTGGCAGCTAACTACCCCAGTGTTACACCTGGGAGCGGTTTGGTCCTCTGTCTCCCTGAGCCTTGATGGCAACATTACTTAGCACCCTTATCTCGCTACTCCTTCCCATGGAAGGCAAAGGAAAAAGCAACTTCCTCTTTTAGGCCTGGTCTACACGGGGGGGGGGGGTTTGATGTAAGATACGCAACTTCAGCTACGGGAATAGTATAGCTGAAGTCGACGTTTCTTATTTCGACTTACCTCCTATCCTCATGGCGCGGGATAGATGGCCGCAGCTCCCCGTCGACTCTACTACCACCTCTCGCCCTGGTGGAGTTCCGGAGTCGACGGGAGCACATTCGGGGATCGATATATCGCGTCTAGATGAGACGTGATATATTGATCCCTCATAAATCGATCGCCACCCGCCAATCCGGCGGGTAGTGTAGCCACACCCTTATCATGTAAACATTGTCCTGGTCTTTCTAGTACTGCTGAAAGTGACAAGTTTCATTCAATCCAACTCATCATAGGCATCCAAATTACTTTTTCTGGTCACTCTTTCACCTCTGCAAGGAAGTAACTTAGCACGATCACCATGAGTTTGTACATTTTTCTATAGCTAACTGGTAATGCAGCTTTATTTTATAGAAAGACTCTCACACAAATTGCATCTTAAAATGCTTTACAGAGTTAACTGGGACAAGGCAGTATTTGGGTAATAAATTACAGAAATCAAAAGGTGTTTGCTCCAAATTCTGCCCTCTTTTACACCGACTTCAGTGGGGGTCACCTTTGGATTCTACAGTGGAGCTATTGATACTTTCTGTCATCTCAATATCATTTTCTTGTCCATTAATGAAGCCTATAGTAATCGTCTCTCTGCTGAGCTAGAGCATTTCAGGGAGTAAGGGATTGCTAACTTTGTCTTCTTACTTTGTTTTATTCATTTGTTGTTGCCTTGTTTCCTGAACCCCTTTTCCCACCCCACCCCTCCTTCCTCTCTGCCTCCATCAAAATTCCCAGCCTTCTTCCCAAAGCAGGAATTTCCGCAGAAGAGGATTCTCTGTTGGCTCTCGGGAGAGGGCTGAAGGAGAAGGAAGTGGGAAAGGAGGGCAAGATGGGGAAAACATCTGAAGTGGAAGACTTGGCACCTTTCTACTAATGTCTGTAGACACCTCTCATTTGTCTTGGTGACCCTTTCCCACACAAGAGCAAGTCAGACATTCAGGCAATGCAATGCAACATTACTCAAAAGCATTCAATTTCTCTCTTCCTGGCAGGTTTCCTGATACCTCCTCCTGCCCCTACCCCCCACCCCCCACCCCACATGCACACTTTCTCTCTCACATGCATTTTTTTGAAGCACATCCTCACCAGCCATCATGTTAAACGCCAGAAAAGCAAGTACCCTTCACAGCTGGGTTTAGTCATCAGAACCGTGAGAAGCCACTTCAAGCTCAATAGCACGCAGACTAATACGCTCTCCCATTTTAATTCCCCCCTACAAGTGGCCCCCCGATCAATGCTCCGAAGCATATCCGCCTGCGTATGTCATGCTGGCAGCCAGAAAAACAGCTGCTGTTCACAGCTGGATTTAGGAAGCTGAACCACGTCCAGGCATTAGCACTCTGTAGCCCACAGACTTTTTACCACCCACCCAGGGCTTTGCATTGTCGACTTACTGGTAGAGTGGCTGGCATGCCCTGTAGTTTAGTAAACTATTTTATAAAGTGCTGCCTGATGTTTTTGATTTGAAGTAAAACGTATACTGGAAACAAAATCAGTTGAACATTAACAATCTTCTCTCTTATTGAACATATGGGTTCAGGGAGGACAAAACTTAATAAATAATAGCACTTTACACTTCTGTAGCACCTTCTGTCTCAAAGTGCTTTGCAGACATTAATGTTTTTCTAAAAGATAAGCTCTTGTTCAAACAAGAATTAATTCAGGGAAGTCCTATGGCCTGTGCTAGACAGAAGGTCAGACTAGATCATTACAGTGTTTCCTTCTGGCTTTATAATCCATGAATAAAGCTTCAAAGCTCTGCTCAGAAATAGGTATCACTATTAAGAGATGAGACACAGCATCTGAATGAGAGCCCCAAGCTTGCCCAGGGAAACAGTGGCAGAACCCAGAACTGCTCCCAGCTCACCTGACTCCTAGCCCTGTACGTTAACCAGAGAAACATCCTCCCTCTTTGTCAATTATTTGAGGGCACTGTGAACATTGCACAAGAGACCACAGTTCTTAGGATTCAAAGAGTCCCTAAAAGTAACAAGTTTACTCCATCTTTGTTAGAAATCTACCATGCTTAAGCAACCTTTTATTTTATTTTTTTATTAATTCACTCCTTTGAGTGGTCACTTCCAGGCTTGCCTAGGCCACAGCTTTTGGTTGTATTTTAAATCCAATGAATTGGTTTCCAATTAGCTTGACTTAATTAACATGATTGCAAGTGCTAATCTAGACACTCAAAAAACAGTGGTTCTTGCGTGTGGTTCTCTCTAGTCAGAGTTCTATAAAAATAACTCAGTAGAAATACAGCACAGATAGAAATTCCAGTTACAGGGACCCACTTTTAAAGTAAAGCTATTTCGGGGATGGGGTGAGATTCTTTTGCCATATGCCTTACCCAGAGCCCAGTTAAATCAATGGAAAGACTCCCACTGCCCACAATGGGTTTTGGGTTAGGCCCTATCAGTGAAATCCAGTGGAAGTTTAAGGACTATTGCTGACTTGTTATCCAATGCTGTCAGCCTTGAACAGAAAGCTCAGACACTGAGTGTCACTTAATGACAGGCATAAACCACAAGTCATTTGTTTAACAAAAAGAATAGGTACACGGAAAAAAACCCACAATCCAGCTTTGCTTTACGGACACGGGTCCAGAGTTGTAAACACCCACCCATGTGAGTAACTTTTCTAACACAAGTAGCCCAGGGACTTCAAGGTTGGGAACGATGACCACGTAACGTACTTTGCTGAAAAGTTAATTGAGGCAAATGGAGAGAGAAGTATATTAAGGCTGGGATTTTCACCTGCTCTGCATTGGCCTGACTCTTCTCCCACTGAAGCCTCTGGAAGAACTAATGATGTGCTGTCCAACTGGTATACTGAGACGACTGCCTATCATGCAATATTGTCTCATTGTTTCCATGTGCTCCTTCCTTTGCTGGTCTGTATCCACCTATTGTCTCTTGTCTTATACTTAGATTGAAAGCTCTTTGGGGCAGGGACCATCTTTTTGTTCTGTGTACGCAGAACTTAGCACAATGGGATCCTGGTCCATGATTAGAGCTCTTAATGCAAATAATTAATAATAAAAAAACCTCCCACTGATTTCAGTATGAGCTGTTAGGCCACTCCTGACCGCTTCTGAAAACCCCACCTCACAGGGATATTTTACTGACACAAACCCTCATGAGAACAAAGTTGAAACAACAGCTGAATATTTAGGACATGAGCATAGAGGCTGTTTTGTTCTGTAGCCTTTATATTCGTTGCATGTACCTGTACACTTCGTACATTACGTATGCAACCAGAGCAGAGAAATGCATCATAACTGGTAATGGAAAACTGAATTTATCTCATAATCCTTAATGCCTCATGAATAGCTGAGTACTTACAATTTTTAAGTTGAGATGGAATCGGCATGAAATGGCCCCATCATTTATAATATGAATATGAAATAAAGTGGGACTTTACAACTGAAACTCAAGTACCAGCACTTCATTTGATTTACTTCGATGACTCAACCTATCTCAGGAGCTATTTTTCATATTCCTTGTTTAGAGGACTTACTCATGTCTCAGATAAAGCCTGCAATGTGATAAAGCAAATGTCAGGGAAGTGTAATGCGTGGTGGTGGTGGTAACACCTCCCCTGCCAAAAATCTTACTTCCAGATTTATGTGGCTCTATAAATTCATTCTTGCTTTTCCTCCCAAAAGAATGAGAAGACTTTGTCTTTCCCTTCCAATTAGCACAGCCCCATGAAAAAGGGGTCAATCTCCTTCTGGGTGGCACTCCATTGACTTTCACTGAGTTATGCCTAGTGTGAATTTGGTCCTTTGAATTTTCGGTGCCCTGAGTGTTATTTTTAACATACGAATTACAATATTGGCAGAGAACCATGTTCATTCAGTTTTTGTCTCCTGAAAATTGTCTCCAAGGGAAAGCAAGGAATTAAAAAATAAACAACTAAAGTAGGTCACACTCAGGCTATGGCTTCACTGCAAAAAGAGTGGAATTATAGTTAATTTGATGTAAAATCCCAGTGGAAACCAAGTGCAGGTAATTTTTAAGCTTGATGTAGCTAGTCCAGTTTAACTCCAGACCCCTAAGTTTACCTCAAGGTAGCTAGTCAAGGTAAAAACTACATTGCCCTATCTCCATTAGGATTTTACACTGAGATAACTAACTCATTGTAAAAATACACCTGTTTTTCAGTGAAAACAGCCTCAGTGGAGTAGCTTCTGCAATGCAAAAGCCCAAAATCATATAAATAGGGAAAAAATCTATTGCCGCCATCACCACAGAACAATATAGACCTTCCTGAAAACCAGTTTGATGAACATCAGTGTGAGAGATGCATGAACTTTCACCAACCTTTCTCCATAGTCAGACTTCTAACCCTTTTAAAAGCCCGGGGAGCTGCTAGAGTGTGACTTGTGATAGGGAAAAAAAAACCCTTATTAGCAAGTCAAACAACAGTTCTCAAACGCTTTTCAACATAACTGTTGCTTGCATGGTTCAAAGACCAAACTCAACGGGGGTAGGGGTAAGCATAGTGTTGCACTTGCTTACACCAGGACTTGATTTGACTCACTGTTACCAGGGGCTAAAAATCTGGGCTTCTCAGAGGGATTAACACGTACACCTCCTGAGCTGCAACTGGTTCCTTACTAGTACCACGTCACACTGGAGTGATGATTAATGGCTCAAAAGATAACAGCTTATGTTTATAAAGGATCCTTCTCTCACCATGCCACAAATGCCTCACACAACCCCTGCTGTGCCAAAGAGGAAAAGGAAGTCTGACAGTGCATTTGGAGAGAGGCTGTGATCTCAGAAGGGGTGTAAAAGCTCCAGACAGATGCAACAGCATCAGGAAATAGTAGCGTTTTGGCTGTGGAGAGTCAAGAGGATCAGCCTAGGCCTGAGCTTGCTGAGTGTGGGTGAACGGGGTGCAAATAGGATTGGAGATGGATAGGAAGCCGTGAAGTGTTGGAGGATGGATAGGAGGCAGAGAGTTGAGACAGTTGTCTGGGACCTCTGGGTTTAGAAAGCTGTGTCTACAGCCGCGCAGCCGCTGTGGAAAAGTCACCCGGTAATAGTATGGAAACCACCGATTGATTATGGGGTGGAGAGGAGCAGCAACAGAGGAAGACAACTGTTGTGCTGTTGTGCGTCTGCTGTAGAACAATAGCGGACAGAACAATTCTTGGCTTAGCTTTTTTCTGACAGCTTGTAGATGCCTTGCCCTTAGTAGCTCGGTTGGGACATCACACTTTCACTGGGGACTAAACATCATCTTCTTTGAGTCACTGGGAAGGGAGGCGGGGAGAGGAAAGTGGCTTTAGCAAAGTTCCAATGCACAAAAAAATACCGTACTACCGCCATACGTTGTTTTGAGATAGGAGAAATAGAAATGATGGATAATACTGCAGAGCTTGCGATGGAGGCAGCCTGGCATACGGGAACACAGGAATGGAAGGCAGGAGGCATGGAACTCTATTCCCAGCTTCGTCATGGACGCACACGGTGACCTCCAACATTTACCAACTCTGGCCTCAGTTTCTTCAGCTGGAGGGAACAGTCCTGGCCCCTCTCTCGTAAAGCATTCGGCCTGCCTCTGATGAAAGCTGCCATAAAGGCATAGATTTATTACTAGTACTTACATTAAGGCCAGAGCCAGACACCTCCAGGCAGTCAGGACAGAAGCAGCCAGAGGAGGGAAGCATGGGTATAAAGAGCCCCCAGCTGGGGTCACCTTTTTCTCCATCACCCCACTGGACCCAGAGACCTCCCCCACTCTCAGACCACTAGGACCCAGGTGGTGGCTCCCCGCTGCCCTTGAAGCCAGCCAAACACTCCAGTTGGAAGGAGCAGAAACAGCCAAGGCAGGATCTCTGGACATCAGAGCTTTGACTTGCTTTTTCTGCCCTGAATTGATGGCTGTTTGTTCCAACCCTCCCCATCTCTTCACCTTCGCTTCACGCCACAACCTGTCTTGCCTACCTTCTTCCCCTGCGCCCCGTCTCTCCCTCCCTTTCCCTTTAGTTTAGCCTCCCTACAGATGGAAGAGCCATCACACAGTGTTGGAGGTTCTGCAAAGGAGCCCAAACATTTCCTTTGGATAACTTGGAGAGACCAGGGTGCAGGCTGAGCCAGAAACATCACAAGGGCGGCTTCATGGCAATTGCCACTTGCAGCTGGTTCCTGGACAAGAAATGGCTCAGACACTCTGACATTCACATGAATTTCCGGGTTCCAAACATCCACACACCCCCAGTTTGCTGCGCACTACGTCCCTCCCCTCACCCCTTTGGGCTCCATTCACAGAACTCTTACAGCTCCCAGTAGAGGACCTAAGTCATTCAGTTCAAGATGTAAAAGGCTCATGGTTTGACTCTGGGGATCCCCAGTTCAGTCCCTTGCTCACAAACAAAATGGCAGCTGTCACACAGGAGCGTTCCCACAAACCACCTGGAAATAAGCCACCGGGTTTCCTGTGGTTCAGTCTTTTTAAAATAAAAATAAATAAATACATACATACTTCTGGGGCCTTCTGCAGGTAGCCCACTTGCTTTTACCCTCTCCTCTTTCAATATACCTGCTTTGGAGTTCCCATGGCCCAAGACTGCTTTCACTTCTCTCCATGGCACAAGCTTTTCATGAGCCTAATGGACTTATTGCAAGCAAAGCAAGCAGAATTTTTCAACAGTTTTTCTTTTATTTTACACTCCATAAAAACATTGCAGTTTTTCTTTCACATTCACAAGATCTTCAGGGAATTATTGCTATTTCCCATATTTAAAAAACAAACAAAAAAAAAGTCAACGGACAAAGCAGCAGCACACACCGAACTCCCTGCAGACACAGAAACTCAACACAAAAGACAGTCAGTCCCCTTGTGAGAGACAATTTTACCAGAAGAAACATTAGGCGGGAGTGACCATACATATGACAGCAAGCCATGTAACACCGAACAAGACCACTTTTCTCCACATGGTACGAACCAGTAACACTTTGAAGAGGTCAGAGGATGGGGCTGAGACTTTTAGTCTAAATTCCACCAATTACAGTTTCAATGGATGGAAGAGTGATTTTGAGGAGGGTTAGATAGATGTTCAAGTATTACAGGGCAGTTCTTAAATAACAGATGAGATAGTAGCTCAGCAGGATAGCCTGATCACATCATTTAAAGTCCCCGGTTCTCTGCGTTAGGTAAAAGCACATACAGTACAAAGACAAGCACAGAAACACAGGAAACGCCACATCTAAATAGATCAATGGTCCATGTAATCAAATATCTTGTCACAGAGAGTGGCCAATGCCTGATGCTTCTGAGAAAGGTGAAAAACCCCTCTAATGCCCCTGATTCTGCAATAATAAAACCACAAAGGGAAGTTTCTTCCTAACCCCAACTTCAGATCAGTTTAATCCCTGACGCATGAAACAAACAGCAAGGAAACAGGCAAAACGAGTATTAGAGTGCTTGTCCTCCCTGTCATTTCAAGGATTGTGCTTTTCATTTCACTTGCTCTTTCCTGATACAGTTGTTTATTGCTTACACTTTAAACAAGGCTGTTACAATTTTTGAAAGAGACAGGAACCGAGAGACAGTTGTATGGGTCTGATCCTTTTACATGAAAGGGGTTCCATTGTTTCCATAGGGATCTGGAAGTACAGTAGTGGTTGCACTCTATTAAAAACTTAGAAAAGCAGTGTTGTTTTGTTTGTTTTTAAAGAGGACACTAAATCTCTAGAAAGCCAGCCCTGCGTACATCACTTTCTTTGTAGTCAGTGTCCATATACACAAGTTATCACCAACTATGACTATTCCGTTTTGGAATAAATCAATGAGGCCGTCTGTATTGCACGTTCATGAAATGTTCTTATTGGAATCACAGTCGGTATCAAAGGAACATATTTCTCATTTCCAGTAGGGCTTAGCATGATGAAGATGCAGTAATAGGGCCAAGTTTTAGCTGATGGACAGGAGAACGAATGGGCACAGAACTCAAGACTGAGGTAGGAAATGTGTAACATGAGCCTTCAAAGTTTTTACTTAAAGTCAATTCTTCTGCAAAAAAAGACACAGCTTCCCTTTTGCATGAGGCAACAGGGGGGCTAGGAGTGGAAGACAGGATCTCTGACTCATACTGTAGTAATTGCCCCATGAAACCAAAATTTGGTGAGATCAGACTCCTACGTTGTTTGATGTAATCAAATGCCTCCTCCAGGCGGAACTTTTTCGTTTTCATGAGATAAGCCATGCAGATGGTGGGGGAGCGTGAAATTCCGGCTTCACAGTGTACCAGGATTTTGCCTCCAGCTCGCCTCACGCAATCTGGAAAGAAATAATTCATTACAGACATTAGTTCTCATTACGGACAGGAAGCATGCTGCAGTAGCCACTTCAAGTGGCACTGAAAACAAAATGCATCATCTAGAAGAAGCCACATGTCCAGTCATCCAGGAGGAGGGTGAGTCCCCCTCTCATTTGATACACAAACAATTCATAATCAAGCAGAGATGGGTCTGAGTCAAAATACAGATTGGGGTCTGCTTAAGAGTTGTCCCTTTGGTCTCAAGGCTAATTTTAAGAAGTCTTTTTCCCTTCTCTTCTGCAGAAAAATTAAACAAAATTCTCTTTTCCTACAAAGAAAAGATGGAAAGTAATTCCCTAGTAAGCAGAATGTTTTATTTATTCAGCTTTGTGGGACAGAGTTTGGTACCCAACAGGTATCTGTATGATGGTTCCCTTATAGCTAGCATAACATTTTCTTCGTTAGTACTCAAAGTCGTCAATGCATGGGGCCAGTTCTGCTGTCCTAAACTGGACAAAGCTGCCGTCATATTCAGTAGGAGTTTGACTTGGGATGGGACTGCAGAATTGAGTTTGATTGGGTAAGTTCACTTGGACAACTAGTGTTTTTGGAAACGATGAACCTGAACCTCACTTTGGTTTTGAGAGACAACATTACACATATTTGCCTTCATTTGACAGCTGTGTTGCAAAAATATCCCCAACACACCAACCTAAAACCCCTCTTAAATGGAAGATAGACAGTTATTAGGTTTGTACTGGGCAAGTATCTCAACCCATCTTTGAAAGTCTCCCAGTGAGCTGTCGAGTGCAGTGGGTGAAGATACATAATTGAGGGTTCATCTACATAGCAAAACTGACTGTTATAACACAAAACTAGAGGAGAAATACAGCACCGTAACAGAGCTGTAACAAAGCATGCACCTGTTTGCTTGTAGGGCTGAACTGCTGTATAACATGGCTGGGTCACTGCTATGTAATAGCAAGGTCTCTCACCGCTGCTAAGATAGGCTCCTAGCCAACGTGAAATACCATCTTTGTGCCCTGCCTCGGATCTTTCTAGTGCGACCCCCCCCCCCCCCACACACACACACACTTACAGTTGTCTGGGGATGTCAACCTTGATTCCTGCGGCTTCCACCACAACGTGCACAATAAATAGTATAAAGTCTCTAATTATAGCCCAGTTAAAGGATACTTGGACTTAAGTCAGGATATAAATGGCTTGTGTAAACTACCATTTTCCACATCAGGAGGCACTGAGGTTACTCACACAACACAATTATTGTTGTTAGATTAAAAACAAATGCTTAAAATAAGCTCCTTCCAAATAAATCTAGTTTGAAAATAGAAATTCTCCGGTCAGGCTGACTTGAGAAATATGTTCCCAAGTTTGCTGAGGAATGGAACATGAGTATGTGCTCTATACGTGGCCCTGAAACAACATAGAAAGCTGAACATGTTCTCGTTTTCCTTTCCCCTTTTGTTGTCTGGCAAAGGACCAAATCCACAGCAGTTGGTTAAATTTAGTCATTGTACAAAACAATCGACGTGCTTGAACTGTCACAGAAATCTAGAGTGCCCACCATGTTAGAAATGAAAAGGAAAAGCAAACGTTACGCCATCCTCAAAGTGTTTGGAGAGTTCGAAGTGACTCAACCTCTACCAGAAAGAGGGTGGGGGGAATAATAAAAAACTCCCTACTGATGTGGTGCACGGGAGTTTCCTCATAAAAATGTAAAAAGCCCCATAAGTCATCAGAACCAGAAAGCAATTAGAGGCTAGAAATGTATTTTACAACCTGTAATTTACCCCTGGCTTTTTAAGAGTCAGCTGAATCTGAAGGTCCGAACTAAACTACCAGCAATAGAGAGGCAGAAAGAAGAGACTTCACAATTAACTTTGTGATTCCTCTGTTTTCCTTTCAAATGTTATTGACAGCCACCCTTTTACGATGATCAATAGCATAAGTCTCTACCCAGAGTTACACCCATCTACTCTGTTTTACATTGTGCCTTCCTTGTGTAGTGCTCCACACAGTTAACTGCCATGCCATTAACCCTATCTAGGTCTAGCCTATATCCTGGGGGTGAGAGGGGAGGTCTGGGTCTTTCAGAAGGCCTCCCAATTTTATGCAAGATAGGATTACTCTAAAGCAAAAGTTAAGGGTATGTCTACAGAGGGATAAAAAACCCTTAGCTAGCCTTGGTCAGCTGACTTGGGCTCACAGTTATCACTGAAAAAATGCTGTGTAGATGCTCCCCCTTCCCAGGGTCCCAGAGCTGAGGCCCTGGCCCAAGCCCAGAAGTCAACATAGTAATTTTTCCCCATGCAGTCCATGCCCGCTGAGCCCAAGTCAGCTGACCCAGGCCCACTACAGGTAGGACATGGGTCTTTTATCCCTGTGTAGACATAGCTTAAGTTACTAAGCACTTGTCTACATGTAAAATGCTACAGCACGCAAGTGCACCAATGCAGCTGTGCCGCTGTAGCATGTCAGTGTAGACACTGCCTTCTCCGACGGAAAGGGTTCTCCCATTGGTGCAGGTAATCCACCTCCCCGAAAGGCAGTAGCTAGGTCAATGGAAGAATTCTTCTGTCGACCTAGCTCTGCACCGGGACTTAGGTTGGCTTAATGCTGCCTCTCAGCATGTGGATTTCTCATCCTCCTGACTGAGATAGTCAATAGACCTAATTTTCTCATGTAGACTAGGCTTTAGTAATCAAAAGGACTTAAAGGAGAGGCAAGGCCAAAATGGCTCTGCAATAATGGGGACAGCGCCTGCCACAATGGAGTTCTGGTCCCATGACTAGGACTCCTAGGCACTACTGCAATACAAACAAATAAACAAATACTAAGCTAACCCTGTATTCATGGGTTATCCATAGGCCAAGAAAGCCAGTGGGAGTCTTTCCATTAACTTCAGTAGGCTTTGGACAAAGCCCGAGGTGCAGAGGACACCCCATACGAAAGCTAGAAGGAAGACAGTTTTCTTTGGAAACATTCCTTATTGTGCTGAAATTACATGCGTGTTTGCTGCAGTCTTACAGACACCTAAAGAAACCTCATTTAATTATCTCCAGCACCATTCCATTGCCCCTGCCCTATGCATGCCTGTAGTCTGTGTAACTTGATGCCCCTGAGTTGCTTTGTTCTGTCTTCTCCCGACAAACCCAAATATAAATCACATTTGTCCTCAAATTCTGCTCTCTACACAAATCTAGAAAAGAGACCCGAGAAGAAACTATGCTCCCAGTCCACATTTTCCATATTTGCCTGCTTTAGATTCCTCTGATGGTGAGAAAAAAATATCCGTCTCATTTTATACATGATTACAGTAAGCTTGGGCATTTGCAATGACATCTGGGAATACATGAAAATAATTTGTGCTTTCCCTTTTCTGGGAATGTGTGTAAATTAGTTGCCACATTTAGCTAGAAGAGATCTTTTTTAAATGACTCATAAGAACGAATGAGTTTTCCCTTTCAAAAGTTAATTTGTGTACCAATTCCATATGGATTTTGCACATAGATCTAGATTTAGTATTTAAACAGTGATTTTCATATTCAGACTGATGTAGATCTAGTTTTTAGGTCTGTTGTCTAGTGGTTAGGACAAGAAAAGGCAGTCAGATTGCTGGGTTTTATTCCTAACTTTACCACTGACTTATGAAACCTTAAACAAAATCCTTAACCGCTCCATATGTCAACTTGCCCTTATGTGAAATCAGTATAACACTTGACTGCATCATGGGCCTTTCAAGATTTGAAAAGCGCTTTGAGTTCCTTAGCTGAAAGATGCTGTAGAAGTACAGAGTATTTCAGACTTTTTAAAATGCAGTGACTCTTAATATTTTTTAAAGATACAGGAGAATAGCTATACCTACCAATGAAATCTATGGCTTCCTGGAAGTGAGAGCTGATGTCTGCCATGTGACTGTCCTCCACTGGGATCCATTTATAACAATACTGCTCTTTAAAGGACTCTGAACCTTTCCTGGAGACATTGAGCAAGGCTGTGATGTGCAGGTTGGCTAGGAACTCACACTTGGAAGCATGGTAGGCACTGCCAAGGTAAAGGAAAGGCAGGATTTCAACTGGACCACCCTGGAAGTTAAAGATAAAAATAGTTATTTTGCTTTTTTGCCCCCCCTCAAAGTGAGCTTTGTCTTAAGTGATGGCAGAATCATTGAACAGAGAAATTCAGCAGAGCCAGCGTGGGTGCTGACTCCCTTGTCTGGTGGTTTTAGGTCTTGGCCAGTGAATCATGGTTAATGGCAGAGCCCACACAGAAAAGGGCTTTCATTTTCTTGTCCGTCCACATTTGTAAGGTCCGAAATCAGTTCCAGCCCACTCGTGCGCATGATGTTTCCTGCTTTCTTTAAAGGCTTCCTTCCCCTTAGAACCCACCCAAAGTGCTTTCATATGTGAAGCTAATCTCCCTGGAGATTTTGTGGAGACAAAAAGGGTGGTGCCATTTCAAAGCAGTGCACAAAAGGTGTGCCCAGAAAGCCAGTTAGTGCTTTGAATTCAGGGCTTGGAACCCACACACCCCAAGTATGTTAACAAGAAACCTCACGGTACCTAATTTGTAACCAAGAAAAAAAAACAACAAAAACCAAACAATCCCGCCACCCTCACCCCGCAAGACTTCCGAATGCTTAGATATGTTTGTGTGTTGATTGTATAGCTGCTTTGAAAGCAAACCTGAAAACATAAATGGATTGAAGAGTAAAGCACCTTTTTCACCCACACTTGCACAGTGACAGCTGGTGCCTGTTTGCAGAGCCTCCCCCGACCTTGGTGACAAAGCTTAGCTTAGCTGCCTCCATTTCCTGCCTCCCTAACAGCAGTAACACGGAGGCACAGAACTCTGCCACGTCATATGCACCAAACACTCACTCCTGCTGCTCTGGGCCACCCACAGCTCTCTGCCACCAAAGATGTAATCTCTGTTGCTTCTTCCACAAAAGGAAGTAAAGACTAGATGCGGGGGAGAAGGGGAACAAAATCCAAAACACAGCCTGACAGAGAAGCATTTCAAAGTGACCGAATTCAGCAGGTAACTTTCCCACGGTGCACTCACTGCACAGCACTATGCTAAACAGAATAGAATATCAGGGTTCGAAGGGACCTCAGAAGGTCATCTAGTCCCACCCCCTGCTCAAAGCTGGGCCAATCCCCAGACAAATTTTTGCCCCAATCTCTAAATGGCCCCCTCAAGGATTGAACTCACAACTCTGAATTTAGCAGGCCAATGCTCAAACCACTAAGCTGTCCCTCCAATCTAGCTACTAAGTCTGTTATTCAGCACATGCTGGGAAAGCAGCTGGAATCCGAGTGCTTTCCCATTAAACGTAATCTAGAGATACCCTCCAAAAAGAGTGCCTTTTAGAAAATGTTTTGTTCAGCAGTAAAAAGGAATGAACATTCTCAGCCTGCTCAGGACAAAACCGGCCTCCAGGTTCAAGAAACAGAACCCTACTGAACAAAATCATCTTGATCCCAGACTGAGAGCTGTAAACAAAAGTGTTCCCCTGGGTGTGTTTCTGGTTATGAGGATCTCCCCAGTGGAAATCCCACAAAGAGGAAATACCTACCCTGTGTGTCCTCATCACAGAGAAATTGATCTTCTAAACAATATACTATTCACAGAACCTAGTCCTCCCACTCATAAGAACGGCCATACGGGGTCAGACTAAAGGTCCATCTAGCCCAGTATCCTGTCTTCTGACAGTGGCCAATGCCAGGTGCTCCAAAGGGAATGAACAGAACAGGTAATCATCAAGTGCTGCATCCCCTGTCGTCCATTCCCAGCATCTAGCACAGGGGTAGGCAACCTATGGCACACATGTCAAAGGCAGCATGCAAGCTGATTTTCAGTGGCACTCACACAGCCTGGGTCCTGGCACCGGTCTGGGGGGTGCTCTGCATTTTTACCATAGAATTACAAAATAAATCAACTGGAATATAAATATTGTACTTACATATCAGTTTATAGAATATAGGTCAATATAAAAAAGTCATTGTATGTATGAAATTTTAGTTTTTACTGACTTTACTAGTGCTTTTTATGTAGCCTGTTGTAAAACTAGGCAAATATCTAGATGAATTGATGTACTCCCTGAAAGCCCTCTGCGTACCCGCAGAGGTACATGTACCCCTGGTTGAGAACCACTGATACAGGGGAGTAAAAAGCATTGGAGATCAAAGGTAGATAGGTGCGCAAGTCCTTAATGGCTGATAATACATGTGGTAGTTCTTTTCTTGCCCCTGCTTTAAGATTTAAATCCCCTAGGGGGACATTTGCTGCTTAAGGATTTTTAAAAGGAAAGTCTTCTTTTGCTGACTGTGATGTACCTGTCAGTGTAATGAGAAAGTCAACAAAATAGAATATTTGTGCTAGTTATGTTGGTTTGTGGTTTTCCTTGTTTTGAAAACACTAGTACAAGGTACTACTGAGCAGTATTTGGAAGGGCTCTTTATTTGACATGTGGATTGTGATTCACACTACAACTAGTACCCAGGTCTGTTTGCATAGTAGTTGTATGCAGATATTTCACAAGTTAGATGCAGCTATCATTTGTGATCTACTTTGGGGCTTTAATTCAAGAGGCATCATGATTCCTTTGGCGGGCAGTACCTCCAGAAGACTTGCCGCAGTTTCTCAGATCAAAATTTGGTTATTTCTCAATTGGGGTGGGGGGTTGGGGGAGGAGAATCGGATATGTACAAATATTGTTGTCCCAAGATACCACAAAGACTATTTTTTTTTGAATAGACAGATGGTATTTTGCTTTTTTTCCTATTGCCTGGGATAAGTGAAAGCTCTTACTGTGGGCTCAGTCCCATACCATGGAAGTTAATGGGAGCAGAAGCTGGCTGCTGTGAAAATATTGGGTATCACACACTTTATATATATATTTTATATAATAAGTAGTTAGATTCTAAGGTAACTAGATTGTAAATTTTTTTGGACTTTTGCACGAGATGGAGGCAACATGTGGCGAAGAGGATAGAAGATTCCCCTAGTGCCTTTCCTTTTAAGCCCCTAAGAAATAACCTGCAACTAATCTGAACCTCAGAGGTGCAGCAAATGCTATGTTCTCCTTACCGCCATTTCCCTTCCCCTACAGCATTTGTCAGATCATTTTGAATGTTTGCTCTGTTAAGTGGTATTTGCTGGCTCCAATCCTAGTCTCAAGTCTTCAGCACTTAAGACCCCAGGAAAACAGGAAAAAACACAGACCCATTCTTTGACAGCTTAATTGAAGCACCAGATGAAAATAACAGAGTGAATAGTCAATTATAACAGGAAGCCCTGGAAAATGTCTATGTGGGGGAGGGGACAGGGAGAATTATTCACAACTTCCCCTAAACACACCTGATCATAAGCCGGTTTGTGGTTGGTGCTCTGCTTCTCACAGTTGCTGTTGAGGTTTCTCTCTGTTTCATTTCTCTCTGGGGAAATGGGTTTTACATCGACACAGCACTCAGGATATTGAGAGTAAAAGGTTTCATATCCCCCTAGGAAAAAACAGAGAGAGAAATATGAATTTTCAGGTTTCTGAACATTTAGTTAATTAACCTGGCTCAGAAGTTAAGCTTACAATAAATCAGAATACTGTATAATAAATGACCAGGCCCATTCGGTCTTCAATAACAAAGAAAGTTCCATTCAGTCAACATGTTTGTTTAAAAAGGCTTTGTGCTCTCAAAGAAAAACTGTGCGACAGCTAACAATTATTAATTTGCTAATAAACTGATGGATGCAGATTAAAACTGTTTGCGAATGTAAATCTCTTGGATCTGGCAAATATTAACTTCATGAGGACTAAACGTTTAATGTGTTTTATAAATGATCAGAATTTCTAGCGCTTGAGACAGAAAAGGAGTTCTATATACAGTTTTCATCCTTTTTATGTCAATTATTACTCTATGCATTGTGACAACATAAATAAATAACACAAATGAATTCCATATATTTGCATTTTATACGAGTATAAGTATATAGGAGGTGTTTACACTGTGATGATTAATTACACAATCACCAGGGATTGCAAGTTAATGAAGATGTTTTGAATGAAATCGATCCATTAAATAACAGCCATAAAACTTAATGAAATCCTGTGATAGCCTTTGACAACTGGATAGCCCCACATGAGCTATTCTGCACTGTTTATGAAAAGGAATTAATCCTATTATTACATTGTAACTCAAAGTTTGTCATTAGCTAAACTGACATCTATTTCACCACCATGAATATTCTGCACATCACTTTCAAGTGTTAATGCGAATAACAGTTGGAACAGAAAACATTTAAAAGCCATTTTTGTACTTTATTAATTGTACCTTTTAGTGAGTTTCCAGTAAAAGAAAAAAGGAAGAATAAGTCATAACAGTAAATTTAATAATCCTTAGGAGTGTGGCCCATAAGTAAATAAGACCCCTAGACCAAATAAATGCAACATATGCTTAGCTGACTTGCAACCCTTTTAATACCACTATACTATGTCAGTGCAGGGTACCATATTAATGGAATTCCTCAAGAACAACAGAAGGGCTAAAGTTTTGAATGACTGCATAAGAAAGTTGGATGTATTCGCTACCCAAATAAAGATACAGTCATGCTGACATTTTAACCTGTGCCTCAGATGTCTAATAAACGTATGCAGTGTTTGAGAGGACATATGCTGAAATTCATGCTGCTCTTAATAACAGAGTGCTGGAGTTGCAATATCTTTTCTATTTTCTTCAGTGGGCTTTAGATCAGGCCCTAGAAGGACAGTAATTCCATCCATCCATAATTCAGAAGTGTACCTTTCCACCTACTGCAAACCAGGGCAGCCCTTTGCCAGTGAGTATGCAGAGAAAGTCATTAGGTCAGGAGGCAAATAAATAAATAAAATACAGGGCCAGGGCAAACAGTGTTGGCTTTTTAGGTAAGTATTACAAGCCCTCAAATTCACTCACAACCATGCTTTGAAATTGCCTCTCAAACACCCCAAACTCCATCTAGGTTTTGATCAGTCTTCCTTGTCTTCCTGCTGGCCTTGCGTAGGAAGAATCTATATTATTTATATATATTTAACCATTATAGCTATTTATGACCCATATTGTTATTTTCACTTTTGAATAAACATAGAAATCTGCCCAAGAGAAATCTAGATCCGTCTTCCACAGAGACACAGATTTTTCTTGGGCAGACTGTGTGTGCAGCAGGCAAATGGTTAATTGCAAGCCTTGGGGATCAAGATATTTGCAGACCATTCTTAAAATGAGTCATCTTCTCATCTGGTCCTCCAGCTCTCTCTCGCTCTCTCTCTCCTCCCTCCTCCTTCCCCAACCTAACTTCCTTGAGGTCATTTCTGCAAATACTAGATTGCTCATTACATTAAAGCACAGGACAGACCTCTGTTTTCATCAATAATTAACGTAATTCTAGTTATATGAAGCTAATACCACTAGCCAGCAGTAAATCATTTACTGTTGTAACGTTCAATGACCCCTTCCCCTACACACACACACACTCTCTCTCACCCTTCACCTCCACACATGGAAGATCTGACATGTTGAACTCCTAGAGCTAACAAGTTAAGGGAAGCTTACAAAAAAAATTAACAACAACCCACCCAAACAGGCATGATGTACTCAGTACTAAAAGCAATTCCAAGAGTTCTGACTCATCCCTCTATCTCATCATAACTGCCTGGGTCAGGCCCCAATTAGCCACACTTTCCCTGTAGCCAGTGCCCCCTCTCTTCACACCACCCCCTTGAATGGTAAACAAGGATGACAGGGAGAAACTGACTCTCTTATGGCTCTTTCTGTTTATGTCCTCGCTCTATAGTCAGATGATTTTTAACACAATTCGAAACACAGATTGTGGCTTTAGGATAGCCTACCTATCAAAGCCAGCAACAGCTTCCAGGAAAAAATACCCTTCAACAATCAACAGGATGATCCATGTCACGTATGTGGGATTAGGCAGCAATGTTAATGTTACAGAAAACAAAATTAAACTGTTTTCTGATGAGTGATCGGAGAGTTTCAAAAGTGATTATTTCCTTCTGGCATTTCAGAAGAGGGCATCTCCCGGAACCACAGTGATTTTAAGGGGTCTGTCTCCTTATTGAGTCAGCCTAGCTGCCCACTGAGTTAGCCTGGCTTGTTTCAAATGGCACCATTTCCTAAATGCTGCTACATGTTTTATGTTCCTGCTGTGGTGGACTCAAGCTTTCCAATGTGTTTACGGTAAATGAAACGGGATTGGGTGGGGAAAAAAGGGAAGAGAGTCTGTAGTTTTACTAATTAAGGGAAAGTACTTCTACACTGAGTGGATATAAAACTTTTTGCAATAAAACCCCTGCATGTCACTCTTCCTCTGCTATATTACATATCCCACAAACACAACTTCAAAGTGAGGGGCAACACATTACAAGGGAAAGGATGGTCTCCTGGTTAAAACACAGGACTGAGAATCAGCAGATCTTGCTCTTTTCCCAGCTTTTCCTGAGTGTCCTTGGACAAGTCACTTAACACCCATGTGACATAGAGGTTGGCAAGCTTAACTCAAAATGCTTTGAGCTCATCCAAGGAAGAGGATATAATATTACCACATATTCCCATCTCGGGTGATCGGGGCCTTCCTTCAGCCTTGTACCATGGAATATATGCCTGCATCTCACGCAACTACGCTCTTCTCTCTTGTGTTGTTCCTTATATGATGCACAAATTGCAATGAGACTACGCGAACAGAAGAACTGATCAAATTACCTTGTGGTCACTAAAAGATTACACTGCATGCATGCTTATCAATGGACATATTCTCAGGTTTGTAATTCACACAAACCACCTATGATTTACAACTTCTCCTCTCCTCACTTACAAATGCCCTAGTTTCCCAGCATTGCTACAACCTATTTGTTTATTGGGAGGGATGGAAGCCTTTTTCTTTGTTTTAAATTTCCACTTTACATTTTAAAATCCTTTCAGGAATAAAATCTTCTGTCATTTCCTGGAATAGAAAACTGCAGCTTAAGAGCTGCAAGACCACAAGATGAAGTGTTACTGAAAAAGTATGAGACAGGGCTTCTGTTTCTTTCCATGGATTTCCCCCTTCTCCCCCACCCCCATATTCCACTTTACTAACAGCTAAAAGCAAAAGCAGACAGGATTTAAAAAAAAAAAAAAGGAATGAAAAGGCAAGGCTAGAAGGGCAAAAGAGTTACAAGGAGAAATGAAGGAGAAGGGTGAGCAGGGCGGACAGAAGAAAGGGCTGATTGCTCATTTTTATTGTTTTATGACCTGTGCATTACACAAAAGGAAAACAAAAACCAGCAATGAAAATGCTATAAATAGCCATTGGGCGTACTGTACTGGTGCCATCAGCCATTGGGTTCTCACGCTGGTGAATTACTGTGGCCCCAGAGAACCCAGAAATGTCTTTTCAGCACTGTTTTTCCTACTTACTTAGGTGTTCTCAGGTCTTTGCTCTGCTGAGCACGGGAACAGATTACTTGGATTTTCAGTTATACGCAGGAGTTATGACATGTCTGATTGAGGTAATTTCCACCATTTTAGAGGATTTCAGACACTCAGCAACACTGCCAAGTGAAATAATCCATTATTCCCTTACTGGCAGAAAGAGGAATTCATCATTTAAATAGTGCCCACACTGCCCAGGTAACAGAAATGTTCAGGTTAGCAACAACAGCCCAGCATACTTTTACCTGCGTGACTCATTAACCCTGCAGATGGCTCTAATTCATCTCCATGTTGAAGCCACCTGGTTCCATGGTAATGAACCACACACACATTTCAGCTCTTATTCCTTAAAGGTGGGTTCGGCCACCCTAACACCAGGTCTAGTGGCCAAGGAACAGACAGGCCCGGAGCTACCAGGGGTGATTTGAAGGGTGAGGAAAACAAATGAAATGAAACTTCAATCCTTGAGGGAGCCATTTAGAGATTAGGGGCACAAACTGGGGGTTGGTCCTGCTTTGAGTAGGGGGTTGGACTAGATCACCTCCTGAGGTCCATTCCAAACCTGATATTCTATGGTTCGGGGTGACCTCCCGTGTGTAAAATATGGCCCATGTCCCCAGCCCAGGGGTGGATGCAGCTCTTACCGTCGGGTATGTTGTTCTGTGGGGATCGCAGCTGTTACCTGGCTCCACTGGCTGGAGGCTTTTATCTGATTTTGTCAATAAATAACTGAACCGAGCTGGGCTCCCGCTCCACTGCGAGCTCATCTCTTCCCTCCACTCCTTTGTTTTCTATTCTACCCACCTTTCACTACCTTTCTAAGCCCCCATTTCTCCCCCTCCCCCCCAAAAAACCCCAATATATTGAGACATACTTACCTCCTAGAACTGGAAGGGACCCTGAAAGGTCATCAAGTCCAGCCCCCTGCCTTCACTAGCACAAAACCAAGGACTGATTTTGCCCCCAATGGTCCCCTCAAGGATTGAACTCACAACCCCGGGTTTAGCAGACCACTACTCAAACCACTGAGCTATCCCTCCACCCAGCTCCCCAGCACCCCTTCCCATCGCCCCCTGACCTTTCAGGAAGCAGACCCTGGCCCCGGCCTCGGGCAGGCTGGACAGCAAGGCGTTGAGGACGATCTGCACCGTGCTCTCCTTCTTCAGCTTCTGCCAGTGCCCGGTGCCTTGATCCAGGACGATCACCGCCGCCAGCCGCGCCGCGGCCGCGCCTTCCCCAGGCAGCAGCAGCCGGGTTCGGGCAGCCTCGTCCGGCACCACGAAGTTGAGGGGCACGGGGCCGCCGCGGGCCCGGCGCATCACGACCGAATTGAGGTTGACATTGAGCGCTCCCCGCAGGCGGGAGGCCGAGTAGGACAGGTAGGGTCTGCAGTCCAGCACCAGGCAGCGGGAAGGCTCCTTCCGCAGGAGCTTCCGCAGCTGGCGGCAGTCGAGGGCCGTCACCTTCTTCATCGCTGTCCCCTCTCCTCGAGCGTCGCCGGCGGCGGATCAGGCTGCACTGAACAGGGGTCTCGCTTTTGCGTGGCTTAAATTGAGGATAGGAAGGGAGGGGGGATCCCCTCTACTGTAGGGGCCGGGAGCTTAAATGGGCGGGTTACAGCTGGTCCCCTAATCCCCCCTGCCTGCCGCTGCGGCGCGCCCCGCTCCGCCGTTGCATTTCCACCGAAGCAGCAGGGGATTCCGTTCGCCGGGGAGGAAATTTATCTGAATGGAACGCCGGCTCCTGACGGCACTGCCCATATAAGGAGAGTGACGCCACCAACGTTCTAAATATGGGCAACCCCCCGCCCCCTCCACGCTGGGGCCGCGGCCACTAAGGTGGGGTGCGGGAGGGAAGCGAGCCCTCCCCCCTATCCCCGTGAGCAGCGCCTGCGGGGAGGAAGAGGGGAAGGCAGGGGCGCTGCTCAGTAAAGAGTTAGTCAGACCCGAGCAGAGGAAGTTGAAGAACCTCTCAGAAATTCTCCAGTCATCAGCCTTCTTCAGCTCGCTCACTCATCACCGCGGGCCCCGGCCACTTAGTAATGGAAGCAAGGAAGCGTGATGGGGCGGGAGGAAGAGAGAGGGAGGAAGGGCAGGGGTTGCTCACATTTCTTAGAATCTGGCCCCCAGAGAAGGCAGAGGCTTCAAAGGGCTGCAGCTGCCTCACGGGGTTGGTGTTAAAACCTTAGCTAGGCTTCTGATTGAAGATGCAAACTGGCAAGGCCCTGGCTACAGTGCTGGTGGGCCCTGGTTACAGGCATCAGGGCAGAGCCCTAAAGCAAAGGCAAAATGGCTAGAATTTGCACTTGCACTTTACCCCCATTTCTAGGAGGAATACATGACCCCCGTGAGAAGCAGATTTGTCTGTCTGCCCCAGGGGGTTCGAGCCACAATGGTGGCTAAAAGCAAGACAGATCCCCAGTGTAGACAAGGCCTAAGATACAGCACAGTCTGGCAAAACACAGGGTAACGTTCAGGGAGAATTAGGATAGGTTTGCCATGGTAATAGGTTTTTAAATGGGAGGAGATGGTGTAGGGGAGGGTATGACATGTGAGAATAAGTCCTGAAATCCATGAACCCCGTTTTTGCTTATTACTCTTACTTGTATCATGTCTAAATTTTAGAGTATAAACTCTTTATGGCAGGGGACCTATTTTACACTCTGTAAATTACCTAGTACACTTGTGGATGCTATAAGAATCATTATATACTTAGAGCTACCCTCTGAGAGAGTGTGGGTGTGGAGAGTATCTAGCATGGTGGTTCTCAACCTATTTAGGCCCACAATGTGTTATGTGGGCCGCATCCAATACTACCTGTACAGCCCTGAGGATGTCACATGGGCTGCAGCTATGTGCTGATTGGGCAGCAGGTTGAGAACCACTGACTAGCACAATGTGGCTCCTGTCCTAACTGGGACCTCTAGACACTACCACAATACAAATAATCAATACCACTTAGGGCATCTGGTGTGACATTTTATTTCATTGTACATATGTTTTGTAAGATGACCAAATGGACGCTGGCAATACCTGAAAGGTAGGCACAACTGATGCACAAAAGCATAAGCTCAGAACCAAACTACAGCAGTCACTAAAGATCATATTGGCACTAATTCAAAACATTATGTATATATGTCATTGTTTAGCTAATGCCTCAAAAGTGTTCCAGGCAGCTCACAAAACATACTGAAGATGCTGTCCCTAACCCAAATTGCTTACAATTTAAATAGATAATAAATTATAATCTGCCTTAATTTTTTCAAATACAACAAATATCCCAAAGTACAAGATTCATCCTAACACACAAAATAAGTAAAGAGGGTTATGATAAAGGGACAGGAGGGGAAGCGATATATCTATCTCCAGGGGGTCTGCATTAGTCATACACCTCTGAAAAGTCAGCCCAAAAGTCATCCCAAATTCAGGCATCCCCCTTCTGCAGAATGCCAGTCATTCATTAACTGTGAGGTCAGCCATATCACCAAGCCACGTGTCAATGGTTGGTGGGGATCAACTTTTCCATTGTGTAGCATTAATTTTTTAGCAACAAAAGCTGCTCATTGGAACAACACTGTCTTGTTACCAGGTAGCCTCCAGGTATCAGGAATATATTCAGAATGAACCTTAAGGGGGAAGGCTCCAACTGAGCCTCCAATATCAAACTGGTCCTTTGACCTACCTCATACCAGGAGTTCTTGATACGTAGAGAAGATAGATGTGACGAAGTAGACAGACAACATGCAAAGAAAATGTTTGAGGTGGCGTTAGGTACATGGTATTATTCTTGTTTATAGTACCCCTTTCCCCTGCCTCTTGTAATCTCTCCACATGCCCCAGACTGCTCCATCCACCGTGACATCCCCCCAAACAGCCAGTCTCATAATGAGACAAAAACGGCCAATCAGATGATACCAATGATGATGAAAGTCTCTGGTGGGTGGGTAGAGCCTACATGCCTCAGCTACCTTGAACAGCTTGAATGTAGGCATGCTTTGTATTCCCATAGCACCTTCTACCCCACAGTCTCAAAGAACAGCCTCACCTCTAACCCTGAGGGACGTAACTACTATTACCATTTTGCAGGTGGGGAATCTAACAGAGAGGTGAAGTCTCAGGCACAGGAAGTCTAAGGCTCAGCATGATCAGAACCCACATTTCCTGCCTCCCAGGTCTGGGCTTTTGCCATGGACCACTCTTCCTCCCCCTCAGGGAATCTCAACTGTAGAGAGTGGACCTTGGAGAGACTTCCCCCTTAACATTTACTTCCCCTGATTGAACCAGTCAGTGGGTGTGAAGCGGGGAAATTCGGAGACCAGGCAAGGAAACTCACCCTCTCCAACTAATCCTTCCTTATTCACGTCCACAGAACACAATGGAAGAGGAAGAGAAGGATACGGGAAAGAAGATGCAAAGTTCCCCTGCCCAAGAATGGGGGAAACCAGTCACAGGACATCCTCTCTTACTCTCAGGATGGAAGCACAAGAGAAAAGTGAGGGGGTAGAGGAGGGAGCCTGACTGCCCCATTCCCCAGCCCAGCCATCTGACAAAGCCCATGGTTACAGTGTTAAATGACAGGGACTCTTTCCTGTAACACCCCTCCCACATTTAGGAATACGTCAGCAATACAGGACCTGATCCTGTAACTTATTGAGTGCATGGGGTTAGTCACATAAGGGCTGCAGGACTGGACCCAAGCTTTCAGTTTGGTATGAGGCATTGGTGTGGTTCCTTTATTTTGTGATTAGCAGGTGCTCAAAGTGAGAAGAGAGAAGCGGGTTGGATTCTTGTAAAGGGAAGTGGTTGAGCAAGCCAAAAACCACCCTGGTTTAGGTAGGAAACTCCCCTCTCCCGTTCTGCCTCCCTCTTTCACCTTCCATCATTACCTCCTGCTGCTGTGCTCTCTCTCCCCTCCTCCCCCTTGTTAATCTCTCTGGCTATTTCTTCCACTGTTCTGAGCTTTTTTATCAGCCCTCTCAGAGCAAATGGTCTCTTTCCTTTTATTTCTATGTCATTTAAATTATTTCATTCTTTCCCCCACAATCCGAGACTCTTTGTTTCTCCTTGTTCTTGGGAAACAATGAAAAACTTTTCCTTTGTATGGCAGACTCGCTGGCACTTGGCTCCCGCTAGAGAAAAGGGTCAGAACAAAGCTTAACTGTAAATACAGGTAAAAGCTCCAACATGTGCAGTATCCAGGGTACACTATTCAAGAATAATATGCTGCCTCTTAACGGACCCAGCGTGCCTTTATTAAGAATATAATTAAAAAACAGCTTTAAAAAGGCTTAGTCAAATAAATGAATACTGCTCCTTTGGGCACTACATATTTTAAAGTGAAGAGATACGTGATCAGCCAGCTTTCCATGAACACCTGTTGTGTTTATCAGTATAATCATAGCATATAAAGGCCCTATTGTGTTAGGTGCTGTACATGCCCCTTGTAAGAGAATCTTTGCCTCAAAGAGATGACAGTCTAAACAGATAATACTGAGAAAGGAAGTGCTGTTAGCCGCATTTGAGAGATGGGGAACTGAGGCACAGAGAGTTTAAGTGACTTGTCTGTGCTTACACATGGAAATCTATGAGAGCTGGAAGCTGGACCAGTTCATTAACCACAAAATCATCCTTCCCAAAGCAAAGGCCGTAAGGTGCTCTGGCCCCAGTATGTGAAGCTACATTTTAAATGTGAGAGAGACTCAAAATGAGGGACAAAACCGCCGAGCAGACAGCTTGACATTTTTTTAAAGGCACATGAAGTTTTCCATAATCTCCCTTTCTAAATTCAAACTTGCTGATGTCAAACACAGAGCAGCAAGCAGTGAGATGGCAGGTTTGGGTCAGTGATGTTGGTAAACTTAGGTCTAGAAATGAAGGTAAATACATACCTGGGATTGAGGGATGGCTGGAAGACAAGAAAAACAAGATTGGAGAGTTAAGGACCCAGAGATTTGACAACTCTAATTCTCACTGTTCATAATCCTAATAAAACAGAGCAAATACTGAATTAATAATCCCTGCATTATAATTTATCTCAGTCTGAATATAGTAACATTGTCAAGTTCTGATTTTTTTTATTGCTATATGCAATCAAAGATAAATACTCTGCATTCCATTACAATCTCTCACCTTGCTTAACGGCACCGCCAGTGTGATTCATTGTTGAATCTGACCCTCTTTTCAGAAAGGTGTTGCTAATTTGAAGACCAATAATTGCACATGCATTTGTGATAAACTGAGTTAGTTGATCTTTGAGTGCAGCATATGTAGATTCCAGCAAATCTGCCGTCGTAAATGGCTATTGCCAAGGAATTATGCAAAACTGGATGCCACATATTGTAAAATTAGGCCCAACCAGCTGATGGAATTGGGGTTTTATTGTAGAATGAGTGTACCAGACTTGGAATCTATTCCAGATCTGCCACTAACTTGCTTGTTGATCTTGAGCAAGTCATAATCATTCTGTGCCTCAGTTTCCCCACCCATTAATGGGGCTAACAACAATCACTTTTCACAGTGCTTTGAGATCCGAGGATTGAAAATGTTTCTGATAACACAGAGAGGACTTGATTTTCAGAGGTGGTGAGCACCTGCAGCTTCCCCTGAGTCTAGTTTTATGAGCCAGTGGTTTTATGCACCATAGGCCTGATTCTCATCTTGCTTACACTCACAAAACTCCATTGATAGCTGTGAAGTAACTCCTGATTTACAGCCGTAGAAATGGAGAATCAGGCCACTTGTCTTAATTTAGAAGCTGTTCTTCTCTCTATTACACCTGCTGGTAATTACTTCCACCTGTGGCTTTAAATGGAGAACAAATTTTATAATCAATCATTCCAAATATATTTAACAGTCAGACTAACTCCTGGGCTAGGGGCTTTCATACTTCACAGAGCATGAACTCACACCATTGATGTTAATAGAGTATCTTCTGAACATCTCTCCTGCCAGTCATGAGTGCATATCTCACCTGTCTTCCTATTTCTCATCCCATAATCTCCCTGGTGCAACTACAGCAATTGCATACATGGAGAAGTATTTGTATATTTTAGCTGTCTTCAATGTGGTATAAAGCCCTTTTGCTTTTTTTTGTTGACTCTTCAAATCCTATTTATTCTTTTCCTCTTTCTGCCCCTACTCTACAGCACGTTTCTCTGCCACTTGTTCCCAATCTCTTCCTTTTCCCCTGGATGTCTGTCACAGTAACTTAGTCCTCCTCTCCCCCAGCACATGCTCCCTGTCTCCCTTACTCACCCGCCTGGTCTGCTTTATTCATACTTCCCTGGACATACAGCCTGACCATCTCTTTCTAGTCTTCCCTGAACATTTGTCTGCTGCAGGTGACCCCAGTCCCTGTGGGTGGTCTTTGCTTCCTCTCTATAGGATAGTATAGGGAGTTGGCAGATATCATTATTATAGTTTTCCATGTTCTGGTTGACTGACTGCATAGGCAATTAGATCTTGGAGAAATAAGAGTATGGTGCAAGTTAGTGGGGGGATTGGGTTTGTTTTTTTTTTGTTATGCTTTCTTTTAAGCAGACACTAAAGCTGCTTCTTGGTGCCTTAGTCTTTCTGACTCAATTGCTTCATCAGTTCCAAGCTGATGTCCACAGAATATAATCATGCAAGTGTACTCCACTGTACAGAATGCATTCTGCGTCCCTCTCTGTGCCTGATCCACAGTGAATGAGGCTAGTCCAGTTCCTGCCGAAAGGAGTTAGCTCTTTAGCTCAAGATGGAAACTCTAATGGTTTTGGCTCTGTATGTCCCTGGTTCAACTCTCAGACATGACCAAGTTGGTGGCGAACATACAAGCAAACAAAACCAATACAGGAATCAAATATTGTATCCTCCTTTTGTATTAGCAGCAACCTTTAGCAGAGGCAGGTAGGCTGGCTCCCCGCTCCTTGTTCTTAGCAGTCTTACAGATCCCCAGGCTTTGTACAGACACAACAATAGGACCAGCCAGCTTCCCACAACGTGTTAAGTGCTCCATAGATCACAGTTTGAGACCTGCTGTTTCTAGACCATCATGAGTTAAACTTTTTACCATACAGTCTTTGGAAAGACACTTTTCTCCCTAGATCGGCAAAAAGACCTAGGCTTTTCTCCACATTCTATAATCTTGATTTCAGCAGCTATTTAGGATCTTCTGCAGAACCTTTGACCCTTTCTTGGTAGATTATCCTTGTAATGTAACAAATTATAGAATATACTAATAGAACCCATCAATTTTCAGGATGTAACTTACCCTGATTATACCTCCATTGCTCCAGTGGCTCTCTCTATTAGTATTTCTAAGGATTTTCTCTCAGTGACATTTTGAATGATCTAAAAGGAGGAATCAAATCATCAGAATTTTAAAAGCATTTAGTTCCAAATAATCTCAAACACACATTTCTCGTGAAGGGAAAGAAATTTATACAAGAGTAGAAAATAATTTGCATTCCTTAGCTTTCCTCATTTCTCCAAGGCTCCCACCTACTTAACCCCAGGTAAACTTTGTATCAGCTTATGGCATCCGGTGAAAGTACACTACAGCTTATTAAAATTTAAAGCCATTGCTCCAAGGGAAAACACTGAAAGCTATTTTATGGATTAGCCAGTGGGCAGGATGAGGCTTGCACTTTGTATCTTTTTGATAATATAGCCAGTTAGAACAGCTTAATAAAATAAAAGTCATTCCCTCCCCCCTGTGCACTTTCAGCTAGTTATATTTTTCCACTTTGTGCTCTAACTGGTGTGGTGCTAAGAAGTTTTGCATTCCACTCCAGAAGTGGCTACATTTCATTGATGGGTGAAGTAATCAGAGTTTATGTATAGCACTTAGAGATGCTTTAGATGAATGTGAATGTGCAAGGATAATAAAAGTAACTTATAATTTAAAAGAGGATGAAGGGTGATTTAAAATTTGAAGGGTAACTTCTTAGGCATGTGTTTAGTTCACATATGTACTGTGGGAACAGAGGCCACGACTAAGGGCTTCTCTATACAGAAATGTTTGACCAGTTATACTGGTGTAGTTAAATCAATATAGTTATACTAGAATAACTCCCTGTGTGAACACTCTTACTCCAGCATAAAACTAGGTTTTTTCAGTTTAGGTTACACACCTTTCCCAGCACAAGTGAATTAAAAAAAAAACATAGGCACTCCTATACCAGAATAAGAGTCTCCATGAGGGGAGTCATACTGCTATAACTATACTGGTTTAAGTTCACACTGCAGTATGTATTGGTATAACTCTTCTCCAGTAGACATGCCCTTAAAATCCCACTTCTCTATTTCCCTAACTTCAAGTACATCATATGTAACTTCTCTGCCTATAATTAAGGGTTTGGGAGGGGAAGGGAAATAAGGTGTCCCCAAACTTGACAGGGATTTCCAGATTTATTAAGAAATTCGTGGTCATAAAAAAAAACCCACTTGAGTTTCTCAAATTCCATCTGGGAAATACCCCCACATATGTAACAATGCTGCAGTGCTACCACAAGTTCTACAGAAAAGGAATAGTGTGGAGCCCTGGGCAAATATTCATAATGAACAATTTTTCCAATTAATTTAGCTTTGGCTTTCTGTTTCTAGGTTATCTGCAAACACATCACATTTCTATAAATCTGGCATCTTATATAGCAGCAGTGTCTAGAGGAGGCAGCTAGACTGGTCCCTCCTTCTCATTCTAAACTGCCTTCATCACAGGCCTTGAGGTCCTGTAGAATCAGAAACATATTTTACACAAAATAATTCAGCCTAGGGATTGTTCGCAAATTATGGGCATCTACTGTCACTATTATTCATAGTTTGTGAGCGGGGAGGGAAATCACATAGTATCGTTTCTGCTCCCTGACTGGATGTCTGAAGGTTTATAACTGTGTCTGGGGAGGAAAGCTTCTGGCACAAATAGCAAGTGCCGGTGTCAATGCACCAGTCCCGTCAGTGGCCTGAAAATATAGGCGCTAGGCTGCTGGGATATTAAGACCACTGCTTGTCATGTTGACAAGTATTGTCTCATTGTTTCCTTTGCGCGCGCGCGCGCGCACACACACACACACACACACACACACACACACACACACACACACACACACTCATGGGTCTGTCTATCTCCATCTGTAAAAGCAGCAAAGAATCCTGTGGCACCTTATAGACTAACAGACGTTTTGGAGCATGAGCTTTCGTGGGTGAATACCCACTTCCTCAGATGCATGTCGCATCTGAGGAAGTGGGTATTCACCCACGAAAGCTCATGCTCCAAAACGTCTGTTAGTCTATAAGGTGCCACAGGATTCTTTGCTGCTTTTACAGATCCAGACTAACACGGCTACCCTCTGATACTTATCTCCATCTGCTGTCTCTTGTCTTATACTTTGATCATAATCTCTCTGGGACAGGGACTATCTTTTTGTTCTGCTTTTGTATAGCATCTAGCACAATGGGCTCCTGGCCCAGGACTGGGACTCCTAAATGCTACGCAAATACCAATAATATTCATGCAGTGAATGGCCATTCTCCCAACATTTGTATGAACAAAAATCTATTCACAAGAAAAAGGGAACCAAAAAGGCAGTGGGACCACAGCTTAACTGGGAAGCGATTCAGCATTTGCCAAAATGTTTATTAAAGATTTCCCCCATTATTCCCTCTTCTCTAACACTGCCTCACTTGAATATATCATCCTCCAAGCACAGCAAGTTGGTATTGTAGCTAGCATGCTACATAACTTGTAAATCACATGATTTCAGACCTTCAGTTTGCATTTCATACAAGGGCATTTGTATGCTCTTTGCACCACAGGCATTTCCAAATGATCTATATGACCCTGCCTTAGAGCCAGATGCAGGGTGGGTGTTGTATGGCCCTGGTTCAACTCTCCGACATGACCAAGAAACACAGTCTTGGACGTGGGGGTGAAGAGAGACTCTATAGTCTGCCATTCCCAAGGCTCTACTCACTCACACGTGTGTGTCACAAATGTGCCTATTTCCTTTCCTGCAGCCCACAGGATTCTTGCAGAAGCTACCATAAGAACCACAGCCCTAACAGAGACCAGTAACAGGAATATTTTAAAGCGGCAGCAAACTTGATAGGTTCAGCCTAACAGCCTCCTTTCAGAACAACCTTACCTTCTTTTGAAGAAGATCACACAAAGTCTGGCCGCCCCCCCCCCCCCCGCACACACACTTCTTTACCGTAACATGGCTTGGGTCTTCAGCAATGTTGCATATGGATTACTAAACAACCAACTGAAGTTCCCCCCACAAACTGACGTTTCCGAAAATCCTTACAGTACATCCACTGGCAAGGAAAAAAAATGTCCTTTTGAACTGATCTGGAACCTCGGAAACTGTAGATGTCAGAAAGCAACTTTGGCTTTTGAAAACATCAACCGAGGAAGGTCTATGCTCGAGAACTTTGGCATTGCACAACCCCACCACGCCTGTAACACAGCTTGTGTCCACAAATCACAGTTGTTGTGATGGCTGATTTTCACGTTTATTTTATTTATTAACAAAATCAAACTGGCTACCCTCACACTGCACAAAGCCTGCTTATTAAAAATATACTTGTAATAGTGTTCTAGCCCATTCTCCCTTCCCCGTGCTGTGTCTAGTATTGCACTTAGCTTGTAAATGTTTGGACCAGGGATTGTCTCCTCTATATGTTTACAATACCTACACACAATAGTGCTCTCACCTGTCTGGGGCTTCTAGATGCTATCGTAACACAAATACGTAATTATAGCTGCTAGAGTGGTGCACTGGTCGGCACCCATCATCACCAGTAGATCACAGATTTCTCACCATGAAACAACTTTACTTAGCATAACTCATCTGAAAACAAGTTTCCTTTGAAGGCAGTGAGTAGTGTACTGCAAATGGAGTTTCCTGTCATTTCCCTCTTTCCATTTCCTTCTTTTAGTGGACAAAGGGGATGAAAAGATCCATTGCAAAAACACATTGACAGAACGGACAGTGACCCATAGAATTATGGCTGGACATGCAGAATAATCATAAATGTTACATGATTTATTGACCACTCCTCCTTGTCATAAGCTAAGCACAAAGCTTTTGTATTTGCATTCCCGCCCCCATTTACTGATTCTATATATGAAGAGGAGAGAAAAACAGCACACATCTTGCAGGGATACTGCATAGGAAATACCTGTATATTTTAGGATCTAAAGAAACTGACATTGTCCCAGAGCAGTTCCCAAATTTGGGTTCAATATTTGCTTCAATCCTTACTGGTTGGGCAAACTGTATTTAGGCAGAGTAAATCTGAAGTGGTTAAAAACAGGTCTGGTAACCGTGGTTCTCTAGTCACCACAGCTGGAGTCAGGTGAGTTAAATCTTCCCGCATAACAGGGCTTAAATTCAGCCGGAGCTTTTCAGCGTGGAGATCTGGCGTGCCCAGTGGGCCTGAAACCCTGAGCCCCGAATGGGGGTGGGGTGATAAATGGGGGACTCCCGGAAATATTGTGAGAATTAAAGTCCTACTCATAACAAATATGCACCAGGTTTTGCTCAGGGCATAACGACAATACCTTTGGGATAGGTAAGAAACTCCAGTCCAGGATTTCACTCTGATTGGCATTAGGTTATCCTAATGGATTATGCAAAGGGAAAAGACTATCATCTGTCTGATGATAATGCAGACTCACTTAGCTTACATCCTACCTAGACAAATCAGCATACTATTATCCCCCAGGGCAAATGCTTCCTTACGCAAACAGTTGGGGTTCCCAAGCAAGAGCTAGTTAATGAGTTCTGCAGACACTTGGTGCTTAAAGTGGTCTCAGCAGCCTGCAGCCCATCTGCACTCAGCTTTCTCAACATTGCTAACACCTAGGGCTTGTCTAATCGAGGACAATAGATGCATTTAAAAGTGCACAGAGAGCAAAATGTAATTTAACATGTTAGTTGGTTTATATGGTAGCCTAAACTCCTCACTAGGGTTCACCCTGACCAGCTTACATGTTAAAATGCAACTTACCCTGTCTACACTGAAGTGTTAAACCATGGTAGTTAAAACATGTTAGCTGATGTGTTTTAAGAATACACTTTTTATCCTAATCTAGACAGTGCCTGAGCTCGGATACTATGAGAGTGCTCAGCATGCACCTGGTAGGATTGGTTCTTAACAATACAGGATGGTATTCCCAACAGAAAACCCAGCCACATGATGCAGGGTCAGATAAAGAAACCAACTTTACCCTCTGAAAAGGGTAGGAAAATCAAGAAGAGGCCTGAGGCAAGTAGACCCTACTCCCACATTCTGGTGCCCTATGGAGTTCAGTGCAATCAGGCTGTTTTAAAGGAGTATATTAGCTGCAAATGTGTCTTTCTGGGTCCATCAGGATGGAAGTGCATTGGGACAGGGTGAGGTCTATCAACCTCTGCTCTGGCCCTCTTTGTTCCCTTTAATCAGCACTATCACAGCTCTGGCCATGCCAAACAAAGAAAGCGACCTAGAGAGAGACATTTTGTATTAATCTGACATTTAAAAGAAAGCCATCATGCTTTTCAAATGGACCCAATAGTAAACAACAGTGTAGGTGAAGCCAGACATCTTTAAAAGCTATCTGTGGCTTCCTGCTTTTGATACTGGAAATGTACTGTATCTGCTCTCAAGCCTATTCTCAAGAAATATCCAGGCCCATCAGACTTAATAAACTAACACCTGGTATCCAGCCTCCCAATTCCTGAGCAAGGTAATGAAGAAAGTGCTAAGAAGAACCTCCAAACACCTATGCAAAGAAGTGCCCTATAGAGGCAGAGAAGGATGCCCATAACTGTATACGTGGACCTGTCTGCGGCATTCGATAGTACTGATCAGAGCACGGTGCTATCCTCTCTCAGATGTGTTACTGGATCAATGAAAAGCACTGAACTGGTGCCAATGGATGGCCCTAGAGAGTGCTGATGGGCAATTTATTCTTCCATCTCCAGACATCAGCACCTGGCTGGAGCTAAACCAGAGCAAAGGCAGAGGTGAGTGGGAAGCAGGAAAATGGTTAGCTACTACCATCATCTCTTCCATTAAAGATTGTGAGACACAAAGATATTACTGTGATGGAGACCATGTAAGTATCTTAGATAGAGTCTCAAAATAGCTAGAGCTGTGAAAAGTAGCTTCCTCCAACTATGACTGGCTTGAAAACTGCCTCATCCTATCAGGCTGATCCATGCATTAGCAACCATACTACAATGCACTATATCAAGGCATGAGCACAAAGACCTCCAGAACAGCTTAAATTAAACCGGAATGCATCAGTCATAATTTTTCCACAACAGGCGACTTTATCCATTTATTCAGCTTCCATTCTTTGCCTGAGTCTTGGGCTGGAAATTCCCTGCCTTAATAGAAGACAGTTATCCAGTCCAGTGACTATCGATAGCATGTTTAGAATACATGCTTATTGCCTTGTACTTTAACTGTCAGTATATATCAAATCAGTTTGGACACACTATGAGAAGCTGTGCTGCAGTACACTGAGCCCTGTCACGCTGAATGCCATGTGGAGACCTATCAAGGGGGGCAGGATGCAGTCTGACATGCTGAGCCCAACACAGAAAAAAGTGGATGCACATCCAGAAATAAATCCTTATTCTAGTGGACACTAGTTTACTAAAGTACCTTACTGCACATAATTAATTCACTCACTCACTGATGGATGGGCAGCGTGTGCATCCATTCAGCGTTTATTTGGGCACGATGAAAGTGGTTATCATGAGATTTGAATCAGACACATGAGATTATGAGATGCATTTTATTGCAGGAGCACATAATTCTATCCTGTTAATTCTTTACCTGAGCACAGTTCAATGGGAAACAAAGCCCATTAGCAAACAGAGATTGTGTGTTGATATTTGCTTGCTGTTAAATGGAATGGCTCCAGCAGCATGCAAAGTAGCAGCAACAATGACATCTGCATATGGGCAGTCTCCTGTTTCTCAGGTTAGGCATCACCATAGCTACAGTGCTTAGGGTGTGAAAAATTCACACCCCTGAGTGCCAGAGTTAAACCAACCTAACTCCTGCTGTAGATGCATCTTGGTTGACAAAAGAATTCTTCCTTCCACGTAGCTTCCACCTCTTGGGGAGGTGGATTACCTCCTACAGTGATGGAAAAGCCACTTCCTACAAGGAAGGAAGGATCTTCACTACGACATCACAAGGACATAGCTTCAGTGCTGTCGCTGTGCTGCAGCAACGCCATAACGTAGACATGCCCTCAGCCTCGTTTCTTCTCTTCCACGCAGGGTATAGCAGAGTTCAAGTAAAGCAGAAGGATGCTGGTTTTGTTTCCAGTTACAGTAATCTTCTAACTCCATGATGATTAATTGCAAAACTGTTTTACCGGAATCCATACATAACAAGGCATCTGTACAAGGTACTGGGCTTAATACAGGAATAAGAGGACAAAATTATACCCTAGGAGTCTATTAACATGATTTAAAAACACTGATGCAACATGGCTTGGTCATAGCCACATATGTCTGCCAAGCCATGCCGGAAGCTAGCTCTGTTGGAATTGGGAATAAATGGTGTTTAAAACACTAACAAGTGGTCTTTTGACCATTGTGAACCAGACAAGACAGGGCTTATCTCCACCAAAGCAATGTACATTCTAGTTTGTACTAGCATGTTGCGTACGAATTGTCCCATTTGGACCCTGCTAGTGTGCACTAAAAGTTCCCTAGTGTGAGTTAATATAGTACTGTCTGAAATGGGACTACATTAGTGTGCACTAGGGAACTTTTAGTGCATGCCAATAGGATCCGTGTGCACTACTCATGCAATGTGCTAGTGCACACTGGAATTTCACACTTCTAATGTTCACTGACACACAGTGCAGAAAAGCCCTAAGCAGCACACCTGCGAGCTGAGGTATTCTCAGGGGGAAGTTCTTTTAGCAGCTCTAGCTCTTTCACAGTGGACAAGGGCTATTGGCACCCCAGAGTTCCAATCACAAGAGAATGCTGTCTTTTCAAGACAAAAATCTCACCATTCAAAAACTGAGCATGTGATAGATGTGAAATAAAGAGTGTTGCAGTAATTGGCTTTTACACTGCAGCCCTGGATCTCAAAGTTCTTTACAAAGAAAGGCTGGGACCATATGTCCCCATTTTTCAGATGGGGAAACTGAGCCCCAGAGAATGGAAGTGCCTTGCCCAAGGTTACCCAGCATGTCCAATGGCTGAACTGGGATCCCCCCTCAACTCCCAGGCCAGTGCCCTAATCCTAAACCTAACCCTGTGCAACTGTTTAATGTACTCGCTTTTTTCTGTCAGACAGCTGGGCTTTCTTATCTTTATATCGAAATTGACACATGTTATCAGCAGTGCAAGTAGGGTCATCCAGTCTGGTATGCCGTACCAGCAAGATATTTATAGCCAGTACAGTGTACCGGAAAGACACAGGGCAGGAGGATCAGAACGCAGGGCCACTGGGCAGCCCCACGCTGGCAGCACCTCCAGTGCAGCTGTACCAGCCCCAGTCCCGCCCCCCAGCCCTGTCCTCCAGCTGTGTTCCCTTCATGCCATTGTATTTGTACATATACAGGCCCTTAGATCTTAGCATTAAACCACCAGTCACAGGTGCTGCACAGGCAGGAGGATCCAGGTGCAGTAGAGAGCTGTGTGGGGAAGCATACAAGGCACTTACTTACGTCATGCCTAGCTGTAGTCGTTTAACAGCTGGCTAGTCTTAAAAACAACACCTAGAAATACAGTGTAACACCTGTGGTTCCAAGAGACTCTAAGATGCTGAAAGCGTCCCCATTCTTCCGGCTTTCAGACTACCTGGACCGTGCAATTTCTTAAACCCTGCCTTATGTCCCCTGAATCTGGTGTAAAGGCTTTGTAGACAGTTAGACACAAGAAGCCACTCTCTGTCTAATGGCAGAGATAAAACCTGGGCAAGAGGAAGTTTGCTGTTTTGTTCTGTAGAGCTACTCAGGGATTCTTTAAATAGGGGGAGGGATAGCTCAGGGGTTTGAGGATTGGCCTGCTTTAGCCCAGGGTTGTGAGTTCAATCCTTGAGGGGGCCATTTAGGGAACTGGAGTAAAAATCTGTCTGGGGATTATTAGTCCTGCCTTGATCAGGGGGTTGGACTAGGTGACCTCCTAAGGTCCCTTTCAACCCTGATATTCTGTGAATTAAACTGTTTTTCATCAAAAAAAACATCAGTACATTGAAACCAAAACTTTTCACAGGAATGCATCAGGGGAAGGTTTCTCACTTCCAAGGGTGGAATTTGGGGTCAAAGAGTGTACACACCCCAGAATAGTTACATGGTTCAGGCTCTCCCTATGATGTGGGAGAGGCAGGCAGAACAGGGATCTGAGAGCCTCGGTTATTCAGGGTGTCTTGTTCTTTCTCTTGTTTTCCACAAAAGGTTTCTAGCTCATCTGAGGAAGAACAGGAGAATTTTTGAAATGTTTGGAAGTTTTCATGGAACGGAAAAACTGTTTCACACCTGGCTCTATTGTAAATGTTTTAGAGGATCTAGTTCTTGTGAAAGGCCCTGGGTTGACAGCCCTGGAGTGAAATCCTCTTGTGGAACACGTACAGCACAAGCAGCAATAGCTCACCGTTTCCACTCTAAACAAGAGAGAACACAGCTAGGGCTAAGAAGTTAGTTCCGTCTTCAGGCTTATTCTGCCCTTTGATTCTCTGTTGAGACTGCCAATAAGGTTGTTCATTATAGTAACATTTTTTTGTAACATGAAGATCGGCCCATTGGGACCTGGCTTAAGACCCAGCAAATTCATTTCATATGGGCCACCAAGAAATCACCAGGTAGTGATTTTCAATCACTATCAACCTGAGCTGGATCCATCTTCCATTTCCAGTCCAGCTCCCTTTGCTAGTTTATATTGGTGTCTGGGTCAGGATCCGAGTTAAAATTATTTAGCAATCCTTTCCTTACTGGTGAGAAACACTTAGACCATTCTTATATCAAAAGCAAAACCAATCACTGTGTGAAGTCAATCATATATGGGGAAAATAATTTTATGCTTACATTTCAGATGGATACTTTCCATCTTTAAATGACTGCATTTCAGTGGTCAGGCATACATTGACATACTGGACTAATCTGCCTTGATTAACACCCTCTGCAAAAGACTCAAAGTTACTAGGGCTAAATTAAGGCAGATTTCAGCACACTATGTGGGTAAATCACAGAGATCCTTTGGGATGAAAAAAAGATTGCTCCTGTTTATAGACTTTAAAATCTGGTGAAGAGCTTGGCTGGGTTATATTGCAAGTCACCTTGCAATCTAGATTGATGTGAAAAGCACTACCCACACTGAACTGGTCATCAATGAAAGTACACAGCACCAAACACAATGCCCATTGCACTATGTGCAGAGCATACAAACACAGCAACTAATTGGCTTCTCTAATCAGGAGCCAACCTTTGACTTCTTCCAACCATGCGCCAACGTGAGGGAAACTCGGTTCTGAGACTGTGGTCTCCCCATGCCAGAGGCTTTGATCAGATTTCCTTATTTAGCAAAACTACGACTGATGCTCTGAATTCACGAAGGCAAATCCAAGAAGAATTTGAATGATGGGGTTGCAGCCATAGTGGCCAGCCACATCTTAATACTGAGAGTGTCTCATGAACTCCACCTGCACCCATTCCCATTGGCACAGGCTGTCTCCCCCACCATTTGCAAACACGTCACATCCTTCTGCAACTGCTTAGAATGTAAAAATTAGTATTAGAAAAGTACTCCACATATTTTAGCACCTTTTAATGCAATTTAACTGCTGGAAACAAGGGAAGGTCTTCCCCATGGGCCCCGGTTGGAACCACAGAACCAGAATATTTCAAGTGGCAAGAGAGTAATGCCTCAACAAAATCAGAAAAATGTAGCACGATTATGAACCTGATCGTCCATTCCTTGCCCAGTAAAAATTCCCGTTGCCTTCCGTGGAAGGTTTGGGCTGGCAAGATCAGGCCCATAGCAGGTGATGGTATCAATTTTTCATGGCCATGGGCTTGGGAAGCAGTGCATAACTGAGGCAAATGAGTGTCATCCCTCCTGCCGACTGTATTCCACACCACCATAGGGCTGGTCCAGACTGGGGGGGGGAAATCGATCTTAGATACGCAACTTCAGTTACGTGAATAACGTAGCTGAAGTCGAATATCTAAGATCGAATTACTCACCTGTCCAGACGGCGCGGGATCGATGTCCGCGGCTCTCCATGTCGATTCCGGAACTCCGTTGGGGTTGATGGAGTTCCGGAATCGATATAAGCGCGCTCGGGGATCGATATAACGCATCTAGATTAGACGCGATATATTGATCCCCGAGCAATCGATTTTAACCCGCCGATACGGCGGGGTAGTCTGGACGTACCCATAAGTCTAGATGGTTACACTTGCTATTAGTCCCCAGTAGGGCTGACATCCTGACAGAAAATTCTTGGTGAAGGGTCCCTGGCTTTGGATTTCCTTTTGCCATCCTGCAGGAACCATGTTTTGTTACTTTCAAACCAAGCTGCAAGGCTCATCTATACTCCGTTCCCATTATTTGGGCAGTAAGCTGGGGGTGTGGGAAAGGGAAATTAGTCAGCACGTAGGATTAATCAGGCTCGGTGCCAGTCACCAGCAGCACTTTTGTCATTGTTAATTGCGTGATGCACCCACATGTCAAGCTGATGGTGCAGTGATTTCATTAGATACACATACGTGTCTATACCACAGATATCTTGGCCCTGATTCGCAGAGGTGCTGAGTGCCTGCAGCAGAGCTGACTTCAGCTGGAACTGAGAGCGGTCAGCACCTTAAACTATACCTGTTCTTATCATACAGATCTATATGTAGGCAGCGCTACAGTTATTAGGTCACTTCCTCGCCCTAAGATTCTATTTTTGTTACAGATAGATCCTTTAAATTAAGTGGTTAATGACAGTGGTGTTTTACATACACAAATACACTGATAGAAGAAATACAGGGACACAGCAAGAAACAATCCTGCTCCCTTAATCACATTTGTAGTCACACTGAAATCAGTGGGACTGTTTAGACAAGCAGTGTGTGACTCTGTCTGTGTATATTTATAATGCCCACATTCGTACATACACAGTAATGTGCCATACATCATTAGTTTAGTTTTCAGTGAATTGGCCTGTAACCTCCTTCATCTTTATTCATCAACAGGAATTGGAGGACTGCTTTCACAGCCTGGGTTTTGCTCCTGTTTCCAGTGATGGAAGCTCTGGTAAGGAAGTCAGGTTTAGTCGGTGCTGAGCTAGAGGAGACATTCTCGGGTGATCAGTCTGATGCATGTGACCTCATGAAAGTGTAGTAGGAGGAAGCTCTGCATATTGTTTACTTACTTGGTTCTCAGTAATTCTCCAAACTGCTCTAGAGCAAACAAAGTGTTTTAAAAACATTTGCCTATCAACATCAAAGACATGAAGGAAGAAAAGAACTTGATTGGATTTCCCTGCAGTCAACAGGAACCCTTAGCTCTCAGCTGCCTCCCTTTATATGTTAATCCAGCCCTCATTTTCTAACCCAGTCCTCCTGCAGCCTCTGGGATCTGATAAAAGCCCCACCATTTGCTGCAGTAGTTAATTATCCATAGACCCAAGAAACGACCAGAGTCGCAGCCGTGTTAGTCTGTATCCGCAAAAAGAACAGGAGTACTTGTGGCACCTTAGAGACTAACAAATAAATTTGTTAGTCTCTAAGGTGCCTCAAGTACTCCTATTCTTTTTTTTTAAAATACAAAGGAGCCTCATTTTCCTTTTCAGCCATCATTTCTGCATGGAGAGTCAAGTCATGGGTAATCCTTCACTTTGGTCTTTCTCCCATATCTGTGTTTCCATTAATGTCAATTTCCCACATATCCCCTACTTATCTTAAATAAATTTAGATAGACAATTATAAGTGACAGATTCCTTTTAAAGCTAGTTATGTGGAACACCTTTGCAGTCCCATTACGGACTTTCTAAAATCTGCAATCTGAGGAGGTTCTTTATTGGGGCGGGGTGTCCCCGTAGTCTAGCATTCCATGGCAGGCTCGGAGAACCCTCCAATGAGGGGCTGAGTCAGACTGGCTTCCCAGGCAGATTATCCGATGGCATTTGGGTTCAAAGGAATGACTTTGGGGCAACGCAGTAGTGAGGTGGGGTTGGTGCTTCCCCTCAGCTGACCCGCAGTCCATCAGCCAAGTAATTTAAAGCAACGCTCTGGCTCCAAGGCCATAGAGCAGTAGGAACTTTCAGAGACAGTACTGGTCCATCAGAGATGGAACAAGGTGGAAATGGCATGGATCAGAGAAGGGAGTTGTAGAGCATGCAGATGTTGCTCTCCTCTCCACAGTTACATACAGAGCTGGGAGGAGGGGGGGGTTGGCCCCATTTCATCTAGGTGATATTTCTCCAGAGCGCATCTGTCTGCCATCTACAGAACAAGCGACTTCTGCTGGATTGGGTCCCTCTGTGTATGTATTTTAAAGCTACCCACCCTAACACAGAACAAAGAACAAGTATTCAGTTCATTAGGAGGTGTGAATAGGTCTGACCCAGCACCTTACCGATAGAGCAGAATGCACAGGAACCAAGCCCATGTCTTGATCTTGAGCCTTCATTCCCAGGCAAAAGAGGGGTGGGAGGGAGAGATCTCAGGCACTTGCATTGCTCTCTGCAATATTTGCTTTGGCACAGCAAGAAGCATACTTGACTGCCCCCTCCAGAATCTATGTCCTTGGCCTGAAGGACAGTTGGCCAGATATGGGGTTAGGAGCAATGAAAACACAGATCCTTGGAACTTGAGGAACTCGGTATATAAACAAAAGTTTGGAATACGAGTGAAACTACTGGCTGCCTTTCAAACTCTGCATCTAAAGTGAATAACAAAACAAAGCCAACAAACTACTTAGCTACTGTGAATACCTGGTTTCTAGGCAGTTGTGTGTACAAACTAATAGAGTATTGAGAGCCACTCCAGGAGAGTCTGATGCTAATTTAAGTCAGGGCTGTGGAAACTCTGCAGGGTTCAGTTAATGAAAGGCTTTGTGGTTTGAACCCTACAGTTTGCTTTGCAGCAAGTGGAAATGAATTAATACTTGCTGATTTCAGTTTGACAAATGAGAACCTCCCAGGGGACACCCCACACGGAGTACCCTTCCTCAGTAAGGGATGTATCTATATGGGTATGGCCTCCTTCCTCCCAACAGACCATGTTCCAAAAACATTTAGTCTAAGGTGGTGTGTCCCCAAGGCCGATGTGGGAGTGAAGGTTCACCAACAAACTTTGCCCATGTTCACATGGGCTGAGATTGACAAAGCCTCACAATGTGAACCTGAAAGACGAAGTCTGGGAGAGCTGGTGATTCGATGGGACGCTGGGAGGACCTGAGGTTCTATATGATACTGTATTTTATAAGGCTCTGCTTTGGGTTCCCATAACTATTCCATTCTTATCGCTCAGGAGATGCTCTGCTTGCCACGGGATTCCTGCCAAGCTCCCCAGCCTTCCCTGCTCCACAAGTGCAGGCAGAAAATACATTTACTATTTCCATCTTATGACGTACAGGCATCAGTGCCAGAATGGGGGTGCCTGGAGGCCACGGCCCTCCCACTTTTTGCCATGGGCCCCTCTATCTCTGTCCCCGTCCCCCAAGCCAGGCTGGCAGGTGGAACCCAGCCAGGGAGCCCAGGCAGTGGAGAGCACCATGTCACGGACCCTTCACCTGCCCGGGAGGGTGAGGGGGTCTTAGAGCAGCCTCCCGGTCCACATCCCTGCCCCTGGGCCCCGCACCCAGGGCAGGTGGAGGGTCCATGGCTCCTCACAGTTGCCTGGCCGCCCAGGTCTTACCATGGCCAGGCTGCGGCTTTGACGCCTTGTACCCCGGCCGGAGCCAGGTCAGCCTAAGAGCTATGTGGGCAGCTGTGGGGAGCCGGGAATCCTCCACCTGCCCTAGCCAGGGGGCCCGCAGGGCAGGAACATGGGCTGGAGGTTGCTTTTGGGCCCCACACCCCAGGCAGGTGGAGGGTCCGTGGCTCCTGGCCAACTCCAGCTTCTGGCTTGACCAGAGGCAGGGCCTCAGGCATAAGGGGTGAGGCAGGGCCACAGAAGGGGCAAAGTCACAGCCTCCCTTTGGGGAAATCTCCACGGGGACTGTGTGCGAGAGAGCACAATTATAGAATCCACCAGGGCAGTGTTTCTCAACCTCTTTGATACCAGGGATCTGCTTGCTGCCTTCCTAAACTGTGTCAGGGAGATTTCAGGGACCGGCACTGGTCCACAGACTGGTAGTTGAGAAACACTGCTCTAGAGAACTGGAGAAGATGTACATTGGGAGCAGCCAACAGGCGGACCACAGGCCAAATCTGGTCAACCAGACACTTTTGAACAGACCCTGAAATATTTTGATTTATTTATTATCATTGTTATTAATTTTTTATTATAATTTTCTCTGAAATTTCTCTGGACCTTGGCCATGCCTTCACCAAGAAATCTGGACATTTACAAAAAATAATTGTCTCTCCCTGATGTACTGTCATGTATTTCCTACGTGGGCACTCTCATGTCCTCTACAGGGTTAGAGAGTTACATGTACACTGTAGTCTCTGCTACACTCACTATAAAGCATTACATCAAAATCAGACTTGAAACACAGGTTGTCACTTGAGTTTCTCCACAAATCATGGGTCTGCCCAGCATGGTCGGCAGGTGAACCCCCCACTTCAGGGCTCCAGTAGGTGAAAGGGATAAGTCCTCAGGTAGAAGGGCCAGGGTCTAGCCGCCCTGAGGGCCCCCACCGCAGCAGGAGCAGCCCCGGCCAAACCACCCTGACTCCTGGGCCACCGGCTGGCCTGATCCTCAAGCCTGCCTGACCCACCCCTGGCCATTAGCCGGCCAAGTCCTGAGCTCCAGGCCACTGGCCAGAGCTGAGTCCCTTCCGGCTTCAGGAGAGAGGGGAATGAGGGCAGGGCCTCGTAACGGAGCATGGTTGGGCCCTCGGCCTGGGCTAGGGGAGGCCTCCCCTGGCCTATTATATCCGCCGCCCATGCAGCCCAGTTTCCCTCGGGTTGCAACCGGGAGGAGTATGCATCACCTCACTGCCAGAATGCCCACTGACCACAGGATAAGGAACGTCAAGGCCTGGTTCCCTCCTTTTGGCAGCTAAATGTGCTGCTGTCAGCTACAGGCCCCCGCAACGCAAACCTTGAGAAAAATGACCTAACAGATTTTCTTGATTCTCTTCCTCTCATTTCTGCCTGCCAGTTTCCTGGGTTTTCTGTACTTTCTCAGACTTGTAGGTGAGAAAAGAAAACAGGCAAGGTACTAGAGCTATGCGGCCTTTCCAAATCAGTATCTGATTGTTTCATTTATTCAGGCCCTGGAAGCTCTGTGACCCGTTTGTGTGGGGGCCCAGCCTGAGTTTTGTGCCATGAAAGCAATGGGGAGGGATTTATAGCATCGAACTGGAACTATAGAAAGCCTGAGACTTCAGCTCAACATTTAAGGGATAAGGCCCCAAATGAAGCACACCTGCCATGTGCTCTATTCCATGTTGTAAGATATAAAGCCGGGAGTGTGAGCTGAAGAGAGAACTAGGAACGTTAGCGGGCACTCCTAAGTTAGAGGGTACAAAACACATCCCAATTCAGGGCAATGCTTGTTGCATTAAACTGATCGCACTTAGCTCTCCTTTCCCCAAATTGCCACTCACTCACTCCATGGTTTTTTGATGCTGATGGCAGATTTGGCAGGTCACTGTGGGTGACAGTTGTCTCTCTGTTCTCTCTTGCTTTGATTACATTTCCCTTCACTGAACTAGCACAGCAGGGTGGGTCCCTTTTAATAATATTTGCCTCTTTTATAGCATTTTTCATCAGTAGATCTCAAAATTCTGTGTGCCAAGGAGGTGACTATCATGCCCCTTTTATAGATGGGGAAACTGAGGCACAGAGAGGTGACATGCCCAAGGCCACTCAGCAGGCCAGTGGCAGAGCCAGAAATGGAACCCAGGTCTCCTGAATGTCTGTTAATACTCCATCTACCTGGTGTAAGTGGGCAAATTTATTGACATCAATAAATTGCAAGCACTTACACCAGATCTGAATGTTGCCCAATGGCTATCATTGGCAATGGATATAGATAGACTAGTTCCTGATAAACGAGAGTTTTAAAAATCTTTAATGCTTCTTAAACAGCAACAATATTCAAAAGGGGAGCGTTATTCTCCACCACGCGCTGTAGAGTCTGCATTTATAGTGTGTCTACATGGCAAGCGGAGTGATTGCAGCACAGGTAGGCAGAGTGTTCGCTGTAAATCTACCTAGTATGGGTAACAATAGTATTGACAATGTAGTGGCATAGCCTTCAGCACAAGCTGGCATCCAGAATACATACCCCAGGTTCCCAGAGACGCTGGATCTAGCCCATGCCACCATGTCTACACTGCTATTGTTTATTATTATTAAAGCTAGCGTGGATATATGCCTCCCCATGTTGCAATCACACCTTCACCTGAAGTGTTGACATACCCTTAGAGGGCAAATTCAGCGATATATCTCACTACCAAGTGCCTGTCTAGGTTACAACCCCCACCCACACAGTACTGGGATCTTCTGATCTACCGTCCAGCAAACACAAAAACTGTTCTCTTACATGTAAAGCTATAGAGAATATAGAATGATAACACCTAGTCCCGCTTGAGTGAAGGAGACTAGACTAGAAGACCTCTCGGGGTCTCTTCCAGTCCTACAATTCTATCACCAGAACCTGATGATTCAGCATTTTGGTTTAGCCCATTACATGGACAAGGGCAAATGCTCCTTAATCTGCACTCCCTAAAGATCCTCAGATGGAAGGTCCTATGGAAGTAAGAGCCAGTCAGTCTCTCACTCTGTCTTCCCACTTCTCCCCCCTCGCCCAGATGCTCCCGAGGCGTGTTTCATGCTTCTCACCTCTCCAGGATCAGACTAGTCTCTTCCACGGGAGGGAATGCACATCTTCCTTCAAAGAGAGAGCAGCTGCCAAGCGTCCACATGAGCCCAAACCATTCCGTCAGAAGCTCCTCTAATCTCAGACCACCTCAGCTGGTGGCCAGCAGCCAATTGCCATTACCAAATCCTAGCAAGATCTTTCAGCAAAGCCAGTGCAGCGTCACCACTTCTGGAGCTTAAAAACAAAACAACCCCCCCCCCATGTCGCATGGCCAGTGTAACAGCAGTTGGCTGATCTGATTTCACCCGTCTGCTAAGACACAGCATGCCTATTTATCATAATCAGCTTACTGCACAAGGACAGTGTTAACTAGGCTTTGCTGGACTAAAGCCTGCCAACTAATTCATAACACCTAACCAATCAGTACAAAGTGCTGATTCCTTGTTTTGTTTAAAAATATTTTATCTGGCATTAAAAGAGGGAACGCAAGGGGCAAAGAAAGGGAGAAGGATGGATACTTAAAGTGGTAACGATCTCTGACTGGTACAAACAGTTCCATAATAATATGGTACAGGAAGTAAAAGGACTTTCTGCCCAAGTACCGACGCATTAATACAGCGTAGAGTCTTGAGCACAAAGACCATGTCCCGACAAATGCATCCTCTGGAGTTCATGACCTTTTCTAAATACACCAGCAATACCAGCATTCTGCCAAGTTTCAGTTGCAAAACTTGGATCAAATTGCAATTCATGGGCAAAACATCATTAAACTGGAGTTTAGGCTGTAAATACAGATAAATTACTTAAAGGGAGTAAAATCTTAACACCACGTTGTCATTTAATTTTTTTTTCTCTGAGTGGACTCATTTCGGATCTTACAGGTGTAAGTGAAAATGGAACTTCACTCATACTTTCAAAGCAAGAAAAAGCAAAAATAAAGTATCCATAGCACTGGAAAATATGGAATCCTTTAGCATCTTTCTATAAGCACAGATTTAAGTCATGAATGACCCCACTCTTACGGGGCTGTAGAGCATTACATACCAAAGTAAGTTTTAGCTTTTACAAATTCTTTTAGCGCCTCTGTCATGCACAGTATATTTGCTTTAAACTGTGGAGATGTTCTCTGTGAAGACTATCTGTACATAGTACAAGGTCCTCTCAGGCATTCATCATAGACGTTCTCAGATCATTTGGGACAAAACATCTGTCTGGGATGGTCTAGGTATATTTAATCCTACGTCAGCATGGGCAGACAGACTAGATGACCTCCTGAGTCCCTTCTGACCGTACATTTCTGTGATTCTGTGATATCACTGGCCAAAAGAACAGTTAAGCCATTCCTAAATCCTCCCCAGGACACTTGAAGTATCCACCCTGAAAAACATAATCCAATTTCGTTCCTCTCCACACAACTCTGACCACGGTTATTATCCATTCCTGCCTTGCACATTCTGCTTAATGACCAATAGGTTATGAGAAAAAAATTATGATTGTGTTTATTTGAAGCCCAACTCTTCATGACACATGGCTTCTCAGGTCTTATGTATGCAAGGAGAAAAAAAACGTTACTAGGTTAAAATATTGCAGCCAACTGTTGGGCAGCTCCTGTACAAAACCTTGTGTGTGTAACCCACACACTTCCTGGGTGTGGTGTTCTGTCCCATCTAGTGGCACCAAGACCACTTATTGAGAGATTAATGAGTCTGCTCTACAATCTTAACTAACAGCTATATGGCTTGAGGCTCATACATTTAGCTCCAAAGGTTCTAGGTTTAATCCTGCCCACTAACAACTGGGGTCTGCCAGTCAGTGTTACATGTGCATATACAGGCACCCTGATGGTCATTCCAGGTCTGACTATTTGTCCCCTGTGTTGTGTTGTGTTGTGTTCTTCTCAGTAAGGTTTAGAGACCTTGTATATAAGCTATTTCAGTGTTGCCAGCTCTTGTGATTTTATTTCAAGTCTTGCACTATTTAGTTTTTCTTCAAGCTGCCACTCTTGGAGTCATGTGATTATGTGAAAATATCAATTTTCACCTGCATACCCTCATGACTGTGGAGGGAAGCTTGAAAAGGTGACCCCTCCCAACCCCATCCCAAAAAGCTCAAACATTGGACAAAACCAAAGAGAACCTCAATATTAATTTATTTTAACTCATTATCTTAAAAACTTTGGGCTGGCAATACTGAAATTATTTCACATGAACATTACATAACAAACCACCACCACCAGAACTGGGTGTTGGCTGCCTGCTGCTCCCTCCAGGCTGGTGCCTCACCTTCTACGATTGAGGATGACCTTTGATCTCTGCAGTTACACCCCAATCCTTATGTAACCATGGCAGCTGTTGCACACACTGTGGATAGGAAGTGCCAAGCCCTGTAGCTGCACTGGTTCAGCCAGGCCTCCTAACTGCATTCGACAAAGGAATGCCTTGTGAGTGAAAGATACTCCACACAGCGCCAGCACCCTCAGTGGGCAATACAGAACAGCCCCGCAGGAATCCCAGGATGCCATGATACAACCAGAATTGCAAGGCATTATGCATGTGGATGCCCCAAAACAGCTCTGTCAAGAACAGTGCCCCATGGAGGCACAAAGCCCTAGGACAAGCAAGACTGTTCCATGCAGCCACTGTCCCATATCTATCCATCTAGGTTCTTCTATCGGCAGCCATTGCCTGTGATAGACCAGGGGATGATAGCAATGGTGAGTGGGAAGGTCATAACTAAGCGTTAACGCTGTTTTTACACCTACTCTATTACGCTGGATTGGCAAGTTGCAAATTACAAACTCAGCTTTTTGGAAGGAATTCCCAGATGGGGCTTCCTCAGAGATACAGCACTTATCACTCGCTTACCACCTCCGGATGGGCACTGCATGATGGTCTCGGGTAGATAAAATTCATGTACTGCTGACTCCCCGTTTACACTATATCTGGGCTCACTGAGGAGGAATTTTTGCTGAGATGATGCCGCCAGTGGCTTCCCACTGGATGCTGCTCTGCTGAGGCTGGGAACAACAGTGGAGAGGAGACGGGGGGCTGGGTTACAGAGTCAGAATGTAAGATGAGAACCAAGAGTGGTTTTCCTCTCCCACCCACTCTCGCTGCAATAAATGAAGCACAAGGGCAGGTCTGCAGACACTGATCACTCATCACACAAACACCAGACCCACGGGACTCCCCCACAACACCCACATCAAGGACTTTCTCAAAGGAAGTCAGTCCATATGTGAGGCCCTTTAAAACACTCTCTCGCGCTTGCTGTCTGCCACCCCTGTAGTTTGGTAACTCTCCCACAAAGCCCTTGCTCTCATTCTGATTGACCAGGCAGCTTGTCAGCAGTGGAACCTAAAGGAGGACAAACACTGATACCTAAAGGTGCCATCTCAGAACTAATTTACAGCAGCAGTAAAGATTATATTAGTCCTGACTCAAAACAGGGTACCCAAAACTCATCAGCTGGACTGAGGAGTCTTGCGCTGCTCAGGACAGCAAAACATTGGAAGCCATGCAGCATAGTCTGAACAAAGCATAAAACTGGGAGCCATGAAATCCCGGGTTCTAATTCTGGCTCCATCACTAACCAACTGGGTGACCTTGGGCAAGTCACTTCACAGCGCTATGCCTCAGTTTCCCCATTTGTACTATGCTTACCTAGCTCACAAGGGTGTTGTGAAGAGTTATTAGTGAAACCAAGGACCACTATTATTAATAATAATAAATAATGTCTGTATTGTTGTAGCATCTAGCCTCGGAAAAAGATGCCAGACCAAAAAGACTGACCCTACCCTAAAGAAATTACAATCTTAGTAACAATCTACAATTGTTAGAGGGGGTCACTTTTCAAGGATGAAGGAAGGGGGCAGCTAGTGCCATTTTGGGAACAGCATTCATTTCTGTAGGGTATCCAAACCATTGATGTCACCTCTGCCCTCAGACAGACCTCAAGTAGTGTCTAAACTGGGGGAGATAACCACAACAATGCAGCCTCTCGTAAATTTGTTTCCACTCCTGTGCACAGGAAGCCATGGGCTGAGCAGAAGAGCTGGGTGAGCCATCTCTGTTTCATTGACGAGGGTTGTTGATGCAGGCAGGTTTCTCAGTGGCGGAGCTGAGGAAGGTGTTCCGCCTACAGCACATAATCAGTGACAGATGTAGGTCTGTGAGCACCCAGACACAAAGATTTGTACTACTCATTTCAGCTCTTTCTGACGTATTCTCAACTGTGCTAGTAGTGCACAGGATTGTTCTGTAACTAACAATAACCTTCGGGCAACCAGTATTTTAGCCTCTGAAAAGTGGCCTAGGCTGCTATGCGACCGCTACTAAAAATAAAACAGATGCAGCAGTAAGATAGACTCTAAAAGCTTTTATGTCATCCATAATGCTACCCGGAGTTGTTACTCACTGTTGTATAGCTGCAAAGTACAAGTAAAGAGATACTAGAGACGCCCTTGCTCATTTTTAAAAGAGATTTCTGTGTCTCTTCGCCACATCCAAAATTATTAAAATCTAAGGCCTGGGCCTTCTCTTAAAAATTAGGTGGACACAGCTACCGCTCTCATGGGAGTGAAAAATTCACACCCTTGAGCACCGTAGTTAAGCCAAACCCACCCCTGGAGTAGATGGGGCTAGGCTGATGGAAGAATTCTTCTGTGGAGCTAGCTACCACTGCTTGGGGAAGTGGATTAGCTACAGCTATGGAAAAACTTCTTCCATTGCTGTAGGAAGTGTCTACCCTAAAGCACTTCAGCAGCATAGCTGTTGTAGTAGAGTGTAATGTACATCATATGGCCTAAGGAGGTAGATTCTCAAAGGTGCCTAAGGGATTTAGGAATGCCTGTGGGTGTTGTGCTTCTAAATCCCTTGGGCACCTTTTAAAATCTCCCCCTAGATTCTTTTTAAAAAAATCCGATTTGCTGTTCATTTTTCATGCTGTTTGTTTACTGTCTTGGCATTTCACTCAGCTTGGACATGGGCACAAGACTGGTCAGTTTCATTTGCTGGTTCTCATGCTGGAACAGAGTACTGTGGCATTAGGTGTTTCCAGCACTGCAGGGGTACATTGAAATAAATAAAAATCTAATTTCATTGGATTCTTTTAAGATTCATGAGAACAATTCTCTGATTCTATTAATAATGCTTGCATGGTCTAGCAGCTAGCGCTCAGGACTAACAGCTAGTGTATAGGGTTATGTTCAAAGCTCTGCTACTGACCTGCAGTGCTATCTTGAGTAAGTCATTCTACCTTTCTGAGCCTCAGCTTCCCCTCTCACCCTTTGTCTGTTTTATCTGTTAAGACTAAGTTCTTCTGGCCAGGGCCTGGTTTCACACTATGTACTTGTGCAGTGCCTAGCGCAGGGAGTCTGCAATCTTGGTTGGGGCCTCTAGATTCTATCTATCTAAACAAACACAACAGTTGGTTTTGTAAGAGTCCTTTCTCCCATCCAACCTTTAAAATAAAATCTCCACTACTACTTGTTTAAAAGCTGTGCGATTTATGTGATGAGCAATATCATGAAAAGGGCACATATCCACAGCTGGATAGGTAGGTAAGTGGTTATTAAAATCAGAATGATGGGGTTTCAGAATAATTTAGAACTGGCTTATTGCAAGATTATGTAACACCCCTTCTTTTGCCTGAATATATATTTTAAGAGAGGATTCATGGAACATTTTTCACAGAAAATCCTGCTCATTGAGATCAACTTGAGCCCTTTGCTTTTCTGCAGGGGTGAGGGTGGGGATCCTGTTGCCCCAACAATATAACATAAGGAAGTGCCTGAGGCAGAAATGGAAGCTGTTTTTATATAAGGAAGTATCCGAGCTAGAATCTTTTCATGCAGGGTGGGGACCGCGGGCTATTTATTATAGGACGGCATCTGAGGTGGGCTACTGGTTTGTTACAGACACCCTGGAGCAAATGTAAAATAGGCAAGTTTCGGTGGGAAGGGGAGGGGACTCAGGATATAGTAGGCTTAGAATCATAGAATATCAGGGTTGGAAGAGACCTCAGGAGGTATCTAGTCCAACCCCTGCTCAAAGCAGGACCATTCCCCTCCTAAATCATCCCAGCCAGGGCTTTGTCTTGACCTGTTGGGGTAATAGTGAGGTGTTTATAGCATTGAGAAGGGGCTGGGGACGCATAAGAATCCCCCATCTTACTACACAGACGAGACCATCTCCTATTTAGTTCTACAAAGTCTCCTAGGATAAAAAGTGTCTGCAAGATGCTGCACTGTCTGAGGCCATGCCTACACTTACAAGCTTACAGCGGCACAGCTGCATCAATACAGCTGTGACACTGTAAGAGCGCTTGTGTAGCTGCATTACGCTGACAGGAGAGAGCTGTTCACACCCCTGCGCAACAAAAGTTTTTCCAACCTAAGTGCTAGTTTAGACGTGGCCTAAATAAGAGCCCAATCCTGTAAACTCTTGCTGGGTCACCCCAAGGACTCTCATGGGACTACTTACCTGAGTAAGGTCTGCTCATGTGAATAAGGATTTGCAGGATAAGTCCTTAAAGTTTTATTCAGTGCATGCGTGTGATTGGTAGGTTAACAATGCCTCTCACACCTTCACAATGAAGAAGGGACCAATGCACTCAGGAAAATATTTAGGGCGGCATTTTCAGGAGGCTCTCAATACTGGCCTAACTCTTCAATGGGAGCTAAATTAGGTCAATGCCGAACACCTTTGAAAATCCCACCCGTCATTAACTTACATTTATGATATTGGCTCATCCTGAGTCATGACATAACCCTACCCAGTAGCCCACATACTGTACACAGGATACAGTGACACTGCAATCAAAGAGAGAATCTTGGGGATGTTTACTGCAACCAGACAGTGTAGAATAGCTGTGGCTAGTCTTACTGGCTACATTGGTCACATAATTTAATATTCTCATGCTGACAATATAAGAGCAACAGGAAGTAAAAACAAACAAACTCCGTCTCCAAACAAACTCACAGATTTTGCATTTCTGCTCTGAAAACTAACAAGAAAAATCTCTTTGGATAATATTTAGCACTTGCTGACAACATTTAGGGCCAGATTTTTAGAGTTATTTAGGCACCAAAAGATGCAGAATGATCCCTAGGGAGATTTTCAAAAACACCTAACATTTTATAGTGCCTTTTATAGATGAGGAAACTGAGGCACAGAAGTTAAATAACTCATCAGTGGAAAAGCTTGAGAAAAATTTTCAGAAATTTCAAAAGCACCAAAGTATCTTTGTAATCAATGTTCTATTTTCAGAGTAAACTTGGGCACTTAGGAGCTTAATTCTAATTCAACTTTAAGGGGCCTTTGGTTCCTAAGTCACCTGGATGATTTTGAAAGTGTTACCCCAGATGTTTCTTGGGTGGAAGATCTTGTGGCTGAAAGGAGAAATGGCAAGCAGGAGATGTGGGTTCTAATCTCACCACTTCTGCAGAATTTTTGTGCGAACTTCAGCAAGTCACGTAAGCCCTCTATGCCTTAATATTAACCTCACAGGGAATATATTTCCCTACTTCACAGGTATATCATGAAGATGAATTTAGACTATTTGCCAAGTGCATTGAGCTCCTCAGACGAAAGGGACTATAAAAAGAGAACAGGGATATTTTTACACATCGCTGATCTCTCTTTCTTAGCACTCATAATTCAGCTTCTCTCTACATCACATGATGATAAATATGAGAATGGGACCTAGCTAATTTTCCTGTCCCGAAGGGTCTATGCAGAGGAGTCCCATTTCTATCAACATGAGTTGCAGATGCAGGAGGGTATTCTACGGTATCTCTGTAAGAGAAGGTTGCTGTGAGAGGCGACGTCTAGACTACCCGCAGTATCGGCGGGTTAAAATCGATTGCTCGGGGATCGATATATCGCGTCTCATCTAGACGCGATATATCGATCCCCGAGTGTGCTTATATCGATTCCGGAACTCCATCAACCCCAACGGAGTTGCAGAATCGACAGGGGGAGCTGTGGACACGGATCCCGCGCGGTGAGGACGCGTGAGTAATCTGATTTTAGATATTCGACTTCAGCTACGTTATTCACGTAGCTGAAGTTGCGTACCTAAGATCGATTTCCCGTCATAGTGTAGACCAGCCCAGAGACAGAACACATACACAGGCTATTCTTAGTAGACAGCAGCTTGTCATGTAAGACTATTTCATATCCTATTTATTTATGTTAAGGTTTGAATACATGATGGCCAGAGACAGTTGGGGCAGATTAAAAACTACATGCTCCATCTTCTGCACATGAATGGATCTTGAAGAAAAATCCTACCAGCTAATTACTAGTATGTATACAGAACTGCTAGGTTTGATAGGCACAGTGTAATAATGTGGCTAACACGGTAAGGAGAGGATGAGGAGTGTCTCAGTCAGGGCTGCAAATCAGCTAACCAGAATGAAACTGGGAATCTTTGGGACAACTCTAAAGCACAGTTTTCCACTCAAAGTTTGATCTATTATTACAACGAGTGTTGCATCCTGCCACAGGAAAGTGGAAAAATAACAGGAAGGATTCCAAGAAGAAGAGAGGAGTCTTGTAACAACAAGAGTTAGAGAAATAAAGGCTTTGCAAGCACAGCAGCTCAACCGGAAAATAGTTATGGGATCATCCTGTGTAATGTAATTTGCATGCATTGCAGAGCAGTCAGAGGAAGGAGTTAACCGGCTCCTGTTAGTTATGATGTTACAGGTGCAAGATCTGGAATTCCACGCGTCATTGCTGCACACATCTAGATTTCATCATTTTCAACGTTATTTTTAAAAGAAGGGGAAAGGGCAGGTGTAATTGGCCCTTCTGCTGACAACTTCAGCAGATAGGCCAAGGGTCAAATGGGCCATGAAGAGTGAGCTACTCTCTCAGCCCCAGTGGCACTCTCTCCAGGTCAGGGTCTAATAGCAGAGCAGTGTGGAGAAAGCTTGTACAGCTGCTATTGCTATTCACACTGTATCTGCTTGCAGACAGGCAGGGTTGCTCAGCACTCAGCAGTGATAATCTGGACTAAATAGAAATATTTAGAAGGAGAAAATGATCGGACTGCCAGCAGTCACGTAACACCTGATAAACAGGACTGTGAGCCCATAGGTACAGCCTTCCTTCTGTGGATGTCAGAATCCTTTGCAGTCATTAACAAAGCAAGCTTCCCAATATCCATCTGTGGCAAGTAAGTTATGGCCTTAAATATTCAGATAGTGAAACCAAGTGACAGAAGCAGGGCCAACTTTTTGCCCTGTGGTTTGTTCAGGGTACAGGTCCACGACTGGGGTTCCTTGGCATTATTGCAATACCAATACATTAGGTGTTAGACCAGAGGTGGGCAAATTATGGCCCACGGGCCACATCCAGCCCGTGGGACCCTCGTGCCCAGCCCCTGAGCTTCTGGCCTGGGAGGCTCACCCCGGCCCCTTCCCTGCTGTTCTCCCTCCCCCGCAGCCTCAGCTCACCGTGCCACAGGCGCAATGCTCTGGGTGACCAGGTTGCAAGCTCTTGCTATCTTCCACACACTCCTATCGCCATAGCAATGGGGACAGGACAAAGCTCCATGCCTCCCCCCCACCATAAATACACATGTGTGTGCTTAATTTTAAACATATGTGCAGTCTCCCTTGGTTTCCTCGGGACTAATAATGTGCCTAAGTGTTGGCAGCATGGAAGATGGGACATGTTTTCTACCCGCTGCTCAAGATACAAAGATACATGTCAGCAGCTGCCAGCATCTTGTCTACATTAGTGGAGCTGCACTAGTGGTGGCAATAGTGGGAAATTTGAGTAGTATACACAAGCCAATGCTACAAAAGAAACCATGTTTAAACATGACTGTGGCTGCACTGTTATAGTGTGGCTTATTCTTGACTGTGTAGGCAGTAAAAGCCACATTAGAGAACCTGGTTTTAAACACCTAGGCTGAAAACAACAGTAAGACCTAACCCCACTGAAGTCAAAGGGAGTTTTGCTATTGACATCTCTGGGGTCAGGATTTCACCCAAAGTCTCCAATATGGTAGCAGCAATTTTTTTTTCCTGTTTACTTGGGTAGAGCCTGACCACAACCATATCAGTCACCTGTGTTTAACATGGTTATTTTTGTAGTATATAGGCCTGGGCTACACTTAAAATTTAGATTAACATAGCTACATTGCTTGGGGGTTGAAATAGTCACACCCCTGAGCAATGTAGCTATGCCTACCTACCTTCCCTTGTAGATGCAGCTCGATTGACTTCAGTTAACCTAGCTATCTTTCTACGTAGATTGTGTCTACACTACAGGGTTACACAGGCTTAGCTACAGCACCATAGTAATGCCACTATAGTCCCCAGAGTGTAGACCTGGCCATAGACGGAGAGATGTTTGATCAATGTAAATAGTGTCTAATTCTCATACAACTACTTGAATAAAGACAGTGATTAAGAGAGCTGAAGGTTCAAATCCTTCCACTTGTCAGTTTCAAAGACATTTGTTGTAGCAAAGGCTTGTTCCTTACTAGAAAAGAAGGGACTTGGCCAATAATTAACATACTCCCTAGAAGAGGCTGATTCTACCCTTGAGCAAAAACACACACTGACACAAGGTGCAGTGTTTTAATTACACCTAGTTTAGCTTTGCCTATTTATTCCCTGACATATATCAATCAAATATATTCTCAGGAGTGCTATACAACACAGGTGCATAAAACTCTTCTGGATGATGAATTTCAGGATAGAAGTCTCAAATGCTGTCTTCAATGGACAACAAATTCACCCCCTGTTTGGAACAGAGCAAGAGAGGGGATGAGTGGAAAATAAAAATAGTTTGCTATATTCTCCCAAGAGTTAGAGCTGGGATCCAACTGTGTTTTGAGCACAAATTTTTGGAGTCCTAAATAGAGCTTCTTACATTAGGACAAGCTCAGCCGGAGACCTGAGCAAGCCTATTTCTTCGATTAATGAGTTAAATACATCAAAGCTCCCTAGGCTTAGTGAAGCCAGAGGAGGATTTCATTAAAGTGACTCACTGCTGCTTTCAAAGATACCCACTTCCTGCTTCAACTGGGTAGGAAAGAAGGCTGGGGCACATGAGCCAAACTGATTCTCATTCCTCCTTCCACTCTGCCCATTCTGAGATACAGACTAGGAACAATTTCAACATTAAGACCATCTTTTCTCATTGCTCGCTGTGTCTACGTACAGCACCATGCACAATGGCAGCCATAACTGAGCCTCTCGAGGTCCCTTCCAGTCCTATGATTAATCCAGCACTCACTCAACAGAGCAAGAGGGCCAGCCTCTGGGATACTAAGACAGGAGCATGAGGCAGGTTGTACAGCTGCCAGCCAAGTGGCTCTGAACCATGGAGATAAACACAGTCTCCAGTGTTGTTAAGGCAGTGCCTTTCCTCAGTACACAGTTACAGTGCGAACAAATTCAAGAGCAATTTCCTGCTTCCACTTCCACAGTGAAGTGGAAGCCTCTCCAATCAGCATTAAACGCAGTGGCAGGCATATAGTCCATGACTTTAACTAAGCTTTTAGGCACAGAGGTTTAAGGAGCCTTTTGTTTTCCCTTTAAACAACAGAAGAGAGCTTGCTCAGTTCTCACTCGGCAGCTTTGGCCAAGAATTAAAACGCACACAGCCCTAAATCTTCCTGCTATATTTTTGTTCCAGGGCACCTAGGGAGGCAGACAAACTCAAACAGGGTGTTCAGGGGATGAAGTTTTCAGAGACAAATCCAGGACACACTGTTGCAGGTAGGTAGGAGATCAGGAAAGTGAATGGGGAGGGTTTTGACACACTGAAAAGAGGGTGAAATGACACCACCTCCTCTTCCCCCTGCTCCACAGCACGGCTACAAGCACCTTTGCAGCAGGTTCGTAAGTTGGGAACATAGTTTTTTTGTAAACCCATCCAGGAAGCTAGGATGGCACTCACACACCTGGAGATTCCTAGCTTTCTGGGTCATCTGATTACACATGGGTGGGGAGACTCAGCCAGCCTGCTGTCTATTTCATGGGCAGTGCAAGAGGTTACCGAACAGAGACAAACCAGCAGAGATACTAGAACAAGCTCTGAAAACTGAGACACGAGGCCCCATTGATTATACAGGCTCCCTCACATTGCCTTCCAGCCACCTTGACTTCCCAATGAAACAAAACCCCAGGATAACCTAGAGTAAGCCCATATCTTCCCATCTTTCCCTGAATGGGTCAGCCAAATACCCCTGAGCACTCCCACTAATTCAGAGGGGGCTTGTCATCCATTCATATCAACCCACTTTTCAAAAGGCGGCAAGGCATTCTCTGTCTCACTGGTCAGAATAGCCAGAGAGGCTAAATGGCAGCCAAAGGTCATGCAGCGAGTCAGTAGCTGGGCTGGGAGACCTGTTCCCTATGCGCTATTGAAAACCTGCACTGTTGTCATGTCTGCCACCTTCGCCTGCTCTAGAGACTGAGAACTGAAAGCACAAGTCCCTACAGCTCGAGCTAAAGAGCCAGGCTCTAGCTAGTGGCAGAAGCAGCTTTGCATGCCATGTAGGTCAGGGTACATGTAGCACTCACTGACCTGTGGGTTACGTGGTCTGCACTATTTATATAACCCCAAGGCAAGCGCCTATGCTAATACACCAGTGAGGTGCAGAATTTAAAGGAGCCAGGGTATTTAGAATTAAGGATGCACACCTCAGCCCACATGTACCACTGGCCCATTCCTTCCTGCCATACATGAAACCCAACTATGGCCACATTACCCTTAACTCTGCTCTCTTCCACTATACTCCCACCCATCTCACTCAAAGAAGCTGGAGAGGGCAGCATTGGGCTGCCAGACCAACCTTTTCTCTGCTCCCTTATATATGTTCCTATGATGGTCACCAACTAGAGTTGCACAGGGCACTTGTCCCTAACAATCCGTCAGCTCACACAGGCTCAGCTAATTCATAAATCTACTTCACACACATCAGTACAATCAATGAAAGCACAAATTAAAACTAAGTATAACTAAGATTATTGAAACCTCGTTGCCTTTTTTTCTAAATGACAAAAACAAAAACAAAACCCTAACACAACTTCTCTTTTAAAAATGGGATTGTAAATATAATTCTACTAGGAGGAGCCCTGAGCAGAAGATAGAATAGCTCTGTAAGGATCAAATGATCCTACCGTCTGCAGTTAATCAGTCAATCAAATGGACACCAGTGGGCATCTAAACAGCTCTGAGACATCCGGAGACATGATGCCAAGGGATTGATGGTGGACTGACGATGGGCAAGTGTACTGGAAAAAGAGCATCAGCATCATACTTTGGCTTTTAGGTTTTTCCTTCCTTTTTCTTGGTTTAATATGCTTTGACATTTAATATAAGTTTTTAACTTTTCATATGTTTTTTCCTTCCCTTTTAAATAATGCATTTTGAAAAGTTAAGAACATGAGAACAGCCATATTGGGTCACACCAAAGGTCCATCTAACCCAGTATCCTGTCTTCCGACAGTGGCCAACGCCAAGTGCTCTAGGGGCAAAGAACAGAACAGGTAATCATCAAGTGATACATCCCCTGTCGCTCATTCCCAGCCTCTCGAAAACCGAGGCTAGGCACACCATCCCTGTCTAGTCTGGCTAAGAGCCTTTGATGGACCTAGCCTTCATGAAGTTATTTAGTTATCTATAACCCTGTTATAGACTTGGCCTTCACAACATCCTCTGGCAAGGAGTTCCACAGGTTGACTGTGCATTGTGTGAAAAAATACTTCCTTTTGTTTGTTTTAAACCTGCTGCCTATTAATTTAATTTGGTAACCCCTAGTTCTTGTGTTATGAGACAGAGTAAATAACACTTCCTTATTTACTTTCTCCACATGTGTCATGATTTTATAGACCTCTATCAAATGCAGCTTCGCTCTACAGAAATAAAAGTATTTCATTCACCACACTAGGGTACAAATCCTTGGGAACCACACCTCACTATCAGTTCAGTTTATCCTCAGGGCTTTGTCACTGGCTACAGTGAGAGCAGGTTTGTCCTTTAGTCCTTGCCTACCATGCCAGTTTCCTTGGAATTTCCCATTGTTGCACTAACCTGATTGTAACTCCACCAGTGGCACCATTAGTGTAGACAGGGCACCTCTTAGTGACAGGGTGGTAAAGTCACTAGTGGTCAGTTTGTGCTGGCATTCCCACCGTTGTCAGTCCTAGTGTAGTGGTGAGAGGCATTCAGAATAAGGTCACAGACATTTTCCATTTTTAAAAGCCTCTATGAGATGGGTCCCAAATGTTTAGGGATCATGGATGTAAATCCAGCCTCAACAGCCTTAAGCCTTAAGGTCACACAAGTCCAGGAGGCCCTACAGGAGCTGCTCTGCTACAGGGAGGAATAGTCACGCTGGAAGCAGTATCAATGGCATCATGGTGCAGTGCTTATGCCAGAGGTGAATATGTGCTTATTTGAACTCTAAACCAGGGCAGTCCCTGTTTCAGGGGAAAAGAACATAAGAAGAACATAAGAACGGTCCTACTGGGTCAGACCAAAGGTCCATCTAGCCCAGTATCCTGTCTACTGACAGTGGCCAATGCCAGGTGCCCCAGAGGGAGTGAACCTAACGACAATGATCAAGTGATCTCTCTCCTGCCATCCATCTCCACCCTCTGACAAACAGAGGCTAGGGACACCATTCCTTACCCATCCTGGATAATAGCCATTAATGGACTTAACCACCATGAATTTATCCAGTTCTCTTTTAAACACTGTTATAGTCCTAGCCTTCACAACCTCCTCAGGCAAGGAGTTCCACAAGTTGACTGTGCGCTGTGTGAAGAAGAACTTCCTTTTATATTTTTTAAACCTGTTGCCCATTAATTTCACTGTACTTGGCTAAAAACCACGTTGCTTTACTAGGTTTTTAAAGACCTTCCTCCTTGCAATGCTGACTTGTTGCCAAATGAAAATTATTTCTGGATTGCAATTTACAGAACTAAAAGTATTCGTCTCCAGCCTATCTGTGCTTCAGAAACGCATTATCATGGATTAAGGCATCGCTCTTGTAAGCAACAGCTTGTAGGGCTTGGAGGAGACCAGCAGTTGCACAGACATCAGAAATTTACACTGAAATGGTCATCAAAAAGCACTCTTGTTTTTCAAGAGCAGAGGAAGTAATTTCATTGTTCAGCAAAGCAACGAAAATAAACGTTATATTACATACATCTGAGTGACGCAGTGAAGGTCAGAGGGGTCCACTCTCTGACAAGCTCCTTCAAGAAGGGACTGAAAATAATATTTGACATTTCTAGTAAGGGTTTCATTCCGAAGGATCCCAAAGCACTTTGCAAACTTTGTGATAAACTCTGTACAAAGTGCACATAGATCATACCTACGCTGGAGAACTGAACCACTGGGCATTAAACAAGTAGGACTGCACCAGTGCGAATAACAGCTGTGCAGTTTTGTCCTACATCCACACATGTGCGACATTACACCATTGCAGTCATGTTGTTCTCAAGGTACTTATCCCACAGGTCCCTGAAGAAGGGGATTGTGGGAATTTCAAAAGGCCTTCTGGAAAAAGAGGTCAAATTCCCAGAGTATCCTGTGGAAATACCCATAATTCCCTCGGAAACTCCCATAATTCCTGTAGGAAATCACCAAAACTGATACCATTTCTTCTTCTTCCTTTTGTCGAAATGGAAGTCATGATAAATGGCTCACTCCTTGTTCATCAAAAAAGGCATTTGCTAAAGCTTTTAAAGCAGTCACAAGCATTGAAAGGAGGCTGAAGGGAGGGAGTGGAGGTTGTTCTGTCAGCACTGGTGGTGAGCCAGAAACACAAACCAGCAGTTGATGGAGTTTCCATTTCTGGAAGCAACAACTTGTCTAGACTGGACACTGACGGTCGGAAATATAACTGAATATGCAGACCCACCACAGTATGGCAGATGACTTTTTATTACATCCTATCACAAGATTAAACACAAGAACTAGGGGTCACCAAATGAAATTAATAGGCAGCAGGTTTAAAACAAACAAAAGAAAGTATTTCTTCACACAACACACAGTCAACCTGTGGAACTCCTTGCCAGAGGATGTTTTGAAGGCAAGATCATAACAAGGTTCAAAAAAGAACTAGATGAGTTCATGGAGGATAGGTCCATCAATGAGCATTAGCCAGGGCAGGGATGGTATCCCTAGCCTGTATTTGCCAGAAGATGGAAATTGGCAACAGGAGATGAATCACTTGATAATGACTTGTTCTGTTCATTCCCTGTGGGGCACCTGGCACTGGCCACTGTCGGAAGACAGGATACTGGGCTAGATGGACCTTTGGTCTGACCCAGTAGGGCCATTCTATTGTTCTTATGTTATATCATATGTTGGACTTTCTGCTATTAAAAGAATGCAAACAAACCCCAAAACCATGAGGACAGTCGTGACAACCTTCATCTCAATCTTCTGGAATCTTCTTGCCAGTTTGATTTGCAGGAATAGATTTGAAATGGAACTTCTAGAAGTCAGCTGTGATTATGCCAATAACAAGCTGCTCCTTTTTGGACTTTGCCACAAGTTCTGCTTGAAAAGCTGCCAACTGACTTAAAACCCTACCATGGAGACACTCCTGCTGCTCTGAACATGATGTGCAGGACTAATAAAGCCTGGGTTCTGTGTATTCAGAGGACTCCATGGCTGCTCTAACATATGAAGAGGGACATGGTTAGCAAACATTGCCTGATTTGCACTTCAGGGAGAAGACTGGAAGCTATACTACTCTGTTCAGGCCCAGATCACATAGAAGGGGTCAAGCTATGGTCCAATCAGATCTCTCAAAAAGCATTCATGAGAATGAATCACAGCTCCAATGGCACAATGATCACCAGTGAGCAAGAGAGCTCTGGGGGCAAGGCTGAGCACTGGTAACTTGAATCTTTTTCTCAGCCAAAGTGGGGAAGGGCCGTCACACAAATCCTGCCGCCCATACTTCAGTAGGAGAGCGTCGTGTGTTTTCAGCAGGAAAGTTGTGCATGTGTCAGGGAATATCCTTTAAATCTATTCCGTTCAGATTCTCACCCCAGACTCCCCAGGATGGTATGTGAGCCCCTTTGACATACTGGAAGCTGAGAAGTCAGACTATGATGACTTTGTGATGAGAAAGTGCTGATCTCTTTCTGGGATCTGAGATCTGTTAGACTGTGGAACAGTCGCTCAAGGGAAGCAATAGAAGCCCTTTTGCTTGTAACATTTCAAACCAGCTACACAAAAGCAATGGAGAATATGCTGTAGGGAACAACCCTCCACTAGCCAAACGGAGGATGGATTAGGTGACCTCAGATTTTTTTTTAAGAACTAATTTTCTGTGACTAGTACTGGAGACCTATCAGGTCACTCACTATTTCACCCTCGCGAGCTGCCCAACGGCCTCAGTGACAGCAATAAAAGAACGATGCTCAACGCAACCTAGCGCTAAGGCAATCCCTAGTCCACATGTTGGCAACTGTGTTTTCTTTCCACTGAGGCCGGAGGCAGCCCAATCCGTGCTTTAAAATCACTGGGTCAGAACTAAAATCAAAAGAGGCCCTGCCCCTCTGTTTTTATTTAGTGGAGGTGTAACTGCTCAGCACCAAAATGGATCTATAGAAAACTGCTGCCAAAGATACAATGTCATCATGGATATTAGTCAATATTGCGACCAGCACCTACAATTGCAAGAGTTTGCATGGATTCTGTCATCTGTCATCTCTCTCTCCACCTCCTCCGAGCCTGCATATCAAGGCTAGCACCCGAATTCTCCCATCTCTAAAATAATCCACCTCCTTTTCTTCTTTCAGTGGACAATTAAGCAATTCTTAATGCAGGCTACAAAAAATACCGTGCCGTGCCCTCAATAAAAACAGAGCAAAGTGTATCCTACTGTTGAGTCCTGCCTGCATTATTTTTAAGCCAGTGTGCAAATGGATGCTGTTCCCATCAGCCAGGGCATGCATGAGGGTCTGTTAGAGGAGACTTTGCATTTCAAAAGGCAGCCAACATGTCATGTGCTACCACTGTTGCCGTAGCAATGTCCATGCTTAGTGAATACTGTGGCATTAAGTCACATGTTGAACAAACAACAAAAACTAAAGCACAAGTTAGATCAGCTGTGAGCAGCCTTTTCTTGGGAGGTGGAATTTATTTTCTTTGCCATGTTTTTGTGACTAGGCCTATTATCCCCAGAAAAAAAAAAAAAAAGAAAAAGAAAAAAAATAAGAAAAAAAACTAGGATTAACTTTTCTGGCTCCCTCTATTTCAGACTGTGCATGGCTTGGGGGCAGAATGAAAGTGACTCAGTTAGACACAGAAGAACAGGGCTTCTATAAATACCAGATCTGCTGATTTGACTAGCTCCTCTTGCTTGTAAATTTACAGCACTACACAGGCAATTAATGAGCAACAATTTTTTTTAGATCACTCTCTATGCACAGGTGGTTTCTATTTAACAACCAAGGTTCGACCTGTTATCTTTGCAAATCTCAGGTCAGAGCATGGGCAGGTTATTTAATGAAGAAAGGTTATTGCAGCCTGGCATATATATTTCTACAGGTGTTGAGAGAAACGCATTCACCCTCTGAAAGTGGAGCAGACAGTGAATGTTCACCTCTGTTGCATCTGACACTAGCCTAATGCACAGCCCTTTTGTGCATCTATCCATGCTAACAGCAGGAATAGTGCATACAGGGGACATTTGCCTGGAGCTGAAAGTGTGCATGCATAGAACCATGGACCAGACAAAAGGCACCAATGGGAGGGGGAAGCCATGACCACGGCACCGGGAGGGCAGGCCCTGTATGAGGAAGGGTGGGGGGTACTGACACAGGAGAAGCAAGAGAGAAGGCATCAGGAGGGAGGATATAGATGGGACTGATGAAGGTATCACGAAGGATGATGCTAGTCGCAGGGGATGGTGCAGAGTGTCAAGGATTAAGGAAGCAAACACCCAGCAAGCAGGACTGGAGCTGACATCTCTCCTGCTGCCTCTGCCTAGCCATAAAAGCGAGGAGGTAGCCATGCACGTGTCTGATCTGGTTGTGCTCCAGTGATTCTGTCCAGAGAGTCACACTGCCAATCTCTAACAAAAGCGAATCCCAATCTTGCAAAGCTGGCACCAAATAGCAAACCCTCTGCCTGAAGAGCGAATCCTGTCTCACTCACGGCAATTTCCTTCTCTGCTTCACAGCACAAACTGCTCAGCTTCTGCTTTGTGTAGGGTTGGAAGCATCCTGAGCAATCAAGGGTAGGGTCTTTTTTTTGGCTGAGTGATTCTGGCTCACCCCATAGCTGTCCGGGGCTGTTACAGAAGGAAAGAGGCTCATGCATGAGCAGAGTCAAGGACAGAGGACACATGCTCCCTCTTTTTTTGGGCACCAGCTTGCTGTAAATCAGCCAGCCCTTGCCTTTTGGCTGTTCAGTCCCCTCCCTCCATCCACTCACGTTCAACACACACCCAGCTGCCCTGTCTCGTGTCTATAACAGAAGACACGAGTTCTCAACAACCAGCGACCAGTCAAGAGGAGCACAAGCGTCCTGTTGTAGTTTATTTCCTACGGAAAACCTAAGATCTAAAGAGCATCAAAGACTAACTTCATAAACAAGATCCCTCCTGCCAACAAAAAATCCCATGATCTCTGTGTCCATTTGTTTAGCCCTTCTGGTAAGACGACAGGAAGCTAAAAGCCCAGATTATATTCTGTTGTACAGGAGCACTGGAGATTGCGGCCAAAGCTTTCAAAGTTAGACACCCAGAAAGAGCGGACCAATGGACTGGCAGCGCCTATTGACTCCCCACTGAACTGGAGGGTGTTCAGTACATCTGAAAGTCACATCACTTTTATTTAGGGGTTCAGTATGGCGCTTTAAGTCCTTTAAGACAGATTTTCCAAAGCAATCTCAGCACCCAGCAGCTCCCACTTTGGCACTGAAGTAAACAGTCAGATTTTCAGATGATCTTAGCTCCCATTTAGACACAAAGCACCCAAACTTTCCAAAGCCGGCAACCCAAAAAATCTGGGCCCCTAAATTTCAGAATTTTGGCCCATGTACTTTTGTTGTCTGCCTACTGTTGGCTTCTTCTCTGCGTCCCTCCCCTGGAACTCGGGGATAAAGTCTTCACTTGCTAGATCTCCAAGTCACTTGCTCTCCTTAAGTCTTTCTGTAAATTTAGAATGTGAAATTCAGACCCAGACTTGAATGTAATAAGACCGTAAAGTATGGAGGGCTGTCCAGAACCAGGGTTTTAGTTCCACCTATTACAGAGCTGGGGAAACCAACTGTGAAACCCAGGAATCCAGATTGGGCTTCCCAAAACCACAAAGAGCTTGATAGTGGTTCAAGGCCCGTCTCTCCTCAGTGGCTCTCATTGCAAAGTGGAGCTAGTCAAATATGTTTTGATAAAACAGTTTTCTGGCAGAAAATACAGTTTTGGCAAAATCAACACACGTCACAGAAATGAATTAACTGATTTTGATGACATTTGAAAAAGTCATAATGAGTTTGGATTTTCTCATCTCATTTTGATTACCTCAAAACTTTTCATTTCAATACGGTAAAAAGTTCATTTCAATTCTCTTTGCTCAATTAATTTAATTTCAACTTTTAAATGATATTACTGTATTGATTGATATAGTTCTCTATTATAACATGTATTTCATATTTTGTATTCTATTCTACTATTTCAACATTATGGAAATACGATTCAATAGTTCCAAACTGAAATTGTTCCGAACTTTGGTTTTGCTGGAAATGTCAAAATTTTGGATTCTTGTTACGATTTGGACCACAAGGAAATTTCAAAATGTTGGAATTCCCCAGGGAATGGAAATGACAGTTTCTGACCAGCTCTGCTATTAAGTGGCCTATCAGTGGTGACCACATGATGAAGCCCTGGCAAGATAGCCACATACAGCTAATAGGAGGGCACAATTTCCTGTAGACTTAAGTTCCATTTCAGCCTGGCTGGAAATTGAGCACAATTAAAAGCTTAAAAGATTCATTAAAGCAGAAATCCCAGCTAAGAAACTCGTCTGGAATTCTGTCACTCTGACTGAATGACTAGTTCCAGATTTTATTCAGAGACTGTGCGTCATTAACTGGCAATCCGTATGGATTTTGTTACCTTGCTGGAGACAGCATGGAATATTCCTCTGCAGTGCTAAGTCACTGTGTTCTGTGCTCCTGGGATTACTTGATATTCTTCTCTGTCAGAGCACAATATGGATTCATCCTCTACTCCTTTCAGCAAAGTGATCTGCCGCAGCTGAGCTGCCGCGTCATTTGCAACGTGAAGTACTTAGCATTCAGGGGATGTGCTTAGCAACAGTCTGTCAGCCTCAGCTGCTTTCACTGACATCTCCCGTCGGATCTCATTTTAGAGTATTACCTCATTCTTGCCTTCTGTTGCCTGGTCTCCACCAGGGGCGGCTCTACACATTTTGCCGCCCCAATCACGGCGGCAGGCTGGAGCCGCCCCTGGTCTCCACTAAAAACTTAGATTGCCATGAAAAAAAAAATCATACGCTGAGCACTGTAGATATGCCAACCTAACCCCGGATGTAGTCAAGGCTAAGTTGACGGAAGATGCTTCCATCAACTTAGCTACTGCTGCTCAAGGAGGTGGAATTCCTACAGTGATGGGAAAAAATCTGATATTGTGGGATGAGTATGCTGCGGAGTGGTAGTGGCAAAGCTGCAGCACCACTGTAGCCTTGTAGTGTTGACAAGCCCTGAGTATCAGAGGAGTCAGTCTACAATTCCCACTGAAAAGTAACTTAGCAAAGTAGCTAATCATCAGGTCGGCACCACCATGGAACTGCCTAACTTCTAGGGTTAAAAGGTTGAAATCTAGTGTGGATCAAGAGTGGCCACCCTCTTCCCCAGCTCCCAGTTTGCACTGTCTTTCGCTGTTACTTTTACCTACAGCTAAGCAAATAACAGAGTTTTCCAGTTCACGGGCAAAACAAACAAACAAAAAATCAGGTTCAATTTCAATCTAAAAACACATTTTTGGAATTTTTTTCAATCAAACTAAAATTTTTTTTAAACAAATAAAAAAATTGAAACAACCTCCTCCCCCCAAGTTTTTCATTTTGATTTAGACACTTCCGGTGTTTTTCACTTTAAAAAACAAAACAAAAAAAACAAAACAAAAAAAACTGGCCAAATTTGAAACTGAAATGCCAGTCTGAACAGAAAAGTCAAAGTGAAAGGTTTCCAAATGGCCAAACCAAAACATTTAGACTTTCAATTTCTTCCCCCACAACCAAAACTATTAATCAAATTTTACCTGAATTTAACAAAATTTGCCCCCAAAATGCAGTTTGCCATGAAAAAATAATTCATTGAAAAGCTTCACCCAGCTCTGCTTTTAGCTATAGTCAGTTCCCCACCCTCATTCACTCCCTTTGAAAACTTCGGGCCTATGGCACTAGTTCTTACACAGGACTACATGCCGGATAAGTCTGAACTCCACAGGCCTTGTGTTTCTTCTCCTCCCCTCTTTGCTTGTATAGCACCATCCTTCATACAGTCACACTGTGTTTGGTGCAAGAGCTTTCTGCTCTGCAGCTCCTGCCATCTGGAACAGTCTCACTGCATCTCTCTGCTCAGCCATCTCAGCTAAAAACTTTGTGTGTCTCCTTTTCCTATTGGCCTCCTAGTGTTGTTTAGCTTTGCTCGGTTTTACCCTTTCATATGGTGGAAACAGAGATGCTCCAGTGCTAAGAATTTTTAATGCTAAAATAAGATTGCAGATGCTCTGAAATTTGCTTTAGGGGACAAACTGCAACTCTGGAGATAGTTTAAAATATTTTTTTGAACTGACTTAATTCTCCCAAAGTCTACCCCTGCCGTGTTTTTACATGCTGAGTTGGGTGGTTTTTTCTGTAAAGCAGTAGAGCTTTTCTTCAGTTTTGATCTAAGTTCTGTACTCTTTCAGATTACAGATTGCCCCATCTTTGCCTTCAAGAGGTGGAGGCAAGGCCGGCTCCAGCCACCAGCTGAGCAAGCAGGTGCTTGTGGCGGCCACTCCGGAGAGGGGCGGCACGTCCAGCTGTTGGGCGACAATTTGGCGGAGGGTCCCTCACTCTGGCTCGGAGCGAAGGACCTCCCACTGAATTGTTGCAGATCATGATCACAGCTTTTTTTTTTTTTTTTTTTGGCTGCTTGGGGCAGCAAAACCCCTGGAGCCGGTCCTGGGTGGAGGAACAACCTGTGTGCTCTTTATTTGCACAGTATGAGACTCACTCCTTCATTATAGGTAGATTGGGTTTTTCTATTATTTATTGTCCATACCTTTTCATCAACATAATCAACTACTCAAACAGAGAGAGAGACAGATATTACCCAGCAAGAAAATCTGACTATGATTCATTATTCTAAGTTTGCTTTTTGGTTTTCTGCTTTGAAGACGGCCCATGTTTTTGAACCATATTTGAATGAATCATCAAATCTTCATTTACGTAAGGCATATGTTCAGTTAAGATTCCAAACCATGAAAACTGCTGTCCTTAAAGGTAGATATTGAAAGTTTCTTCACATCTTTGTTTTTCCCCCATGTAAATCTGGAGCACTGGAAGATCTATCTCATTATCTTTTGGATTGTAGAATTTTCCAGCTTCTGAGAACATGTTGGATTTTACCTCTTTTGTATAAAAAAAGAATCTTTATCACCATCTCAGAAGAATGTTTTTTGTATTTTATCAATCCCTGGTAGTAAGCAAATCAGTGACAATTTTTTCCCTGTTAGCATTGTATCGACAAAGAGAGTTTTTAATAAGCTCTGATTGATATTTTCATGTATTATATGGACGTTGGTGTTGTTTTTGATTGTGCATGTTTTCTTTTTTAAGTCACATAAGACATGTGATCTAATATAGTTGGTTTTATTTATCTGTGCAAATCGTCCCATTTAACACTGGAGTTTGGGGGGATATGGTTTGATGCACAAAACAGTACCTTTGTGTTGCATTATATGAAATCAGGTGCCTTCAACTATCAATGTTACTCCAATGAGGAACCACGATAAGGCAACAGCTTGCAATTCCCAGGCAGCCACATTCTTCTCCCGGGAGCGTCTGAGGAACAGATTAGACAATCTAGGTAGGAGACTTCTTATGTCATCATTTCCCTACTCTGGAGGTCAGGAATTCCTACTGGACAGGATGCATTCGTTTGGGAGACTGGGAACACACACAGACTAATGTAAGACTGTTACAATAACAAGCTAATGAGTAGGTTGTTGGTTTCACCTTAAAATTAGAACTAAATAGGACACACTGTGCTCCTCCTTTGCTGGAAGATTACTCGTGAAGGTTGTGAATTTATTTACATATTACATAAAGCAGAGCCATTTGGCTTGACCTTATTATATAATTAATGAGGCCATCTAGGGGAAAAATCATAACCAAACTATCATACTAGTGATATTCTCCTTTCTGATCCACATGTCAGATCTTGCTTTCTCAGTTTTTGTCTACATGAGACATACTAACCATGATGTGATCTCCCTGCTACACATGTACAGAAATCCTAGAAGTTTATATAGAAAAACAACAGAACAAAGGAGCCAAGAATCTGCACCTAGATCTCCCTTCCTGATATACATTCTTAGATTGATTCTTGGCAGGATGATCCAGGTTCGGAAACCTGGATTCCATCCCTGCTCAGCCACAGACTTCCTGTGTGACTTTGGGCAAGTCACTTAGTCTCTGTGCCTCAGTACCCTCATCTGTTCAATGGAGATAATACTTACCTACCTCACAGGGGAATTGTGAGGATACGTACACTAAAGACTGATGCTCTTGGGTACTGTGCTAATGGAGAGCCTTATCAGTACCTTACAAAGAGGGGTTAAAGATCTGCTGTTAGGAAGATGAATTATGAAAAGCAAAAATAAATCAACATAAGAGATGGGCCAGAGCTGTAAAGTTTGAATCCAAAGCCAAACTTTATTGAAATACAGATGTCTTAAGATTTGTGGTTTGTGTATGGCCCATTATAGAATTAAGGACCAACTATGAAATTCAGCTCCACATTTTCCCAAAGCCTGAGATGGGGTAAAGGTAGATCAGAGGTTTTGGCTCAGTCTATTATGGCAACTAGCAGTGACATTCACATCTGAACTCACACCAAGTCCAAGGAACTATAGATTTTAAAGCTAGAAGGGACAATTAGATCATCCAGTCTAACTAATTGAACAATCCAGGCCATAGAATTCCACCCAATTAGTCCCATATTGCAACAATAACCAGTGACATCCAGTTTTAACTGAAGACATCAAGGGAAGGAAAATCTACCCTTTCGTTTGGAAGTTTGTTCTAATAGTGAATCACTCTCACTGCTCACTGGGTGTTTGAGTCAAGCCTCTCTCGTCAATAACTGTGTCATAGAAGGTAGTGGAAATTGCCTCCACTTTCAAGAGAGGATCATGGGAACGTGAGCCATATCCCTACTCACAGATCAGATCAGAGCTGGAAAAAGGAGAGTATTAGAATGGAGATCTGTCAAGCAGACCTGCCAAAACAATTTACCCATATTAAATCCCTGAATACAATACCCGGCAGTGTAGTTGAAAGCAGCGGGATTGGTTTATTGGCTGGTTGAGAATAGTCACTTTCATTGATCTGAAAGGCTTTGCAAATGAAAAGCTTGTATGTCATCAGGAAACGGAAGGGTAGGAGGAGATCTTGTGCTGCTTCTTGTTCCTTTTCCTAGCCAGCATTGCTTACCATGTAATCAATGGACAGTTAGGAGGATACAGGCTACATAGGAGCTCTATATTATGGGTGACGGATGATGATGATGAGAGACTGAAAGTATCATTTCTGGCTTTAAACATAATAATTCCAACTGATCTTTTGTTTTCTGTGATACCAGAAACGTATATTACACCTGGTTTATAGTTAAAGTAGAAGAGCAACTGGTATAGCCTTGAAAATAAATGGCTTCTTCCAATCTAGCCCAGGTTGGTAGCTATCATATTACCATCGCACAGGTGTTTGGTGAGCTACATGGGAAAGGCTAGTAGCGGGTCTCAGCTTTCTCTCAAACACACAAGAGTCCACATCACAAAAACCACCACTAATTGACCTCTTTATTGTCAGTCTCAACACAGAAGCCGATGATGGCACAGGCGAGAAAAACTCAATTCCCTCTCATGCTCCTCTGAGTCAGGGCTGAGATATATTGGCAGGAGACAATACGTCAGGCGGCTGGCACTGCTGTCTCTCTTCTGTGGATGGAGAGAACTTCACTGTCCAGTGTTCTCCATCCAGCACTAAATTGGTATGGTAAAAAAAAAAAAATCTATGGTAACTATGAAAAACCCTGCTCGCCCATTGCAGTGAATGGGAGTTCTGCACATGGAGCAGCTGGTATCTATGCCCTGTCCCATTTACATAAGGGAAGCTCTGAATGTTCTGATTTGCTTGCTGCAGTTCCATTTTCCACAAATCTCCTGCGGCCCAGCCAGTCTGACAGAGCCATTGCGTGTTCTAATTGTCTCATTGTGTTCTTTTCAAGCAGGGGAGCCAAAAGCATGCAGTGCCTGCCACTTGTGCCTTTATTATTACGTCATTGCCGAACTTCAGCAGATCGTGTGTACTATGCATGTACCAGAAGCAAGTCACAGGTGTGCCGGTTACCCAAGGCTAACTTAGAAAGTATCCTGTGATAGGCATCACTGTACATTCCAGTTTGCTGTAGATGCTGATGGACATTTGGATTCTGCAGAAACCTGAACAAAGTTGAAATCAGCAGTTTAGCCATAAACCCAATCAAGTCACAGGATCTTGTTACTTGTGTTTAGATGTTAAGTGGCTTTTTTTCCATGCCACAGGGATCCATTTTCCCAATAACTCAGTATTTGTCATTTCATTTCCAACATAAAAACTGAAATTCCATGCGAAGACGGGATGTTGAGTTATTTTGACCCCATACATAATCCTTAATTCATTAAAAAAAGAAATAGGAGAATGTAAACAGAAATCTTAAGACCCCAGTCACCCATCCTCTATTGTCAAGGTGATATATGGGTGCCAAATGTCTGATTTTCAGTTTGTTTTCTCTCTTGCTGTAATAGTTTGTATTTTAAATTCTAGGATTTGGCTTCTCAAGGGTGACTAGAGTGGCGTGGGAGAACCTGGCATGTCCATGTCAGTCCCCTACATTTGGCTGTTTTAAATCCCTCACCCTCTGTGCTGTAGCCATCATTCGTAGTTTAACACAACTCTCAAGGCTTACTTCCCTATCTATTACTATAATATCACTCCTTGGCTGGCTAAAAAAAAAAAAAAAAAGACATTGCTTGGTAACTTCCAGTCATAGATTTCAGGACCATGAGGAATCATTATGGTCAGGTAATCTGACGTCCTGCATAACACAGACCAGTAAATTTCATCTAGTAATTCTTGTTTCAATACCACAACTTCTGATTGGGCTAGAGCGATCGATTGCTTTTAATCTGACGTTCTTCACATTTAAATCTCCCAAGACTATTAACTTCATTTCACAGGTAGGTAAAGTAAGGCACAGAGAGGATGAAGGACTCTCCCAAAGTCACTATAAACTACAGGCATTCTGACACCCAGTCCCTCTTCTCATCTGCTCCAACCACTAGACAACACTCCCTTTTATCTAGTGACTGAATGCTGCATCCACATCATTCCTTGCACCTATCACACAGTTACCAGACCAGCCCCTAAGATACAAAACAAGAGTCCGATGAGAGGCAATACCCATTTGCACAACACATGTAAAAACTCCCACAAATGTCAAAACAGAACTGCGTTGATGTTGTGCATCAACGTGGCCCCATCCGCAAGGACCTTTACTCAGACAAACTTCCATTGACTCAAGTCCAACGGGGTCCTGTCTGGACATTTGTGGCATTTTTTTCCTCAGTGGAGACCTCAGGATTAAGCAAACTATTTTTCATACTGTCTGCGTTCCAAGAAGATCTGCATTGAACCAATTATTACCCAGGTGTCTTGATGAGAAATTGTGTCCTGGAACAACCACACAACTCGAAATAAAAAGAAAACTACTTGAAAGTCATCTAAAAGACGGGTGTGTGCAGACAGACTTCTTAGCAACCCCTTCAGGACAGCAATCCCTCTCAGGAGGATTAGACTAAACCACTTACTCAGCTATACCAGACTTTGTCACGTGCTACAGTATTTCGCTAATCCTCACTCAGGAGATAAACACTGTATGTGATGGGAAGTCAGGTAAATTCACTGTGTAATAAAGCCTGCCCCAAGACAATGCTTGCCAGTGCCTTATGAACTCCTACTATGCCCAAACCTGCAGTTTTTATTCTGGCAAAGCTATTGAATTGCATGAAAACAGGCTGCAGCATCAGGCTGCAAAAGAGGCTCTGCTAAGGAATTCCTAACCCTAATTCTCTTGAATGGATCAGTATCAAATAATGGTCCAATTGTGCTGTCACTGCTTGGAAAGTGGTATATTAAGGCTTAAGTTTTCAAAATTGTCTAGAGGATTTAGCCCCCCATTTTCCACACATTTTAACAGCAATTAAGCACCCAGTTCCATCAGGCTGGTTTGAAAAGCTCAGCTTGAATTGTACTATTTTCAAAACTTTTTCAGTTTTGTGGAGGAGGGTTTGCTGTTATGTCAGAAATTAGAATAGAACTGCTTAGCAATCTTGCAACTCTGGAGCTAGCTAGAGGCTCCAATGCAAACAGAGACAATTTTGGAGCTGTTCATAAACCACCATTATTGCTACGAGTTTGACTCATTAAATTAAGAGTGATTGATGGTATCTGAGTCTTTAATACTGTTGACCGTGAAATGCACACGGTGATAATATGCAAAGCCTGCTGCTGGTTCTTCATTTCATTGCTGAATTCTGCCAACAGGATGGGATTTCGGGGGTGTTACTGAACTCTCTTTATACAACAACATGAAGATGTTACGTTAGATGACCAGTCCATATTTCCTTCACTAAGGGCCACACTGGCAATTTCCCAGGGGCAAGATTTGCAGACCATGGAGCTGATTGAAAGCATACTCACAGATGGAGAGGTTACAGGTCTCTCAATGCAAAGAAGGCATTCCAAGGCCATTCAGATTCAAGATGGAACACTGTATGCTGGATTCCATCCTCTCCATACATATTAAAGCTGAGGCCCGTAGTTTAGGCTGAGGCTCACTTTGGCCATCCCTTGTTTGTTCAGCTTGTGTATTTCAGTTTGAAAGATATGCTGAGGTTTACTGGAAATCTTAGCCTCTGTCCCTGAAAAGCTGGAGCACATGGCAGAGACTAGAACATTGAAGGCAGCACTGCAACACAAATAATAACCATCTTAGTTCTAGACAAGGAACGGTGGGTGATATAGATGGTCAGCTTTTTCTAAGCTGAACATTAAAAGAGTCTCATAAAATAAAAACTGCTGGGTAAGTCCATTCACCCTCCGAAAATGTAAATGCCAGATTATTTGTATTCCTTAAAATATCTCTCGTTAACATAATGAAGCCAGTGGCAGAAACCTGAAGTCAGCATCTTAAGAAGATGCTGCCAATTCAGCAGCAACCTTATCCCTCCAAGGAATCTGAAAACTGAAGCAGTGTTGAAAACACAAACATCAACATGCTTACAGAACACATCTGATGTTTTTGGCATCTCCAGAACATTTTCTTGAGACTCCAGGGATACCAGTGCTTTAACTGGGTATACTAACCCAGGGGACATAATGAGCTGGCAGAACATTAGCTGAACTGTACCTCTACGAACTTCTGAAAATAATTACAGGGGGCACAAGTCAGCAGAACAGAATGTTATGTGGAGAATTCATTAAAAATCATCAGCGGCTGCATCCTAATGAAAAGTCTCCTCCCCCTGCAATGCAGTTTATTATAAAAAGCCTGGATCATCTCACGGAATGGAAAAGTTCATTTTAAACTTTGCAACTCAGGATCTTTTGGGCTATACATGGGAAAGGTGGTGAGGCAATAGGGACACTCAGATAATGGATTGAACAGAAACTAGTGCTGCATAGATGCTTAGATTTTGAGAGACAGAAGAGTTCACTGTGATCATCTAGTCTGCCTTCCTGTATCACACAGGCCATAGAATTTCACCCAGTGATTCTGGGATGTTGCCCCGTGATTTGTGGGTGTACTAGAGCATGTCCAGCATGAGCCCAGCCTGAATTAGCACTGCCCAGAAGGCTGATGGCTAGTGTGGAGGTTCCAGTTTATATAGGTCCTGAATCAAAATCTTTGCAGTTCAAAACAGTTTACTTTTTAAAAACAATTATTTTCTAGGGTTGAGCCCAAGCCACAAAGTTCAGATCCGATGCAAACGTCCTCAGCAATCTTGGGTGTTCAGATCTAAAGGATTGCTTTAACCCACGCTGGTTCTTGGGGGCCAGACACAAAAGATCATATCCAAAATTTCCCAAGTTTCAAGGCTATTTGGAGCTGAGGTTTTTGTATGAGTCCATCTCTACTATTTACCTTTTAATTTTTCACTCACTCCTGGACTTTCTGGTTCTAGCCAGAACCAGAGGTAAAAGTGATTTCTCTTGAGTCATTTCCAGCCTGGCAAGGTGCTCAGATGCTCCAGCAACAGGGCAAAATACGGTAAGTGCTACAATGTTACAGTACTTTCAAAATGAGAAATTAAGTTCATCATGTCTGACTTCCAAGGCCAGCAGCATGTAGACCCGGATACATCACTGCATAGCCAGCAATTCTCCTTTCAGCCAGCAATTCCCAGAGAGAGGCTAAGCTTAACATGAAAGTTATACAAAAGTGGTTTTACATGGGAAAAGCTGGAGAAAAAAAAAAGTTTTCCCTCTGTTCAGCTGAATGTAATGACTTTATTAGGCAATTCATCGCCATTATATCAACAGGGCAATCGCTGCAATTCCCGAGCCAGCACCGGCCTCAGCATACCTTGACCATCCAGCTATTATTAGAACAGACAGGCTACTCTCATTTTTCACCTCTTAGGGTACGTCCAGACTACTCGCCATATTGGTGGGTAGCGATCGATTTATCGGGGATTGATATATCGCATCTCATCTAGACACGGCATATCGACCCCTCAACACGCTCCCCGTTGACTCTGGAACTCCACCAGAGCGAGTGGCAGGAGTGGAGTCAACAGGGGAGCCGCAGACATCGATCCCATGCCATGAGGACGGGAGGTAAGTCAGAATAAGATACTTCGACTTCAGCTATGATATTCCCGCAGGTGAAGTTGCGTATCTTACATTGACACCTCCCCTCCCCCAGTGTAGACCAGGCCTTAAGCACTGTAAGATCTTGACAGGGCTGTTGGCACATAAAGCTTTTGTCCTTTCTTTTCCCTCCCTGTATAATGAGCCATCTATGAAGGAGGCAGGCACACATTCTACCTGGTAATTCTTTACGTAATTAAATGGTGGAACAATAGAGATGAAAAGAAGCTAAAGGTACTGGTGGAAATCCAAAGAAACAGGCAAATACCAAAACTTCCATCCAGACTCAGCTTCAATTTCAGAGAAGCTCTACAAAGTCTGGCCTATTCAAATGACCTCAAGCTCTTGGGCCTGCAAACTTTGGCTGGAAATCCCAAAGGAACAAGGTTTTGTGTGAGATTCATGATACTTTCTACCTCTGGTCAGGCTGCACAGCCAGCTTTCCTTATGCCATGACAATGCTGCTTGTGCCAGCCAGCATCCGGACATGGACAGCAAAAATAAGACATTCAACAACATTTTCTGAACATTATGAAAAGAAGGAGATAGAGCCAAGGGGCAACTTGTGTCTCTGGACCTGCACTGCTCCAAAGTTCAGGAGGCTTTGGATCAGAAGTCTTGCTTTGGCCCAGTGCAGATATAGGGGAAAGTCACAACGTTTGGACCCAGACTTGTTTAGAGTCCAGGATCCTTCAGATCTGGAGTTTAAATTGGGCCCATTTCTAAAAAAAGAAAAGGTTATGACAAGTTTTGGGCAGAGAATCCTGAATCTTTTATTCAAACTACTCACTCATCCATGTTTTGAAAGGCATCTTTAACAAGCTAACTCCACCAGAGAGGTCCTTTGGGGCCATCTGCCTATCCCAAGTCAGGATAAAGGAGGAGGGTTGGGTGTGGGGCTAGCAACTCCACTTCGTAAAAAAATTAACCTGCTACAGAAACGCCAACAATAGAGACAACAGAGACTTTTACCCTGGAAAAAGAACGGTCTTCAACTCGAAGATGCATTACGCTGGGTGGTAAAAGCGTGAGGAAACCACTAAGCCGATTACCCTTCTTGCAACCAGGAGGATTACCATAGGCACATGGAACGTGAGGACCATGTACGAGTCAGGAAAGACGGCGCAGGTTGCAGCAGAGATGAGGAGCAACAACCTGACCCTATTAGGCATTAGCGAGACAAGATGGACGCAAGCGGGACAGAGACGACTGTTGACAGGAGAGCTGTTGCTGTATTCAGGACATGAAGAGAGCGACGCACCCCACACACAGGGAGTAGGCTTCATGTTGTCCAAGCAGGCACAGAGAGCACTGATTGATTGGGAGGCACATGGTCCCAGGATCATCACAGCATCCTTCAGATTAAGAGGATTAAGATGAATGTTGTTCAGTACTATGCTCCAACTAATGACAGCGAAGAGGAGGACAAAGATTATTTTTACAACAGACTCCAGAAAATATTAGAGATTCTCCCTGACAAAGACATCATCATCCTTATGGGAGACTTTAATGCCAAAATTGGACCTGACAACACAGGATACGAACAAGTCATGGGGACCCATGCTCTGGGAGAGATGAGTGAGAATGGAGAGAGATTTGTGGATCTGTGTGCACTTAACAACCTGGTCATAGGAGGTAGAATCTTTCCTCACAAGCGGATCCACAAGAGTACCTGGGTATCACCAGCAGGCACGACAGAAAATCAGATCGATCACGTCTGCATTAGTAAGAAGTTCAGAAGATCCTTGCAGGACGTTAGAATTAGAAGAGGAGCAGATGCAGCATCCGACCATCACTTAGTGGTGGCCAGATTGAAGCTGAAGCTGAAAAAGAACTGGATAGACGCGTCGGACAGAAGAGTGAAGTACAACATCAGCCTTCTGAAGGACCATAGGACCAAGGAAGATTTTGGACTGACGCTGAAGAATAAGTTTTCAGTATTACAGGATCGGTCTGAGGAAGAGGAAGACAGTGTACTAAACAGATGGCAGAAAGTGAGAGAGACACTTAGGCCAGTATGCCAGGAAGTGCTTGGAATTAAGAAACACCAGCAAAAAGAGTGGATCACAGCAGAGACCTTGATCAATATAGAAGACAGAAAGAAGAAGGCAGCAGTCAATAACAGCAGGACTAGAGCAACAAAGGCCAAAGCTCAAAAAGAATATGCTGAAGCCCATAGAGCAGTGAAGAGGAATATCAGGAAGTACAAGAGAGAGTATGTGGATGAACTGGCAGCAGAAGCGGAGCAAGCAGCATACAGCGGTAATATGAAACAGCTGTATGATACTACCAAGCAACTGTCTGGAAAGTTCAGCAAGCCAGAGCGTCCCGTTAAAGACAAGCAGGGAAAGTCTATAACAGGAATAGAACAACAGATGAACAGATGGGCGGAGCACTTTGAGGAACTCTTGAACAGACCAGCACCACCAAATCCACCAGATATCAACCCAGCCAAAGAGGACCTCCCAATTAATTGCGATAAACCAACCAGAGATGAGATCAGAAAAGCCATCACCATGATGAAGAATAGGAAGGCGGCTGGACCTGATGACATCCCAGCAGAGGCGCTGAAAGCAGACCTGGATGCTTCAGTGGAAATGCTGTACCCCCTCTTTGAGAAGATATGGGAAGAAGAAGTGATTCCGGTAGACTGGAAAGAGGGATATCATCAAAATCCCCAAGAAAGGAGATCTTAGCAACTGTGCCAATTATAGAGGAATCACACTCCTGTCGGTGCCAGGGAAGGTCTTCAACCGAGTCCTCTTAGAGAGAATGAAGGATGCCGTCGATCCACAGCTACGAGATGAACAGGCAGATTTCCGGCAGAATAGATCATGCACAGACCAGATAGCAACGCTTCGCATCATAGTCGAGCAGTCTATGGAGTGGAACTCCTCATTGTACATCAACTTTGTTGATTATGAGAAAGCGTTCGATAGCGTGGATCGAGAGACCCTCTGGAAGCTCCTTCGGCACTACGGCATCCCAGCAAAGGTGGTCAGCCTGATCAAGAACTCATATGATGGTATACACTGTAGAGTGATCCATGGAGGGCAGCTTACTAACAGCTTCCAGGTGCAAACTGGAGTCAGGCAAAGATGCTTGTTGTCACCACTTCTCTTTCTCCTCGTCATCGATTGGATTATGAAGACATCCACTTACGAGTGTAGGAACAGAATCCAGCGGACGTTGTGGACCCAGCTTGATGACCTGGACTTTGCTGACGACCTTGCACTCCTTTTGCACAGTAAACAGCAGATGCAAGAGAAGACCAACGTAGCGGCAGCCACGTCATCACAGGTTGGCCTCAACATTCACAAGGACAAGACCAAGATCCTTAGGATTAACTCCATCAGCAATGACCCAGTCACACTGAATGGAAGCCCCCTGGAAGAAGTGCAGTTCTTCACCTACCTAGGTAGCATCATCGACCAGCAGGGTGGCACAGACGCAAACATCAAAGTAAGGATTGGTAAGGCAAGAGCAGCCTTCTTACAGCTCAAGAACATCTGGAGCTCTAGAGAGCTGTCCTTGGCAATAAAAATTCGACTGTTCAACTCCAATGTGAAATCAGTCCTACTGTATGGAGCTGAAACCTGGAGGACAACCAAAACAACCATCAGGAACATCCAGACCTTCATTAATAGCTGCCTCAGAAGGATTCTCCAGATCCGCTGGCCAGACACCATCAGTAACATCCACCTCTTGGAGAGGACCTGTCAACTCCCAGCAGAGGAAGAAATCAGAAGGAGAAGGTGGGGTTGGATAGGACATACACTACGTAAGCAGCCAACTAACATCACCAGACAGGCACTGCGGTGGAACCCCCAAGGCAAGCAGAAAAGAGGCCGTCCAAGAAACACCTGGCGACGCGACCTTCAGGCTGATAGCAAAAAAATGGGCTATACCTGGAACCAGCTAGAGCGAATGGCCCAGGATAGAGGACTCTGGAGATCTGTGGTTGGCGGCCCATACCCCAATTGGGGTGACGGGCATGAGTGAGTGAGTGAGTTTAACAAGCTGAAATAGCCATGGGGCAAAGATCTTTCCTTTGGGACTGACTTGTGACATGAAAAAAAAAAAAAAGTATTGTCTGATGAACTATTCCCCGAGCAGAGGAGTGTTTCACCCCTCTGATAAGAGCACAGACCTCAGGGGATAAATTCTTGTCTCCAGCCAGGATCTCTTCCACAAAGCATTCAGATGTCACTGCACCCCTAACCTGACAATCACTTTAAAGCCCAACTAGAGAAAGGGAAGGGAAGAAAAATTAGCATGTAAGAATAAATGGGGAAGAACGCTGAATAGTTATTTATTTCCAATGACAGCTGGGCCCTTTTGTGCTGGATGCTGTACATTCACATGTTAAGAGACTGGCCTTGCCTGGAAGAACTTACAGTCTAAAGAGACAAGCCAAAGTGGGGGAGAAAGGAAATATCAATATCCCCCCTTTATAAATGGGGAACTAAGAGATACTAAAAGTGACTTTGCCCAAGGTTCCCTGTAAACTCAGTGTCAGAGGCACAAATTGATCCCAGATCTCCTGAGTAGTGGTCAATGCCTTAACCACCACGTCCTCCTTGCTCCCACTAGCCATATCTGAGCTGCTGAAAGGTTCAGAGCTCAGGCTCGGTTTGCATCAGCATAGCCAAAATTCTGATGCTCGCTCAAACTATCCAAACCTGAGCTTGAAATTCTGCAAGGACAGGCTATGTAGTGAGTTTCACCCTCGTCTCGGATTCAGGCTGTGCCACAAACCCCATGCAAATAGCTGCTGCTTTGGTACACGGTCATGGAGTTCTGCTCCAATAGCTTCGTTTCTGCTCCCAAAATAGATTCTACCAATTTGCCACAAACATCCACCTGTCAATATTGGACCAGATCCACCTCAAATACTGCCCTTTCTCCCCTGCTTTATATCTAGTGCTGGTGAAAAGTGCCAGGCAGATCATGATGGAAGCTAAATTCATGTTTATCCACATCATAGGACCTGCATATGCAGCAAGAGTGCATTCCCCCCTCTCCCTGCCCTGCCAACGTGCCTCAGCCATGACGTGAAGGGACCAGCTCCACAGGAGGGAGGCTCAGGCTTGGTAATTCATTCATTCCTCGGCATCTCTGATGAGCGTGACAACAAAATGGTACCAATCAGTGCCAATTGAGGAGTGGCGGGGAGAAAAGAGGGGATACTTGTCCAACTGCATTTGAAGCGACCCCACACTCATTTCACACAGGCCATGTCAATAGCCAGCTCATGATGATTTTTGATTTCTGCCAAACCAGAGTAGATCTGAACTGATGACTTAAAGATGAAAGGCTCAACAGCCCATTAGCAGCTTGCTAAACCACCTGCCCCTCCCTCCCCACCATTATACATTGATTTTGATCATAACAGCCGAATAGCACAATATTTTAGAACAGACGCACTAAACTATGGAAAAAGTTGCATGTGATCATGTAAACATCATAATGCACAATGCACAAGAGGGTTGAATTAAGACTGCACAGACAATCCTAATTCTGGCATTTCCTAATTTTTGAGAGCTTGACTTGGCAACCTTAATGTTCTTTTCACAGATTTTTTTGGAGGTAATACACACGGTGCATACATATTTGGGAATACATTTTCTGACCTCTAGCAGGGTGTTTCTATAAATACCCTTTAAAATCCATTAAACCATTCAGTGAAGACATAAAATTCATGTCTGGCCCTGAAATTCCACAGAAGTCTGATAATAAATCAGCATATATATATATATATATATATATATATATATATATATATATATATATATATATATATTTACACTAGCAGACAAACAGGTTTATCTTACTGTGCTGCTGTAAATAGCTGCATAGCAGGGTAATTGCTGGGTTCTTTTGTAGAGAATGATTTGTTTGTTACCTGGTTAGATCAGCAGGTGTCACACCCTGCAGAGGCATCAGCTGAGGTTTTCTCGCAACCTTTAGAAAATGAAGCCAATAGCATTGCCGATGAGTCAGTCTCCAAGAACCAGTTTCTGTTTTTAAAGTTAAAAGGATTTCCCTGTGTGTTCTGAAAAAGCCCGACCTGGGGCTGCATGGACAGCTCAGCTAGTCTGGTCATTTTATTCACTAATGATTTGTGCCTTGCTAGCACTCCAGGTACACAATTAATTGATTAATGTCCTCTATGGCTTACTGTCCTTGCAGTACAGGACATTACACTGTAGGCTGTCTGTACCAGAGAGGTCATGTGTCTCAGCATGTGAAACAAACAAAGTGTGCCCCACACACACACACACAACCCTGCTACTCTGCCTGCAAACTTCCCTTTGCATGTTACACAACACACCCTGAGTGTATTCAGCAGCATGGCAACTCTAGGCAGACAGAACTTCTACAGGCTGGGATCCAGATCTTGTCACTCATTCCCAGTAAAAGAGAGGCTGGTGTGGAGGAAAAGAGCTTATCTCCTGGGAAAGAGCTGGCTTCTCTTTTGCACATCTCTCAATGGCCCCTGGCTGCACAGAGTGGTGTGGATGGATTACAGAGGGAGTCTCTGTATCACAGCACACAAACACAGCAATGCAGAGCTGTTAAGAATGGCGGATAAAGGGAAAAAATAGGGGTGCTGCTTAAGTAAAGGCAGGACTGACCAACTCACCCACCCACCAATCAATGAAGACAAAAGGAACATCACATAGATGGCTCTGCTTGTGTGCTCTACCCTTTCCCCCTACCCTGTGTCTCAGGTGCCTATTCAGATTGAAAGTTCTTTTGGACAGACACCATCTACTGCTCTGTGTCTGTACAGAGCTGGTCCCAAGGCACTGCAGTAATGAACAGAGTTATACAAATAGGAGTGCGTTTGTAATGCAAAATGTGTGTATATTGAAGAGCCCATCTCATTCACAGAATACAGAGTAAAATCCTGGCTCCAATGAAGTCTATGGCCTGACTCCCCATGACTTCACACAGGACAAGATTTCACCTTTGGAGCCAAAGAAACATATTTCTGTTTCCAATGTGTGAGATGCATCAATTCCCATTTCACTTTCCCCCAAAGCTCTGTGCTTCAGATTTCGTTATTCCCCTGCAATCATCAGTGGTGAAACCAATGCTTACAACACTGCAGGAAGCATTTCCCTGAACTTTCCTGATGTATTTTCAGGTGCTTATGATGTGCCTCCTAAATGCACTTGAGGCATGGACTGTGCTGTCAACAGAGGCAGGTGAAAAACAGAACCTTGAACTCAGGACTTGGAAGGCAAATGAAGTGATGAGATACTTGCAACCCAGGGACCCCCTGGTGCCAACAAGCAGAGGGGGTGCATAGGATTTTACAGGGATCACCAAGGTTGGAAAAATGCATACTAGTTCCCCAAAGTGGCGTGCGAGGTCTGTACCAATAGCCACATCCCACTGGTCCTCATAATCATTGTGAAATGTATGTATCTATACTAAATATTATGTTCTTATGGTCTTGGAGCTAAGGCCAGTCATCAGGAGGTGCCATACTTCGAAATGTTCCTTTCAGGCTGTAGATAATAGTCACCTCTCTCTCTCTGTCTGGCCATTTTGGATTGTATACCTCACAATGGGTGCCTATTTACATACTTAGGCAGGGTGACGTAAGAGATTGTGAAATCTACACGAGAGGAAATCTACAAGCTGAAACAAAGAGCAGAGGGGTGTCCTGTTTATTAATAAAAACAACGGATTCTTCTGGTGTACAGTAAAACCTCAGAGTTACGAGCACTTTGGGAATAGAGGTTGTTTGTAACTCTGAAATGTTCGTAACTCTGAACAGAACCTTATGATGGTTCTTTCAAAAGTTTACAGCTCAACATTGACCTAATACAGCTTTGAAAATTTACTATGCAGAAGAAAACTGCTGCTTCCCCTTATATTTTTAGTAGTTTATGTTTAACACAGCACTATACTTGCTTTTTTTTTTTTTGGTCTCTGCTGCTGCCTGATTGTGTACTTCTGGTTCCAAATGAGGTGTGTGGTTACTGGTCAGTTCACAACTCTGGTGTTCATAACTCTGAGGTTCTACTGTACATTGGAGTGCAAAGGAACACACAGGATCCTTCACCAAGGAGGCAAGCTGACCGTGTTTGTTTCATGAAAGGAGGGTCAGAGCCAATCTTATTGTAAAACACTGCAATGATTTTGCATGAGCAGTACTTGGTTAGATATGGGAGTACCTTGTTAATTAAGTGTTGTATGTTGGGCAGAGTGGTGATCCGAGGTGGAGCTGAGCAGCTGGGGTGTACTATTTCTTTGGAAGCAGTGAATCCGTGAACACAATGTTCAGTGGACCAGCAGCTGGACACTTCAGGGAGATGCTTAAAGGGCTCAAGGATTGGAGTGTGCCAGTTGCTAACCTGTAAAGTGACAGCAGGGCCCACCGGGCTCCCCTGTTGCTTTTACACCACAGCACTAAGCTGAAACAAAACCAGGGCCAGCCTTAGGGAAAATTCCCTCGGTGAATTCGCCCTGGGCAGACTTGTATTTTGGCACCCTTTCTTTGACTCCAGATGCACAGAGGTTGGGCAGATGATTGGAGGGGGGGGAAGAGTTATCTCTACAGTGACCCCTCCCTCCCACAGCTGAGGAACAATAGGGGAAGTAAGTGTGTGTGTGTGTGTGTGTGTGTGTGTGTGTGTGTGTGTGTGTGTGTGTGTGTGTGTGTGTGTGTGTGTGTGTGAGAGGAGTTTCCTGCATTCGGGGGAGGTTCCTGGAGGTGGGTCTGACCCAGCCCCAGAAGCAGCCCATGCAGGGGAAGAGGAAGTCCCATCCCTCCCCAGAGCAGCCAGGACTAGTAGCTGGAGCCCAGTGCACGTTAGGAGGGTTGACCATGGCACGTCCTTGACCATGGTGCTCTGGGTCGGTCGCCCATATCACCCACCCTAGGACTGGCCCTGGACAAAACAAGATGTTCTATACTGAGGAGATGGAACAAATCCTACTTCCCTATTTGTTATTTTTAAGGAAGCTCCAAGTTGCTGATCCATCCCTTCAAAGGCTAGCTAGTTGGGTCCAATCTCACAGGCACTCAACACCTCAACTTCCATTGGAAATCAAGAGCACTCAGCACCTATCTATCTTAGGGCCTTGCAGAGCCCTCATTATCATAGTACCTCAAAACTCATATGGGAACTACTATTATTCCCATTGTAGTGAGGGGGAACTGAGACACAAAGCCTCAAGGAAAGTTTGTGGCAAACATGGGAATTGAACCGGGAGATCTCTAATTCCAGGCTAGTACCCTAACCACAGCACAAGCCTTCCCTGACCTCACAGCCCCCTCCCTAGCTAACAGCCTCAGCCAAAGCCCACTGTAAATCAAGGGATCTCTTTTCATTGACTTCAGTGGACTTTGGATCAGGCCCTAGGTGCTCAATTTCCCAGCAACCTTCCCATGCTACTAGCCATAAAGAGTAGAAATAAAACATTTGCTTACTTTGACAACCATAGAACTGCTATATCTGCCTAAAAATAGGTGTATTTTCGTATCAGGTGCATGACTCACCCATCCCAGTAAAGACCTGAATTCAGAAACTTGGCTCGGTGCACAACAGGAAAGGATGATTTTAATCGAATGATAGCAAATTGCACCACACGATTTCCCTGAGCCAATTTTTTTTTTATTTAAGGCTCATTAAATCATTGGTTTAACCCAGGTCAGCATTGCTTCTTGTATATTTCTTTTCTGTATATTACAGCATCACATTCAACATGGGAGGAAACCACCACCAGTGTTAGGCTCTAGAAGAAAAGAGCAGGCTATGACCCTTGTTTCATAAGAGGTGTATGTGGACAGGTTGCCTCCTAGATGAAGGATCCAATGTGTTCTTTTTCATTGCAAGATACACCAGAACAATCCTTTGTCTTAATCCATAAACAGAACACACCTTGCTCTGGGGTTTCTTCCTGTAGGTTACCTGTCTTGGAGATTTTGCAATCTCTCAATTCATACCACGCTCAGTGTACAAATAGACAGACATTGTGAGATATCCAATACTCAAAAAGGTCAGACAGAGAGACAGATGACAGTTACCTCCTACTTGAAAGGGACATTAATGAGCTATGGCACCTCTTGGTGATCTGCTTTAACTCCAAGACCATACAAACATAATTTTAATAGATACATAACTGCTTAAATATTATCCCTCCATACATCTTTCAATGATTATGACAACCATTTGGTAACTGGTTCTCAGAGACCTCACCTGCTACCCTATTATTCACATAGCCAACCCTGGGGATGTCTATAAAATCCTATGCACCCCTGGGCCCTCTGCCAGTTGGCATCAAGGGGTCCCTGGATCAAGGAAGTGAATTTTACATTTAAATTTCTAGCATCTCCATTTGTTTTTGTTAACATCTGTCAGGCGTTAAACACCTGACAAATAGATGAAAGATTCAAACATCCTAACTGTTCAGTTCCATGATGAAAGAGTGCTAGGTTAAAAGTAGGCAGGAATGAAAGGCCAGATCCTCAGCATAGTGGTTGTAATATACACCACTGCACTGAAATCCGTGGAGTTGCATTAATGTCCACCAGCTGAAGAGCTAACCAAAACCCTTTAAAAAAACAAACAAACAGAAACACACGCTACCCCTTTTAACGCCAGCAGACATGAGAAAGGCATGACCTCCAATTTTCCTCCCCCACTCTTCAACTCACTTTTAAAGAGTGCACCAAAACTGCCAGACTCAACAGAAGGTCAATAAGTCATAATATACTATGGTTAATTTTTATCCTCACTTGGCTGCACAACCTGCCAACTTCATAAACAACACACTCCCCTCGAGCATCCATGCCATGAATCAAGTGACAGACTCACGAGGCCTGTTTGTCCATTGCCTTGCACCTTTTATAGCAGTTTTATACTAATTTTGCACAGGTATAAGTGCTACCAGGGTGTGAGTGGAAAAATCTAATTTGCTAGCATCGTAGGCCCACTCTGCAGAGCTGTAGATTACCACGAGACACATTGCAGTGGAGAATTAGGCCAAAGGAATTCAGAGAGGAGTGACAAAAACAGCCAGAGGGCTGAAGTGATTGACGTAGGAGGAAAGACGAAAAAAGTTTGATGTGTGTATCTTAGCACAGTGACTCTGAGCAGGGTCATGGCAAGTGTGCAATCCTACAGGAAGGGTGGTTGTGTCTAACAGGAAGAGGATCGATCTATCATAATAAAAGAGGGTATAGTTAGGAGTATTGGGATGAAGATTTAGGCTAATTATCAGAAAAAACCTTCCCAACAGTGAGCTCTATGCAGTCCTTCAGTAAGGAAGGGATGGAACGGAAGCCCCATCTTTTGCCACATTTAAAACTAGATTTGGCAAAACAGCAGGAAACATACAACAGAGACCAGTCCTCTGCCACCTGGGAGATAGACTAGATGAAGCTAATAGGGTATTTTCTCTTTGATTCTGTGGGTCTGGCTCTCCATTGTCTTGCATCTTGGGTAGGCATTTACCCCTGTGTGGGCTGAATGCTAATTGCTACCAGGTCAGAATGGTTGTGTGTTGCACCCAATTCACGTTGGTGCAAAATGCAATAAAAGGTACAAGGAATGGAGAATCAGATCCTATAATTCTGTGACAGGAGATCTGTCTAATTTTGATGGATGATAGGTGAGTACTGTGACATTTTGCACTCCACATTCACCATAGTTATATGATTATGATAGAATTATAATATGTTTTGTACAAAGTATGCCTTGTGAGGTATTTTAAATGTCAATCTGTTGAATATTAATATCCAGTAAGTTGTATGTGCTATCGTTGTGTATAAATTTTTGCTATGTGTGCACCACTGAAACATGTTGTGAGGTTGGGAACACCCACAAGCAGCCTTTCAGGTATAACAATAAAAAGGCCAATGTTGATGGCTCATTGAGGAGAATACAAACACTCACAGGGATTAACCCAGGAACTGTGTACAATGGAAACCTCTTAGAGATAGCACGGAACTAATGGAGATTGTTTGACTCATGTTATGGCAAAAGCTGGAAGAAGATATAAAAGGAGGAAGTGACATCATCACTTGGCCTCACTCCCCCTATAACACAGCACCTGAAAACACGTAAGGAACAAAGACTGAACTCAAGGGGAGTCCCAGGCAGGAAAGAGGAAAGCCTGCCTGTGTATGGAAGCTTGGTGGACTGTTTATACTATCTAACAGGGCGAGACACTGCTTGATTCATATCCTAACCAGTTTAGAGAATATAGATTGTGTTTTTGTTTTTAAATCTACTTTGATCTCTACACTATTATGTATAATCTCTTAAAATCTATCTTTCTGTAGTTAATATATTTGTTGTACATTTTTACCTAGTGTGTTTTCCTAGAAGTCCTTGGGGAATCTGCTCAGGAACAAAAACTGGTAAACTGTTCTCTCCACATTGAGGGAGGTGTGGACTTATACTGGTCAGGCTTTTGACCAGGGAGAGATGGTACAGCTCTGGGGTCCTAGGCTGTGGAGCTAGGGGGTGAGTAGGCTAAAATCTCTCTATTGTTAGTTCATGAGTGACTGAGGAGAAGCATTCATGTAACTGCAGCTGGGTGTGTCCCTGACTGGGTAAAGGTTTGTGTGAGTGCAGGACCAGAAGTGGTCTGCAGTTTGCCACAGCAGCACAGTGTGAAAGGAAGCCCAGACTGGTGAGACAGAGGGCTCAGCAGTACCCTAGTTCCAGGTTGCACCCCAGGGGGGAGGTCACAAGTACAAAAGTAAGAGAGCAGGTTGCACCCCAAGGGGGAGGGGAGGTCACAAGTACAAAAGTGAGACTGAGGCTCTCTCCATATAGAGGTTTGTTCGCAATAGGGTAACCCCACCCTCAGCATCAACACACTGCACTGGTGTAAAATGTGGCTTGTGCTAATGTGATTACCCTGATCAATTGCACCAGTGCAATCCCTGTTTTGCTGACGCAATGAGTCTACATTTGCTTCAATGTAGTTATGACTTTGGTAAAATAGCAGGTTGAGGGAATGATCCTCTCTCCCTCACACTGAAAAACTCCTGTGAAAACTGAAATATTTTTCTTTGAAATTTCAATACTGAGGCCGCCCCCTCCTCCCCTCAAATATTCAGGTTTTATAGTCAATCTGTGGAACTCTTTGCCAGAGGATGTCATGAAGGTCAAGACTATAACAGGATTCAAAAAAGAACTAGACACATTCATGGAGGATAGGTCCATCAGTCGTTAGTAGCCAGGATGGGCAGGGATAGTGACCCTAGCCTCTGTTTGCCAGAAGCTGGGAATGAGTGATAGGGAATGGATCGCTTGATGATTGCCTGTTCTGTTCATTCCCTTTGGGGCACCTGGCATTGGCCACTGTTGGAAGACAGGATGCTGGGCTAGATGGACCTTTGATCTTACCCAATATGGCCGTTCTTATGTTTTTAACCAAAAAACTCCACACACACAAAAAACCCAAGAAATTGTAAACAAACATGGAATTTTCTCAACACAATTTCCATTTAACTGAAAAGCAATCTTTCACCAACAAACAGCTGTGAGAAAATATTTGACCAGTTGTACAAAATATCCTAAACTAAACAAGCCCCGCGTGTGAGTGCATGGCCTGGCAGCCTGGTGAGGAAGATAAATGAGCCAGGAAACCATGCTGAAAAGGCTGCTCCAACAAAAGTGTAGGGTGTGCCTGAGATTTCATCCAACGGGGGGAGAAAAAACCCAGGTACTTCTCCAACCTCACCGGCCATTACATAGGTTAAAGCTACACTGTTGAATAGTTGAGGCTGAAAACATAGGTGTTTTTGTAACTAAACCTATTTAAACATTCCCCAGCAACTGTGGAAATCTAAAGAGCATGAGAACCAGAAAGTGAAGCTCACTAGAAAAAGAAAGTTTCACTGTTGACTGTGAGCGAAATGCAAAACACGATGAAACAGCTTTCGGTGATGAAAGGTACCATATGCTCGATTTTTAAAATCATTTCTATTTTAGTAAGTCTCGGATGCCAGTAGTAGCATGACAAAAGAAACTACATATGATTTTTGTTTTCAGAGCATCCCTTTAAAATAGGGAATAAATAAATAATAATAAACTACTCATCACTTTATCAAAGGCCTCCCATGCCCCCATTTATCCTCAGCTTTGAGGGATTAGATAGTCTTTAGGGCAGCCAATAAAATGTGACATGTTAGTACAAATACAATTATTTCTTGCTTCCTGCTTCAGGACCAATTTAGGTAGCCAGGCTGCCAGGAGGAGGCTGATTTAAGAGGTCTGATTCACTCCAGATACCCTGCACAGTATATGAGAATCTGCTACTAGCTACCATTACCATCATTGTCAAACTAAATAAAGCCTTTCTAAAAGCCGCGAAAAAGGAGACTGGCTGGAGCATGGTGAAAAATTATCTGCCTGCCACCCCAGCACCGTGCAGTGAATGCTCCAGACTGGCTCCAGATTATAGGAAGATGATTTGTTTGTTTACAGCCTAAAGGGAAAGGAGGGCAGTAAATTAAGCTCTCGACAACGCATGTAATGGGTAATAACAGAGAGGGAATGTGGAAATATATTCCCTGCAGCCCTAGTGAGACCGCACCTAGAATACTGCATTGCAATTTTGGGCACCCTAATACCAGAAAGAAAGCTGGAGGGATGGGCACCAAAAAACAATAGAGGAGCAGGAAGAGAAGGCAGAGACAGACTAGTGTGAAAAGATTAGAAATATGTGCAGCTTGGCCAGATAACTCTAGGCAAGGGAACATAACTGTCTGCAAGTATTTGAAGGATGTGAACCCAGACTGGAGAATGAGACAAGGCAGTTGTACAGTGGGTGAGTTCACATTTATTGCCACCGTAATAAGCTGTGACAGATGGGGGACTGGAGAGCTCAGGGTCTAAGTAATGGGATCTAGAGCTTTCCATCTCTAAATTGCCAATTCTAATCCAGATCAGGTTGGTACTAACCCAGCACTTATTACCCAACAGCTGTTTGGTAGCCTATGTGAAGTGAATTGACAGTCTGAGGTCCAAGCTCAGTGAGCTGGTGTGCCTATATCAGAGCACAGCCGCAGTTTAACACCAATGCAAACAAAGGATCCATACCTCAGCAAAGGAACCCAGGACCGAATGGGCTACGGAAACTCAACTCCCTTCGCAGCCCCAGTAATCGCCGAGGGTTCAAGGCAGCCTGTCAGGACATGCCCTAGTCACAATGTTGTGCCTGTCATCCTTTGTGCTAACCAAGGACCTGATCACAGAAAGAGATCCATTTATTGAGACATCTTAGGTACTATGGTGACAGGAGCCATATAACTATCCGAATACCTACAATCTAATGCACTTATCCTAACTCTACTGCTGAGAGGTACTGCAGTGCTATTACCCCTTTTTTACTGGGGAACTGAGGCATAGAGAAGTAAGTGACCTGCCCCAAGTCACTCAGGAAGTCTGTGGTGGAGCAGGATATTGAACTTATCTCTCCCAAGTCCTAAGCTAGTGCCCTAACCACTGGACCATCCTTCCTCTCCACGGGAGCACCACTGTCGGGTCAACAGGACTTCACACCAGCATGACCGGATCCCTTTGCAGGATCAGGCCTTTACATAGACTGTTTGGTAAAGCAGGATGCACATATGCAGCACCATTAGAAACAGTAAATAAAACCAGACAATTTAACTTTGGAGAACTCTCTTCAATGAGGGGGAAGAAGACAGAGCTTTCCTGCATACAGTCAATGTTTGTTCTGGGAGCACTGGGTGGTAAATTAACTAAATCACACATGAAGTCAAGGCTTGTCATTGCAATCTTTCGGAGTTCTCTTCGGAGCTGTGAGTAGGATGGAATGGGAGGATCCAATCTTGTTTTGGGTTTAGCAAAACTTCTGGAAGTTTGTGGGAAGGGGTTAAGAAAAGTTTTGGTCTATAGAAAGTCCCAGAGACAAGCTGCAGCAGCGTTGAGGGCCCACTGGCATAGTTGGGGGCATTAGAAAGTGGCTGAACTAAACACCATGGGAGAAAGCAAGACTTTCAGAAAGTTCCCTCCTGATCCCCTCTCCCAAGCCTCAGGGTGATTAAAGAATGGTGTGTCTGAGAGAAACTGTAACTTTACAAGAAGGTCACAATGATTCATTATCATGTAAATTGATTTTCACTTCGCTCTCTCCCCTTGCTGAGTTTCCAGAAAATCAAAAGGAAACTCAGCACAAACTACAGGTTTTCCATCAAAACCCTAAATCCCATGTTGCAGCTCGTGGGGAAGCCATAGCCATAGCCAAGATAGCCTCAAGAGATGAAGTCCAGATCTAGATCTGAACATCCTGATTAACGGTGTGCTCAGCTCTGGGGTTTCAAATTCAGCCCACTATAAGGAACTCTAAAAAGCTCACCACGAAAATTCTGGGGTGAGGAGTTGGTGTCTGGTGTTTTGATTTGAACCACTCTCTAGTCATAGAGTCAGAAAACCTCAGCTTTAGTTAATCTCAGACTAGTTTCATAGATCACTTGGCTCTGCTAGTAAGCCCTTCAATTTGCCAAACTCGACACACAGCCATTCCATTTTTGCTTTAAAATGTTACAACCTATCAATTGGAAACCTATTTCTTTTGCTCACCACATTCTCCATGGAAAAACAACCACCTTCAGATCCTTCTAGAGTAGATTCTGCATTTAAACCTATGTCTGTACCTGTCCAGTAGCCTCAAATAGCCCACCAAGGTCAATTTGAGAATCACCCTTATGTCTGGTCTACACTAGTCTGTTATTTCAGAATTAGCCGAGTTAATTCAGAAAAAAAAATAAAATGATTCCATCCATATGACCAAACCGGCTTTTTCGATTTAAAGGGCTCTTTAATCCGATTTCTGTACTCCACCTCAGCAAGTGGAGTAGCGCTTAAATCAAGATCGCAATCCCAGGTTAAAGGTATTGTGGACGCAATTAGATGTTATTGGCCTCCAGGAGCTATCCCAGAATGCTCCCTTGTGACCACTCTGGGCAACACTCTCAACTCCGATGCACTAGCCAAGTGTGCAGGAAAAGCCCCGGGAACTTTTGAATTTCATTTTCTGTTTGGTCACCATCAGCACAGGTGACTGTCAGCACAATCCACCATCACAGGCGACCATGCAGAGTCCACCATCACAAGAGATCACGAGGTCCCAGATTCGCAGATGAGCTCCAGCATGGTCCAAACGGGAGGTATTGGATCTCATTGCATGTTGGGGAGACGAATCTGTTATGGGAGAACTACGTTCCAAAAAAAGGAACGCAAATACATATGCTAAAGTCTCCAGGGCCATGATGGAAAGAGGCTACTCCAGGGACACAGAGCAGTATCGTACAAAAATCAAGTTGCTCAGGCAAGCATACCAAAAAGCCAGGGAGGCAAATGGGCACTCTGGGTCACAGCCTCATACATTCTGCTTCTATCTTGAGCTCCATGCAATTATGGGGGGTGACGCCACCACTTCCCCACCACTGTCCATGGACTCCTGCAAGTGGGAAGTTGCACAGAGAGAGGAGGAAGAGTCATTGGAGGAGGAGGACGACGACGACAGTGCACAGGCAGCAAGTGGGGAATCTGTTTTCCCCCCTAGCCAGGAACTATGCTTAATGCTGGAGCCAATAGCCTCCCCCCACTCCCAAGGCGGGCTCCCAGACCATGATCCTGGAGAAGGTACTTCTGGTGAGTGAGAGCCTGATTGGAGCCATGTGGTGGGGGGCGGGGGATAGCAAGTCACAAAGTTCCATGAAAGTGGCCCAACACATATGAAAGTTTTGCAGCCACTGGGAATCATCCCAGACCTGCAACAGTATGCGGTCCCACCGGTCTGTGCTTGTTTCCCGGGCCTAGAATTGGCATTCCACGGCATGAACCTGGCCCAATGCCACCATGATCTCCCAATCACCACATGCCATGCTTCTAGGAATGTCTGTGTCCATTTCCTCATCAGTATAGTAATTTGTGTTGTCGTCGCTTCCTCACCCGGTTTTGCAGGTACTGCACATACTGCTGGATAATGCGTGAGGTATTTACAATGGTCGAAACTGCAGCGGAGATCTGAGCGGGCTCCATGCTGACTACGCTATGGCACCTGCACAGGTAAGCTTGGAAAAAGGGAGCAAAACAAGCCGTTTGGTTCAAGATGGCCAATAAAAGGCGGTAAATGATTGCTTTCTGTAGCTTTCACGGAGTCGGGAAGCTCGTTAGAGCTGCAAGAGCAGGACAGCAGAGTTTGCGGCAGAAATGTGAGCAGAGTTTGCACTGGAAGCTGTGCAGCTCTGTTCACAATGGCCAAAAAAGGACAGGGAATTGTTGCCTTCTGTAGCTTTCGAGGGAGCCCAGGACTGACAACATGGAAAAAGTGGTGGAAGCTGTGCGGCTCACTTAACGGTAGCCAAAAAAAGGAGGGAAATGCTTAAATGAAAGAGTAAATAGAAAGACGAGAGGACATGCAAGGTGGATTCATAGTACAAGGAGACAGGCGGTGCACCGTGCTGCACTATCTGCTGGTAGTATGGCGTCTGCTGTAGCTTTCACAGAGGGAGGAGCGAGTGACAGCACACATCCAGAAACACCCGCAAGAATGTATTTGTCCCCTCATGCACTGGGAGATTAACCCACAATTCCAATGGGCAGCAGAGACTGCGGGAACTGTGGGATAGCTTCCCACAGTGCACTGCTCCGACATTCGACGCTAGCCTTGGTACTGTGGATACACTCCGCTGAATTCACAGGCTTTAGTGGGGACACACAACACCCAAAATATAAAATCACTTCTGAAAATTCGAATAAAATAAGTTCAAATTAATTTCGTACTGTAGACGTACCCTTAATTTAAATGGTTCCATCAAGTTGTCATTGTGTGACATGCAGCGTCACTTCCTCACAAATCTTCTTTTAGAGATTCTACTAAATTTGTCTTTTCCTGTTTCACTGGAGAAGGAGAACGAGAAAAAGAATCTGGGTCATGCTCGCTCAGCACACATTTGCGGCCGGCACGTTCTGTTGAGTCATAAAAAGGAACTGACTTTGGCTGAAAACCCCTTCTTAGTAACAAATTCTGAAACAAACAGAAGCCCATGAGCTGAATTATACTTGACATGCAGCGTCACTTCCTCACAAATCTTCTTTTAGAGATTCTACTAAATTTGTCTTTTCCTGTTTCACTGGAGAAGGAGAACGAGAAAAAGAATCTGGGTCATGCTTGCTCAGAACACATTTGCGGCCAGCACGTTCTGTTGAGTCAGAAAAAGGAACTGACAGAACGGAGCCTGTTCTCCCAGTTCTGCAAGTTCTTCAATGGGGGGAAAAAAAAAAGAGAGAGAGAAACCAAGTGATCACAAATGCAAAAAACAAAAACAAAAAAACCTCACTATATTTCAAATAGAAATAGTTGTCCTTGAAATCCAGCTTTTTGGCTGAAAACCCCTTCTTAGTAACAAATTCTGAAACAAACAGAAGCCCATGAGCTGAATTATACTTAAATGCTTAGCTTGCATATTTCCCAGAATACTCAGGGCTGATGGATTAGAGGGTTACTATCGAGTTAAAAATAATATGTACACAGGCCTCTTCTCCCAATGCTCCTCCCTCCCCAATTTTCTTACCTGTATTACCAACAGAGGTGTGCAAAACAGGTAAAATTCAAAATGCTTAGAAAAAAATAGTTTTTTTTTAATTTGGTTGCAAAATTTCCAAAATAGTTTCTTTTTCAATGGGTCAAAAAGAAACCATGTTTCTAAATTTTACATTTCTTTCCAAAATAAAATCAGTTTGCACTGCAAACACATACAATGTGCATAGTTTCCAATGTGAAAGTTTCATGAAAACTATTTCCAGATTACAAAATTGCCCAAAACAAGAAAAATGATTAACTATTATTAGATCAAAATTTTAAAATAAAAGTTCCTCCCCAGATATGTAATTTGTTGACATTTTGTATTTTCCTTCAACTTGGACAGTGAAAATAGATTAATCAGATTCATTTTTCCATTTTCGTAGGAAAAGGCTCTGATGTCTGGGTTGCACATATTTCAGGGGAATGCTTAAATTCAAACAAAAATGTGTTCAGTCATATTTTAAAAGCTTAAAAAAAATTTTTAGTATTGGATTTTGTTCAACTGTTTTTGAACAGAAAACTTAAGACTAGAACCCAAAATATTAGGCAGTGTCCCTTTAAATAAAGGGCAAGTGTCCCTTTAAATAAAAAGAACAGAAGTACTTGTTGCACCTTAGAGACTAACAAATTTATTTCAGCATGAGCTTTCGTGGGCTACAGCCCACTTCATCGGATGCATAGAATGGAACACACAGAAAGAAGATGTTTATACATACAGAGAACATGAAAAGGTGGAAGTAGGCATGCCAACTGTAAGAGGTCAATCAATTGAGTTGAGCTATCATCAGCAGGAGAAAAAAAACCTTTGAAGTGATAGAGATGACCCATAGAAGGTGTGAAGAGAACTTAACATGGGGAAATAAATTCAATTAGTGTAATAACCCAACCATTCCCAGTCTCTGTTTAAACCTAAGTTAATTGTACCTAATTTGCATATTAATTCAAGTTCAGCAGTCTCTCTTTGGAGTCTGTTTTTGAAGTTTTTTTGTTGCAAAATTGCCACCTTCAAATCTGTCACTGAGTGGTTAGAGAGGTTGAAGTGTTCTTCCACTGGTTTTTGAATGTTATGATTCCTGATGTCAAATCTGTGTCCATTTATTCTTTTGCATAGATATTGTCCGGTTTGGCCAATGTATATGGCAGAGGGGCATTGCTGGCACATGATGGTATATATCACGTTGGTAGATGTGCAGATGAACAAGACCCAATGGCATGGCTGATGTGATTAGGTCCTGTGATGGTGTCACTTGAATAGATGTGTGGTCAGAGTTGGCATCGGGCTTCATTGCAAGGATAGGTTCCTGGGTTAGTGTTTATGTTGTATGGTGTGTGGTTGATGGTGAGTATTTGCTTCAGGTTGGGAGGCTGTCTGTAAGCGAGGACTGGTCTGTCTCCCCAGATCTGTGAGAGTGAGGGATCATCCTTCAGGATAGGTTGTAGATCTTTGATGATGCGCTGGAGAGGTTTTAGTTGGGGGCTGAAGATTACGGCTAGTGGCGTTCTGTTATTTTCTTTGTTGGGCCTGTCCTGTAATAGGTGACCTCTGGGTACTCCTCTGGCTCTGTCAATCTGTTTTTTCACTTCAGCAGGTGGGTATTATAGTTTTAAGAATGCTTGATAGAGATCTTGTAGGTGTTTGTCTCTGTCTGAGGGATTGGAGCAAATGCGGTTGTATCTTAGAGCCTGGCTTTAGACAATGGATCGTGTGGTGTGTCCTGGATGGAAGCTAGAGGCATGTAGGTAAGTATAGTGGTCAGTGGGTTTCTGGTGTAGGGGGTGAAAATAAAGAGCAAAAAGAAATCTGTTTAGATTGTTATACTAACATAAAACATTTTAAAAAGGTGAGTGTATTGTAAACATACACCAGTACGTAGGCATGACTAAAACAGTCTTTAACATATGCTGTGCAAAAGAACTTTAGTTTGAACGAAAACACCCAAGATCAAGTGGTAAATGTGGTGAAGGGACCCTTGTTTACAGTGGTTAATTTAGTAGGTACCAAGTTACATTTAGGCCAAGTAAGGCTGTCGTTGAATTGTGGTTGTTTTTGCTTTTGCAACAATGGCAAAAGCACCTCCCAGAACTAAAACAAAAACGTAACAGAGCTGAATAAAAATGACACATTATTTACAAAGCTGAACTTGAGAAAACACCATGTCTGCCACTAACTTTACAACTGAACAAATAGTCACAGGGACAGAAAGTTATTTTTATATCTTGAGTTACTTTTGGAATGACACTGCATTTTATTACAAAAATGCATGAGACAGTCACCAGGAGTAAAACAATCCTCTGGCCAGATCTGCAAAGTATATTTTGCAATGCGTTTTATTTCCATAATGTTGGATGTGTTGAAGTTGCACTACATTACAAACATATGCTACAGTAACTTTAAAAGTTTACAATATTGAATAGTGAAAAAATGTACTAAGAATTGCTGGATTTTTGCAAACCCAAACAGATCCTTTCAGTGAGAATGACCTTTATTTTAGGCTGAGAAACACTGACAATTAGGAGCAAAAGGAAAATCTCCTGTAGTATGTATGTCTCCTCAGACAGTTTTCATTGAACTAAACACAAAATGGATTTCTCAATCTTTAGAGATTTAAAGGTTCAATACACAGAAGACATTACATAGCTAAATACACCACAAATACAAAACCATAGCCTATTCTTTCATATACCTACTACAGAAATGATATACTGCATAATGTGGACACTGAATGTGCAATATATTGCATTCTAGTATAAACTTGTTTGATTTTTTCATTTTCCTGCTGTCTCATGTAACTACACATAGATTACTGGTGTCAATGTACTGCAGTGGGACCTAATCACCGATCGACATTTCATCTTTTACTGAACATTTTTAACAGGCATTCCTAGCACTCAGGTAAGGAAATGTTGGATGAAGAACATTTCTGTCTGCAGTTCTGAGCAGGGCATTCCAGGGCTGAAGTCTTAGTACAGCTCTGAACCTTGCCCTTCTCAATGTTTCTTCCTGTCCTTTAGTTATGGAGCTTCCAGTCAGGACATCCTTAGTAAACAATTATTTCCTCACTTATGCAATTGAGAATCGAATGAGTCACATGTACTAATTAAACCATTATTAAAGGGATTTCTAATTAATCCTTACTGTCCTATAAACACAAACTAGAAGAGCATTTAACACTCATGTCCATTCAAACCATTGTTGCTAAGATCAACTTCCTTCTGTGTGTCACCACTTCCCCTTTGCGTCTCTCCATTAACTCCCCCGACAGCCCTGTATCAAGGTCAAGCTTCTCGTCGGCACCTCTGTGGTCCTTCACAAGATAACCCGTCACTACTTACTGGCTCATGTTTCTTACATGTTCCTCTCCTGCCACCAAGTATACCAATTGCCATCGCCAGATCATTCGCTTCTCTCAAAAGCACCTTTGCAGTTTCTCCCAAGCAACACCTCCTGCATAGAACACCATCCCTGATGTAGTGTCTGATCCTGCTCCCAGTGAAACCAATGGCAAAGCTCCCAAACCATCATTCAAACTATAATGCCACCGTGCTCCTCTAAATTTCTTCTTGAGAGACGCACTCCGACCATACTGCATAAGAGAAACAGCCTAGGCTAGGCCAGAAGCCAGTAGGTGATCTCTGATCTCTACTTACTGCTTATTCATATCTTAAAAAAAAAATTTTTAAAAAGGACAATTCAAGCCTGCAACTGTGTGCTCCTATCCCTGTTTCTTTCATCCACCCTCTCCCTTCATTCACTTGTTATACTGGCATGTTGCATCTTGTACTTTAGACTGGACCCTCTTAGCAATAGGCTGTCCAGATAGCAAGTGTCAAAAATCGGGACAGGGTGGGTGGTAACAGGCACCTATATAGGAAAAAGCCCCAAATATCAGGACTGGCCCTATAAAATCGGGACATCTGGTCACTCTATTTAGCTACATGGACTGTCTCTACCTCTGGGTTTGTGTAGTGCCCAGCAAACAGATGCTCCAACTAACTGGGGTCTCCATGTGATTCTGTAATACAAAAGGTATAGTACTAATAAACCATACCACATTTCCATATATTTGTCAGGTACCACACACTTGAAGACTACATGCTACTGTAGGAAACTGTACTGTGGTATCATTCATGGCTATGCCAACCCCAGTGGTTTAATACTCAGAAGAGACTTCTAGGTTTGGAAGCTACTTTTGTCTCTTCCACATTGTACAGGCTTAGTCTCTCCAACTCCACTTTCCAAAAACAACAGGAAGGAAATGAAAAATTACAGGGTTAATTTCTCTCTCTAGTGAACCTTTCAGCTGCTATTCCGTTTCCTTTTAGACCCCATCCTATTGGAGGCACACAAGGTGAAGGACAGGATTACACACTCAGCATATTTCCTGTACTTAGTGGGTGGATGGAGCGTGGCTTCCGTAGGAATAATGTCAAGGTAATCAGGAAATCCTGCAAAACCTGCACCAGGGAAGAAATAGCTATTGTTTATTATTATTACTATGGCTGAGCTGGGCTTCCCCAACTATCCTTGCCTTTTGTTTTGTAGTCGAGAGCACAGAGCGGGAATCAAACCAAAGCCACAGATCTAAGTCTCTGGAACTTTGAGGGGGTTTTGAATGTGAACCTGGATTTGGGTCTGAATTTTGCAGCTGCCAATGTAATAAAAGTTTGGGATATGAATACCTGCGAACTAGGAGTGAAGATCCAAATCTGGAACTAAATGTTGTACCTGTGGCCTGTCTCTTTAGTAAAGATTTCTTACATATTGCCAGGACCTTGAGTTACTGTATTCTGTTTGGCTAGTACTTTCTACAGAGAGGAAGATTGATTTGGCAGGCAAGGCATTAGATGAAGGCTCAGGAGATCCAGATTCAAAATCCAGCTCTGTCACAGACTTCCATTTGACCTTGGACAAATCACATAATCTTTCTTTAAAATGGAAATACCAGTCCATCCTTTGGTCTTGTCTACTTTGACTGCAAGCTCTGTGGGACAGGGGTTGTCTCTTACCATGGTAAGCTACATAGGTACACAGCTGACCACAGCTGAGCTCCTGAGCACTATTTAATACAAATAATAGTAATCTATTTAATCACAGCTGTTTTCTTTACTAATCCTCTCCTAGGCAATGGATGCTGAGAAGAGCAACCCTTGAGAAGAGCAACATTAATTTTTCCCTTCACATGGAGAATTTCACGGTGCCTCGTGCCTCTTATTTGCCCTGCCAAACAGACATATTTGAGAATAATGTCTTTACACACGTTAAAAAAACAACTGCCACATCAATATCCAGAGGAAACTGGAACTCTAACACAATGATAGAGTTCTGCTGAAGGTGTCTCAGTGAAGCCTGCACATACAGACAGCCTACTAGGAAATTTCCTCCCCATACATGAAACAAACTGTTGCCATCTGCAAGAAATACTGACAATACAAAATGTTTAAGTGCTGCTGCTGGGCTGCACATTTTAAAGGCCAGCAGCAGAGTCTCAACGTGCATGACAACCTTCCATGGTTGCTTCTCAGAAGGGAGAAATTTCAGACTTCATTTGTGATTGTCATCAAATTCAGGCTAAAAAAACCCCAGCCATGCCTCAGAGTCAGCAAACCATTGCAGATGTTTAAATCATTGAAGTGATTGTGAAAGGATGGTATGCTGAGATCACACTAGCTTGGGACCTATCCACACTGGCTTGTCTGTGGCACAGCAGGGAAAATAATAGTTTACAGCTGATGATGATTATTCACCTTAAAACAAACACTAGTGTCTAAGCATGTGTCTACATGGAAAAAATTACCAGTATCATGATAGCTTTATAGTTATACGGGTATAACTCCCCATGTCGACACTCATATTCTAGAACAGAGTGTCCACACAGGAGTTATAGCAGTATAACTATAGCGGTTAAATTGTACCAGTACCTTTCGTCAACTTGACAAGGCCTAAGAAAAAAGCCTGCCTAGTTCGTTGTAGGCACCAAGTTTAGGTGCAATCCCAGGCCCACAGACAAAGAGAAGCCAACACACAGGCTGGGTGACCTTTCTACCAGAGTCAGTTTATAATCATAGGGCAGAGGGTTGCAAAAAGGCCATATTGCCATGGAGCTTTGGAAAAAGCAGAATGGTGGGCAAGGTGACTAAAGCCATGTCTATACTACCACTTATGTCAGCAAAATTTTTGTCACACAGGAGCCCAGCACAAGCTTTGAAGGCTGGTTTTGTTTTGCAATCCTGCCCAGACCAGTGGAAGATGTGGGGAACCAAACAGGACTACTAAGCCGTAGAATTTTCCACACGATTTTCCCCCAGAGGGGAAGATATGGGCCATAGAAATTAATGACGCTGAGGATTTAAGTCCTGTAGTTCATGTCCTTTGGCCAGTACAGGATTGTTTCCTGCTTTTGTGTATACCTCAGTGCTCTGCGCAATTCAGTCTTCAATGACTCAAGAAACAGGGTTTCAATCACTTCCCTTGCGATACCTTTCAACTGTCTAGCTCTCATCACAAGAAGCTTTCGTCCATGTTCACAATGAATTTTCTTTTGCTCTGTTTCCTGTTACCCTTTCTCTCCTTTGGTTAGCACAACCTTCAAATACTTACAACCTTCCACCATGAAAGTGACCATACACAGCTACTGAAAAGCATTTTCAAAGTTACTTCAATAAAAAAAATAGACATCTAGGACATGGGCATTTCTTTTTTCTACTGTCTCCTCAGTTCCAAGTATCTTGTAACAACATGGTGTGCTTCAAGTGGGCCATTCAGAACCTCACTGACAGCGGGGAAAGAACACATTACCTCCATCTCCTAGAACGCCCCCTTGGGCTAACGGAGAATTTCCACTAGCTATTAGCCACACAGGGCCTCTGACACACAGCTAAGCAGTTCTGACTATATCTAGCAGAAGGCAGTGGTGCATATACACAATAGCCAGTTCATTACAATATTAATAGATTGCTACCGCCTCCACAGTTCACTCCATGGACTTTCTGAAGGAGTTGTTTTCTCAACAGCAATAGGTGCCCGAGATGATGCCAAAAGCCACGATTCAGAATCTGTTCTCAGCGCTGTCTCCCCACTCAGGACTTGAGCACATTGCATAAGTACAGGAACCAGCTCCCAACCAAGACCTTTTCAGCAGAGATGGGCTGAATCAAGAGAAGGGCCTAATAGCAGGTCTCAAACAGACCCAATCCAGCCCTCACCCCAGGTCAGAGGAGGAAGTGAATTCAAAAGTCTAGGGCCTTCATCTGGGAACATCCTACTGTTAGCATGGGAGCCCCATTGTATCTCAGCTGTTAGGGCAGAGCACGGACAGCGGTCGGGCTGTTATCTATACATTTATGGAAACTTTCCTAAAGACAGTGTTCAAAACAGCAGTACTCTTCCCATCAGTTAAATGGAGTGTGTAAGCATTGTGGGGCAGGGATCTTACTCATAAAAACACCTCACACACCAATGACAATTTAATAATAAATACCCTAAACCGCACTTTCTCTCCATTCAGGGAAGATAGCAGCCTCAGTAGAGTAAGTTCAATCTGTTTTTGTTGCTGCCTAATACAGAAATAACAATAAAAGCAAAGCCAGTTCCTTATATTGAAATTTGAGAGTCACTGGAGTTTTCCTCTAAAGAGACCGGAATGGATCCCTTCTCAATAGCGGAGACAGTAGCTTGTGTAAGCAATATTGTGGTTGAGCTCATTCCCTCATCTCGGCAGCTGGAGCTTGGTCCAATACAGAAAATAATTGAGGGCTGCTCTACACTACAGAGTGAGATTAGCTTAATTAGATCATTCAAGGCTGTGAAAAAATTCACAGCCTGTGCAGTGTAATTAAGCTGGTGCAGACACCTCTAGGGAATGGAAGAATTCTTCTGTCGACCTAACTACTGCCTCTTGGAGAGGTGGATTTACTATGGTGATGGAAAATTCCTTTAGTTTCTGCAGCAAGTGTCTACACTACAGCAATGCAGCTGCAGTGCTGCATCTGTGCCACTGTAGCATTTCTAGTGTAGACATACCCTGAGATAACCTCTCTGGCTCTGCATGGGACCTTCTTAGGAAATACGCTTTTTTCTAGATCAGCCTGAAACCATGTCCCTTCCCTCTGTCCAGTCACATTTATATAGCAACACAAGCAGGGCCGGCTCCAGGCACCTGCCAAGCAAGCTCGTGCTTGGAGTGGCAGATTCTAAGGGGCGGCATTCTGTCCAATCCTAGGGCGGCACGGCAGCCTTTTTTTTCCCTTTTTTTTTTGTTCACTGCTCTGTCCGCCCTGTAGGGGGCGGCAGCGCAGAGGAGGGGAGCATCCTGCTGGGAGCCAGCTGCGCACTCCGTCTGCCCCAGCCGGTGCCAGGTCTGCAGCAAGCCCAGTAGCCTGCCTCCTTCCCTCCCTGCTGACTGGAGCGGCACAGATCTAGGGTGACCAGATGTCCCGATTTTATAGGGAGAGTCCTGATTTTGGGTTTTTTTTCTTATATAGGCTCCTATTACCCCCCAACCCCCTATCCCAATTTTTCATACTTGCTGTCTGGTCAACCTACGCGGAGCCCTCCCGGTAGGCGGTGCGGTGGGAGGAGCCGAGTGGTGAGCGCCCTGGCTGGAGGAAGCCCTGGCCGCCCCCCTTCTCTCTCTCCCTCCCGCTCCCTCCCCATCCCCCTGCTAGCCGGGGTGCACACTCCGCTGCCCGGGGCACATCTGCAGCACAGGGAATCCTGCTAGCTGAAAGTTTGCACCCTGCCTCCAGCCTGCAGGTTTGTTGGTTTTTTTTTTGCTTGGGGCGGCAAAAAAGCCAGAGCCAGCCCTGAACACAAGTATACTCCAGCACCATCTAGCTAATTTCCAAGGCAATGCACCTCAGCACACCTGAAATAGAAAATCAAGCTCAGAAAAGCTCTCCACTAAAGCAGCACAAAACTAGCAATGCCTCTCCCAACCTACAGGAAACTCACCTGTCTTTGCTACTGACTCAAAACAGAACCCTAGTGTGCTGAGAGCTTTGTTAAAGGGTAGGGACATCTTGAGCCAAGCTGGGCTGTCTAATGGTTTTGATGGGTGAGGTAATATCTTTTATTGTACCAACTTCTGTGGGTGAGAGAGACAAGCTTTCAAAGCCACACAGAGCTCTTCTTCAGGTTTGGGAAAGGTATCCTGGGACTGACACAGCTACAACTATACTGCATACAATAATGATTTGGGTGTCAGACTTAGTGGAGTGCAGTTTCTTTATGCTACAAAAATATGTGAAACCCAGTGGTTTGAATTGGTTTTCACGTCAAGTTTTTGAGTTTCTTTTGAAACGAGCATTGAAAAGTGTGTGTTTGTTTATATAAAAACCCTGTGAAGATCAAAGCCAAAAGGAACATTCCTGAGAAGTGACACCACGGTTATGTTCAGGTCTGTTCATCAGAATTGGAAACCGCCCCTTCCCTTTGTTATACTCCACAGTCAGAAAATATGAAGCAGGTTGCAATGGAATCCAGACATCTCAGATCACTCCAAACAGGCCAATCTATCTGTGGGCTTGGTACTAGGATGACCTTGAAATTAATAAAAAGAACAAGGAGTCCTTGTGGCACCTTAGAGACTAACACATTTATTTGAGCATAAGCTTTCATGGGATAAAACCCACTTCACTGGATGCATGCAGTGGAAAATACAGTAGGAAGATTATTATATACACACACACACACACACACACACACACACACACACACACACACACACACCATGAAAAAATGGGTGTTGCCATACCAACTATAACAAGAGTAATCAATTAAGGTGGGCTATCATCAGCAGGAGAAAAAAAACTTTTGCAGTGATAATCAGGAGGGTCCATTTCCAACAGCTGACAAAAAGGTGTGAGTAACAGTAGAGGAAAATTTTAAATTGTTGCAGTATTGCAACCTCCCTGGTCACTCAGTTACAGACCTCAAAGCAGCAATACTCCAACAAAAAAACTTCAAAAAACACACTCCGACGAGAAACTGCAGAATTGGAATTAATTTGCAAACTGGACACCATTAAATTAGGCTTGAATAAAGACTGGGAGTGGATGGATCATAACACAAAGTAAAAACACAAGAAACTAAAAATGGGCACTGTGCCATCTCTGCACATAGTATAAACTGTACTAAAACATACCAGGCATGGGGATGCAACTAAAAGTCTAAGGCAGGGTGGTTTACTTTCTTGTGAAGGACTTGACTGAGCCAATTTCTCTTTATAGCACAAAATATACACCGGGGGGGAAAAATCAAACCAATACATTTCAGCCAGCCATGTCCCTCACATGGGACAGTGACCCTGAATGAAGGCTACACAAAGTGTGGTGAGAGACTGAGTTATTTAGCATAAACAATGTTGTCTGCATTCTTAGGGTGTCTTCACTACCGGCCGGATTGACGGGCAGCGATCAGTCCCCGAGCGCTCTCCCATCGACTCCTGTACTCCAGCTCAGCAAGAGGTATAGGCAGAGTCGACGGGGGAGCGGCAGCAGTCGACTCACCGTAGTGAAGACAGCAGTGAGTAGGTCTCAGTACGTCGACTTCAGCTATATTATTGATGTAGCTGAAGTTGCATAACTTAGATTGATTCCCCCCCCCAGTGTAGGCCAGGCCCTAGTGTTACTGTTAGGCCTTGACTACACTGGCGCTTTACAGCGCTGCAACTTTCTCACTCAGGGGTGTGAAAAAACACCCCTGAGCGCAGCAAGTTACAGTGCTGTAAAGCGCCAGTGTGAGCATGGCTCCCAGCGCTGTAAGCTAATCCCCACGGGGAGGTGGAGTACCTGTAGCACTGGGAGAGCTCTCACCCAGCGCTGGCTCCGTGACCACACTCACACTTCAAAGCACTCCCACGGCAGCGCTTTGGAGTTTCGAGTGTAGCCAAGCCCTCAGTCACTTCTATACAAGCACTACAGTCAGGGACATCCCTAGGGGGCTGCGGTGCCTGGGGCAGAAGTGACGGATTCGTCTCTTCCAGGAGCAACCGTGCCGGCCAATCCCACGGGCCTGCAGGGCACCCCAAAGTGTGAGGTCCAGAGCGGTCGCCCCGATTTGTCCTATCCAAGGGATGGCTCTGACTACAGTAAAGCTGAGATGACACCAAGGTCAAAGCTTTCAAAAGTGACCTGGTTTGGGAGGTACCGGTTTTTGGACACCCAGCTTTGGACACCTTGGGCCTGATGATTTTCAGATCTGTTGAGCTCCCAGTGACGTCCCCTGGAGCTGTGAGTGCTCCGCTAATGAAAAACCAAACTGCAGGTGGCCTAGGGCGACCAGATGTCCCGATTTTATAGGGACAGTCCAGATATTCGGGGCTTTTTCTTACATAGATGCCTATTACCCCCTACCCCCATCCCGATTTTTCACACTTGCTATCTGGTCACCCTAAGGGTACCTCAAGTTGCAGTCCTTCTTAAGAAGGGGCAGCTGAGAAGAAAGCCTGCTTACCTCCTCTATCCTCTGAAAACAGAGGAGCAAAAAAGACAAAAAAAAGGGAATTACATATGGACAGTGCCCGGCTGTGAAGGCATAATGCTGACATCCTCTACCTACAGTACAGGTCATGGAAGGGGCCCAAGCAACCATGACTCATTGCTGTGCTACCAACATAGCTCAAACCTGACTGAGGGACAACCACTAGCAAGAAGCATGGGTCAGCTATGGTTCATTCAGTCTCCCAGCTGCAACTGCCAACAAGGGTTAGAGTGCTAAGAGTGATGGCTGTTTATTGTCATGTTGACACTTGTTCCCCAGGAACTGAGCTGAGGAGGACATTAGCTTATTCCACATACCACAGGGCATGATTAAGCCATCAGATGGTAATGAATTCCAATCCTGGCCTGCCACCAAAGAAATGATTTCTTAACTATGGCATGCAGGCAAGATTTTGCCACTGCTAAACTTCTCTCACTGCCAAGTAACACCGTAAAAATTAAAGTCTCACCCATTGTACACATTGTTTCTATCCAGAAAAAAAAAAATCACTGGACTGACAGGAAGCAATAGCTTTAGATTGTCCACTTTGGGTCACCATCAACTGAATACTTCAGATTTTTGATAGGTTATCAGAATTTTTTTTTTAAACTGGTGATTGACCCAAGTCAAAAATTTGGGATCTGGGTTCATGCTTTCCCAAAAGTCAAAGGGTGTTTGGATCTGGCATTTTGGTTCAGGTCCACATCTAGCTGTGACCCACTCTTACAAGGGACAGTTGACCAGCAGGTCCAATTCTTCAGGCTCATAAGTTTGACGATGGCGTGAATTTTTCCAAATGGGACTTTTTTTTGCCTGTGCATTTGTTACATGGACTTTTGCTGATTCAGGTCCTCTGACTTCTTCAACTGAGAGGGCAAAGTGGCTGAATGGAGAATAATTAAGGTGAGATTTAAAATGCAGGTCTATATATAATAGGAAAGGCTTTCTGTGTTACCTCTATCCTCAGTCTAATTTATTCTATTTGAAGGGTTATCCCCTCATGATTAAAGATAATAATGAAACAACAATTTTTTAAACAGTGAGGGTGATTAATCATTGGAACAAATACCAAGGGAAATGGTGTATTCTCCACCTCTTGAAGCCTGGTCTTTAAGGAAAGTGTGCTTAAGCTAAACAGAAGTTACTGGGCACAATGCAGAGGCAACTGGGTGAAATTCTATGGCCTGCATTATACAGGAGGTCGGAAATGAACAAATGGTCCCTTTTGGCCTTAAAAATCTATGAATTTAAGAACATGTTTCAAGTTGACTGTAGCAGCAAGAAAATGTATTATAATATAATAAACAGGCTAATGCAAAGTGCACCGTTGCCCACTAGTGCAGAGAATCCAAACTGATCAGTTATAACCTTGATACCGTGAACACCTAAAGGAGATTTTCTGGTGGCTCAAGTGATAAAATCCTGTGCTCTTGGAGCAGGAGGTCTGAGTTGCCATGAAGTTTTGAGTGGCCACAGTCTTCAACATAACAGCCAGAAAATCTTTGACAGTTGCTAATTAGTCTCACTATTAAAGGTCTCAAATGCTACACCATTCATCGTCCTATGGTAGCAACATGAGTGAAAAAGCTGCAAGTGCTTGAACACTGGTGCACATATCAGTGAAATACGTTTTGGACATGCAGGTACTACAAAGGTAGCTATTGGCAAGTAACCAATCTTACAGCAAGAGAGCTGGGAATAGTTAGCTGGAATTTTAAAAAAGATAGATGAATGAAGCTATGCCTGGATAGGCAGAAGGGCTGGTGTTCAGATACATTCTTTATTTTGCAGAGAGATAGTTGGCTTGGCAGCAGCATTTTCCATATTGTAATATCACAGTGGCCTTAAATGCATGCTGCTTTCTGCACTGAATTTCTAATTCTGGCATCTCGCTCGTCTCAGACAGGTTTGGGCGGGTACGTAGCTACAATGGCTAAAGCATGATTCGGTTTGGAAAGGCTCGCTTGCAGCTCTTTGTGCCACAGTGGAACAGGAGGAGCATGTTCCTTGCTTCTTTCAGCAACGGTACATTATTGCTGTATCATCACCATCCACCAATTACTGTGCTCAGTCCGCAGAGTCATCATGGAAAATGGAGAAATTTCGTTTGAGAGAGAGGGGGAATTACAGCAGAGGGAAGAAGCACAAGTCTGTGGTTTGTAACGGGCTTGAGAGAGAGCTGGTCTGATGATTCTGTCAATAGTTGTACAGCCCTTATGTAATATTGCTGGCCAATAGCCAGTTCTCCCTCATGTAATTGCTTTAGACCGTGTTTTCAGAAAATTACAGAGGATTTGAATGTGCCTTTCACAGTGCTTAATTTATAATGAAAGAGGTGCCAGGGCTCAAGCAATTTTTTTACTTTCGGAACTGACACAGCAAGCCCAGAGGTGCTGGGGTGATGAACTGCCAAGCCCAGAAGTGCCAGAGCTGTGAGCTGCCAAGCCCCGGCACAAATTAAGCACTGACCTTGCATCTACCAACAGGGTAGGAAAGATGAACTTCCACTGAGGCTACGTCCAGACTACCCGCCGTATTGGCGGGTTAAAATCAATTGCTCGGGGATCGATATATCGTGTCTCATCTAGACGCGATATAGCGATCCCCGAGCGCGCTTATATCGATTCCGGAACTCCATCAACCCCAACGGAGTTGCGGAATCGACAGGGGGAGCCGCAAACATCGATCCCGCGCAGTGAGGACTGGTGAGTAATCCGATCTTAGATATTCGACTTCAGCTACGTTATTCACGTAGCTGAAGTTGCGTATCTAAGATCGATTTCCCCCCGTAGTGTGGACCAGCCCTTAGAGAGGTGGTTCTAACTCCTGGCCATGCCACAGCCCTCAGGCAAGTCACTGTGGTTTAGTTTTCCCCACTGTGAATGGTGATGATAATATAACAACTGTGACACTAGGTTGATAAGCATCCTATAAATGCCTTAGTCCTTGTCTATGCACAGAAGTTGTACCACTTTAACCAGACCAGGACAAAGTGGTATAACCTCCCAGTATGGACATAGCTATACCTGTACCTCTGTATGCTTATTCTCATATGGGAAGGAGAATAAACTATACTGCAAGCATCCACACCATCAGTTAAAAAAACCACACCCCTAACCGACATCAGTATACTGGTACAAAAAGAAAAAAATGTGTAGATAGGCTTAGTCAGATAACCAGCCACCTCACAGGGCATTGTGTGGCTTAATTTGTAAATATTTAGCCTGCTCTACACTTAATTTTTTACTGAATGTGATTATCCAATTTGTATGCATGTATCATTTCTGTATCTAAAGTTAAGAATATGGACTATGTAACAATTACAACTGGGTGTGTATTGGGAAGACACCCACCAGATGACAGGCCAGCACATTTGATGGGTCATGAGGAAAGAACAACAAAATCATGAAGATACTAATCTCTTTCCCCCAGGGAGGCCTCCGGGGACATCACTGTGACACTATTAGGTCAGCTGGTCTTGTCACCTGATACTAAACATTATCTAGGACTTCTTGTAACTTTCCACTGAAAGGGAAAGGGAGGGTCAAGTTTGGGAAACAAAGGATTCCCACCTTATGTAAATCTTATTTAAAGGTGGGGAGGAAGGCAAACAGGACTCTTCTTCCCTATGGCCCATCTGCCAAGGAAGAAAGACTGCTAAAGCCATCTGAATGGAAGGCGGTGGGGGGGATGGAGTCCAAACTGAGACAGGACTCCAGTCTGAACAGAAATATAACTGGAACTCTGAACCACAGAAACTTTGCAGCCTGCCTAAAATAACATTTAGGGTAAGAAATTACATTTTGTAACCTGTTTCTTAAGTATATTGAGCTTAGCTTGCATACTTTGGTTTATTTGCTCAGTAATCTGCTTTGTTCTGTGTGATGGGGCAAGACCAGATGGCTACAGTAAAGTAGTAAGGTACAGGTATGTTAGCCCCAGGGTAACCAAATCCTAGTACCATGGTAACCAAATGGCAGTTGCTCCAGGTTAATCAAGACACCTGGGGCCAATTGAGATCTTTCTAGAAGGCAGTGGAGATAGCTACATTGATTGGGCCATCTGAAGCCAATCAAGGGCTGGATGGAACTAGTTAAAAGTCTCTCAGTGAGTTTAAGGTGTGAGGAGCTGGGTGCAAGGAGCAGGAGTGTGGCTGGAGGATTGAGGAGTACAAGCATTATCAGACACCAGGCGGAAGGGCCTGTGGTGAGGATAAAGAAAGTGTTTGGAGGAGGCCATGGGGAAGTAGTCCAGGGAGTTGTAGCTGTCATGCAGCTGTTACAGGAGGCACTATAGGCAGCTGTGATCCACAGGGCTGTGGGCTGGAACCCGGAGTAGAGGGTGGGCCTGGGTTTCCCCCAAACCTCTAAACTCCTGATCAGACACGGGAGGAGTTGACCCAGACTGTGGGTTCCACCAGAGGAAAAGATCACTGAGGTGAGCAAATCTGCCAATAAGTGCAGGACCCACCAAGGTAGAGGAGGAACCTTGTCGCATCTGTTATCTCTTATTCACTTAAAATTCACCTTTTATAGTTAATAAACTTAGTTCTTATTTATAACATAACCCTGTGTGTACAATTTGTAATGGGTGGGGGAGGGGAAAGGAAGAGGCTGTGCATACCTTCCTCCACACTGAGGGAGGAGGCAGATTTTATAATATATCTTTAGGTCTGCAGCCCAAGGGAGGTGGACACCTGAGTTCTGGGGCAAATCTCCTGAGCTGAGCCTTCCCAGAACTAATCTCAGTGTCTGTTTCGTTCTTCAGTTTGGTGTGGCCCTGCCGGTGTGTGTGCTGGAGGAAGCTTTATAGCCTGGCTCAGCAAGACAGGTAAAAAGTGTGCCCAGGTTGGCATAACAGGAAGGCTCAGTGGTATCTCAGCACATCAGGTGGCATCCTAAGGGGGGCAACCCACCACACCTGCCTGACTGGAAAATGGCTCAGTTCATCTAACAGCCCCAGCTTCAGACCTAACCGGAACCCATTTTGGAGCAGACATGGCCATCCAAGACATAACCCAAGTGACCACCTGCCTTCTGAAGCGGATCCCACTCAGAACACCCACCTCCCAACCAGCGGTGCAAGTAAAAATCATTTCTTGCTGGCACTGCACTCATGGGAGGGATACAAGGGGAGGAGGGGCACATGACCTCCCACCGTGACCCTCCATGTAACTCCACTCCACCCTACTACCAGTCCAGGGCCCCCACGCTCTCCCCATCCCCTCCGACATCGCCCTCTGTATATATATAAACATCAACGTGCTTAACTACTCACTTCCACCCACGTATGTAGTATTCAGTCTGTTTAAATGGAATATGAGAGTTGGCTGAGGAGCCACTTCAACATATGTATGACCTACTTAAAATTTGTCTTTTAGTATCCTAAACTGCTTTATGGTATCGTACTCAAATATTGCATTTCAATCGGGGATTCAACTTCCTTTATAGGAACGGACTCCTGAAACTCTTACCAGGCCACAAAAGTGGTCCATAGTCATGCAAATAGTCCCATTGTCTTCAATGGGATTATCAAATTATTAAGGGTTTATAGGATTAGGTTCCAAGTTTGTAAATTGTTTTGGATGAAACTGACAATGCCCCAGCTGTTAGATCAGAAAGCGCTTCATTCAAATAAAGGTGAGCAGATGTGTGATAAGTCTTAGCTCCGTTGCTAAGATGAGGAACATATTTTCAGCAAAGTTCTTGGCAGATTCCTGAGGCAGCTGGTTTAAGGCTGTCAGTGTCCTGCATTATAATCTTCACTTATAGTTCTCTCATCCACAAAGCTGGAAGATGAGGCATTTGTTTTCTTTGTTTTGCTGCTCCAGTTCCAGTTAACAAAATGCATGTAAGTAGTTTGGCTGCAAAGAAGAATTCTAGGTACACTGGGGACAACACCTGATTTCTATAAGGCTGCAGAACTGGTCTGACATCAGACTCCAAACATCCTCTGGTCAGTGCAAGCAGAGGCATTCCTCTGATGATTTGGACTTGATGTGATGCAGTATGGATGTCATGGATATTTCAGATCAATGAGGAGAAACAGAATAAAAAACACTGTTTAAACACCCTCCATCCTCCCCATCCTTGCCCTCTTGAGGACTCCTGACCAACCTAACAGCACAATACATATGCTAACAATCTTAAACAAAGCCTTTGATTAAGTTTGTTAGCATATGTATTGTTCTGTTAAAGCCATTTAAGGAATGGCTTTAAATGCATCTGACGAAGTGGGTATTCACCTACAAAAGCTCATGCTCCAATACATCTATTAGTCTATAAGGTGCCACAGGACTATTTGCTGCATTTAAGGAACGAATGCCCTCCCTAGCCCCGTTCTTCTCCTTTAAGGAGCAGAGAGCAGCCCCAAAGGGGGGGGCGGGGCTAGCCCCAAGTCTTTCCAGTACCCCATACCCACTAAAAGTCTCTTGCCGGTACTGCATACTGGCTACTTGCACTCCTGCTCCCAACTGAATCCCTGTAGCTAGCCACCTTTCAGCTTCCCACTTGATGGAAGTTGCTCACCAACATATGGGAGTCTCCTCTTCAAATGTTTTGTGCTCGGTAGTATGCAGTGTCAATGAGGGCTTATCAAGCCCCAGAGCTACAGGGTGACATTAAGAAGGAAAGTGCTCCCAGATTGCTTTAAACAAACAGAGATTGCATCTGGAAATGCCCCTGAGCCTCCCACCGCTTCGATTCTGGATTCAAAACTTGTTGCAAAGTTCAGTCCCACTGTGAACATCTCTGATATTATTTTGTTCGTGCTCATGTTCCCCAATTCATTCTGAATTAGCTCTTACGCCTCATCTACGCTACTACTCTGACAGGCAAGGACTCAGTTACATGTGTTGCAACCAGGTCAGGGACAAACAATTTCCATGTTGCTGGAAAGAAAGCCCTTATAATCAGGTTAAAACAAAGGACAGCCGAAAACTTAAGGCTGATGGTCCAACCTGCATTATAAAATGGAACCCTGTTGTAATCCAGTTCTCTGGCAGGGTTGTTTTTGCAGCAGGAAGAGGGTCTTATTGAGAGCAGATTTATCTTTCCTTCCGTTACTCCTACCCCTCGTGTACACACTTTCGGTGGGTGGCACATCTGGCTCTACATCTCATTGTTTCTCTGACAGAGTTGGCAGAGGTTGGTGGGTGATTTTCATGACAAAGAATCTTTTGTTTGGTGCCTCTTTACAGCTAGCAGATGAAAAGCGAAGACACGTAGTAATATACAATGGATGAACACAACAGAACTCTTCCTGGGGTTATTTTTGATAGGTTTTTTTATACTGAAAATCATCTTTTTGTTAAAACTTACTAATGCTAAATCCCAGGAATTTCTGTAGAACATTTTATTTACATTGTTCCTCCAGCTCTAATTGGAGCTGAACTAAAAGGATGGAATAGTCTTGCCTGGAGATATAAATATATTTTAACTGGATACCCTGTGTAGTCCTAAAGTGCAGGATCCCCCCACCAGCCTGGCCTTCTAATCCTGCCCCCGTGGTGCTTCCCACCACCATGCTGCAAGGGGTGGGGGCACAGTGGTGTAGAGGAGCAGAAATGCTTTTCCAGCTCCACATCAACACTGATTCCCCCTACACATGTACAGCACCTTCCATCCAAGGATCTCAAAAGCACCTAAAAAAGCACCTCATGTCCAAACTCTGGGCAAGCTCAGGTCAGACCTGAACCTTGCAGCTCAGCTCCATCTCTTAATAAATCAGACCTGAACACTGCTGTGCAATAGGGAAGGGCTATCATTGTACAGAAGACTCATGTGAAGTGACTTGGCCAAAGTTACACAGGAAGTTCTGGGCAGAGGCAGGGTAGAATCCTGGTCTTTTGACTCTCAGGCCTGTCCTTTAGCGAGCTGAATATACTAGCCTACATCCATTGAGGTATCATGGTGATGTAGATGCTTAAATCCTCCAAAAACCTCACAGAGGGAGCTGTATCTCTGGAGCACCTTCCAGCAGCCTGCTGGAGTTTAAAGGTAAGTTTTGTCTTTGTTCTTTTATGTCAGAAGTGCAAGAAGTGCACAGACAGGAAGTGAAACCAAGACACCTCCATTTCCCATCCCTGAGCTATGGTCCCTGGAAGGTTCACATCCAAAACCAATTACTCACTGCAGGTGGTTTTCAAATATGTATCTGCAGATACTTAAGATGCACGTTTCCTTTTTAAAAAACTGGTGTTTGAAGAAATGCCTATTAACTAATTGGAAGAGAAAGGAAATCCACCAGGGGGTATAAAATCTTTGCATAATTTTAATTGGGAAACATTTCTACACACATTAGAACTGGTTGAAGTAAAGCTAGATTCCAGGCTTTAACTATAGGGCAGTGTCCACTGAGACACCTGTCAGTTACACTTGCAATGCTGGCACATATAGCCCAAGGATCCTATACCGTTTTATCTGGGAGGCTGAGTCATGCTGCTCACACTCACTTCTTTTTGTTCCAGTTTTGTTCACACAGCAGCCAGCATAACTCACTGAGGTACAAACCAATTCTAATGACGAAGACTCTCTTTACAATAGACACCCTTTGGCAGAAAAGGGGTTCCTGTCTTTTAGATCAAATGGTTCATGGAGGCCTCACAGTACCTCTACCACAGCCTTTACATGGCCACTTGACTCATCCTCTAGATAAGATGCCCAGTGAGTTGCTATTATCACTAAAAATGAATGGACTTACTGTAGCCACAGAGTCCCCCAGAAATTCAGTGCTATAACTGGGGAAGAGATCCTTGTTAGAAGAAGATAGCACAGATCCTTGTATACATCTTATTTTTAAGGTGCTCACTGTTGTTGCATCTGACACAAAAGTGATCAGGGGACTCAAATCATATACAGAGAATAAAATCTGTACAGAATAAAATTTCCGGACCAGGACCTCAATGTGCTAGGAGCTGTACACACTCTCTCTGTCCAAAACAGCTTAGCAAAATTCACACTTGTGCAACCCACTTACAGGCACACTCTGCTGGTGCCGCTTACCTTGGTAAGTTACAGTGCAAAATGGCTACCTTAGAGGGTTGTACTCATGAAACAACACCAACTTATTCAAGTTAAAAATGAGTCTCCACATAGTCATCTCTTGGGACAAGCTAATCTATGAAGCATCAAAGACACCTGGCTGTCAGCCAGGGAAAAGGCCAACATCTCCTCCAGGCTGAGGTCTATAGAACATAATCAAGATAGATTGTGCTACATGTGCCCTTTGAGGATAAATTCTTGGAAAAATGCCTGTGTCTGCTTCACTCAGCGAGCATTGATACTGACAAGAGTTCAGAGCTCACTAATCAAGGTAATTTGTCTAACATTACCCTGGTCTTGCTTATCTGGGATAACCTTTCCTACTGGAGGAGGGTAACTTCAGGCTAAATCAATTGGTCCCTCTTAGGAAGAATAACTTATCCTCTAGCAAGGGCTTTGTCATAATAAGGCACTTCCCTTTATGATATTCTATTCTTTTCTAAATAGATTCATAACACACTCATCACCATAGCATCTGTGAAGAGGGGGGGGGAAACGTGTGCCCTTTTTATTACTACTTATGATGTATAAGAGAAGCCTATTTAGATTCATAAAATACTTAAAAGAAAGTCTGTTTATTTCATTGGAAATATCACATATTCCCAATTTCTGCTGAGAACCAGGAAGTTATGACATTATAAGAGACTGAAGCCCAATCAATGAGAAGGAATTTTTACCTAAAGTGTTTAAAAAAACCCAACAACACGCAGCACTTCTTTTGGTTTTGCTAACACCTATTTAAATCAAATGCCCAATCCACATTTGGGAGAAAAGCTCTGTATGGAAAACACCCTTGCCTCTTTCCTTCAAGGTCTGAAAAAGCCACCCCTCTATATCATATGCCCTCCAAGGAAACCTCCAGGCAAAAAACAAGACATCAAGACTTAGAGTTTCTAATGATAAAAGAATCTGAAAATACCCAACTTCTCTTCAGCTATTCAGTACCACATGAGTCTGTTTCTGTCCTGACACAGCCTTCAGGTGTGGAATATGTGAATACAGAGTGCATTCTGAGGCCAAGCAACTTTAACAAGGAGTCATTAATTGGAATAGAATGGAAGAAAGTCTGAGGGATTGTGTGTCCATGGAAGCATATGGTTACCAATTTGCTGGACATATGTTATATTCCCCACAGGGCACAGAAGGGTTTTTGGATTACAGAGTGTAAATCATTGGTTAGCAACATAGAATTAAGGTCTATTCTACATGTGCAGGGTCTAAATATAGACTTTATTTTTCCAGGGAGATTTTTCCCTAACCACCTCTCGAAACACTAACCATGCTGTGCATTTCTTTCTCAAAGCAAGCACAAATGCCTGTTGGGGAAGACTTTTGTTCAGTGCTGCGATACCACTTTTTTGGGATGGGGAGGGGCAAATTATTCATGGCACTTTCATCCCACAATTTCCAGCAAAAGCCTTTCATCACATGAGCCCATACACCACAGTGGCACCTAATTATTAATTTTTTCAGGCTCACAGTATGACATGTTTAGGGAGCGCTGAATAATAGAACCATATGGCTGCATTGTTAGAAGGGGAAAAATAGGAGTCCATTCTACCAATGGGGGTGGGGGGAATGCATTCAGAAATGGATAGAAATAGAAAACAACTTGCCAAATATAGAGTGAGCAAAAAGCAGGAGCATGACTTTGAAAAAGAGAGAGAAAAAGATTTTCTTAGTGTTCTAAGGAGAAGAGTTTAAATTGTGTGTGAGAGAGTAAATGAGAGAGAGAGACTGACAAAAAGAGGCTCTTTTCCCACTCCGTTTGGTTTTTGACGACTACGCACACTCACCTGTGTGGGAGTTTCAAAGCTAAAAAACCCACTCAGCTGGAATCAAAGGCATCACAAGGTGACTAGGGCTGTAGCTGCCCTTTCGAGAAGCCTCTGCTGAACAATTGGACTGGGATGTGGTCACCACAATCTCCCCAGCAAGGGGCAAGGTGAATGGCAATTGTGGGAAGGGCTCTTTATTCATTACCTTTTATTGAGCCTGCCTTCTTGATTGTATCTATTCGAGAAACCTCAGGGACATTTCTTTCTGTTGTTCAATGCGATGCAATTTCCTCTCTCTTCCTGGAGAGTGCATTTTAATCAATCTATGATGGACCAATCAGCTTAATTGACCCAGTGAGCTAATTTTAGATTTTCAATTTAAGTTTGTTTCAGGTGCACCATAAGAATGAGCAATATAAATGCTCACACTCGACAGGTCACATTTTTAAAGGGCCTGAGAGTCTCCTCTGTAATTGCACCTGCAATCCCTTGCATGCACAAGTAACTGCAGTGACAAACAATGGCTCTTAGTTATCTACCTATTCTGCAGACAGCACTGGGTGGCTAAGGTCTCCAGATAGCATTTGTTGTGACCGCAGTTGATTGCAGGTACAAAATTGGAACCTATTTCATAGAAATGGGCCCATAAAGTGAATGAATCAATCACTGATGATAGAGGTGGGAAAAAAACCTACAGATTAGGCCATCTAGTCCATCATCCTGCTAATGAAGAATTAATTCCTTATATTCTTACTTATATTAGGCCTGGTCTCTACTACCAGTTCTTCTAGCTGGTGTATTAAAAATTGATTTAGTTAAACCATTGCAAATCCCTGTGTGAACACACTTACATTGGTTTACAACTGGCTTACAACAATTTAGCATAAACCAGTAAGGAATCAGTTTAAGATAAATGAATATCAATCAGGTATAAAGTGTTTTGTTTGTCCACATACAGATTTAACTTAAATCCATTTAAAAGCCCCACCTCTCATTAAACCGGTAAGAGTTTTGTGCATAGATAAACCTTTAATCTTTGCCCGTGAGTGAGTCTCTGTATTCTCCCAGTAACTTTGGCTATGTCATGACTAGGGAAATGGGCCGAATTTAGGTTGAGCTTAGCCAAGCCTGACTTAAACTTAACCACTTCCCAATCAAGACAAAACCTTTATTGTTCTTTAGACTTTAGAGCACCTTCCAATCGGTGGGGCTGAGCCATCCCAAAAGTGGGGAGCCAGGGGCCCCAGGCCCTTTTGTGGCCCTGTCCCTGCCCACCTCTTCTCCCCCTCGAGGCCCCGCCCCAGCCAACCCGTTCACTGGAGCCGGGCCGGGAAGCCTGGGTCCTCTATCTACCTCGGAGCCACTGCCAGGCCATGGTAAGAGCCGCCCAACCACAGCACCTACTCTTGCCCTGGGACAGGGGGTGGTGACATGGGCTGGGGGCTGCTCTCAGGATCCCCCTCCCTGGGCAGGTGGAGGGTCCACAGGTCCCCAAGTTCCTCTCTCCTGCCATCCATCTCCACCCTCTGGCAAACAGAGGCTAGGGACACCATTCCTTACCCATCCTGGCTAATAGCTATTACTAGACTTAGGTTTCCAGCACCCCACTTCCAATTTATCATTATCTTTCAGAACATGAGCTCCCAGTGCAATGCTAATACAAAAGGGCTAATACGATCCTTGGATGCATAAACAGGGGAATCTTGAGTGGGAGCAGAGGTTATTTTTCCTCTATATTTGGCACTGGTGCAACAGCTGCTGGAATACTGTGTCCAGTTCTGGCACCCATTATTCAAGAACAATGATGATAAATTGCAAAGGGTTCAAAGAAGAGCCACAAGAATGATTAAAGGATTAGAAAACATGCCTTATAGCAGGGGTGGCTAAACTGTGGCTCGCGAGCCACATGTGGTTGTTTTACCATTAAACTGCAGGTTGCAAACCCCCTCTGCCCCATGCTTCTCTGCCTACCAGACTGGGGAAGGGAGAGGGACTTCTGCTTTGCAGTGGATTGGTGTGGTAGGAGCTTCTGTCCAATGGGGTGGAAAGTCTCGGGGCTTCAGCCCTGCCGGGTACACCTGCCAGGGGTTGGGGCTTCAGCAGGAGTGGGGCTGAAGCCTGGAACCCTGGCTCCCGGCAGGTGTGATCTGGCTCTTGAACTTCTGAAGATTGTTGTATGTAACTCGGAGGGCCAGTGAGTTTAGCCACTTCTGCCTTATAATGATTGACTCAAGGAGCTCATCGATCTATTTAGCTTAACAAAGAGACGGTTAAGGGGTGACTTGATTACAGTCTCTAAGTACCTATATGGGAAATAAATATTTAATAATGGGCTCTTCAGTCTACCATAAAAATGTATAACCTGATTTAATGGCTGGAAGTTGAATGTACACAAATTCAGACCGGAAATAAGGCACACATTTTTAACAGAGAAAGTAATTAACCATTGGAGCAACTTACCAAGGGTTGTAGTGTTTTCTCCATCACTGACCATTGTTAAATCAAGACTGGATGTTTTTCTACAAGATCTGCTCTAGGAATTATTTGGGGAAGTTCTGTGACCCGTGTTATACAGGGGTTAAACTAGATGATCACAATGGTCCCTCCTGGCCCTGGAATCTATGAATCAGTGTCCAGAATTGAAAACATTATTGCACGGAGTTCACCCCAGAGTTATTTGAAGTGGGTCTACTTTGTGATGGGATGTCATTTTTTATACAGAAAGATTGCATTGTTTTTTCTGTCATATTCTGTTGCAATCTCATGTCTAATTTGCTCTCCAGTATCACCTCTAGATTTCTTTTAAAAATCATTACTTTCCAGATTCCACACACACACACACTTAGTGTTTGGATTATTTCTCCCACAGTTTCAGAGACTTTTTCAAGCTGAATCTCATTTTGTTATTTTCTGCTCAAGTTTTTAATCTCCTTAAGTCATTTTGTATTACTTTTGCTCATACTAATGTTCACAAACCTTCCTACTTTACAATCACCAGCTGCAATGTTATTCATCTTTTTGATGTTATGTTTTTAGGTATGTTTTTTTGTACATACACACTTGCCTAAGCAAAGTGTAAGAACTCAGCACCCTGCAAGGTGAGAGAGTTCTACAGGAAATCCACAGACATGCAAGAAGGTGCATTTCTCTACTCCCCTTAATGATCACGAGTGGTAGATACACAGAAAAGCCATAGTGGAAGACTGCACGTTACATACCACTCTCTATTTGCACACTGATTCACAAAGGATTTGGGTACACAGCAGTCATCAAATGTAACAGGAATTACTTGCCTAAATCCTTGACAAATCAATGGGAAAAGATTTCCTTGCCCAAAGCCACAAGAAAGGAACAGCATGTACTGCCAGCTTCCCTTGCTAATGTGCTTACAAATCTGATCTGGAGAGAACATTTCTAATGGCAACAAGCTATTTCCGTTTCCTTGACTCATTCCATTCTTAGCCTCTCTACTGGTACTGCCAGTAAGGCACCAGTTAATGACAACCATGATGGTGGCTTCTGCAGTAGAGAACCCTGTGAACTAGAAGGGGACTGAAAATTAAACAAGCTCTACAAAAGCCAAGAATGGAAGAAATGAGAGCATCACCATGAGATATTAAAATCGATCGTACAGAACATAACCACAGAAATACACCAGGATACTTTGCTTTATTTGGGCTTCCCTATAGCTGTTTGCTTGCAGTAGCCACACTTTCTAAATAGTTGGTAGATGTTAGCTTGCCTGAAACTCAGTGGCCCAAATCTACCCCCCATGCACCAAATCTGAACAGCTATGCTTAGGGTGTGTCCACACCATCTTGTCTTCACTGCTACTTTTAGCTGTGCTAGCTAGATCAATGCTAGCTACACATGTAGCAGTCACACCTCCAACAGCAGTGTTAGACATACCTTTAATGAATGAAGGCTCTGTTGTACAGGAACCATTCCTCCCACTTCTCTGCCCCATGGGGGCAATTACAATGGATCCAATAAACTCTGCCCAGGCTGCTCCACAGCCTGCCCCTCACAGACCCTACTAGACAGGGATGCTGGGTGAGCCCTCATGAAGTTGGGCTCTGTGGCATACAGCAAGAGTGCAGATCCCTTAAGGCAAGCTCCAGAAATTCCAACACTACCACTTTGCATCCTTGGGTTCTTCTGCAATTTGGCAATTTCATAGCCAAGCAACAGGGTGCAGGATTGGACTCTAGCTAGAAGCCACTAAGCAGCGGTGTATCTTTACTAATACCATCCAAAAGGATGTCAATAAACCACTGTGGACTGGATACTCCCTCTCTGCCTAAGGAAACCAATGGTAATGGGTATGCAATAATGCCGTTAGAATGCCTATCTTGTCAACGTATATTACATCCTTTCATACAGCATTACCCCCAACAGTGAAGGGGGTGAAGCCTCGTACCCCTAAGGCTGGGAGGTCTGCTGCCACCACTGATAAGAAACGTAGGGTAGTGGTGGTTGGAGACTCTCTGCTGAGGGGGACGGAGACACCCATCTGTCGCCCTGACCGTTCATCCCGGGAGGTATGCTGCCTGCCAGGGGCCCGTATCCGAGATGTTACAGAGGCTTTGTCGAGAATTATCCGGCCTTCTGACTACTATCCCATGCTACTCATCCATGTGGGCACAAATGATACTGCGAGGTGTGATGCTGAGCAGATCAAGAGTGACTACAGGGCTCTGGGAGTACGGGTTAAGGAGTTTGGAGCGCAGGTGGTATTCTCTTCGATTCTTCCTGTTGAAGGTAGGGGTCCGGGCAGAAACAGATGCATCGTGGAGGTGAATGCCTGGCTGCGAAGATGGTGTCGCCAGGAGGGCTTTGGCTTCCTCGACCACGGGATGCTATTTGAGGAAGGACTGCTAGGAACAGATGGCGTTCACCTTTCGAAGCGGGGAAAGGCCTTATTTGCGCACAGACTGGCTAACCTAGTAAGGAGGGCTTTAAACTAGGTTCGACGGGGACAGGTGAGCAAAGCCCACAGGTAAGTGGGGAACAAGACCTGGGAGATGGGTTGGAAACAGGAGGGAGCACGGGCTATAATGGCAGAGAGGAAGGAGGGTCAGGGCGAAGCTGGGAGGCAAGATCAAACCAGTATCTTAGATGCCTTTATACAAATGCAAGAAGTATGGGTAATAAGCAGGAAGAACTGGAAGTGCTAATAAATAAATACAACTATGACATTATTGGCATTACTGAAACTTGGTGGGATAATACACACGACTGGAATGTTGGTGTGGATGGGTATAGTTTGCTCAGGAAGGATAGACAGGGGAAAAAGGGAGGAGGTGTTGCCTTATATATTAAAAATGTACACACTTGGACTGAGGTGGAGATGGACATAGGAGACGGAAGGGTGGAGAGTCTCTGGGTTAGGCTAAAAGGGGTAAAAAACACAGGTGATGTCGTGCTGGGAGTCTACTACAGGCCACCTAATCAGGCGGAAGAGGTGGATGAGGCTTTTTTCAAACAACTAACAAAATCATCCAAAGCCCAAGATTTGGTGGTGTTGGGGGACTTCAACTATCCAGATATATGTTGGGAAAATAACACCGCAGGGCACAGACTATCCAATGAGTTCCTGGACTGCATTGCAGACAACTTTTTATTTCAGAAAATTGAAAATGCTACTAGGGGGGAAGCTGTTCTAGACTTGATTTTAACCAACAGGGAGGAACTTGTTGAGAATTTAAAAGTAGAAGGAAGCTTGGGTGAAAGTGATCATGAAATCATAGAATTTGCAATTCTAAGGAAGGGTAGAAAGGAGTACAGCAGAATAGAGACAATGGATTTCAGGAAGGCGGATTTTGGTAAGCTCAGAGAGCTGATAGGCAAGGTCCCATGGGAATTAAGACTGAGGGGAAAAACAACTGAGGAAAGTTGGCAGTTTTTCAAAGGGACGCTATTAAGGGCCCAGAAGCAAGTTATTCCGATGGTTAGGAAAGATAGAAAATGTGGCAAAAGACCACCTTGGCTTACCCTTGAGATCTTGCGTGACCTACAAAATAAAAAGGCAGCATATAAAAAATGGAAACTAGGTCAGATCACGAAGGATGAATATAGGCAAATAACACAGGAATGCAGAGGCAAGATTAGAAAAGCAAAGGCACAAAATGAACTCTAACTAGCTATGGGAATAAAGGGAAACAAGAAAACTTTTTATCAATACATTAGAAGCAAGAGGAAGACTAAGGACAGGGTAGGCCCACTGCTCAATTAGGAGGGGGTAACAGTAACGGGAGACTTGGAAATGGCAGAGATGCTTAATGACTTCTTTGTTTCGGTCTTCACTGAGAAGTCTGAAGGAATGTCTAGTATAGTGAATGCTTACGGGAAGAGGGTAGGTTTAGAAGAGAAAATAAGGAAAGAGCAAGTAAAAAAGCACTTAGAAAAGTTAGATGCCTGTAAGTCACCAGGGCCTGATGAAATGCATCCTAGAATACTCAAGGAGTTAATAGAGGAGGTATCTGAGCCTCTAGCTATTATCTTTGGGAAATCATGGGAGACGGGGGAGATTCCAGAAGACTGGAAGGGGGCAAATATAGTGCCCATCTATAAAAAGGGAAATAAAAACAACCCAGGAAACTACAGACCAGTTAGTTTAACTTCTGTGCCAGGGAAGATAATGGAGCAGGTAATCAAAGAAATCATCTGCAAACACTTGGAAGGTGGTAAGGTGATAGGGAATAGCCAGCATGGATTTGTAAAGAACAAATCATGTCAAACTAATCTGATAACGTTCTTTGATAGGATAACGAGCCTTGTGGATAAGGGAGAAGCGGTGGATGTGATATACCTAGACTTTAGTAAGGCATTTGATACAGTTTCGCATGATATTCTTATAGATAAGCTAGGAAAGTACAATTTAGATGGGGCTAGTATAAGGTGGGTGCATAACTGGCTGGATAACCGTACTCAGAGAGTAGTTGTTAATGGCTCCCAATCCTGCTGGAAAGATATAACAAGTGGGGTTCCGCAGGGGTCTGTTTTGGGACCGGTTCTGTTCAATATCTTCATCAACGATTTAGATGTTGGCATAGAAAGTACGCTTATTAAGTTTGCGGATGATACCAAACTGGGAGGGATTGCAACTACTCTGGAGGACAGGGTCAAAATTCAAAATGATCTGGACAAATTGGAGAAATGGTCTGAGGTAAACAGGATGAAGTTCAATAAAGATAAATGCAAAGTGCTCCACTTAGGAAGGAACAATCAGTTTCACACATACAGAATGGGAAGAGATTGTCTAGGAAGGAGTATTGCAGAAAGAGATCTAGGGGTCATAGTGGATCACAAGCTTAATATGAGTGAACAGTGTGATACTGTTGCAAAAAAAGCAAACGTGATTCTGGGATGCATTAACAGGTGTGTTGTAAACAAGACACGAGAAGTCATTCTTCCGCTTTACTCTGCGCTGGTTAGGCCTCAACTGGAGTATTGTGTCCAGTTCTGGGCACCGCATTTCAAGAAAGATGTGGAGAAATTGGAGAGGGTCCAGAGAAGAGCAACAAGAATGATTAAAGGTCTTGAGAACATGACCTATGAAGGAAGGCTGAAGGAATTGGGTTTATTTAGTTTGGAAAAGAGAAGACTGAGAGGGGACCTGATATCAGTTTTCAGGTATCTAAAAGGGTGTCATCAGGAGGAGGGAGAAAACTTGTTCACCTTAGCCTCCAATGATAGAACAAGAAGCAATGGGCTTAAACTGCAGCAAGGGAGATTTAGGTTGGACATTAGGAAAAAGTTCCTAACTGTCAGGGTAGTTAAACACTGGAATAGATTGCCTAGGGAAGTTGTGGAATCTCCATCGCTGGAGATATTTAAGAGTAGGTTAGATAAATGTCTATTAGGGATGGTCTAGACAGTATTTGGTCCTGCCATGAGGGCAGGGGACTGGACTCGATGACCTCTCGAGGTCCCTTCCAGTCCTAGAGTCTATGAGTCTATGAGTCTATTACGTTTTTGTGTCATCACTGACATAGTCTAATATGGCATGAAGCAAAGAAAACACAGGTGAAGAGCTGCTTGAGAAATAGTTAATCAAATAACATCGGGTTGGAAATCCTGCCACTTGATCTGATTTCTTTTCTTTTCTTTTCTTAAACACATGATTTTCAGAAACTGGAGAAGGCTTTAAAAGCAAATCATTTGAATGATACAGTGCAGTAATTGGAGAATCCAGTACACTGAGTCTTTCACTAATCATCTACTCGGGACAGTTTCTGGCATGATCTGATTAACAGAGCTGGGGGGCAGGATTGGGCAGGGGCCACGGTTCCCACCCCCAGTACCTTCCAGGGAAGTGGATTTACTATATAAATATCTGCCCACAATTCAGTGGGGAGTCCTCACTGATGACTCAGGCTGTCTCTGACCTATAGAAACAAGCCCTCACTTCTCTTCCCACTGGTGTTGCCAGCAGTGCTCCGATTGGAAAAGAAACTGCTAGCATGCACGTCTCTCCCCTGCAACAGGGTATCAGAATCAGATAGGTCCAAGATTTTTCTCATCCCATCCCATAGATACATTTGGTCCTGCCCCTTGCTTTCAATACTTCTCACCTTACATATCCCTGCACCCTCTACTTATTGCTGTGAGTGATGGGCTGGAGCTGCAGAGTTCAAGTCTGAATCTGAGCTTTCCAAAACTGCACGAAAGTTTGGATGTGGTTTTTTGGCTCCAGTTCTCACCCTTTTAGTTTGCCTGCATCTAAGATTATATAGTTACAAAATTCTTCACTTCTCTCTGAGCCCAAAACCCTGGATGCTTTATACCCTCTGATGCAAATGAAGGGACTCTCTGTTGGTGATGTAAATTAGCTTTTAAGTAATTTACATCTGCTTTTAAGTAATTCCCTATGTAAGTAAGTAAATAAGTCTCTATGCAAAAGAATAAATGGACACAAATCTGACATCAGGAATCATAACATTCAAAAACCAGTAGAAGAACACTTCAACCTCTCTGGTCACTCAGTAACAGACTTAAAGGTGGCAATTTTGCAACAGAAAAGCTTCAAAAACAGACTCCAACGAGAAACTGCTGAACTTGAATTAATATGCAAACTAGATACCATCAATTTAGGCTAGACTAGAGACTGGGAATGGCTGAGCCATTACACACATTGAATCTATTTCCCCATGCTGAGTATCCTCAAACCTTGTTGTCAAACTGTCTGAAATGGGCTATCTTGATTATCACTACAAAAATTTTTCTCTTAATTAATTAGCCTCTTAGAGTTGGTAGGGCAACTCCCACCTTTTCATGTTCTCTGTATGTGTATATATATCTTCTTATTATAGGTTCCATACTATGCATCTGATTAAGTGGGTTTTAGCCCACGAAAGCTTATGCTCAATTAAATGTGTTTGCCTCTAAGATGCCACAAGTACTCCTGTTCTTTTTGCGGATACAGGCTAACGCAGCTACTACTGTGAAATCCCCTCCAGTTGTCTTTCTAGTCCTCTCATTGACTTACTGCTTTGTTTCTTTCAACCTTAAACTGCCATGAAATGCTTTCTAAACCATTAAGACCTAAGGAAGTTTTAACAGAGAAAAAAGGTAAATAATTCCTGGCTATCACAACCACACACAAGTGTTCTATAACTAATACAACATTCACAAACTATTAACTAAGGCTAAATTTTGTGAAACTGAAGTGATTGACAGCACCATCAAATGATGCTGAAAGCTACTGAAAGCTGTACATCACAGCCAAGTTTCCAGCACCTACACAACACTGCAAATATCACAGGTAAGAAACGCAACAGCTCCTTTTAACATATATTCATTTTTTATTTAATCAGTTAATAAATGAAGAAAATAAAACCCCACCTAGAACATACACATTCTTATGTCTTGCCTAGTATAAGATTTTCATAAAATTAGACATACAGACTCAGGTATGACCACCTAACCCATCTCCCACTTAAATCAGTAGCAAAAATCCCACTGACTTTAATAAGAACAGGATTTGGCCCCAGTTACAAATGCCAAAGCAATACTACAAGGATCTATCAATCTTCCCTTCCATCTAGTATCTAACTTACACTTTCTGATCAACTCAAGAGGTTTGAACAAGAACTCTCTCCTTCTTGAATTTTAGCTTGATCAAGAAAAGACCTCCATGCACTCTCATGGTTTCCTGAATTGCATTTTACATCTCAGTTTTTCACCCAATACAATCGTGTTCTAATCCACTTTTCTACCACTAGTTCCTCATCCTCCTTCACATATTAATTATTCTTTTTGACACTAATAGCCTGGGTGCCATCTGCTGTTTGTATTGTTTGCGCATCCTTCTCAGTATTGAATCAGTGTGGAATCCATTGGCAATGTCTGTCCAGTAATTGTTACATTACCCCTTATGGTGTTGCACTGGGTTTCCCCACCCAGTTTGGGGGATGTGGTTTGAGAAAGAGACTGAGGACATGGAAAGATTTTCCCTTTGCCCTTATGTAGGGTAGGCACCTGCTTTCTGACCTCTAACACCACACCCATCGGAACCGCAGGGGACGCTGATGCTGAATAGGATCCACATTCTTTTGCGTGGGAATCTCATGGTTCTATAATTACCACATTTTCACATTTAACAATTACTCTCTCTCACTATCATTCTCAGCTGTCCTCAACATTGTTTTGGTACCAATATAGCTATACCTGTCTAAAAACTGATATAAAGCAGTACAACCCCCTTCTGTGGCTGCAGTTACACCGCTATAAAGGTGCTTATATTACAGGAATAAGGTATACTGATATAAGAAACTTCATACCCATTTGACTGCATCCATACTACACAGGTGGTGCTGCTTCAACTCAGGGTATGTCTATATATACAGTCCTGCAGCGTATCTGAAGAAGACGTGCTATGTGGATGGGAGAGAGCTTTCCCATCAGCATAAAAACCCCACCTCTGTAAATGGCAGAAGCTACACTGGTGGGAGAAGGTTGTGTCCATCTGCTGGAGGTAGGCCCTGAATCAGTTTAAACTCAGGTTATTTATCCAAAAGTCATTTCTTTGTCTGCTGGTCCCTGGAGAATCCAGCTGAAGCAGTATATATGAGCCTCTCCAAGTTGTGGTACCTCTCTGGAGCTGCTACAGCCTGAGGGAATTTGCCTAGTCATCTCTCATTGTTCTTAGCTCCTGGTGGGCCCTGGTCACCCTCTCCTATGGAATTACATAAAATCCTGGCCCACAATAATACATACACTTAATAATAGTAAGATATCTCAAAAATATTGCAGGAAATTGCCTTATCTGTGACAGTGTCAACAGATTTTGCCTCCCATACTTTTTTCTATGCATTGTCCTCTACCATATTAACTAGTCCTGGAATCAGAGTACTTCCTAAAGAGCTCTGTATCCTTTACCAATTCCTCAGGCCTGGCATACACTGCGGGGGGGGGGGGGGGGGAGAAATCAATCTAAGTTACGCAACTTCAGCTATGTGAATAACATAGCTGAAGTCGATGTACTTAGATCTACTAACCACAGTGTCTTCACTGTGGTAAGTCAACAGCTGACACTCCCCTGTCCACCTGCTCCTCTCACTCTGGTAGAGTACCCAAGTCGATGGGAGAGCGCTCAGCAGTCAATTTATCGCATCTAGTCTAGATGCGATAAATTGACCCCCATTGGATTGCTGCCGGTCGATCCAGCCAGTAATATAAACAAGCCCTCAGAGAGAACCGAGGGACATAGTATAGAATTAATTTCTCTCTATCTGACTTTTAAAATCCCACCGTTTTATCCTATACCATTCCTGTCAAAGGATGTGCTGAGCTGGAAAACACATTCTGGCTCTCTAGGAATTGGACACCATCAACGTAGAGGTGTTTGAAAATATCCACATGATTAGGTTGGAATCCCTGGTGGCTTTATGATTTCAGGTGAACATTGTGTGAATATCTGTGTTTGCTTGGTTTCTACCTGAAAACAGGCACAACTCTGAGGTTTTATCTGAAGGAACAATAATACATCCTGATTCAAGTGCCTTTAACCTAAAGAGATCAGTGGATAATATGCAGCACTTGTTGCATGTGAAGTGGGTAGTTGGAAAGTAGGATGCTACAATAGAAGTAGTATTTGTAGATGCATAAGAGAGACTAATCAAACCACTGGCAACAGCAATATGAGGCCATAGAGACATCGCAGGAATAGCAATAGGTGGTAGCATAAAGTGTTGTTCCTATTATTATTCCTGCAATGTCTTTATGGCCTCATATTGCTATTACCAGTGGTTCTATTACAGTCTGATTTGTACATCTACCAGTAACGCTGCTGCTATCAGAGCATCCTGCTTCCTAACAACTATCTCATGTACTTGGGATCAAGGCATAACTTCTTATTCAGATGAAATCACCAACATTAGCTTTTGGTTCTCTCTCTGATCTTGTACCACAAATAGCATTAGAGAATCTAAGTATCTTCTGGAAGAAAACAAGCAAAATCCTGGAGCCCTACAGTTTGTTAAATCTACAGGTTTTCTACAAGATGAGTCTAGGGTATAGTGAAAGATCTTTGCAGGCAGACCTCTGGCTGGATAGAAATTGCTGACCCACTGTGTCATTTGCCACTGATGAGTGCGACACAGAGCTTAGTGGCAAAGAGTCCTGTGGCACCTTATAGACTAACACACGTTTTGGTACCTAAGCTTTTGTGAGTGAATACCCACTTTGTCAGATGCATAGAGCTTAGTCACCCCTCTTAGCCGTAGCAAGATTAAGGTTGTGGCTGCATACTCACATCTCACACGAGGCTTCTGTAACCCCATGCTATTATGGAAGCTTCAGAGAAGAACCTGAGATACTAACAGCCTTTGAGAGCATGGCAAGAGGTCTGATTGACGTGCTGGGGATAGCTTGGGATTGCTCATACGTGTGAACTGAGCCTGGACAAACAAGATTTAGGTGAAGGGAATTTTACTGCAAGGAATCTACTTCCAGCAACAGTAGGAGTAGATGCAACCCCTGTCAAAGGGAAAGTACACAGAGAACTCAGAACACCCAGTGAGCCACAGAGTCAATGAAGAGGGCTCTTCCACTCTTGGGGACCAGGAATGCTCCAAGAGGGTGCTATACTTGGATACCCTCTCTCTGTACCCTTCATGTCCACTAGCCTATCATGGGAACAAGAGTGGCACACTCGTGGGACCGAGAGGTCAGCTGGCCTCCTTGGTTCACTTAGCTTTGAGAAGGGTTTGTTTAAAGGAAAGAGAAGAGGTTACCCATAGGAATTGGCTTCAACTTTCTTTACCATGTTATAAGCTCTAGTAGGCTCAAGGACGATGACATAGCGATTCAGTAGCATCTCCTTCCCATCTGGTCGTGGGCGTGAGAACCTCAGTGGTTTTGCCTCACAGAGCTTTGTGCAAACTTTTTATTGTGTTTTGATGTGGTGGTGGTGGAGGAGATGACAGTAGCAAGAGTGAGAAGCCTGGTCTGGTGGGCAGATTCTTGAGCCTGCAGTCCTGTACCTATGAATGGTTCCTGCAAACAGCTACATTTAAGGCCACACAAGAGCAGGGGAGGGACAGTGAGTGGCTTTCAAGGAAGCACCTTCTGTTTGACCTCCAGAAATAGCAGTATATTTGCAAAGCATGCGTGGTGGGAGAGGTTCTATGTGGTCCTGCAGCTTTCCCCCCGCATCACTGTTGCCATTTGCCCCTTCCTGAACATAGCTGGGGCCCAGACTTCAGCACAAAGGAGCCCAGGACAGGAAACACTGCATTACAGCTTGCTGCAGCTTTTTATTTCTTCTGTAATACATCCTGTTCCTGCCTTTTACCCGGGAATTTAGAGATGGGCATGGGGGTTATTCATGTGAGTGGGAGCAAGCAGAACTGAGGAAGGAAGCAGAAGGGGAGGAGGAGGTGAAAAAACTGCTGGAGCACAGTTTTTTCTGAACAAGAATAAAAAGGAATTTGTGGAGAACAAAGCTGTCGTCAGTTATTTTTGTGCATTTTTTAAAGTTCACCTAGTCAAGCTTTTAAAATGGCATGTTGTGTTTTTGGCTGTCAGCATCAACATGCCATATGGAGAGGCCTCATTTTGATCTTTACAATATTGTGTGGATTTTATATTGATGTATTTTCATTAGTGAAGCTGCTTTGGATTGTATGTTCTTTTCTTTCAACACAAGACAGGCAGTGATCTCAATTTTTTTTTTAAAAAGTCTGGGAATCCATAGGCCAGTATCCTATCTCTGACAGTGGACAGCATCACAGTCTTCAGAGGAAGGTGCAAGAAACACCATATTGGCCGACTACAGAATAACTTGCAACAATTAGGAACAATTTACCTTTAGGGGCAAATTAGTGGTTGGCTCAGGGCCGCCCGGGGGGTGGGGGATAGACAAGTGGGGCAATTTGCCCCAGGCCCCAGGCCCCGCGAGCCGCTCAGGATTTTCGGCGGCACTTCAGCGACTGGCCCTTCTCTAACTACGGGCCTTCGGCGGCGGGTCCTTCAATGCAGCAGAAGACTCAGAGGGAGTGAAGACCAGCCGCCGAAGTGCTGCTGAAGCCTCGGAGCGCCACCCGGTGAGTACAAGCTCCGCTAGCAGCAGGGGGAGGGGCGGGGGAAGCCACGATCCGTGGCACTTAGGCTGCTCTACTGCCACTGCTTCATTCTTTGGCGGCGGGTCCTTCCCTCTGAGAGGGACCAGCCGCTGAATTGCTGCTGAACACCCAGCCCTGTCCCAGGCCCCCTGAATCCTCTGGGCGGCCCCGGGTTGGCTTGTCACTCTGAAGCATGAAGGGTCACCTATATCTCTTTTAGTCCTATCTAATGTAACCAAAGGTAATGAAAGGGACATCATAGCCCTAATGAAAAGGTACTAAAATGATAGTCATGGACACAGAAGCCTTCTCTTTAGTCACAAACTAGATACAATAAGGGCAGTGATAAAACAAGTCTCCCCAGGCTGACCTGTCAATATGCCTCAGTCCTGAACCAGAGGCACCATCACAATGAAGGAGATGAGGCTACTTCTAGTATTTTGACTATTCTCTGTTTCATCTGTTTGATTGTTATTGTGTCGTTTGCTATGTGTTTACAATGGGTTAATTCAAGCACGAGGCAGTTGCATACAGACAGTAAAGAGGACAATCGCTTCAGGTGTCCCCCTCATTTAAACACAAAGCAGGGTGCTGATGTCATGGGGAGGGGTCTACAGCTCCTGAAGGGAAGAACCACAGGTAGCCAAACCCAGCTGAGCAATCCTAGTTGGTACACAGGGTGCCTGGGCACATGGTCTCCGAGTGTGAAAATTACAGGATTCCACCTCAGAACCGGGGAAGGCAAGAGGACTAACATCAGCGGATGGTAAGTCAGAGAACAGGAGGGGTCAAAGGTGCAGCTGGCCCTGGAATTGTGACTATCATGTTTAGGGGAGAGCATAATTCACTCTCCCTGGCCCACACCTGAGACAGAGGAGGGTACCAATTAATCATGCAGAGGCCCACCCACTGGAAATTGGAATGAGATCAAAATAAATGTACAGAGATCACTGAACAGCTACCAAAGGACAGGGAGATATCATGTGGCAGGGAATAGGACACTAGTCTCGTACTCAGAGACTTGAGTTCTAGTCCTGCCCCTCTCACTTACCTGTTGTGTGACTTAGGACAAGTTGCTTTATATCTCTCAACCTCTGTTTTCTATCTTGTCTATTTCGATTGTAAGCTCTCTGGGGCAGAGATGCCTTACTGTGTGTGTGCTGTGCTTAACACAATGAGCCCAGATCTTAGCTGGAGGGCTCCAAAGATACTCCAGTAATACAAGTAATAAATAACATTTGACCGGCACTGAGCTGGGCTGGACTTGAACTGATGATCTGGAGGTTGCCCATTAACCCATCTCCTGATTCATCCACTCCTCCCAAGTGATACTTTTGCCATATCCATCCTTATGACAAACTGCACTTTTGTCTTCTAATTTATTCTCCTAGATTTCTATCAAGAGTATGAAGCCAAACAATAGCAGAAACCCCTTTGCCATACCATCCCCCACCTCATGGAAGTCCATGCCCCTCCATCCTGTGTATCTGGATTTTCAGAGCACGCTTTCTTGAGATTAACTGGCAAAGTTCAGATAATCCGTTTACAGTAATAAATTAGAGTGATTACAATAAGGCTTTTGTATGACTGTCTCTCTTTGTGCGGCTATTTTGATACACAGTTAAAAACAGGAAAGATGATGAGGATCAGAAAGCTTCTCAGAAGTTACATGATGACTAACGGACACTGTGCTCCTGTTTGCCACAGATAAAGAAAAAGCAGTGTTGATAACAGATTTTCCCCCCGAATTCCTTAGAAGTACGTTATTACTGTGGACCAAATTATATCTTGTTAGATGTGTTGCTTCTCACTGGCAAGGGTGAAGGGGGGACAGGATATACTAGTTCAGATTACAGACCCTTTGTTGTTGGGAAAATACCATTTATCTACCCGCTGCGCTTTGCATAAGGGCAGGATTATTTGATCTTTTCCCCAAGTCTTAGCCTTGAATATTTCCAGCAATGACAACTCTACAACCTCCTTTAGCATCTTCTTCCACTGCTTCCCTGTTCTTACAACTATAGAGTCAAATACTTAAACGGGTATAAGGGAAAGTCACAGTTTACCAGCACTGAATTTTCCCCATGAGAGCTTTTTAAAAGTAAATAAATATTAAGGCTAAGTTTTCCCTTCTGCAGCGCATGACCACAGGCCTAAGTTTTCAAAAGGCACTATGAGGTGCCCAACGTAAGGTATCTCAAAGGGGCTTGGTTTTCAGAGGGAGGGTGCTGTAATATCAGGCCCCTGCAACGAAACAGTTTGGCAGAACAGAGCAAAATGCAGACTTTCCATCCCAAGGGAAAATCCAACATTTGTTTTCATCCCAATTTGGGAAGCTGAAATTTTACAATTTTTCACTGAACTAAAATTAAAAAACTGTTTGGAAATGTCAAAACATTTCATTTCAATGTTTGCAATCAAAATGAAACATTTCCAGCCTCACTAAATCAAAATGTTTCATTTTGGTTTGTTGAGCTGATCCGAAATGTCTCTTTTCAAGTCAGTTCAACACTAAACTGTATTTTCCAATTTTCTAGTTGTCGCTTGGAAGCCTATACCCCCATGTTCCCCTGTGGGCCAGGCTCCACAGCCAAAGTAAATCTCTCTCATGATGTGGCCAAAGTCCTGCAACTCCCACAGTGCACCTTGCAGAGTTTGGTCAGAAGGAAATCCATAATGCGAGTCCTCCAGGAAGCTCAGCCCATAGGAGATAATGGGGGCCAAACTACAATTCCCATAAGGCAATGCACTCAGACAGGAAATACAATTTAGTGTTTTATTAAACTGATTCAAAACAAGGACTTTCTGCTTAGTTAAAATTAAAAATGTTCCAGTTCAGACCAACCCAACCCAAGGCTGGCTCTACAGTTTTCACCGTCCCAAGCAGCACGCTGAATTGCAGCCGGACGGGGGCAATCCCTGTGCCCTTAGGGCGGCAGGTTCGTTTCCACAGCCGCAACAATTCTGCAGCAGCTTCTATGTTTAGCTGAAGCCGCCGCAGACAGCTATACATGGAAGCTGCCCGAATTGCCGCCATGGAAACGTGCCTGCCACCCTAAGGGCACAGGGACTGCCCCCACCACCTGCAGCAGCAATTCGGCGTGCTGCTTGGGGTGGCGAAAACACAGGGACTACCGCCCCTTGCAGATTGCCGCCCCAAGCACCAGCTTGGAATGCTGATGCCTGGAGCCGGCCCTGACCCAACCCAAAATGAAATATTTCATTTCAATTTTCCTGATGGAAAAAAATAAAAATTCAATACAATTGGGAGCTTCCCCATAGAAAATTTCAATGGTACATGAGAAACTGCATTTTCCAGCAAAAAGTCATGCTGATGGAAAATTCCTGACCAGTTCTACAGGTTGCCCCACTTCCCCTCCTCCCACCCGTCCTCCCCCAGGGATCCACAGTCTCTAATGGTTTTTGAAACTTTAGGATATTACTGTTTGCTCTGGTTTTGCAAACTAGTAAGAATCATTGATCACAGGACTCTCTCTAACATCTCTAAGTATTTATATAGAGGTTTGTTCTCCCCTGCCATTATTTTCTTAGACTGACCACACATACACACACCCTACTAGAAACTGTTTTAGAAGAAAAACAGAAGTAAGAAGTATTTATGAGCACACTGGGGTTACATATCTCCTATGTAACTAGCTGTTGCACTTCTTAGTACAAAATGGCTGTCATTTCTGCAGGCTAGCAGAGTTCTTACATACTTCAAGGAGCAACACGCACAAGACAGAGGCTTAATAGTTTCCAGCAATGTACAACACATGCCTAGTTCTCTGAACATTCTCTATTTCGTGTATGCTTTTAAAAATCTGGTACTTATAACTAAATGTAAGTATACAGCTGATGTCTAACCACAGCATAGTACAATGAAATAATTACCTTGTTTTACATATGAGTCTCCCGTTAACAGTGGCTGTCTTTGCAACACAGTGTCATAGTGTTGAGTCATTCAATTAATCATCTCCAGACCCTTTTCTGGGAGTATTACTGCCTCATGTTTCTCGTACATTATATTTGCACAATGATTATTCCTGATTCATGAACATTTAACATTTTTCCAAATTGAATCTCAGCACATTTCTATAGTTTATCACGAAATGTAGCTAGGCCTGGATTTTAAAGGATTTCTTTTATATATGAATGTCAATAAATAATTCCAAAGGGTTAGCATCAATTTAAATTTTTCCACCTGCAGAAAATGTATAAAATGTTCCAATACTAAGAGTCATTTATTCAAAATACACTGACATAGAAGTAGAGATGCTGTAATCAGCTGGCAATGTGTTCCCGAAACACTCCACCCAGTTAGGTGTTGATCTGGCTGGGAAAGGGTTCAATGGACTTTGCCGTCTCATTGAGGCCTATCTGGTTACTCTGTTGGGATGTCAATGGTGGGAGTGGAAGTTGTAGGGTATGGGCAGAGCCATCCTGAGGCAGGAACTGTTAGAACAGTCAAACTGGAAGAAAAATTTCAGCTGATCTTTATTTTTACTAACAGTACTGTAGCCCAAATGAGATCATGACTCCATTGAGCTAGGCACTGTATAGATATAGTAAAAGACGGCCCCTCTCCCAAACATGTTACACTCTACATGGACAAGACTGACCAACGGTGGGAGAAAGGCTTCCGTTTTTAAAACGGTGGCCAGTAATATTTCCTACATCAATATTTAGGTGCCTAGAGGTGGGATTTTTCCATAGCATAGAAGCAGTGATCTCTATGCTCTGCATGACTATGCTGTGTATAACCTGTATGCTCAAAAGGTCTGTTACACTTTCCCCCACCACTTTTGTCTCCTCTCCCTCTTTGAATACCTGTGAAGTGGCTTTCTCCCTCCCTCCTGAAATGCTTGTGGGATGAATGGGTTGGTTGAACTTCTGATCTTCCAGCTGAGCTCCCAGGTAGACAAGGTGTCTGGGACTCTACTTAGGCAGTACTCACACACCCAATTCATGGACACTGCATGGACACTGGCTGAGATGGAGTGTGACCAACCAGACGCGGCCAAGTCATCTCTAGTTGCAGGCCATGACACTCTGATTAGGCAGCGATCACACACTCAATGCATGGTGTCGGAGAAAAACTCAGTTCTCGCTTTTTGTTTGGGTGCAGCAGAGTTAGATACTTCATTTCGTTTAGCAGCTACAGCAGAGAGAGAGTGCACTAGGATATAGGGTCTTCCCTTCCTAGACAGGTCTTTCAACAGGTAAACAATTACAGCAAGCATTTATACTTTTGTTACAGACAATAATAAGCAACAGCTGCATTTTGTTTATACATAGGTCATCCTGATATCTTGTTTTTTTTTTTAACTTAAGAGACTCCAGTCTACGTTTTATATTATTTACACAAAGTTGAAAAACAACTTCTTACACAGTTCTTTTTCAGTCGCCTTACACAATCCTTGCTTTTACGAATTTTGCATTAGTAGAGTTACAGTTAGCCTAACTCTTGCTAACAAAAACTGTCATGCATTAAAATCCCCTACAAATCCCTGTCAGTTCTTTTTGTACTTCTACAATGGACACTGCCCAAGGTGGAGTGTGACCAACCAAATGCAGCCAAGTCATCTCTAGTCGCAGGCCATGAGAAGCATGTCCTTAAAAGGGGAAGGGGCTATGTGCTCAGGAGTGCACTCACAAGCTTGTACAGACTGTGGCGGAGTCAGGGCCCTGCACCCCCCACTTCCTGCGATTCATCGTGACTTTTAGCCAGCCAGTAAAACAGAAGGTTTATTAGATGTAACAACATCTAAATGGCTTAAAAGCAAAAGTCCCGTTGACTTGCTCCTAAATCCCACCTCTCCTAATCCATTTAGGTGCTCTGCACCTATTTCTGAAAATTTTGGGCACAGTCATCATTGTGCAGCTGGGGGAGGTGAGGCACAGAAAGGTTAAGCGACTATAGTCAAAGTCACATAATGAGCCTGTGGTAGTGACAGGAACGGACTCAAAGTCTTCCCAAGTCCCAGTCCAATGCATTATCTGCTGGACCACATTGCCTTTCCTTCCTCCTCTCCATCTTTATATTCCCTTGTTGTTATCTTGGTTAATGAAGCCAAGCCCCATGCAGAGGCTGAGTATGGACTTCACATGGTGTGTGGACTCTTTGCTGAGCAGTTAGGAAGGAGACTATTTATCATATTTCATTTTTAAGCCTCATGAATCACTGAAGTATTTGCTAGAGTTCCCAGCACAAAAGATATTAAAAATAACTTTGCTTTCTCTATAAGTGTCAGTTATGGTGGCTCTTTGAAGCAGAACTCTCAACTTTCGTGCATGGTACAGTGTCAAATGCACCATTGGCACTCACAGAAACCATCTTTTTCCTACTGTGTTTTCTTTTAAATGGAGGAAGATATCAGTAGTTACCAATACTTATAGGTTAAAAATTGATGGGTGGGACAACAGGTTAACAGATGAAAAATGGGGCAGGTAGGATCTTTATTCCTAACATAAACAACACTCATGGGGCAAAACACAATTTCAGTCCAAATCTTTCAGGCTTTCCTTGCACAAGTAAAAGAACACACAGCCTCAAAAAACATTTCCTTTAAAAGACAAACAAAATACCTATTATCAGAGGGGTAGCCGTGTTAGTCTGGATCTGTAAAAGCAGCAGAGAATCCTGTGGTACCTTATAGACTAACAAACGTTTTGGAGCATGAGCTTTCGTGGGTGAACACCCACTTCGTCAGATGCATGTAGTGAAAATTTCCAGGGGCAGGTATATATATGCAAGCAAGCTAGAGATAACGAGGTTAGTTCAATCAGGGAGGATGAGGCCCTGTTCTAGCAGTTGAAGTGTGAAAACCAAGGGAGGAGACCATCTCTCTTGGTTTTCACACCTCAACTGCTAGAACAGGGCCTCATCCTCCCTGATTGAACTAACCTCGTTATCTCTAGCTTGCTTGCATATATATACCTGCCCCTGGAAATTTCCACTACATGCATCTGACGAAGTAAGTATTCACTCACGAAAGCTCATGCTCCAAAACGTCTGTTAATCTATAAGGTGCCACAGGATTCTTTGCTGCTTTTACAAAATACCTATTGATTCTCCTTTAGTTTGAGATAAGGCATGACACTCTAACAGTTCTACTCAGCAAGACTATAGCAGTAGGAATATACTACTGCTTACCTGACCAGGATGGTGACAGCAATTGTGAAATGCTCAAGGATATGAGAGAGACTACAAAGACAGAAAACACAATTGGGGATTTCAGCCATCCTCTTATTGCCGGGTATGTCACCTCAGGAAGGGAAGCAGAGAGAAAATTTCTAAACACCATAAAAAACCACTACTTGGAGCGGCTTTGGAATTCACCAGAGGAGAGAGAATTCTTGATTTAATCCCAAGTGGAGCACAGGATCTTCCCCAAGAGGTGAATATAGTTGAGAACTGCTGAATGTTAAATAAATTAAATTTAACATCCTTGTGGAAGGAAAAATGCCAAAGAAACCTGCCACAGTAGCACTTAACTTCAAAAGAGGAACTACACAAAAATGAGGAAGCTAGTTAAATAGAAATTGAAAGGACAAGTCAAAAGGGCGAAGTGCCTACAAATTGCATGGAGACTATTTAAATACTTCATAAGAGGCTCAAACTGAATGTATCCCCCAAACAAAAATAATCATAATAATTATAAAAAAAGAGGACAAAAATATGCCATTATGGCTAAACAGGAAACAAATGCAGGCCATTAGAGGTAAAAAAAGCATCCGTTTATACTTGGAAGTCCAAACTGACTGACAAAATAGAAGGAAAAACTCTGGCAAGTCAAATGTAAAAGCATAATAAGGCAGGCCAAGAAAGAATCTGAAAAGCAATTAGCTAGACACAAAAACTAACAGCAATTTTTAAAAATTATATCAGAAGCAGGAAATCCGCCAAATGGTCAGTGGAGCCGCTGGACAATCAAGGTGCTAAAGAGCACTCAAGGAAGACAAGGCCATTGCAGGGAAACTAAATGAATTCTTTGCATCAGCATTCACCGCAGAGGATGTAGGATAGATACCCACACTTAAGATATTCTTTTTAGGTGACAAATTTGAGGAATGGTCCCAGATTGAGGTGTCAGTAGAGGAGGTTTTAGAACAAAATCACTAAATTAAACAGTAATAAATCACCAGGACCAGAAGGTATTCACCCAAAGAGTTCTGAAGGAACTCAAATATGAAATTACAGAACTACTAACTCTGGTATGTAACCTATAGTTTAAATCAGCCTCTCTACCAGATGACTGGCAGATAGTTAATGAAACAGTGATTTTTTAAAAAAGGCTTCAGAGGCAAACCTGGCAAGTACAGGCTGGTAAGCCAAACTTCAGTACCAGGCAGATTGTCTGAAACTATAGTGAAGAACACAATTATCAGACACATACGCAGGGGCGGCTCTATGTTTTTTGCCGCCCCAAGCATGGCAGTCAGGCGGCTTTCAGCATCACGCCTGCAGGAGGTCCGCTGGTCCTGTGCCTTCAGCGTACCCACCGCCAAATTGCCGCCAAAACCGCAGGACTGGTGGACCTACTGCAGGCATGCCACCAGAAACCACCTGCCTGCTGCCCTCACAGCGACCGGCAGGCCGTGCTTGCTGCGCTGGTGTTTGGAGCTGCCCCTGCACATACATGAACATAATATGTTGGGGAAGAGTCAGCATGACTTTTGTAAAAGAAAATCATGCCTCATCAATCTACTAGAATTTCCAAGGGGGTCATCAAGCATATGTAGTTGGACTTTCAGAAAGCTTTTGACATGCTCCCTCCGTGAAGGCTCTTAAGAAAACTGAGCAGCCATGGGATAAGAGGGAAGGTCCTCTCATGAATCAGTAAATCAGTAAATGAATCAGGTTAAAAGATAGGAAACACAGAGTAGGAATAAATGGTAATTTGTCACAATGGAGAGAGTTCCCCAAGGAGCTATGCTGAAACATTTGCTGTTCAGCATATTCATAAGTGATCTGGGAAAGGCAGTGAACTGTAATGTGGCAATATTTGCAGATGATACAAAATTACATAAGATAATTAAGTCCAAAACTTACTGCAAAGAGTTACAACAGGATCTCCATAAACTGGTTGTCTGGGCAACAAAATGACAGGTGAAATTTAGCACTGATAAATGCAAAGTAATGTACATTGAAAAACATAATCCCAAAAATATATACAAAATGATGTGTCTAAATTAGCAGTTACCAATCTAGAAAGATCTTGGAGTCATCATGGATAGTTCTCTCAAAACAGCAGCAGTCAAAAATGTTAGCAGAATGTTAGGTAACATGTTCCGTTTTATTATCTATCCTTTTCCTATTATCAAAATGCCACTATATAAATCCCTGGTATCCCCATGCATGGAATACTACATGCAATTCTGGTCGCCCCATCTCAAAAAAGATATATTAGAATTGGAAAAGGTAGAGACAAGGGCAACAAAAATTATTAGGGCTATGGAACAGGTTCCATATGAGGAGAGATTAAAAGACTGGGATGGCTCAGCTTAGAAAAGAGACAACTAACAAGGGACATGATAGAGGTCTATAAAATCATGAATCGGGTAGAAAAAGTAAATAAGTATTTACCCCTTCACATAACACAAGAACCAGGACTCACCCAAAGAAATTAATAGGAAGCAGGTTTAAAACAAACATAAGGATGTACATTTTCATACAATTCACAATCAATCAGTGGAACTCATTGACAGGGGATGTTGAGGTTCAAAATATAACTGGATTCAAACAAGAATTAGATAAATTCATGGAGGATAGGTCCATCAATGGCTATTAGCCAAGATGGTCAGGGACAACTCTTGCTCTGGGTGTCCCTAAACCACTGACTGCCAGAATCTGGGACTGGACAACATGGGATGAGTCATTTGAAGTTGCCTTGTTCTGATCATTGCTTCCGAAGCAGCTGACACCAGCCACTGTCACAAGACAGGATACTAGGTTAGATGGACCATCAGTCTGACCCAGTACAGCCATTCTTACACTCCTAAGAGATTGTAGCCAGTACCCTGCTTGCCAAAAGAAGCTTCAACACTAGGGCAAAGGACTGGTGCTATACAAGGCAAAGCAGATACATAGGAAAGAGAATCAACCCATAGTGAGAAGTAAAAAATATTCAATAGAGAACCAGAAGAAATAATGCTACATACGGACTTCTCTGAATTCAAAGGTGGTTATAGTTCTGTTGAATTTGATGTGAAATGTATTCCTGATTTCTTGTGAAGTAGATTTGACAGAGAAAAAGAAATGAAAAGAAAAAAAGCACATTAGTTTCAAAGAGCATTGAAGGAAAAGGAAAACCAAGGCCTCTACCACTAAAGCTTTGCATCTCATTTTCATCACATTTTTAAGAACAGCGAGAATAAAGTTTCCACTGACTTGAAACTGAAAAACACTGGATTTGGCTTCTGATTTGCCCAAGTAAGCCATTTTCAAATGCAAACAAAATAATGTAAAACAAGAGCAACTGAAGCATGTGAGTTCCCAATTTAGTTTATTCTAGCCTGTCCTGTTCCTGATTACAATAAATTTAGGAGAAGGTGGCACTAAAATGTATCAAGTGAGAAATATGGATATAAAATGAGCAACTGGCATTTATTTAAATCTTTATTGTTCATTTGCTCACTTCTGTCCCAGAATTCCAGTTTTCGACAAGCTAGATTCGACCTGCTAGAAGAGTAGTGTTATCTAACACAAACAGAACAAACAAAAGCACTCATGCCAAACTTCAACTACAATGTGATTTTCTGAAAATCCCTTTCATAAATTGGCAATCCCCCTGGAAGGGTACTTCTTTTGGAAAATTCTCTCCAGAGAAATGCTACTGATTCCTCAAGTGACACCTGGACATTTTAATGGAATGTTAATGAGATTATTTTTTAAAAGTAGCACTCTCACAAGACCTGGCTTTCCCCCCTCCTTGATCTGAATCTCCCTTAGTATGTTTGATTCTGTGTAACATACCATAGGCCAGAGCTCACCCAGGCATCTGAAAGTCAATGGCTTTACTTATCTCTGGTTTTAACACAATTTTGCTTTTACTATCCATCCACAATATTGATCTAAAATTGCACTGAACATCAGCAGCTGGTATGCTTGAGAAACCAGTAGGAACACAAGAATTGCTACACTGGATTAGAGCAGTCTGGTCCAACAGATGTAGGCACTCTGGGTGAAATCCTGACCCTATTCAAGTCAATGGAAATTCTGTCATTGACTTCAATGGGGCCAGAATTTCACCCCTTATCTCTAACAATGACCAGCGCCATATTCAAAGGAAGGCACAGCACTCATCTCTTCACAAACAAATGAGAACCTGAGAATCTTTCTGCTGTAATTGCATTCTTTGGTGGGCAACTGTAAAACAAAAGGAACTGGCTGCAACCAGCTGTGGAGGCTCAAAGCTTGACCATGTCTAATCCAAGTTCTATCGATATGGAATTTGACTATAAACAAAATTCTCTCATCTAATCATGGAAGGCTGCATTCAACTCCAGTGTACCTGGGCACAACTCCCATTGAAATCCATGGAGTTTTACCCTCTTGTACAAGGGATACATGTGGCCCACGGACGTTTAAACCAGCAGGCTGGGTAAAGAAGTCCTGCACAACTTTTTTCTAAAGAAGTTTGATAAATTGAGGTTATAGATGTATATATTTTTCACAACTCTGAACTTCTGTACTTTGGCCAGGACTGGAAATTAAAGGATCAAAATACCGCTGTTCTGTTGAGATTTCCACCCTGGTTTTGCTGAATCAGGCAGTTCAGATAACTTTCCAAACTTTCATGGGCCTTTCTGAACTCTATTTCAGTTTGAGAGGAAAGATGGTTTGTACTTAAGGTGGCAGAGTGAGAATCAGATTCTATTCCTAGCTCTGCCAGCTCCTCTGTGACCATGGGCACTTAAATTTCTCAATTACCACATCTGTAAAATGGGAATAAGAATGCTTACTGACCACACAGGTGTATTGTGGGACTTAACTGGTGCTTGTGAGGATGCTCAGATCCAGATACGATGTGATGTGCATCATAGAGGTCACTATCAATAAATAAATCAACCTCAACATTTTGAAGTTCACCTATCACTCATTTTTTTTTATTTAAAGATGAGCTCAAGTCACAAAATGTGGACCCAGATGTAAACCACCACCAGAGTTCAGAGTTGGTTAGATCTGGGGTTTTGGTGTTTGCTTATTACAAAGATATGGCAATTTGCAAACTGGGATCTAAATTTTGATTTCCAACACTCTCAAAATTCTGGGATGCTTAGACCCAGAGTCTTGGTTTGGACCCCATCTCTAGTTTTATTTCTCTCATAGAATTATATAAGAATTATTAGAAAGTGCCAAATGATTGTATCAGGGCTTGGCTAACATGGCATTGTTAAAAAAATCATTGACTACAGACCACGATCTTGAATGTAGACTGGCAGCCAAAGAAGGTAGCGGTGAAGCATATACCACTATTTTTACCTATATTGCCTGTAGGCATATTGGTCTCATACAAAGTCACCTAGTTCACATTGTTTAGGTATCTGCAAAAGCTGGGTGCCTGGTGACATGAGTCATCTGGAAGCATTATCATTATCAACAAAGTGGAAGGGAACCTGTCATGGAGGAGGAATCTGACGGTACCGCAACAACAGGTAAAGACAGATGAATCATTGCAAATAAACGAGAACTATGTGGGAGTTGCCCAAGAAATCTCTTGACTGTGTTGCACATTTTTGTGAATACATCTTTAGAGAGTTCCTTGCTGATGAATCATACTTTTGCATAGCAAAACGCTACATGGTGCATCAGGTGTGTGGGAAGCAGAGTTCATAGCTTCAGAAAGCATTTTGCAGATTTCCCAGATGCTGTTTTAAGCACATGTATTTCCCACACACTTATGAGGAAGGTGAAGTGAGTCTTATGCTAGTGAAAGGCAGCAAAATTGAGTGCCACCTCAGTAAACGAAAACCTGTTTATCCACAGAACTGTCCATGGGAAGTGGCAGTCAACTTCCCTCCTACACAGCAGAGGATTGGACTAGATGACCTCCTGAGGTCCCTTCCAACCCTAATATTCTATGATTCTATGGCTCCCCATTTAGGGTTGATGAAACAGTCATTCGTTCTCTGTACCACCTTTGGCACGCGAGCCAATTTTGCCTGGCACATGGCTGCCAGCCGGGATCCCGGCTGCCAGCCCTGCTCAGTGCACGGCCAGCTGAGTGAACGAAACCCCAGGCTGGCAAAGGCTAAGTGGGGCTGCTGGCCAGGACCCCAGGCCAGCGGCAGGCGTGTCCCCCTCTCAGCTGCCCCCTCACCATGCTTGGGTTCTGCTGCTCCCGGAAGTGTGAGCCGCCTCCGCCGCTGCCCTTCCACTCACTCCCATTTCCCACCTTAAATTAGAGCGAATAAATGAAGACTCGGCACACCACTTCTGAAAGGTTGCCAACCCCTGATTTAGATGATCACTAGAGAACTGGGAGAGTCAGGCAGACAGACCATTTAAAGGAGGAAGGGGGTGGAGATCTAACTAACCTCTCACCCTTAAAGATGGTCCCCATGGAACAGGGATGAAGCTCAGTGTGAGGAAAATGTACATTACTCACACTGCATGAGAGCCTGTCCAGTTGCTAGAGCACTTCAGTCTCCAAAACTAGAGAGGACTTTTTGTGAGCACTATAACTCCCTTTCAAACAAATAAGAAAAAGAATTAAAAGTCCAGTTGGTTCCTCCCCAGACAGTGAGAGATGTCTCACTTGGTTTTATAGAACAGCTGGGCTGACTCTGCTAAATATGATACCCAAAAGACGAAGGGTTAGGGACAATCGGCTGAAACTACCCACTGTAGCTGCTGACCTCAAAGTATCACTTTCCCTTATGTAGGGGAAATGTAACAATTCCTGAGTAATGAAGTCAGGGTCATTTGCAAACACCTAGAAGATAATAAGGTGATAAGTAATAGGTAGCATGGATTTGTCAAGAACAAACTGTGTCAAACCAACCTAATAGTTTCTTTGACAGGGTAACAAGCCTTGTAGATGGGGGTGGGAAGCAGTAGATGTCTTGACTTTAGTAGGATTTAGTAAGGGTTTTGATACTGTCTTGCATGACTTTCTCATAAGCAAATTAGGGAAATACAAGCTAGATGGAGTTACTATAAGGTGGGTGCATAACTAGTTGGAAAACCATTCCCAGAAAAGAAGTTATCGCTAGTTCACAGTCAAGCTGGACGGGCATAATGAGTGGGGTCCCACAGGGATCAGCTCTGGATGCGATTCTGTTCAATATCTTCATCAATGATTTAGATAATGGCCTACAGAGTACACTTATAAAGTTTGAGGATGATACCAAGCTGGGAGGGGTTGCGAATGCTTTGGAGGATAGGATTAAAAGGAAGGAGTACTGCAGGAAGGGATCTGGGGGTCACAGTGAATCACAAGCTAAATATGAGTCAACAAAAGTGTAACGCTGTTACATCCCAGAATTCTCTTTGCTTTTTTGCATTGGCAAGAGTGTTGTAAGCAAGACGAGAAGTAATTCTTCTATTCTACTCCATGCTAATTAGGCCTCAACTGGAGTATTGTATCCAGTTCTGGGCAGCACATTTCAGGAAAGATGTGAACAAGTGAGAGAAAGTCCAGAGAAGAATAACAAATTTTTTTAAAAGGTCTAGAAAACTACCTGTGAGGGAAGAATGAAAAAATTGGGTTGGTTTAGTCTGGAGAAAAGAAGATTGAGAAGGGACATGATAATATTTTCAAGTACATAAAAGGTTGTTACAAGGAGGAGGAAGAAAAATTGTTCTCCGTTACCTCTGAGGATAGGACAAGAAGCAATGGTCTTAAATTGCAGCAAGGGCGGTTTAGGCTGGACATGAGGAAAAACTTCCTAACTGTCAGGGTGGTTAAGCACCGGAATAAATTGCATAGGGAGGCAGTGGAGATTTTTAAGATCAGGTTAGACAAACACCTGTCAGGGATGGTCTAGATAATATTTAGTCTTGCTTGAGTGCAGAGGACTGGACTAGATGACCTCTTGAGATCCATTCCGGTCCTACAATTCTATGTTTTCCCTGGAATAGTAAGAAGGGAATCTCTAGCTTGCTGTGTATACACTGACACTACTCTTAATTCCTTACCATTGCACTAATTCCGGCACAGTTCCCTTATGGTAGTTCTAGAGTAAAACCACCTACAGGTGTTTCCACCATCGTGCTATTGAGATTTACTCGGAACATTACACACAGTGGGCTGTGGTTTGAAGTAGTTATTTTGAGGAAGTTTCTCTTAAGAATTGAAGATTTTCCTGTTATTACTGCAGGGACATGACCGTCGCTGGATTACTGAGGCGTTGCTAGTTTTTCCCCAAGAAAAGGGAAGTGATAGTTTGAGGTCAGAAGGGCAGCTGTTCAATACACCGGGGATTCCTCCAAGGACTTCTTCATTTTGAGTGTTACATTTAGGGCTTGTCTACATTACTTGCTGGATCAACGGGCAGCGATTTATCACATCTAGTCTAGATGCGATAAATCGACCACCGAGCGCTCTCCTGTCGACTCCGGTACTCCACCAGAGTGAGAGGCGCAGGCAGAGTCGATGGGGGAGCGGCAGCTGACGACTTACCACAGTGAAGATACCGCGATAAGAAGATCTAAGTACATCGACTTCAGCTATGTTATTCACATAGCTGAAGTTGCATAACTTACATTGATCCCCCCCACACCCTAGTGTAGACCAGGCCTTAGCTGGGACAGTCCAAGCAGCTTGGGAGCCAGACCAACCATCCCAGGTAGGGAAGTCTGCACTATTGTTCCACCTTGGTGCTAGTGTACTGTGGGAGTTATGAAAGACGCCAGTGCAAACAGTCTAAGAGGGCACTCATGAACACTGCAGACAGTGCTTAGAACCTGCTTCATAAGTGAGTACTCCATAACATAAGCAATGTAATTCTGTGTGAACACACGTGATTGCAGATGCAAGGAGACTCACAGGTCCTCAGTGACTTCGAAGCATTGTGAAGGCTAATGAATGCAGGCATGGGCCTCAGATTAAAATCAGCGGAAGCCCCACATGTGGATCCAAGGGTAGAGTGGGATCTGATGGATGGGTGTGGCTGGATACCATGCAGAATTTTGAAAACTCAGAGGGACCTTTTTAGTTACTATATGGAGAAGCCACTATGTGCATGGGCATTTTTCATAAAGTCTGCCCAATTTCTCGAGGCTTATTTGAACCAAACCCAGTCTCAAAGCCTCTTGAGGTTTGCGCATCACTAAAACTCCTACATCTTGAAGCTCCTACCCATACACATCTCTAATCTGATGCAGGGACAGGTATGCGAGTCAAGGTCTTATGACCGTGATAACACTGAGTTCATAGAATAAACCCACTGAAGTTTGTATTCAGTTCCTAGCAGAGATGGGCCTGAGCTGGAGAATTTAGTTGTCAGTGCTGTTCCAAACCTTCCCAAAGCTAGGAGATGCTCAGATCCAGGATTTGGGCCATCCCCTCTTGGGATGAGGGAGAGGGAGGAATTGAAGTAGTGGCAATCTTTAGTTCAGCTATGTGCTTCAATAACACACCATGAAATCATCACCTATTTAGCAATGACTTAATCTTTGACTTGAAAAGGATCTTCTTTCCCAGGAGAGGGAAGCAACAGTGTCTAATCAAGGGCTGTCAATCACAGTGCAAGTGCAATTAGCCAGAGTTGCTACTGATAATAACTAATGAATCCAGAGTGGAAGATGCTTTCCATAGCAGGCTGCTGTTTGGGTTTAAAAAAACAGTTACAGATTAAATAAATAAAATAGAAGTCATCACTTCAGCTGCTGAGTTTTCACCACCTACTCACATATCCTATACAGATACACTTTGGGTTCTGTCAAATGTAAGCAATCATTCTCAGATTTTTCTAGTACATAAGGAGAGATTTAGTTCACTTCTTAGGGTGGGTGGTTTTTGTTTTTGTTTTTAAATACTAATACAGATAAGAGAGCTGTCTTGTTGAGCAGGAGATGGTTATTCATTTCCAAGGCCTTCCCCCACCCCCTACACTCTGCACTTCCATTCCATTTCTTCCTTGATTTTTAATATACACTCAACTGCTTTATGACTGGTGCATTACACATAATCAGCATGTTGGGTGACTAGCTTCGGGTAACAGGGGAGAGGCCTTGCTTGGATTCCAGGCTTTGTGCGTATATCCTGCCCTAAACCAAAAGCTGATATTTTCCCCTTTCCTGCTCCCCATTCCCATGTGGTTGAAAGGTGCCTTGAAAACTAGAGGGTGTCCCTGTCTGCAGATGGAAGGTGTGCGCCAGCCCAGCACTGAATATCTGCTCTTAAAGGCACTAGGCTGCTGACTTAGCAGTTCACCATTCACTCTTGGACCAGAACGGGAGGAGAGTCACAGCCTGATATTCTATCACCTCCACCCACACACTTCTGACATCACTGGCTCAGTGCCTGCAATACAGTAGCTTTCTCCTGGGTAGCTTGGACTGGGTGATAGCAAAAGGCATGTGCTAACTTCTCCCATCCTTCTGAGCCAGCCTTTTTGTTGCTGGCCCCTTTCTAATCTCTGCTGGAATGGTGAGAGGCAGAACCCAGGCTCACATGCCCAGAGTTGTTCCAGATACTTACCAGAAACAAAGAGGCAGAGGCAGCTTGGTATAAGAATAAAGGAGAAGGAATGATTTCCAGTTCTAATTCCAGCTCTGCCTCTGAATCACACTCTTGCCGGGGCGAGTTACTTAACACCTGTCTATTAGCCTATGTGTGAAATGCGGAGGTTACCTCTCAGGGATGTTGGGAGAATTAGATAAAGTTTGTTAAATACTTTATAGACAAAGCACTAAACAGCAGTATTATAGATAAGCCAATTTGCTCAGTAGCCTTCTTTTATCATCACTTAATTGGTATATTCAATGAGAAGAAAACACACCGGTACTTTTCTATTTTAAAGGCACAGTACCATGATCCTTAAACATTATAGGTGCTGATTGACTAAATAATTATTGCATGTTATCCTCATCAGTTGAGTAGTCTGCTTGACAAGATGTTGCTTTTCTGGAAGATGATTAACAGTATTTTTTAATTCAGAGTTTCTCTCCTATTAGCACAAATCCTCTAGAGGATATACTGAAGAATTATTTACCACAAAATGTCAAATGCTGGCATTACAGGAGCCCTGCAAAGTATTCCAGCCTTATCTGTGTTAGACAGCTTGTGACTCTGGACTTCCATGGTGTCCTAGTTACTCTCATATGCAGTCTCATACTGCAGCACTATATCAGTTCAAAATGTATCCGTCTTAAAAAAAACAAAACAGAATATTTATTCCCAGCCAGTTCTGTGCTCCCTGCTGTACATTTCAATTGAACATTATAAGAGCAAATAAATTAAGTAACAGGCACATCTACACTTCAGAATTTCCCACAGGGTAGCTTTACTGGAAAATCTGGCCTAGGTGCTACATAACATAATGTTGCCAGATTACATATCACTAATAAAAACAGCTGGAAATCAAACAGCAGCTATAATAACCCTTGAGATGCCACAGCCACAATTTACAAGCAATACCTGTTGTTATTTAACACCTATTGCCACTTGTTCTACTTTATTTTTCCCTCTGTTAATCACAGAGTTATTTTATTATAGTCTATGCACTGGCAAGGGAGAAAAACTTGCCAGAGAGAGAGAGACAGAGAGAGACTAGATCTGAGCTTTATATAGCTCCTAGCCCCCTCATATTTCAGGGCAGTTGGCCACATTCTCCCACTCACAGTTAAAAGTACAGTAAAAACAAAGAACTGCAAAAAACTAACAGTCAAAAGTGAGCTCTGTAAGTTGGTACAGAGCACGACATCCAACCCTGAGGCAGAACTGTCAGGACACAGCTACTAGCAAAATGCAGGTTTGCAAAAATGCTTTAAAAACAATTACCAGACTGTGCCAAAGTCTAATCCCTTCCTCCACTCTTATGGAATACCCACGGCCTTCCACCACTGTCTCGCCATCCTGGGGGAGTAACTGCAGAATGTCACATGATTGTCCAACATGTCTGAGAGGCATTGGGAACAGGTTAATGACTAGCAGTGATGCCATCATGGTGAGGGATGTTGGTGTACAGGAAGGTGACAGGGTGCTCTGGGGGACATTACTGATGTTGTGGAGTTTCTGGAGGAAGTCTGGTAGCATCTTGCAGGAAATCAGTCCTTTGTGTGGTGATTGGTTTGAAGATGGTTTCTAGGAGTCCCAGTATTCCTTTAGTACATGTAATGCCTGATCTAACTGAAAACTAACACCAGCACAGCTACATCTCTCAGGGGTGTGAAAAATCCCTGAAACATGTATCTGCATCAACCATGCCTGCACTAGATCAACAGAAGAATTCTTCTATCAACCTAGCTACTCCATCTCAGGGAGGTGGATTAACTACGGTGATGAGAGTACCTCTTCAGGTAGTTGAAGATTGCTATCAAATGCCCCCTCATTCTTTTCTTCTGCAAACTAAATAACCCCAGTTCCCTAGGCCTCACCTCGTAAATCATGTGCCCCAGTCCCCTAATCATTTTTGTTGCCCTCCACTGGACTCTCCCCAATTTCTCCACATCCCATCTGTGGTGGGGGGACCAAAACTGGAGGCAGTACTCCAGAAGTGGCCTCATCAGTGTCGAATAGAGGGGAATAATCACTTCCCTCAATCTGCTGGCAATTCTCATACTAATACAGCCCAATGTGCCATTGGCCTTCATGGCAACAAGGGCACACTGCTGACTCATATCCAGCTTTTCATCCACTGTAATCCCCAGGTCCTTTTCTACAGAACTGCTGCTTAGCCAGTTGGTCCCCAGCCTATAGCAGTGCATGGGATTCTTCCTTCCTAACTGCAGGACTCTGCACTTGTCCCTGTTGAACTCATCAGATTTCCTTTGGCCCAATCCTCCAATTTGTCTCATGTTACCTTGGATGTATTCTACATGAAGAGGATTTTAAAAAAATACTTGCATATAATGCCTGTTGATTAACCAACAGTTTTCCTCTTAAGTCACTATTAATAAGCAAAGAACAGCTCTTACTCATCACAAAAGGATAAGAGCACTTTACCATCAAATGTCATATGCCCATAACAATAAATCAGAGCTGATCAGAAGCAATGTTTGATGTGTGCATAGAGGGGGAGAGGAGCTCAGCTATCAGCTGAATGAGCGTGTAGAAATGTGTTAGATGCTGGACAAGGCATGTTCATCTTACAGATTCGTGATGGGCAATGACATCATTTTTTGCTAGGCATTAAGATCCCATTAGCTGGTGATTCATATGCTATCAGCTGCAGAAATATTACTTTGTTCCTGCTCTACTGCAAACCAGGCAAATTGAAACCTGTAGCGTGAAGCTTCAAATTTCTTTATTTGGAGTCTTTCTTGTCCTAAGCATTAGCCTCATTTTCTGCTTTGGCTGTGTCGCTTCTCCATTGTTCTCATTATCTCAAATTCAGCTATCAAAAAAAGAAGCGGCTAGTTAAAAATATCTACCTTCCAGATTCATTCCAGCTTCAATCATATTATGCAGGTGCCAGGTGAGTTAAAAATTTCCCATTCAACCTACTTTAGAAAAAACAAAACTGTAATTAAAATAAATGTATCAAAAGGTGGGAGCGAATGGAGGAGGCAGACCATTTCATGTAATGTAATTAGGAAAGCCATCTTTTCTTTCCAGCATCAGGACTAAAGGGATACAGTAGCGTAGGGTTAAATTGGGATTCTGCTGAAGGTGCCATGTTTAAATAGAGTAGCAATCAGCTGGGGACACTAGATCCCATTGCACTTTTCAGAACATTGCCAAACTCTGTAGCCTAATAGGTAAGTGATTGGGCTGGCATGCCAAAGGCTGTCCTTTCAGCTCCTATTAATGATTAGGTGCTCAGATACTAAAGTGGTAGTTGTAGTGTAAGAACCTGAATAAGAAAGAAAGGGGCAAATTCCAAATTCTGGTAACAACATTTTACCTGCCCAGCTCCAGGGTTCCACTTGAGTTGTATACAGCATGCTATGCTTCGTTTCTTGTAGGCCGATCAGCTACCAGACAGCAACTTCTTTGAGTCACTATGGCTTTGAACAACACCAAAATCTTTGGGCCTGTCTACGCCAGAGGGAAAACATTTAACTGTTTTTAAAAATGGTTAGAGCTACAGTGCAAACCCAGTCTTTAGTTATCTGACCTGTTTTTAGCACACTGGCTTCAAGATCAAGATGGGCTGAAGAGACTGATGGTCTTAAAACCAAGAACAGGCCTGGCAGTCTTAAACCAATTTTATAACCATTTATAAAAATTTCTTCAGTATAAAACAGGACCATAGAAGTGAAAGACTTGATAGCCCATTGCAATCCCCAGAGACACCTACTTCCAGCGCCAAAACCTAAAGTTGCTCTCTCCTGCATCTGGAGAAGGAATAGGGGAGGGAAAACCTATTGTGGTTATGATTTATTATCACAGTGAAGCAGAGCAAGGTGTCAGCATATTTAGCACCTAGCTGACTTGGACACTGCTTTGGAGTTCTGTATTTGGGCAAATAAGCATAAGAGTTGGGCAGGAGGGAGAAAACACGGGCTACCTTTAACTCAGTGTGAAGCCCATGACATTGATTTGTGAGTGGCCTGTTCATCAGCTCACCATTTGCTTCCTAGTATGACTGTAGGCAGAGGTGACATGTGGGAGGGGCATGTGGGGTCATGTGCCCTTCCAGATTTCTTTCAGAGTTTATATGCCCTACCCTGAACCCTACTGCATACAACCAGAACCTTTAAATCAGATTTCAGCATGGCAGCCGTGTTAGTCTGTATCAGCAAAAACAACGAGGAGTACTTGTGGTACCTTAGAGACTAACACATTTATTTGGGCATAAGCTTTCGTGGGCTAAAACCTACTTCATCAGAAGCATGGAGTGGAAAAAAACAGTAGGCAGGTAAATATACACAGTACATGAAAAGATGAGAGTTGTCTTACCAAGCAGAGGAACATTCAGGGGAGCTCAGGCTACAGCCCCGCATGGCGGGAGGGGGCTTGGAGAGGGAGTACCATTTCCACCCTGACTCACTTCTTTTTGTCTGGGTTAGGGGGTAGAGGTGCATAAAGAAAAATTGTAACTCATGGGGAGGCTCAGCTCAAAAACTGTGCCCCCTCCCACTATCAACAGTCATGCCTTGTTTCTGATTGTGTATGTCATTTGCTTCTCATTACTGGCTCTTTCAAAGCCTGTGTTTTTGTGGCTTCCCTCATTTTCTTTTTTAAAAGTACAAAGTTGCCTTGATCTGGAAAGACAATAGCATGTTTGACAAGATCTATATCTTGTTTGGCTCAGCTGCAAGCCTGCCCACGCACCATTTAGGTATGGAGCACCTAATCTCTTCTCTGCTTTGAAATGGAAAGATGAATCTGTTTCTTTTAACACCGCTATTTGCTTTGCTGAAGAATATAATTAAGGCCTTGGCTACACTGGAGAGTTGCAGCGCTGGTGGTGGGTTTACAGCGCTGCAATTACTCACCGTCCACACTTGCAAGGCACATACAGCGCTGCATCTCCCCAGGGCTGACGCTTCCATTTAGGCAGCCTAAGCAATCGCCTAGGGCGCCAGGATTCTTGGTGGGCGGCATTTTGCCGGAGGGGGTGGCAGGCGGCTTCGGATGGTCAGCTGCTCGCGTGGCTCCGGTGAACCTCCCACAGGCACGACTGCGGCAGCTCCACCGGAGCCGTGGGACCAGCGTGCGGGGCGGCAAAATTGCCTTTTGCCTAGGGCGCTAAAACCCCTAGTGCCGGTCCTGCATCTCCCTGGCTGTAGCACTGGCTGTACTCCTGCTCTGCCTCGGGTATAAGGATTGCAGCGCAGGTGATGCAGCACTGCTCCGCAAGTGTGGCCACAAAAGCACTGTAATTGGCCTCCGAGGCATTCGGAGGTATCCCAGAATGCCTGTTCAGCCACTCTGCTGTTTTGTTGTGAACTCCGGGCTCCCGGAGCTGCTTATCTAAAAAACAAACACAGCTCGTTTGCTGGTACAGAGGCAGGCAGGGGAATTTCTTTGGAATGTTCACAGCTTGATAGTGTTTGATTGAGGAGAGAAGCAACACGGCGGGGAGAGGGGGGAGTCCGTTTTGGAGTAGCTGCTTATCTAGTCTGAAGGCTATTTGCATTTAGTGAATGGGGGTACGTCTACACTACAGGATAAATTCGAATTAGCTTAAACCGATTTTATAAAACAGATATTATAAAGTCGATTGTGCGCGTCCATACTAGGCACATTAATTCGGTGGCGTGCGTCCGTGGTCCGAGGCTAACGTCGATTTCTGGAGCGGTGCAGTCTGGGTAGCTACTGTAAAAGAATGAGGCCAATAATGTCGATTTGCGTCCACACTAACCCTAAATCGATATAGTAATATCGATTTTAGCATTACTCCTCTCGTTTTGTAGGAGTACAGAAATCGATTTAAAGAGCCCTTTAAATCGATATAAAGAGCAGTGTAGTGTGGACGGGTGCAGCGTAAAATCGATTTAACGCTGTTAAAATCAGTTTAACAGTGTAGTGTGGACCAGGTCTACGAGAGGGGTAGGGGAAGGGGTGGAAACTTTTAAAAGATTGAAGGTTGGTGCTGTGTATCTTCCAGTCCTTAGAACTTGCAAGGCAGGGAGCTGACACAGTGTCACCTCCAAAAATCCACTCTCTCTGTCTCCCCCATGCTCCCTGTCACACTCCACCCCACCCCCCTCTTTTAAAAAGCACATTGCAGCCACTTGAACGCTGGGATAACTGCCCATAATGCACCACTCCCAACAGCGCTGCAAATGCTGCAAATGTGGCCACACTGCAGTGCTGGTAGCTGTCAGTGTGGCCACACTGCAGCGCTTTCCCTACACAGCTGTACGAACACAACTGTAACTCCCAGTGCTGTACAGCTGTAAGTGTAGCCATGGCCTTTGAGACTATTTCAACTGACAAGTGCTTATAGAATGAGCATTCACTTGACAAGATTGGGTTACCCAGGAATGAATTTTTTAGCCATTTAAAATCTGAGATAAACTATCACATTGGTGGGAAATTTTATTGATTCAGTAAGAATCCATTTGAAATAAATTTAGGTAAACTATGCTCAGCACAGAGGACCATATTATTATAGTGAGCTTAACGATTGCCAGTAGGGTGACCAGATGTCCCAATATTAGGGGCTTTGCCTTATATAGGCAATGCAACTACACCTCTTTCCCCCTTGCCCCCAAGGGTTCTGATTTTTCACACTTATTATCTGATTACCCTAATTGCCACTGTGTTATTAAGACAGACCATCCATTTCCTGCTACAGCTATTCAGGTTTCTCCCATTACCAGGTAAGATAATTGTAATATGCACCTGCGTGGGCTTTCTTTTAAGACTATTTGAAAGCTGCAGCTGTTGCAAATGACAGCTGCCCACCTCCGCAATATCTGTGCATGGGAATCAACAGCACAGGGCTTCCAGGAACTGCACTGCTCTAACCCAACAGGATCAAGTTGTTGTTGTTTTTTGTTTTTTTTTAAGAGCCAAGTAAATAACTCACATCAAATAATTTATTCAGTGACATCAGACTCTTTTCTTGCACCTGTTGTATCCTGGGCAAATTGAGAGTTCCTCAAATTTCATATCCTTTTAATTTTTATTCTGTGTTTTAATTGCCAATGTTCAAAATTCAGCCTATGTTGCTTTGCTGAGAGTGATCAAGCAATTCAGACAGTATTGTTTCTGTTCTCTGATTGGATGAACTCATAAGCACTTCTGGAACACATACTTGCATGAGCAAATCTAAAGCTTGGTTCCCTGAATATTTGCACAAGTAATTGATGTTCATTTTCTGTGCATATGTGTGCCAGTAAAATCCCATTGGTCTAGGGGGGCATGAACAGGGCTGAAAAGAAGCCATGTAGCAATTTAGAGTGATAATTGTGGGAAATCAAATTGTTTTGTTGCACATATAAAGCCTTTAATAGTCTTGGAGCGGTTCTGTAAGTGCCCTAACCACCTTCTAACCCACTAGGACTATTAAAATCAAGATGACCACCTGAAAATTCAGTCTAGATTGTGCTGGAGGAGCAGGACCTCTTGAAGGTTTAGGCTCAAGCAGAATTATGGTACTTCCTCCCTCACTGTGTCTGTCAAAATCCTTCGGAGGCTGTTTGCCAAATTCACAAGTTCTTCCCCAGCCTCAGGTACAAGTACTGCTGTGCAGTACCACTACCAAGCCAGGTGCTGGCTCTGTCATTATATACAGTCCCTAAATGTTATGGCTCTGGGCACTGGGCAAACCCTTAAGTCATAGATATATCCTTCAGCTCAACTCTTAATGGGACATATATGTCCTCAGCGACATACTTGGCTGGTGTAAACTTTGCTCCAATTGCCAAATATGACCTGCTGTGGCCATTACACTGGTTCTGAAGGAGAATTGGATGCTCACATGTCAGTTCCCAGTACTTCCAGTTCACTGCTAGTGCAGTATCAGAGAGGTAGCCATGTTAGTCTGGATCTGTAAGAGCAGCAAAGAATCCTGTGGCACCTTATAGATTAACAGATGTTTTGGAGCATGAGCTTTCGTGGGTGCATCTGACAAAGTGGGTATTCACCCACGAAAGCTCATGCTCCAAAACGTCTATTAGTTTATAAGGTGCCACAGGATTCTTTGCTGCTAGTGCAGAGCAACTAAGCTGGTTTCTGAGCTCTGGGAACCCATCAAGCTGGTACCTACGCAAGAGGATGATGGGTATATATTGGTACTACCAAATGGACAGAGACAGATAAAAATATCTACAAGTAGCATTAACACAGGATGTCGAAAGCTTGCATCAGGTAAACATCAGCGGGCTTCCATAAAAACTCATTTAAACCCGTGTTCTTTAAAAATTGAAAAAAACAACAATCTTTCTAGGCCTATATTCTTTGACATTCTCTCTACTTGTGGAAAGTTTTTTTGGTGACTTATTCACAACCCATTCTCCACTCCTCTTCACATGAGCTGTCAGCCACTGGAGTTCTGAGCAACCCTCTATGATGCATATAATGAATGTGACAAGACTTTGCAGTGTCACCTTAACTTCCCACATTGTCCTTCCCACCGGGCAAGGAGTTCAGGGAGTCAGAAAGGAACCAACCACCCACTGCCATATTTCATCTGAGCAGCTGCAACCTGAGTTGAATCAGAGGCTTTTGAAATTCAGGGACCTTTTGTTGAGTTTGCTCTAATGCGATGCGCTAGATGGGGTAGAAGTCCTAGGTATCATTAACACAGAATTAATTCAAAATGTAGAGCTTAGATAAAAGCAGAGTCCAAGAAGGGCTAATCGGTGCCTGGCAGCCCACACTATAATCACATGCTGATTACTTTGTTAGTCATCTCTTCATCAGTGCTCTCAGCCCACTCCCTGCTCCTTCTGCAGTAAACTTTAACCACAGAAACACTGAACTGGAGACACTCGCTGAGCATAACAAGTTACAGAGATGGAGAAGTCTAAGGTCTTCCACCTCAGGTGCTGGAGATAGTTATAGGGCCAGAGGGAAGAAGCCAACTATGTAAGTAGCACTTTAACAGGAGCACTTTGTTTAAAAATTGTTTTAAATAAACCCAAGTGTAGACTTTGCTGCATTTGTGTAACTGTTTTTATCTCTTTGGCATCTAAACATAGCATCTGGTCTCATCCAATAAATGTAACTGAAAACAAGCAAATACAAAAATACGAGTCACTCGCAGGGATGGCTCAGTAAAATTACAGCCCTTCATCTGCCATGCATTTTCCTTTCTCTGATGTGGTGATTGTTAGTTAAAAGACAAACAAGCAAGTAACAGACTAGCAATACAGCACTGTGTACTTTCAGTGAAGGGGCTAAGTTCTTTATATACCTTACTCAATTAAACTGCACACCAACTGTACATGGCATGATTGTTGCCATTAAAATGACAGCATTTGCCAAGTTGCCATTGAATGGTATCGGAGACACCAGTTTTTTTCCTATACTTAGGGTAGTAACTAACAACTGTTGGAAAACATTGATATTTCAATACAACAGTGTCATGCTCAATGTACAGCTGGTGAAACCAAGGCACAAAAGAGGTGATAAGACTTGTCTAAAGTCACACAGGAAAGTTGTGGTAGAGCTGTGAATACTGTAGGACTTAGAGCTCCTGACTCCCAGTGCTGTGCGTTGCCCACACGACCATTCTTCTCCCACCTCAGGATCTGGGAGAACAAAGACAAGAAAGCGCTACAGGCACAGCTTAGAGATCTCTCCCCACCAGTTCTCGGATGTTCCGCACAGAGATGGGACACAGAGAGAGAGGCAGTTTCACAGGCCCTAGACCACATAGGAATATGACCCTGTGAATATCTTGGTCCTAAGTGGAGGTGAAGGCACCTAACACTGATGTTATGAGATCATCCTTGCCTATTAGCATTATGCACTTGCAGAAGCTTCCAACTGGTGTTCAAAACATAGCCCCACATATGTGGCAGACCCAGGTAATGAACAGCAGTCCAGTTAAAAGGTGATGATAGCATAACTGAGGTAATGTTTGCATCAGAGGATGGGTTGCAGTCTCCTGGCCAGCTGTAGCCAGAGGTACTTCCCTACATCTTTTGTGCCACTGTCTCATCTCCTCCTCCAAAGCTCTATTGCTGCATCTCTCTCAAACTTTTATTTCCTTCCACTACTCAGACTCTACATTCTGCCCACTTTTATCCTTTGCCCTGCCCTTCATCCACTCATGACTCAGTCTCTCTCTTCATGCCAACCCCTTTGCCTGGAACAGCCTCCCATTTCCAATGCATGGAGACCTCCCATCTCCCGCTCACCATCACCTGCTCATGTGTCACATCAAACAAACAAACAGATGCAAATGATCCAAGAACATAAACCAAGGAGAGATTAATGCCGAACCTGACAAGCACCCACCATCTCGATAGTGTTTCATATGCAACTGTCATGCAGCTTGACACTTACATGCCAATGTGATAGACAAATCCACAGACAGGTAGATGTGTGTACCCACACTATCTTGCACAGCAGAGCCAGGGCAAAACTCAAAGGAGCACTGTCCATTTTTGTATGTTGTTCTTATATCAGACACTGTTGTATAATGAATGTTCCCAAGCTGGCACTTGAGATGGCACAGCTGCATTCCAAGCCATGGAACCAATGCCTCAAGTATTGAGGACATCACCCTTGAAGCACAGTGCAAGCCTATGGGGCTGCACAAAAGGAGAGTGCACAAAAGTCTCTAAACCATAAAGGCCTCATTTTATTAAGCGGTAAACGTGGTCACCCTAGGACACATTAACTTCTGGTCTAGCAAGATGCTAGCTTCCCCCCCCCATCATTGGCAGTAAACGCACTTCACTGTCTTTGTATTTCATGGCCTCCACGGTGGAATGACTGTCATTTTGGAGCAGGTGGGATATATAGGCACCAGGTCAGAAATGATCTAATCCAGCATGTTCAGATCTAACATAAGATTCCTTTCAACCCTTGCCCATCCACCCACAATTAAAATGGGGCGTTGTGAAGAGTTACAATTCTTGGGTGGATGGCTTCAGACAAGTAAAGCACTATTTGGAACGTTGTACTTTTGAGGAGTGGGCACTAACCCCTAACCACGTCAGCAGAGATTGCTTAATGGGGGAAATCAGTTTGGTGGCACAGTGGTTTGGTGCAATAGCCTGTCACCCTAGAGACTTGACTACAGTCCCAATTTAGATCACCCCTGGAATGAAGTTAGATAGGCTATCCTGTATTTGGGCAGATCAAACACATTGCATGACCCAGAAAACTTTGTTCAGGCAGAGTCCGAGAGAAAAATAGCACAGTGCATGAGAGTCAGGATTAAGAGGAATTGACCAGATCTCCATAGGAATTGTTTGCACATACCGCACTTACTATATCTGCCTCAAGCCATGTTTTCATGAGCACTAAATTCACTCATTTTAAATACATGAAATGTATAAATGAATTTGTGAAATGTAAGAAGGCAAAGTTTAAACAATTATTTTCTTTTACTGTCACATATGTCAACATCAGAGCCTCCTTCTTGGGTTACAGTTCTCACCTCAGCTTTGTACCATATGTATTACAGCTTGACTCACACGGAGAGGTCTAGTCTTTTCTTCAATGCATGGAGGAGTTGTGGTAGGTGAATAATTGCCCACACAGTGAGAGAACAGTAGGTTCCAATACGCCTTCCATCACTGCATGTTACAATCTCATAGTCCAAAGCAATGTCATCATGAAAGTTGCAGTTAGTATCTACCTTCCCATGTATTCAGCAAGAGATATAGAACAAGGCTGGGATTCTCAAAAACACATAGGCGACTTGGGAGCACAAGCCCTCCCCCTCAATGGGGTTCATGTTCCTAAGCCACATAGGCACTTGAAAATATCATACAGACATTCAGAAGTGTTAGTGATTTTAAGTGGCTCAGTTTTGGGGTAATCACCTTGAGACACATTAAAAGGGCTGGATTTTCAACACATTCTGCAAATCAGGTTCCTTTAAGAGATCTCAGTTAGTTATCCACAAAACAAAGGCACATAAAATCACTCAAAATGTCTTTTACTGTGACTATAAGCTGAACATCAAGGAGTCATACCCATCAGTGAACTGATCTAGTTTGCTAATGGCATGTTTCTTTTTAAAGGTTGTGTTGAGGACACATACTTGGAACACAATTATAAAGCTGTGGGAATAAAGGATTTGGTTTTGGTCAAAAAAAAATCACTAGTCATCTTGTAAATCCTTGGCTGTATTTATCAAATGATATTATTGATACATACGTAGAATGAACTACACCTCTACCTCGATATAATGTGGTCCTCGGGAGCCAAAAAATCTCACCGCCTTATAGGTGAGACCGTGTTATATCGGGACTGGACCAGCTTCCCCGGCAGTGATTTAAAGGGCCCAGGGTTCCCCACAGTGGCTGGAGCCTCTGGCCCTTTAAATCACCACCTGAACCTGGCTGCCAGAGCCCTGGCAGGGATTTAAAAGGCCTGGTGCTCCACATGAATTCATAGATTCTAAGACTGGAAGGGACCTCAAGAGGTCATCGAGTCCAGTCCCCTGCCCTCATGGCAGGACCAAATACTGCCTAGATCATCTCGAATAGACATTTATCTAACCTACTCTTAAATATCTCCAGCGATGGAGATTCCACAGTCTCCCTAGGCAATTTATTCCAGTGTTTAACTACCCTGACAGTTAGGAACTTTTTCCTAATGTCCAACCTAAACCTCCCTTGCTGCAGTTTAAGCCCATTGCTTCTTTTTCTATCATTAGAGGCTAAGGTGAACAAGTTTTCTCCCTCCTCCTGATGACACCCTTTTAGATACCTGAGAACTGCTATCATGTCCCCTCTCAGTCTTCTCTTTTCCAAACTAAACAAACCCCATTCTTTCAGCCTTCCTTCATAGGTCATGTTCTCAAGACCTTTAATCATTCTTGTTGCTCTTCTCTGGACTCTCTCCAATTTCTCCACATCTTTCTTGAAATGCAATGCCCAGAACTGGACACAATACTCCAGTTGAGGCCTAACCCGTGCAGAGTAGAGTAGAAGAATGACTTCTCGTGTCCTGCTCACAACACACCTGTTAATGAATCCCAGAATCACGTTTGCATTTTTTTGCAACAGCATCACAATGTTGACTCATATTTAGCTTGTGGTCCACCATTCGGATAGAATGTGGTAAAGCAGCGGGGCTCAGATGGTGCTTTAAAGGGCCCGGAGCTCCCCGCTGCTTTACTGCATTTTATCTGAATTCGTGTTATATTGGGTCGCGTTCTATCGGGGTAAAGGCATATTAACTTATCTCCAGGGTCAGACAGACTGACACCCCTAACTCTGGAGATAAATTCCTGCTGTATTCAAAGGTTGTCCAAGCAGGTAGGAAGATTGTATGTGGCAGCTGGCAGAGAGCAAAATAATGATTTCAGCTAGGCTTTGTGGTCAACATGAACCAGAGATCAACATCATGCTTCATTATACAGCCTCATCCATCAGAATCTTCTTCTCTTCATTGCCCAGTGGTGTTGTCTTCGGAGTCCATTAAGATACAGGATTCCTACCGGGATCTATCCTGTCAACCGAGCTGGAACTTTGCTTGAAGAAAAAAAAAATGATGTGTCTCAATAGCACTTTCTTGATTAGCTAATTGATTTAAAAAAAATAATAATGCTCAAACACCCAGAAGCCTAATTATCCACAGCTTCTCATTTGTACTCGTTAAATTCCCAGCTGCTTTACAAAGTGACATGCTACTGCATTAAGACTCCAAATGAAAGTGTGCAGGGAAAACCTCCAATTTATTCCATAGAGAAAAACAGACATTCAGTAAAATCAAAATGCTGCCTCAGTATTTGGTGGATGCCACTTTCACATGAAACAATATTCAAGGACTGAGAAGCAAACAAGCAAAACATGTATTTTCCCCCCACTTTCAGCTGAGCAGCAAAGCTGTTAATTTGTGGATAGCCCCTACCTTAACTACCCATTAGAATTCCATGATGAGCCAAGTCTTGCTGTTTAGTTTTGTGGCACTGAAGTGTACCTGAAAAATGAAGAGTTGTAAATCCAAGCAATTAAAGTAACAGCTGGTGTTCCGTGGGGGATTTGTCTCTCTCTCTCAGGCTCTGGGCAATATTAAGTGGTATTGAAATGGCACCATTCTTCTGTAATCCATCTAGCTGGGATCCTATCTATCTCAACAAGAGCCTTTTGAGGTCTGAAATGTTTGTATAGCAGCAGTCATATTTCATTGGCTTTCATGTGTGTGGAATTCAATGAAAGTTTGTCAGCTTTAACAGCAAGGTGCTTTAGCTTCCCTAAAAACGGACTTGCAGCTCCATTTTGGGGTTTCTAGTACATTACTATCCCACAAACCATGACCACAGACATGTGGACAGAATGTTCGGCAATGGAATTTGTTCAGGAATGGGATCATCAGCACATCAAAAAGCACAAGACTATACCATTTCAGAGAATGTGAATAGTTTTGCTGAAGTAGCAGGTTATTAGTTTCTGGGGCCAGTCACTAGAAGGAGACACACCAACAATGTTCATATGGAATACGGTGACACATAGTGTGAGTTATTCAGTCTACATGACAATTCCTTGGCCTCTCTACTGAGATTGCCAATGAGACTGTTTCTTATGATGATGGATTTCTTGTGATGCAGACTGAGACCCATTTACTTCTTTCATGTACGCCACTAAAGACCCCTCAGAGTAAAACCTGCACTTCAACTCCTGAGCAGGTCTCATGCCGGTGCAAAATTTCTATTTCCACCCATAGGCCCTTTTGTAGGAAAGAACCAGGGGAGATAAATACAGAACCTACAAAATGCTGTATATGAAGCAGTGATCAATGAGAAAACTCAGCCTATGGGCAACACTAGTGCTTGGAATGGACTCAAAACAGTGAGTGAAAGGGACATTTAATTCATGTCAACAAACAAGGAAACAGGTACTTCTAGGTGAAACTAGCAGAGAACAGTCATTCATGTCATCCCTTTTTATATAAGGGATTCAGAAGATAAAAAATGGGCTACAACATCAACTGACAGCCCTTGATTTATAAAAACTCTCTATATATTTAAATTTAAGAATTGTGTCTACCAAGGAAATGTGTTAATAGGTGGTGGACCTGCGGAAAGCGATCACAACCAAGTACAGGTGGTTGAAAAATACTAATAATTTTTCATTGAAAATGTTGAATTTTTTTTTGTTTCCCCCCCAAAAAAATGTCTCAAATGATTCAATAAAAAACCCAAAAAGCAATTTTTTTCTAATTTCTAGTTTTCCATCAGAAACCAAATGTTAAAGCAAGATGGAACATTCTCTGAAAACACTGTTTTGATTGAAAAACAATCCTGCCTAAAAATGTTTCAGTGAAAACATTTTGACTAGCTCTATAGCCAACCTAAAAGCCTCAAAAGTAATATCAGTTTGTATTTTATTACAAATGTGCAAAGACATAAGAACGTCCATACTGGGTCAGACCAAAGATCCATCTAACCCAGTATCCTGTCTTCTGACAGTGGCCAGTGCCAGGTGCCCCAGAGGGAATGAACAGAACAGGTAATCAAGTGATCCACCCCCTGTTGCCCATTCCCAGCTTCTGGCAAAAGACGGTGTGACAATGAACACCTGACAAGTCTAACAACTCAGAATTCAAGAAGTGATTCTGTTTCCAAACAAAATTCTCAAGATGTCCATAGTGTCAAATTTTGAAATTCAAGAGTTCAAATTTGGCCAGAAGATCATTTTTCTCAGTCTGCTAAAACTTTCAAATCTGGCATGTTTTATTATTTATATTACCATAGCATGTGGACCAGAACCTCATGATGCTAGGCACTGTACAAAACACAGGACAAGACAGTCCCTGCCCCAAGGAACTTACAAGACAAGAGGTGGTTACAAAGAGGCGGGAGGAAGCAAAAGAAGCAATGAGACCATATTGGTCAGCCTGATGATAGGCAGTAATCTCAGCACAGCAGGTGCGTAACTGTTGTCAAGTTTATTGTAGACATCATGGCAGAAGAGAATGTTATGGAACAATCTGAAGAACAATGAGCCCCAACTGCTATCAGAGCCCCATTGTGCTAGGCACTCGACAAGACAAACACAAAAGTAAAAGACCATCGCTGCCCTGAAGATTTTACAACCTGTATAGACAGGAGAGACAAAGGGTGGGAAGAAGGAAGTATTATCCCATTCCGTACCAAATAGAGGCACAGAGTTGCTGATGCATGCAATTTCAAGCCCAGTAACTGGCTCCAGCAGGGCACAAAATCCTATCTCAGACTGATGAGAAGTTCCAGCTGTTGAAATTTCTAATCCTGCCCAGGGGAAAAGTCCTCTCTTTTGGGGAAGAGCAGCCAGTCAAGGATGCTGAAGGCAGGAAAAACTCTCCCCCACCCCTCAGGTGCTTAGAGGAGGTTTTGGAGAGGGGAGGGTAAAGAAGAGGCAGCTGACACCCCACCGTCACAAGAGGAGAAAGGGGAGCAGAAAGGGCCAGCCACTTCCTCCTCCTTCCATCCTTCCTGTGAACCATGGGTCAATCTGCTCCTCCATCCCTGCAATATTAGGCACAGGAAAGGGAGGGGATGTGATGAATCCTTAAAGCTACCTCCTCCCCAGCTCTGGGAAGAGGGAGGACCCTGCTGCAGCCACCCAAGACCTGGGGGAAGGAGGTGAAGATCCTCTGCAGCTGCAGGAGACAGGTTGGGCTGAGGGGCCAGAACGGATGTGGGGGTGCATAAATAATTGCTGGGCTAGGGGATAAGCAGATGTAGGGTTGGGGGGCATAATTAGAATTTTTGGCTTTGGGGAAGCTCTGCAACATAAGGCAGCCAGTGAGAGCTCCTGCAGCAGGTGCAAGGGTCACCTTGCTCTATTTATTTGGGAGCCTGGGCAACACTAAATGTCACACACTTTTTAGGGGTGGGCAGGGAGAGCTCAAAAAGCAAAAGACAGATCTTTTAAACTTAAAAATCAGAAGCAGGGCCACAAGAGGAATGCAGATTTCCAGAGACCCAATCCAGTGCCTTGGTCGCTGACCACCCTTCCGTGCCCAGGTTTTGGTTAGACTTTGTCACCATGTCATTTTATCCTGCAGTTGATACAATTGAAAAACAAACAGATTAAATACTTTGTTGAAAAAAATCCAGTTTAAAAAACACAGAAGGGGCCTTAAGCAAATGGCTCAGGCCCATGCTTAAAAAAAAATAAATACAAAGCCAAACGTGGATGTAAGTTTAGAATTTTGCAAAACTTTTGCTTCAAGCCCAAAATCATGGAAAATGTCCCTATTTGTCTTAGTACAAACTTGAAGTTCAACCCAGATTCATCAGGGATCCCTATGATTTGCTGCCCTTTCTAGCTAACCTGAGCCGAACATATGGTTTGTGATTAAACCAAGTGAAACGTGTTAGTTTTGCTTTGGATTCGAACAGAACTCAGATGAATACTCAAGAGGCACAAGCCCATGGGAATTTAAACCCAAGAAAGCATTCACAGAAGCCTCTGTGGATCAGACCCGCTGTTTTGCACAGCTTTAGTCATTTGGTAGTTTGGGAGCAATACAATTAGATTCAAGGATTCAATTAGTCATATAAAATAGAATGTTTTTATTTATTGTTTTGTTAACTAGGAGGCCAGAAGGTCTAAGAGATTCTTGATAATGCATCACTGGCTGAGTCACAGTGTACCGAATTAGTCATGACTGTGGGATATGCATCCCACAGCTTCATTTACACCGACAGGCTTACCTGATCCATCCTCATTTTTTTTAGTCATTAAAATTATCTGAAGTCATGTACTTCAAAGCCTTCTGGGTCTGTTATTTCTTCAGTGTCAGACCGAAGGACATGGATCAGTGTTCACGTCACACTCCCCATCAGTACCCAGCCTGTACTGGAGAAGCTAATGATCCAACCTGCAGACCACATTCGGTGATAAATCCTGGTCATGTGCCACCTGGGGCATGCTGTGCATATGCTAAGAAGAAGTGCCACCACATGGCTCACCTCAGTATTTCAGTGACAAATATTTCACCTGCAGCTTTTAGACAATGATCAGACTGCAATGGCGTACAAGAAGGGCAACATCTGAAGGCCACATTACAGAAAAGGACAGGGATCACAGCTTGTATCTTGGCATATGTTACATATGTCACAAAAGGGTACAGTGTGCCTGGTGCTGGTTTCACACCGTTTTAAGCAGCAATGGGAAAAACCACACACCTTTCAGTTAGAATTGGATAAACAATCATACTTTTATATTAAATAACATTTTCTGGCTGAGAAGTTCACATGTTATGAACTTCCATGAATGAAGCCTTAACCCCCACCCTGTGAAATAGGTAAATATCTGCATTTTATAGCTAGGGAAACAGAGAAGCTAAGTGATTTGTTCAATATCACATAGCAAATCACTGACAGAGCCACAAATAGAACCTCGACCTCACAGAATCACAGAACTGGAAGGGACCTCGAGAGATCATCTAATCCAGTCCCCTGCACTCAAGGCAGGACTAAGTATTATCTAGATCATCCCTGACAGGTGTTTGTCCAATCTGCTCTTAAAAATCCCCAGTGATGGAGATTCCAAAATCTCCCTAGGCAATTTATTCCAGTGCTTAACCACCCTGACAGTTAGGAAGTTTTTCCTAATGTCCAACCTAAACTGCCCTTGCTGCAATTTAAGTCCATTGCTTCTTGTCCTATCCTCAGAGGTTAAGAAGAAGAAGATTTCTCCCTCCTCCTTGTAACAACCTTTTATGTACTTGAAAACTGTTTTCGTGTTCCCTCTCAGTCTTCTCTTCTCCAGACTAAACAAACCCAATTTTTTCAATCTAACCTCATAGGTCATGTTTTCCAGACCTTTAATCATTTGCTCTTCTCTGGACTTTCTCCAATTTGTTCACATCTTTCCTGAAAAGTGGCACACAGAACAGGACACAATACTCCCGTTGAGACCTAATCAGTGCGTAGTAGAGTGAAAGAATTACTTCTCGTGTATTGCTTACAATACTCCTGCTAATACATCCCAGAATGATGTTTGCTTTTTTTTTTTTTGCAACAGTGTTACACTGTTGACTCATATTTAGCTTGTGATCCACTATGACCACAAGATCCCTTTCCAAAGGCAGTCATTTCCCATTTTGTATGCGTGCAACTGATTGTTCCTTCCTAAGTGGAGTACTTCCTGGAACTGGGCTGAGAAGCACTGGTAAAGACACATTTATTTGACAAGAAAACCCAAAGAGTTATTTACAGTAGTTTTTTGCTCCATAAATTTCATTCAGAGGATTCTTCCCTCCCCTTTGTTGCTTCACTCTCCACCTACATCCAAGCCCAACCAGGAGGGGCTTCACCATCAAGATGCCAAACAGGATACAGCTGTGTGGTGCCCATGCATAGGATGGAGCAGTGCATTGTGGGAATTGCAGTTCTCCCCCTCCTTTCCGTTATATACTCCAGCCCCAATGCGTCTCAGCATCCCATGAAGTGGGTATTCACCCATGAAAGCTCATGCTCCAAAACGTCTGTTAGTCTATAAAGTTCCACAGGACTCTGTTGCTCTTACAGATCCAGACTAACATGGCTACCCCTCTGATACTAGTCAAGTAAAGCATGTCAATCTAAGCATTTTAAACATTCAATAACTAAGGGAAGCATTGTGCAAGTCCATGAGGGAACCAGGCAGCCCTTGCCCCAGGTGCACCCTGCAAGTATGTAGACTACCTCTAACTGGCAACAGCAGCGAAGTATGGGAGTCGCAAAGGCCCCACTTATAATCCTTAGCAAGGCATCTGACTACTCCAAATTGGAAGCGATTGACCTTTATGCAAAGATGACGCGGAAGGTCCAAACCAGATCTCTATGTTGGTGCAGCACATCTTCACTAGATGTTTGCAGTCATTTGAACTGTCCTGATGTGGTGCATATTTCTTTACTAAGAGCATACCAGAGAGCTTAAGACCAAAGTTCTGATTCTTGTGAAGTGGATGTGAGGCGTTTACTCAGCTCAATACATCAATGTGGGGTACATACTTGAGTCAATATATAATACAATTCACTTCTTCCTTCCTTCTTCCACAGGCAACTCAACTTGATTACATTGAGGGTTAGGGGTGGAAGGGAGATGCATTGAAACAAAAGCTAATTTCCTGCCTTTTATTGGCTTATGTTAAATCTCTCCTCTGTTGCTATTTCAGTGTTAAGAGAGATACTGCTTTGCAATTAATAAAAAGGTTTTCCCCCTCACTTTCAGTGATTACTTAGGCAAGTTGTTTTAGGAGGTTTGCATATAATCTCATTAAGCACACTTATTGTCTTCAGTATTTTTTGAACTCGCTTCATTACCATGTTAATGCAAATAGGGACCTGTAAAGGTGTTACTAGATATACATCTCTTCTGAAGAAAAGCTACAGATCACCAATGTTCATACAGCAGATAGATATTCAGACAGCCAGACACAGCTGCCACATATTAATACTCAGATCTAAACCCACTCAGAGCTATCCCTGTTCAGAGCTACCCTTTTCTGATGCTGCTGAAGTCCGAGAGATTTAATTCCAACATGTCAAAAATTCTCATTTAAAAACAGCCGATCTAATGAGATTTCAGCCATTTGAGGCCAGCATTTCATAACAATGGCTCACTAGGTTTATGCCTGTTAATAGGATCCCAAACCTTAATTTGGCCTTGAATCTGAACCTCAGCTTAAATCTCATTTGGATTTGGAGGCTCATTTATATTTTATTGGAACTGGATTCCCAATCCCTGGTTTTATATTTTACCCAGGTTAAGCATTTTGAAGAATGTTTAATGATTTGAGAAGAGACACCATCTGTTTGTAAGGGAATTGTCAGCAGGGGAGGGACAAAGAGAGGTTGAAAACTGAAAAAATGGTTAAAATAACACCCATATGGCTTTTTAAAGCCACAGTGGTAGCATAGATTAAAGTCAATTTAGCAGGGGAAGGGGGTCTGTTAGATGACTTTCACCAGCATTAGGTATCACTAATTTTATTCATAAATTCAGATTTTTTTTCATGCCCTTCTCTTCATGGCCCTCCCCTCTCCACTCCCGGAATGCTGATATTTTAATATGTGGATCACCCAGTCCTAAGCAGCACTGTGATTCACAGGGCACCTATAGAAATAAAAAAATGATACTATGAAATCTGAGCTGGGGAAAATGCAAAATCCCTTCTTCTGCCTGATATCCTTTATGATTTGCACAAGGCAGTCACTTTCCTCATTTCCCTTAGGTTTTCATACTTCAGATGCTAATTCCAAACTCTCCCTTAACTTTATGGCTGTTGGAAACCCACAACAAAACTTTGCTGCCTGGAACCATCTCTAACAAAAGGCAGAAGAAATAAAGCTGGAACAGCTATGTTAGAATTTTGCTACCAGGTTATCACCTTGTGGCTTAATGTATAAGCTTCATGACTCACTCTGGGGATTGTGCTTGCTTTCTGGGTAACACGACCTCCTCTAGCTTTGTTCCTCCTAACAGTACAAATTGGTCATTCGCTAACACTGAAAGAAGCAACTCCCTTATTAGTCATATCTAGATATACAAAATTAATACCTGAGGCAGCAGTGGGTTAGTTAACACACCAGCTTCTGGTATGTGGCCATCCCACATTTCAGAGTAGTTTCACGGGGATCAGAGTTTCAAATACATGAGACATCTGCATGACAGTCTCTAAACAAATCCCTCAACCTGAACACCACACAAAACCTTTCTAGCAGTCTGGAGATTTGCACAATGTGCAAATCCCAAGGGGATACAAGGAATGATGCTGAAAGAAAAATCCTTGACTTCAGGGAGGCCAAACTTTCAGCTGTGTCATATCTCATTATTTATCTATCATCATTATTTATCCAGCAATTCATTATGTGCCCTTCACAACATGATCTGGCACATTATATAATTAAAAGCAATAGATCACATTATACTGTCTACAACAGACAGCAAGAGTAGCCAGGCAGATATACTGCTGCTCAGCCTTGTCCTTTATAGGTATAGCATGTTACTTGCCTAGTATAAAACTAGAAGCCTGCACAGATGCAGCCTGCGTCTGAATAATCAGTATTACACCGTATACCCTTCTGCCTCATCCAAAAAGATTTGAAGACCACATCGGTTCAACAGGTCATCGCAAACAGAATTTTAACTTCTTTTAGTAGGGAGTTTGGGGCAGTAGCTGACGTGTAGGTGATGGTAGAAAGGAAGAACAACAGTTGAGAGGCTGAGGCTGTTTACTGGTAATTTACAGAGGGTTGGGGCTTTACTCGACTTACTAGTGAAACCAGTAAGCTCTACCTTGTCAACAGAACCATTTCTATTACATTTTTCTTGGTAAATCAAATCGATAGATCTTAACATGACATATTAGCTTTAATATGAGCTATTCTAATGGTTATTTACACCATTTATTGGTGGAATGCCACAATTTCATTCTCAAACAATGGGTGGTTTTTATATTGATCTCTGGCCTATACATAGCAGCCAAAGGTTCAATGTTATCAACAACTTCCTCTCTCTCCTCTTGCACAGGAGGAGACAGTGGTAGAAATGGTCTCACATCCAGCCATATCCAAACTTGAGAAGTCTGGATCTAATTCTGACCACATCATCGGTGCCCAATCCTACATCTAATTGGACAAAGCAAAACTTGACTCCTATCAGACCTCTAAAACTTTGGGGGAAAGTTTGGAACTGGAGCCAAACTTTCCAGCTCAGGCCCATCTAATGAAGAACTGAGACCTTCTCACAATAATGCAAACGATGGGGTTGAGATTGTGGCATCAAGGTTCTCAGAATTCCAGTACAGGGTGGAGCACAGTAGTATAGTCTATCAATCATCCCTGAAAGCAGAGGAAGTTGATCATCTGCAATATGCCTTAGGGCATCTCTACAACTGCATCAGGGAGCAAGTCTCTAAGCCCAGGTCCACAGCTCGGTGCTTGCGGGGCTTCTGCCGGTGCTCCAAAAATAGCTGCGAAGATGCAGCTTTGACATTGCGGCTCAGGCTGGAGCTCTGGCACTCAAGCCCACTCAACTTCCTCCAGGCCTCGGATCCCGACTTCCTGCCTGAGCTACAACCTCTATACAGCTATATCTAGAGCACAAGCCTTGCCAGCACAAATCTGTGGATCTGGGCTGGGAGACTCGCTCCCAGATGCGGACACAGACGTGCACTTAGAGATTAAGAGCAGACATTCAGAGACATTCAGAGTTCTTAGCCAATACACTGTAGCCTGAATGTTGATCCCACCTTGTGCAAGCATGTAACTAAGCATCATAGTGTATGTCTACACAGCCTGTGGCAGAAAACATCGGAGCCCAGGTGGACAGACTCTCGCTTGCGCTACCACACTAAAAATAATTGTGTAGATGTTGTGGATCAGGCTCTCAAGTCTAGGAAGAAGATGTTATTTTTAGCATCAGTACAGCAAACCTAAGTCTGTTGGCCCAGGGTTGGAGGCTCCTGCCACGGGCTGTGTAGACATGCCTTAATTCTTCTTGAGACCTCAGGACACCCATAGTAGCCACCTAGCTATCCATCTTTTTCTCTCTCATCCTAGTAATGTGGATATTGCAGTACCTCTAGCTCCCACTTACAATGTTAAAAAAAAAAAAAAAAAAGCATATCAACATGTTCCTGTAGCTGCATGTAATTGTTTTCTTCCATCTGACCTGAAATATAAGGAGACATGGCAAAAAATTATAAATGCCCTCTATGTAAACATCTCAGTTGACATCAGCAGCTGTAAAGCTACCAAAACATCTTCGTTTGGAAACACCTGCAAAGGCATTTAAGAATGTATCAGTGTAGGAGAACTCCATATTGTTTGTACAAAAAATACCGGAGTCCCTTCTTTAAACTGTTTCCTTAAGAGACCATCAGCTGAAAGAAATAAGAGATAGTATGCTGGTTACCAGCATCAGGATGCTAAACCACATGAAGCCAGTCTCACCCCACAAAGAGTGGTGACTAATATGATCCAGGGAAGATGATTTAACAGGTTTATTCATGTAACAGGATGTGTGGTTGCTGTATCTCCCCACTTCTTACACATTGTAGGAATTCTCTCATTTCAGAGGAATTCTGCCTCAAAGCTTCTTATAGAAATAAAGGATCTAAAGGTTTGACACAGGTATGCTCATGTTGTGGATATTTATGTAGGCTGTGCATGTGCTTCTTACATACATGTTTGCAAAGAAAGTATTACTATCATATGTAGATTCTGCAGTTAACAATTGACTCAATTCTTAAAAGCTAATTTAACTGTGATTAGTTAACTAATAAACAAAACCCACAATATTCATCAGACAGCATTAAAGTAATTCTGTTGTGTAATTTCTATACAGGATGAAAGGAAAACTGTGCATGACAAAGCCAAACTTAATTAGCCTTTGGATATTGCTCTGGCATTAGACACTCAATCTACAGATTTGGTGTCAACACGACTCACCAGAACACCCAAAAAATCTTGATTTTATATTAGATATAAAAAACTATATTAAAAGAACGTTAAAGTTCCAAAGTCCATCACTCAAGAGTTTGGAAATGCTGGAATTAAGGTTGCCTGGGCAACCTTAATTCAGCCCCTTTGCACCAATGCATTATATTACAGTCTTTAATTACAATGATCACATACTATTTTTTTCTATAGGACCCAGGCCTCCTTCAGTGCACAGTATGGACGATGCTCATTATTGAGCAACTATTCAATATTTTGCTTTATCCTCATTGTTCAAAGTGTGACACCTCCCCCGCCCGCCATACTCATTTGCAGTCCACCATTCAAACCCTGCAATGAAAACAGAATTTTATAGTTTCCTTCTGGGCTTTTCTGTGGCACTCATCACTTTAGTATCACAAACATTCATTTATTTTCATAAGTCCTCTCTGAGCTGGTGCAGGATTATCCTCATTTTACAGACGGGAAATTGGGGAACAGATAGATTAAAGCAAAAAGTTTCCACTACTTTGGGTGCCCATTTTGAGACCATTTAGGGCCCATTTTTCAGGAGTACTTAGTAGTATATCACACTCCATATTTTTAAAGTACAACTCCCGTTGTCTTCAAGTGCAGATGTAAGTACTCTGCACATCTGCAAATCAGATGCCATAATCTCAAATTGGGCACCCAGAAAATCAAGAACACAGCCAGTGATGGAAGTGACTCACCTAACTTAACACAGCAACTGTGGCAGAGGAAGGGATAGAATCTAATTCCTCGGGACGGTATTCAACTGCCTTTACCATGAGACCCTTCTTACAGTCCTCTCTCTGCCTCATTCAATACACACCTTTCAACTTCTCCTCCAATAAATGGGGCATGAGACCCACCACTAGATAAACCTCAGTCATTCTTTGCACTGAATAAGGCAGGAGTCCTGTGGAAAAAAAGTGAAGCGGTCATGTGATTAAAGACTCTGTCATATGCATTCACAGAAGGGGCCCAAATTAAGGCTGTCCAGGCAACCTTAATTCTAGCATTTCCTAATTTGAGAGCTTGACCTAGCAACCTTAATATTCTTCTGAAACTGAAAGAGACAATTTCCATCATGTGGAGCATATTAGCATCCACAGATTTGAACCTTTAGATTCACCACACAGACCTCTTCTATTTGAGCTAACAGAGTAGCCAATAGCAGTCGTAAATTGACATTTTGTATGTGGACCAGCATTAGAAGGGAGTAGACACACTCACAAGAGGGCTTCACAGATATTTGCTGATAGCAGAGGAATGGTGAAACTCAAAAAACTTGAATGCAATCTCTTGCATTTCTAGACTTCTTATCTAGCTTTTGTCAGTCTAGGCAGACTGTTCCTCCTTCTCCACACTGCCTGGGCATCAGCAGGGGGAGAGTGCAGAGCACAGAGTCTGATCACTCTTGGTTTCCTTGCCCAACACCACAGTTGCACCTGGCTACTGAGACAGACCTGCTCAGCCCCAATATACCTAGGCTGGAGTATGCCCACTGCAGATGGAGGCCATGTGCTACAGCAGCACAACTACGGCACCATAGCTATGATGCTGCAACTTGTAGTATAGATGCAAACTGCAGCAATGGAAGGGTTTTTTTCCATCACTGTAGCAACACCAGCTCACCAAGCAAGGTGAAAGTATTCTTCCATCAACCTAGCTGCATCTACACTGGGGGATTCGCGCAGCATAGCTACAGGATTCAGGGGTGTGGATTTTTCATAAATGTAGAGCAGGCTGGAATCTTTGGGAAATTTAGCTGCCAAACTAACTAACCTCTACTGAGCATGTGTAAATAGAGATATTCAAAGGCTTATAACTTGGCCAAATTAAGGTGTCTCCCCCCTAGGAATAGCAAAATATATATCTTTGACAGCAGGACAACTCCATACCACATGTTATGTCTCCGCTCCAAAACATGGAGACATTACAGCTTCCTGGTGAAGTAGTTGTAAGAATTATTTTATCATGGAGAAAACACATTTTTCTCTAACCTTGTCCTTGATAATCGCCAAACCATTTTTGCTGAAGCTTTCCAAAACCATTCGGCCTGGGGCAGACACTCAGCATGGAAAATATCAGTCCAAACCATTAAAATTTGGCCAAGTTATAAGCAACTTGAAAACATGATAACGGCTTGGCAATCTTAACTGTAGGCAGCACTGCCAGCTCTGCCTACAATATGAATAAACAAATGATAGAAACAACTGTTTGACTTTGTCTGAGACAGCACCACCTGCAGGAGGAAAGAAAGAAAACCTAGCCTCAAGAAAACCTGCAACATCAGAAAGTGAAGTTTGTGATAATCTAAAACACGGGTCGGCAACCTTTCAGAAGTGGTGTGCCGAATCTTCATTTATTTACGTGCCAGTCATATATTTTAACTTTTTTAGAAGATCTCTTTCTATAAGTCTATAATATATAACTAAACTATTGTATGTAAAATAAATAAGGTTTTTAAAATGTTTAAGAAACTTCATTTAAAATTAAATTAAAATGCAAAGCCCCCCGGACCAGTGGCCAGGACCTGAGCACTGTGAATGCCACTGAAAATCAGCTCGCGTGCTGAGCCATAGGTTGCCTACCCCTGATCTAAAATGATTTAATTGACGGTGCAAGCCAACCAAATCTATCAACAGTCTTCAAGCTTGATATGCTGCCACAGAGCCAGACCAGTCTAAGCAAGGAGCAAGTCCTACTAATAAAGCCCCAAAATCCCTGCATCACACTTTGACGACAAAGGCTTCACTCATGCAACTTCTTGCATGGTGACAAGACTACGGTGCCTGTGTAGCGACTCATTGTCTAAAGTGAGGGGGGCTCAGTGCTGCCACAGCAGTCTTACCATGCACAAGATGTTGCAGAATTGGGGCTTAAGGATATTCAGATACAGATATAAATTTGTTTATCTCTAAGCCCACGTCCAGGCTAACCCGCGGCATCGGCGGGTTAAAATCGATTGCTCGGGGATCGATATATCGTGTCTAGTCTGGACGCGATGTATCGATCCCCGAGCGCGGTTACATCGATTCCGGAACTCCATCAACCCGAACGGAGTTCCGGAATCGACACGGAGAGCCGCGGACATCGATGCCGCGCCGTCCAGATGGGTGAGTACCTCGATTTTAGAAATTCGACTTCAGCTACGTTATTCCCGGAGCTGAAGTTGCGTATCTAAAATCGATTTTAATACCTAGTCTGGACGTGGCCTAAGGTGCCACAAGTACTCCTGTTCTTTTTGTGGATACAGACTAACATGGCTGCTACTCTAAAACCTATTCAGATACAGTAACCTCAAGGGTAGTATTTACTACTAAGCTGATGTACTGTCATAGAGATTTCAGTCCTCTGTCATGTGACACAGCAACTCCTAGCTTGGGGTGTTGTTGTAGCCATGTTGGGCACAGAATATGTGAGAGAGATATTACCTCACCTATCTTGTCTCTCACAGCAATTCCTAACCAGCCTCAGTAGTTAACATTGAGGGATAGAGAAAACTGCTTGTTCACCTGCACCTAGGCAAAGCAGATAGCAGCTTTTAAAAGATTTGCCGAATTTCAGCTGTTTCCTAGGGCAACTGCAGGAAATTATTCTCATCAGCTTTAGACATCTAAAAAAAATCACAATAATTTGTAAACACAAAGATCAAACATCTTACAAAAGGCTGCTTTGTGTTACAACAAGCTTGCAGGAAAAACTCTCAAAGCATCGGAAAATAAGGAAGTTTTGTGCAGCGGCACTGCCCCCTAACATACAATACAGGAATTTCATGAAAAGAGCTTTCAGTATTGATCAAATCTCTATTTTCCTTGATCTTTATTCTAGCAGTTCCCACCAACTTTTCTGCCATTTATCAGACAATTTCCTGCGACTAAAAGAACTCAATAATATAGGGAATTTCAATTATCCCCGTATTGACTGGGTACACATCACCTCAGGAAGGGATGCAGAGATAATTTTCTTGACACCTTAAATGACTGATTCTTGGAGCAGCTAGTTCCGGAACCCACAAGAGGAAAGTCAATTCTTGATTTAGTCCAGAGGTCTCAAACTCAAATGACCACAAGGCCCACATGAGGACTAATACATTGGCCCGAGGGCCACATTACTGACACCTCCCCCCGATGCCTTCAGCCCCGCCCCCACTCCACCCCTTCCAGGAGGCTCCACCCCTGCCCCACCTCTTCCCAGCCTCCATTCCAACCCCTTCCCTGAAATCCCCACCCCAACTCCACCCCCTCCCTGTCCCCAGGGGGTGCAGGAGGAGTGTGGGGTGTGGCAGGGGCTCAGGGCAGGGAGTTGGGGTGTGGAGTGCAGGAGGGATGAGGGGTGCAGCAGGGGGTCAGGGCAGGGGGTTGGGGTGCAGCAGGGGGCTCAGGGCAGGGAGTTGGGGTGTGGGGTGCAGGAGGGGTGAGGGGTGTGGAAGGGGGTCAAGGCAGGGAGTCGGGTGCAGGGTGCAGCAAGCAGCTCCGGGAAGGGGGTTGGGGTGCAGTCATGGTGCGTGGTACAGCAGGGGGCTCAGAGCAGGGGGTCAGGGTGCAGAGTACAGCAGGGGGCTGGGGTGCGGAAGGGGGCTCAGGGCAGTGGGTTGGGGTGCAGGAGGGGTGTGGCAAGGGGCTCAGGGCAGGGGGTCGACTGCAGGAGGGGTTCAGGGGGCAGGCTCTAGCACAGGACGCACCAGGGTCAGGGCAGGCTCCCTGCCTGCCTGCCTTCTCTGCCCCCGCGCCGCTCTGGGAAGCAGCTGGAACATGGGGGAAGAGAGTCACAGGGGTGTGTGTTGCTGTTGCTTCAGGCACTGCCCCCAGGATCTCCCATTGACTGGGAACAGGGAACCACGGCTGATGGGAGCTGCTGGGGGTGGTGCCTGAAGCAACAGCAACACACACCCCTGCACCTCTCCTCGCCTATGTTCCAGCCGCTTCCCGAAGTGGCAGGGGGGCACAGCCTGCCCTGCCCCCAGCACACCTTGGGCCAGAGCCACTCTAGGTAAACGCTGGGGTGGGGTGGGGGCCGTGAGGAGCTCACGGGTTACAGAAAATAACCTTGCAGGCCGCATGTTTAAGACCTCTGCTTTAAGGGCTCTCTTCGAGGTGGGGGAGGGGTGAAGAGAGAAAGGGATGGACAGAAAGGACAGGAAGACTTTGGAAGCAAGTTTTTTTACTATTTAAAATTAAAATGTGTATTTTAGACAAGGGTGTTCTTTTGAAGGATTTATTTAAAAAACTGTATGTCTGAAGATACAAGTATTTAAGGCTAAGATGATTGTGCATCAGGGCTCAAAAGAGAGCTAGACAGATTCATGGAAGATAGGTCCATCAATGGCTATTAGCCAGGATGGGCAGGAATGATGTCCCTAGCCTCTGTTTGGCAGAAGCTGGGAATTGGCAACAGGGGATGGATCACTTGATGGTTACCTGTTCTGTTCATTCCCTCTGGGGCACCTGGCATTGGCCAGTCGGAAGACAGGATACTGTGCTAGACAGACCTTTGGTCTGACCATTTTATGTTATGTTCCAGGGTGACAGTCCTCAGTGGGGTAAGCCTGTGTGTATCCGCCTCACGTAGAGACCAACCAAGGATGTGAATTTAATATTCTACAACAGAATCCCAAACACAAGTAAACACCTGCAGTGCTTCAAAGATGCCTGTCTTTCAGTGGAACATGCCCATCTTTTGTGCACCAGACTAGAGTGGTTGTTCCTGTCTCCTGCAAACCCCCTTCTGTAGCTGTTCTAGTTAAGTTTCTCCCATCACCCTATTATTTTGGGGCAACTTGTAAGTGGCTCCACTAAGTTTCTGGGCCTACGTGTAAATCTGCTACTGGCAGTGGAAGAAGAGTATAGTGAGCATAGGTCTCTGACGCGAGTTATGTTTTGGGGGCACTAACATATTTCTGTGGGCAGAGTTCCACTGGGAGGCGTCTGCTGTCTCTGTACTTTCCTGTGGATAGTGATAGAGGATAAGAAATTCTCTGTTCATTGTCCCCAGTGGTAATTTGCAACTTCTGATGGTCAGCCTTCCCATTTTAAATGAGAGTAGGGGTTAATACTATCCATGAGGCCAAAGCCTATACTAACAACAGCAGCAACAGAAATAGACTAAAGAAATGAATGATCTTTAGAAAATGCCCAGGTTTGGCAGACTGTTTCGCACCCTTACAACTTGCAAGTTCAATCAGTTGATTTAGTGAGAATCATTTAGGTGTTTTCCATATATTTGAATCTACCAAGTCTAAATCGGGGACGCAGAGAGAGACAGAAAAATGATTCAAGCAGGAAACTAAAAATGCCGTGGGCTTCATTCCATTAATGTAATTAAAAATAACTTTGCATGAGCCTATCTTTAAGATTCTCTCTTATGGAAACAATTTTAAAGAATAAAAATGAGGGGACACTACATTTGTGTGAAATGGATGTAACTTTGGGACCAAAATGAGAGCAATGCCTCTTGACATGTGGAACAGTTGAGAGGTATGTGTGTTTGTATAAATAATCAACAAGCAGCAGAAAGTCATCTTAGTGATTAAGGAGTAGAGCTGCACGGATAAGTGACTTTTTAGTTCCAAAAAAAAAATTTACAGAAAAGAAAATTAGTTTAGTTTGAACCAAAACTTTTTGGTATTTTTGGTGAATCAGAAAAAGCTGGAAAATTTTATTTTGGGTTGAATAAAATGTTTCGATTTGGGGCATTTTTAAATAAAACCAAAGGAAATGAAGGGCTAGATTCACAAAAACAAATATGACACACACATCTCCCTCACCCCACACACTTCCTGTTCTAAATTGCTGTTTGATGCTGAATTTTGGTGGGTGGGTGTGTGAGGGTTCGGGGTGGGGGGGAGTGGTGGCTTGATTCTGATATAATGTTTTTAAATCAACCTGCATTCCTGCATGACGGAAAGGCACCATAGCACACTGGTATGAAAGACTGTATAATTATTGATTGATAAAGTATTGTGAAGTTACACGTTTTTAATACTATATGTCTGAGTATGAAGAAACAAATTAGTAGAGCTATAGTTTATGTGCACACCATGTCCAGGTACCCCTGCTGTCTCTTATAATAATCAGACACCTGGAATTTCAAATCACTCCTCCACAAAGAAACAGCTGAGCCTTACTCTAAGCAGGCAGATTCTGCTGAAGCTAATCCTTTTCAATTGACGTTAATCCTTTAAGATTCCCTGTGCGGTCACTGTAATTAGATCAGGCCCCGAAACATAAACCCTTGTATCAGAGGCCTGATATGATGCCTAAGGCCTGAACTAAGGTAATGGTCAAGACTTTGTTAACATAAAGCAAAGTTAAGCTGGGAGCAAGAGGCAGACCCAGCTCAGTGTCTGGCAAGGAGAGTGCTGATATTGCAAAAAACACACATACCTAAAAGGTACTGGACACTAGAGATATAACATATGCCAGGATGGTACCAGAACACTCCGATACTAGCACATTCGACACAGATAACAAGGAACATGCCGACCCATCCTAAAGACCAGGCAAAAGGGTAATATGATGGATGGGGTTGTTTTGATTGAACTAACTTGTACAAAGTAATAAGTGGCACCTTACTACATTGAGGGGTTGTTGCGGCACCTTACTACATAGAGGGGCTGTTTTGACTTTTTCTTCCATTTGGTTAGGGACTGAGTGGGGAAGAATTGTTAAGTACAAGGGACTCAATATTCAGAGAAGTAGCCTGGTAGAGAAATGGGCAGAGGGTTGGTTGGGAGCCAGTGTTTATGAAACATTTAAATCCTGGCTCTAACACTGATTTGTTGTGTGGTCTTGTACAAGTTATCACAAATGAAGTTCCCCTAATCTGCCCATATGGAGCCAATGTCTTTAACAGAACTTTACGCCAGCGTAAACGTCAATCTGCACAGATCAAATTGCACGGTTAGGAGCTCAGAGTGTAAACTTGTTGATAAAGTGATTGTCTTTAGTTGTTTATTGAGACTCTTCCCACATATATAGATGCCCAGGAATAATAAGCACAATTGTGCCTCAATTTCCCTATACGTAGCAGGGATAATTATATTTTGTTGTGAGAGCACCAGAAATATAGTTTTGAACATGTATACACATGCACATTATGCAGCTATTAACAGTCTGTGTGGGTGTGTGCAGGCAAACATATAGGCACATATTACTGAGGACTATAGCCAGGATGTTTTTAAAAGCAGCCACATATGATTAGCTTTCTCCTTCTGAAAGTTAATGCTCTGTTACAGTTTAAAGAACTAATTCCTCTATGCATTTCACTCTGGCAACATGCTTCAAACTTGACAACATAATTTACAAAATCAAGTCTGAGCTATGAGTGCAAAGAGTTCTATGAAAAAATATCTAGCAAAGTTTCTGCAGGTTTGGCGGTCTCAGTAACAGCTGAATTGAATGTTATGAAACTTGTATGATAAACATCAGCCCCAGGGGCAACTGAGGAGAAAGTTTTAAATGTTTGAAAAAAGCTGCCTGGGTAATATCTTTTATTGGGCCAACTTCTGCTGGGGAAAGAGACAAGCTTGCAGAGTTGTTCTTCAGAATAGCCTCGTGCAACTTGTTTTTTTTCCCCAAACGGGGGTACCTAAAACCCCTTAAAATGGGGGGAGATTAGGGGGCTTGACTTGGAAAGCCTGGGTCTTAACTAAGCAGACCACTTGTTCACTATTAAACCACCAGACCATCCTGCTTTTCTAGCTCAGTGGATCTGGACGGTCTCAGACAGGGGCTGCCCCGCTCCACCCTCAACAGCCTGACCCATGTCATGCTGAGCCTGGCGGGGGCAGAGCAGCCTGACCTTCCAGGCACCCGTGAGCCCCAGGTCCCGCCGGCCAGGCGGGGTCGCGCCGTTCCCGAAAGACCCGGCCCGTGCACGATGGTGCCAAGAGATGAGTGGCCCCCTTAGCCGTCCCCTCGCCGTGCCTCGGTTTCCCCAGCTGGGAAGCAGAGAAGCGAACGGTTCCCCTCGCCGCTCAGGTTCTCCGCCCGGCGGGCACAGACCTCCCCCAGTCCCAACAGCGCGGAGCGGACACGCGCCCGAGGGATCCCCCTGCACGAGGCTACACGGGGGGGGCGGGGCTTGGCGTTCTACCTCATCCGCCGCCGCCACGAAGGTGCCCGGATGAACCAGCTCGCGCGCGCGCTCTTCGCTGCCGTCACGTGGCCACCCAGAGCGGATCCCTCCCGGCCTCGTGCCCTTTGACCAGCGGCGGGCACGTGACTGACTCGTCCTTCCCTCCCCCCCCCACCTTCCACCGGAAGTCTCGCGATTGTTGGTGCCCGCGGCTCCTGGCTCCGTGCGTCGCGGGGAGGAGGAAGCGGCCCAGGCCTGACGGGACCGAGCGCGGCGCGGACCCCCCCCTTCCCGCCGCCAAGGTGAGAGGAAGCGGCTATTAACCCTTCCCGCGCAGCCGGGAGGAGGCCGAGCCCGGACCCGGCACCGCCCCGCCTCCCACCGGAGGCTGCTCCGAGGCTCCCCGGCCCTGCCCGATCCCTTCTCCTCCCGCCCCTCTGGTTTCAGCCCCCGCCTGGCAGGCTGGGTCGTGGGACCCCTCCCCTCCCGGCCCGGGATTCCTCTGGCCGAGGCCCACCACATTCTCCTCCCTCAGCCCCGCCTCACTCACCTCCACAGGCCCTGGCCGCCCCCCCGGGCCTCAGACCCACCCCGCCGGCTCTTGCCCACCTCCAGAGGCCCTGGCCCCTCCCCCGTCGGCTCCCTTCACCTTCCATAGGCAAGTTTCGGAGTAGCAGCCCTCTTAGCCTGTGTCTGCAGAAGTAGCAGGAGTCCTTGTGGCCCTTGGAGACAAACAAATGTATTTGAACGGAAGCTTTTGTGGGCTACAGCCCACTTCATCGGACGCATAGAGTGGAACATATAGTAAGAAATATATATACATACAGCGAGCATGGAAAGGTGGAAGTAGCCATACCAACTGTAAGAGGCTAATTAAGAGGCTCTCTGGTCACTCAGTAACAGACTTAAAGGTGACAGTTTTGCAACAGAAAAGCTTCAGAAACAGACTCCAACAAGAAACTGCTGAGCTTGAATTAATATACAAACTAGATACCTTTACCTTGGGTTTGAATGGAGACTGGGAGTGGCTGGGTTATTACACACATTGAATCTATTTCCTCATGTTAAGTATCTTCACACCTTGTCAACTGTATAAAATGGGCCATCTTGATTATCACTACAAAAGTTTTTTTTTCTGCTGCTGATAGTACCTTATCTTAATTAATTAGCCTCTTACAGTTGGTATGGCTACTTCCACCTTTTCATGTTCTCTGTATGTATATATTTCTTACTATATGTTCCATTCTATACATCCGATGAAGTGAGCTGTAGCCCACGAAAGCTTATGCTTAAATAAATTCCTTAGTCTCTAAGGTGCTACAAGTACTCCTGTTCTTCTTCCATAGATTTTAAGCCAACCATTTTGTGCCCCACCAGCCCTCCCTCCCTTATCTTTCTCCCCTTTCTTCAGAGTCTAGCGTTGACCTTTCCCCCTCCACCTCCCTTCCACTGCCTGTGCTCAGAGTTCCCATTTACCTCTTCTTCCCTCAGCTCCTAGCCCCAATCCCTGGGTTGGGAAGGAGGTGCATGCTACAAACTATCATGCAGGAATATTACTTGTGAAAGTAGAGGAAGGCACATTCCATTAAAATTGCACTGATCTGAATTTATGAATTAGTATGTCAGCTTTCCATTTTCTTTGTATTCTGTCACCTGTCAGTTCAAGCACACAACAAATAGACTGTCCCTGGCCCAAAGAGTCTTCACCAATCCATCTGTGACAAAAGGCTAGTTTTGTCTCCATCATGTGATGCTCTATGCAGAAGACATTAGAAGGAAAGGCTGAAATTACATTAACTGTAAAAGAAGTGTGTGTTTTATTGTATAAAGTGGCTTAAAACAAGATGATAGAACATTGACGTGGATTTCATTGACTCATGTAGGAGTTGTGTATACACATCTAAAGAGACTGACTGACAGAATGTGAAGATGATGCTGTTTATAAGTGGAAAGGCAAAATTATAATGCCTGGGACCTCAGAATATTTTGAAGATATGAATCATTATGTGCTATATGTTAAAGATAGTGTTACTCATTTGTATAGTGTCCACTATTGTATACACACAACTTGTAAATTACTTATTTCAAGGATTTTGTTGTTGGTTTTCCTCAGAATTCGTATGACATTGGGTGAGTGGTTATCCACTGAAATAGCGTAATACTAAAAATTGTGTGTTAGGTGTCCATCTATGATAGCTGTAACATCTTCTTAACCAGTTACAAGTTCTGTTTTATTTTCACTACAAAAGAGTTTATCAAAGCAGTTTTGCTCCTTTCTGTTCTAAGGTTTACTTCTTTTTACAGATGTCAGAAGATCTTGCAAAACAGCTAGCTAGCTATAAAGCTCAGCTCCAGCAAGTTGAGGCTGCTCTTTCTGGGAATGGAGAAAATGAAGACTTACTAAAATTAAAAAAAGACTTACAGGTGAGGATTGAGGGAATTAGAAACTGAAATCTTTCTGTCATAAGTAATGTCAGCAAAAATGCCATCACTTTCTCTCAAGCAGAGACATAGCTTGTTGCTGGGTATTTGCACTTCAACAAAAATAATAAATACTTGTCGGGTCTTACAAAATGTAAGTTAAAGGTTTGTTTTAAGATCTCAGATTGCGAAGGGACAGTGGTATAGCTGGCAGTCCCAACATTTGGCCTGTCTTTTTAAGATTATTAATATTCATGTTGTTTTATGTGCTTTTAAAAAAAGTCACTGCTATTTGATTTTGTTTTTTAAAAAAATGTTAGTACCTCACCATAAAGAAGAAAAAAGCGTTCTTATTTGTGAGATGTGCAAGGCATTGGCTGAAACACTTAAATAATAATGCCTCCCTTTAAAAAAGAGAAGGTGAAAAAAAATTCATGTCTTAGCTTAAGTTGATAGTGGCACACTGTTGCATTGCACATGCAGGCTGAAAGAAGAACAAAATTTGCGGAAAGAACCCTTTTAGCTTCCAAAGGATTGGAGAGAGAACTATGAAAAAATATGCAAATAGTGTTTTTTTTACTGTACACATTTTTGTACCTTTTATAAACTTTGTGCAAAGCCCACCTTTCCCAATCTTTATCAGTGGCCTTTTTGCGGTGTTAGAATAATACACCAGTAAATTGTAGGCATCAAATTTTATCACCTTGTAATTGAATCTAATCTCCACTCAAGTCTGCATTTTTTAAATAAAGCCATTTAAACTATGTAGCTATTTCCATTTGTCACAGCATTTGGACTATCCTGAGCATTGAATCTCTCCACATACATTTGTGTTGAATAAATCAAATCAGCATCAAATTAGTCACTATGCACACTTTCAATCACATCTGTAAATCAAGTATCAGAGGGGTAGCCGTGTTAGTCTGTGTCCACAAAAACAACGAGGAGTCCGGTGGCACCTTAAAGACTAACAGATTTATTTGGACATAAGCTTTCATGGGTAAAAAACCCACTTTTTCAGATCCTTATGCCCAAATAAATCTGTTAGTCTTTAAGGTACCACCAGACTCCTCATTGTTTTCACATCTATAAGGATAGCTGAAATATCTTTACAGCTAAGTCTGAAATCCTGGCACACCTTAGCCTCTCACTGACTTTTTAATAGAAGTTCTGGGTATGTAAGGAATGCCAGATTTGTTATGAAATGTCAAATGTGCCACCATCTGGAATATGTTTAGACTTAAGCTCAAAGTTATTTTTTGTTGATAGATAAAAGCTACTTAAAGTCTTCATTAGACCCATTTTGGGCAATGGCATGAACACCTTCAACTTGATTACAAAGGCCTTTTTTATCACTTCAGGCAACAAAATTGGCACATAAATATGCCTGTATTTAATGTTTTCTTAAACGTTAGTATATGGGTGCAAAATACTACTTTGTTATTGCTAGAGAGAGAAAGCACTATAGCAGCAAAGTTATTATTCACAAAACTTAAGTAGATAAAACTACCCACTGCAGCATTCAGTAGCTGCTGCTGCTTGAAAAAATGGTAACAATAAAAATACAACTCAAAAACAAGCTAAATCAATGTCTCCTATCAATAAGCTTTAGATTTCCTTTTAAATGTAAAGGTCTTGAGTCCACAGGAAATTTAGAGTATAATGAGAATGTACTTTATTCCACATTCTTAAAAGCATGTGTATATTTTTAAAATCCAGAGCAAAACTCATATTTCTAATACCAATATCAGGTCTGCTTTGATGTGTGGAAATCATTGATGTGAACAGACAACTTGGAAAACATTTTTAAATAAAAGCTCTGCACAGAATAGGGAAGATGTTTGAATTCCCATCTCCAAAAGGTTTGCTACCCATACATTCCATCTTAAAAATGGAAAATAAATCTAACTTCATATTTTTAGTGTCTCAATTAAATTGTTGTTTCCTGTTTATTCTAAAGATTATCAGTTATGTATCTGAAACAATCCTTTATCTCAGTATTGCATCTGTCATTACCATACACAGCATGCTCAGCTTTGACCAAGATATATTCATGTAAATAATGGGCTCCCCATCTTTTACTTTACTGAGGGACTTCTAGCAAGGTACCTATGTAACCAAGGATCAAATCTAACTTGCATGAGCTAGAGTGGCTTGCAACCTGCCTCCTCTTTAATATGATGTTACAAGCTGTGGAAACAATGCACTCCAAAATACAGAGCTCCATCTTGACTTGTGGGAAAGGCCATTCTCATAAGGATGGATCTTTGCGTGCTGGGACCTGTAGTCTCCACCATGTAACAGGAAGGTGGCAGCAAGTCACATTGTTGCATCACCATGTAACAGGAAGGTGGCAGCAAGTCACATTGTACAGCTTATTTGGCTGCATGTGGCTACCCTAATTAGAAGTTTTGCTTTAGTAGGCAGTAACAGCACATTCTAACTCTTCCCCACAAATCTTGCTTTAAAAATGAGCCATTCAGCCTTTCTATAGTGTTATTTTACTGTAATTCATGAGCTAGTCTATCTAGAGTCCAGAGACCCCATCCCCATAAATGCGGTCTGACGTCTGAATACATGACAGTTGCAGCTTCTCTTCCTGCTTTGGTAGTGGGTACCACATTATTTTCTGCTTAAATAAACTTCTTGTTTTCAACTTCCTTCAATGCCTGTTCTTAGTTTCAGTTGGTGCCCTCATGTTTTTTCAACTTGCTACTTTCTTTAAGAATTTTATGGGATAGAATTCTTTTTTCCTCCCATTCCCTTATTTCTACAAATCTAGTTTCTCTAGCCCAAGGGTAGGCAACCTATGGCACGGGTGCCGAAGGCGGCACACGAGCTGATTTTCAGTGGCACTCACGCTGCCCAGGTCCTGGCCACTGGTCTGGTGGGCTCTGCATTTTAATTTAATTTTAAATGAAGCTTCTTAAACATTTTTAAAACCTTATTTACTTTACATACAATAATAGTTTAGTTATATATTATAGACTTATAGAAAGAAACCTTCTAAAAATGTTAAAATGTATTACTGTCATGCAAAACCTTAAATTAGAGTGAATAAATGAAGACTCGGCACAACCACTTCCGAAAGGTCGCCGACCCCTGCTCTAGCCCTTGAAACTCTGCATAAACCCTAATGGCGCTTTTCTGCACCTTCCAGTTCCTCAGCTGTTACTGTAATGTGGTGCCCCCCACTGTGTGCAATACTCCGGTTGTGTTCTCACTAACACTATAGTACGCTATATGTTAGAACAACAAAACAGATGTATTGGAACTCTAACCAATTCAACACATGCTGTATATGGTTCAAGTTTCTATCCACTATCTGTGTCCAGTATTAAGATACGTAGGCAAAATAAGATTTTACCACAAGTTTGTTTATAGTCTACCCTTTACACGACTGGTAAAGTCAAGGAATTGTTGATGAGTAATCTGTGTGCATATTCACTCTAGTTCTACAATAAGCTATCTTAATAGATAAAAGACTTATGAAGGAGGCAGGAGTAAGTCAACTGTCTCAAATTACAGTGGTTTCTGTATATCTGAAACGCTTACCTTCAGGTAATCAGTGCACAGCTGTACTCTATTTGACCTGCTGATACACATATCACAAGCCATGATGCTTCCTGGATTTGCAGATTACTGCTACTACCACCCGCTCTGTGAGTGAAGGAGCAGTGTTAGAGCTCAGACCTGGGGAAGGAAAAGTAATTAATGGTATGTACTCCAAGGAGCTCCCTCAAATGAAATATTCTAAATATCAAAATCAGTGTTGGCCTATATGCAATATTCTGCAAAATAAAGATTATAGTAAAGGTAGACTGTGGCCATATTCTCTGTTCCAGTCCCTGCCACAAAATCACCAGAGGGTCTTCTAAAGCAAAACCAAACCTCCTTGTTAGGGAGGTCTGATTGGTCAGATATTGACAAAAAAAAGACAATCCAGTTGTCAGGCCCTTTGTGCCGGTGTGCGAGCTACTCAGACAATGTATAAGAAACTAAACACTTTATGGGGTTGGTCTCTGGGAATAGAATCCTCAAACTTCTGGAGAAATGAAGAGCAGCCTCCTCTCTGCCTTGAGCTTTCCTTCTCTTTATAGGCCCTTATTGATGAGGTTTAGTGAATCAGGCTTCAGCTGTTCTCTCTCATCTCTGCTGAGCTGAGAGAGGAACCCTGCTGGGTCCTGCAGCCTTCCTGTCCCACTCTCCAGATAGTTGTTGATTCCATTTATTAAGAAAAGTGGCATGGGGGAGTCTATCAAGACTATAGAGAATTCCTTTTGGGGCCTTTCAAATCTTCTTTAGAGTGTACCACTTACCAAAAGTACTTCTCATCTTGGATCTTGACTAAGGAAAACATTGGAGTCAGGAACATTGAATCTTCATGTTTTGTATTGTTTCATGGGCTAACGTGGAAATCCATTTTGAAAAAGACTGTTCCTCATCACAAGTACAGTTTCTTTATTTAAATCACCCCACAGCCAGTAGTTGCAAAGAATGCTTGTGCCTGTGCTGGGCCAACATGTGCCGTTTCTGCTCTGGCAAAACTGATTAAAATTGCTTCCAAATCATCCTGCTGCTGGCCTTGCCTCTGGGTAGTATTATTTGTGGGAGCAGCAGCATAGACATAATGTGTTGTGGGGCGAATCTGTGGAGAGGACAGAGTTATTTGGAGGTAGTGCAAGGGGGAACGCAGGATGTCTTCAATCTCTTTAATTGAAATATTTGCCCTTATTTTGTGACTTGCATCAGATAAAAATATTGGGATATTGTAAGGCCTAACACCATTTCTTGTTTATAAATTGTGGCGTTGCCTTTCCTCGTGTAGGAAAGTGCTTGTGTTTTGCTTTTATCTGGTAGTTGTTGAACTATGTATTTTTTCAGTAGCCGTGATCAAGAGTCTTCCACGGTGGCAAATAAGAGTATAGCACTGATTCAGTTGGCATTTGCTACATTGCAATAAAAGGAGTAGACACTAAATATCTTTCTCATTAAGGTGAAAATAGGCATTCAAATTTCTTACCCTCTAAATCATCTAAGTATTTTCTTCCCCAGGTTTATGAAGTTTATAGAAAACCTAGAAATTTGCCTACCTACTTTGGCTTCTGAGTCGTCAAAGATGGTGGCTACCTAATTGGGGAAATTAGTTTGTTTTAAAATAGGTAACACTGAGACTGAACTAAACACTTACCCATAGAAGTGGTCCCTCCAGGTCCAATCACAGTGGCAGGGCAGGGGGTGGAAACTTGCATTGCTGTGTACTGTGCTGTATCTGCTCTGTGAATATGTAAGACTTCAATCTGTAGTGTCTAAAGGCACTAAAAGTCAATTTAATAGAAAAAATATATATTTTCCTCTGCCATTTTTCTTGTTCAAGTCATTCTGTCAGGTTAACAAGGAGGTTCTGCCCCCACACTTTGAGGCCCTGATTCAGGAAAGCATTTAAGTACATAATTAAGTCCATCTTTATTCAGGAAGGCAATTAAACATGTTCCTAAATGCCTTCCTGAAATGGGATACTTTCCTAAACTGTGATCGTAAAAAGGAGACACTCCTCTGTCCATAATATCTCTGTGAATACTTCAGCTCAGCCAATCCCCACTTTTTCAAAGGAACTGAATAAATGGCACCTCTCATTCAGAGGTGCTTATCATTAGTACGCTTATTTTTATATGCAAGTATTCTAAAACTAAGCAATGTGTAATTTCTGGGCTAACCATTTTTAAAATAATGAAAAATAAACTGCAGTTGAGGTGGAAAAGCAAAACATTCACAATTATCTATCTTAAAGTTTATTTGAATCAATTTAGCCCGTGCCTTCCCTGTGAGCAGTGAATGTAACACTGGCTGCTCACTCCTCATTGCTGCAATGTGCTCTTCAGTCAAAAACTGAGGATCATGTGCAGCACACATGTGCAAAGAGAGTCACATCAAGGAGTGTTTCCACATGAATAGCTGGCTATGTCTCTGAGCCTATGCAAAAGCAGTTCAGCTAGAAATAACTGCTGAAAAAAGGAAACATTGAGGCATTTTGAAAGTTGACCAAGGGTGGAGAGGTGGCCTCATTTCAATACAGCATACAGTCATACATTGCTTTCTTCTACATACGTGATGTCTAAGACTAATACACTGTAATTAGTGGTAAATAGTCCGCAGTCTACTTTACATCAGATATATGTTTAATACAATCATTACTAGAAAAAGATCTGTCAACTTGGTGAAAAAATAAAGCACAGTAATGGGGTTTGAAAGTGTATTTTTTGCCTCTTCCTTTTCCAGGAAGTTATAGAATTAACCAAAGATCTCCTTTCAACACAACCTTCGGAAGCCCTTGCAAGTTCTGATAGTTCTGCTTCTGCCCTACCCAGTCACTCCTGGAAGGTTGGGGATAAATGTATGGCAATATGGAGTGAAGATGGACAGTAAGTGTAGAAAACAAACTTCTCTAGCAGTTACATGAAATAATACAGTACAATGGTAAGAGATTTTCATTCAGCTTGAACTGCCCCATTTGAGTAATTCTAAAAAAGAATAGCTAAGAGAAATTATGTAACCATTGTATTTCCTTTTATTGAAGTTCAATATTATAGACAAAGTGAATTTGATATTCGGTGATTCTGAAAACACCTTTTCTTGTCACCACCCTTAAAAGAAATATAACATATACAACTTTAAAAAAACCCTACACTTTCATAAACTAATTATAATCATTTAGTGTCGTGCCTGTACCAGTGTATGTAATTGCCATTCTGTTTATATATTTTACATTTACTCACTGTCATGAAAAATGATTGAGAGATTTAAGTTTGTGCATTTAACTTGGAACACCATCATTTGACTGTAGTTCTATTGCGATTGCAATATTGCTGTGTCTTTAGTGGCTTGATACTTGGCTCTACCATGCTCTGGAGATGCTGTACCAAAATAGTTGGTTTTGGCTCCCTTGGCTAATGTTATTGAGAGTTTCTAAGGTTGCTTCAATTTAGTCTGATCTTGTAGTCTTTGAAATACAAGACCTATATTTTCAAATGATAGTTTATCCTTTATTTTGTAACATAGACGCATTTCTGAATTTTTTTCTAATCAAACTGTTCAGATTGAGTAAACATCCCATTTCCTTCTCTTAGAAAAGAGTTAAATCCTTTGTACAATGGAGCAGCTAATGTAATGAAAACCAAATACAGGCATTGATGCAGAATTATTGATACTTTCATGTAGAAAACAAACTGTTCAAAAATAAAAACACTTCTGTTGCTAGGCATTGGTGGCTGAAATATTTTCTCACCTAAGATCATAAATGTTACATTTTTTAAATTCTTGGGTCACTACTGCGTCCCAAGGTCTGCCTAAACAGTGATCAGAATGAAAAGTTTGTTGAATCTGAAAGCATTTGTACTGGTCCACTTAGATGTTTCTAGTTCTATCAGGTCAAGTGGTATTGGACCTTACTCACTTTGATTACTATCTTGTTTCTTTCCACTAAAGCTGCAACATGATTTAAGGAGCCAGCGTCTCAAGAAGTGCTCGCTAGAGATTAATGCTTCCTACCACACAAAAGATGGGGCTCCCCTCAATTTTCATACAGTGTAAACATAGTTTTTAACTCAATTCAAGTGTCTCTCAAGATGGTGGCTATATCAAACAAGTAGGCAGGTGTTAATTGGAATTCTATCTGTAAGTATAGCCTCTACCCTCTGTAGCAGAGCTGGGTGGGAGATTGAGACTTCAAATTTTTCCTCATCCCGAATTGAACAAAAAGTCAGTCTCAAAACCTTTGTAAACAGATGATCCGAAAATAATTAGTATGGCATTTAAAAAATTTTTTAGTATAAATTAACTAGAGGTTCAAAATAAAAAGTTGTTTTGAACTAGAAAATGACAAAACAGGACGATTAAACGATTTGGAAACTTTTTCTTTTTTTAAATTTGAATCAGAAGATTTGTGAAACTCAAAACCCGTCCTTCCTGGAACAGTTTTTAGTTTCAACAAACAGCATTTTCTGATGGAAAAAGCATTCAGTCAGAAAATTCCTGATTAGCTGTAATCTGTGTTATCCAGAATACCATGTTTTACAATCTGATATTACATGACCTATCAACTAGGGAAAAAAAGCGAGATTCTTAACTTTGTAATTGCACAAGGCATTTGTTTCTAGCCTGAATAGCTGTTAGGCCTTAAAAGTGTCACTGGTTTCTAGATCAGCTGGTGAGTTAGCTCTTGTGCAGGACTGATGTACTTAGGTCCTTAAGAACATTAACTTCTCAGCTTGATTGTATTTTGTCCAAAAATGAAGCAGATTGGTAGTAAGTACTTCACTTCATGTTAGTAGCTGAATAACAGTGTAGGTGTTGTAGGGCTGAGTATTAAACCATACTCACATGCTTACAGCCATGATATCTTACAGGTGTTACGAAGCTGAGATTGAAGAGATAGATGAGGAGAATGGTACTGCTGCAATCACATTTGCTGGATATGGCAATGCTGAAGTCACACCTCTGCTCAACCTCAAACCTGTGGAAGAGGGAAGAAAGGCAAAAGAGGACAGTGGCAACAAACCCATGTCCAAGTAAGTGACTTGTATAACCTAGATGTGTATTTTAACAAAGAACTTAGGCCAACCAAGCATGTTACGTTTGTGTGGTGGGTAGATGATGGATGGATGGAATTTGCTTAAGGAAACATACTCTGATAAAAGAACCTGTTAGCATCTCACTATTAGACCAATTCTGCTGTCATATTTATCAAGGATATTAATGTGAGAGACAAAAGTAGACTTATTTCATTGCCAGCAAAGAGGCCAGTTCTAAACAATGTAGGTTCCAAATCATGATTAGGTAAAGAGAAATGCAATATGGAGATGATGCTTACAATTTGTGTTTCAGGAGAAAATAGAGACTTGTGTGTGTGGTGAAATAGTGAGTATATATTATAAATTACTGATTAAAGAAGTGGTAGATGCCTGTAATCTAGCAGAAGCTTTTCATAGCTCCTGCTTGAAATTGTAAATGTTGCATAGACAAGTTTTCATTTGGAGGAATGAAAAAATAGCTTCAACAAGTGAAGCTTCTTTGATTCTTTGTGGGAGTACCCAAAGTTGTGAGGCACCTCATTACTCACTGCCCTTAGCATGAGGAAGCCTGGTCTGTGCCTGCCATAGGTCAGATCCCTGACTTCACTGTCCATGGGCAGCACAAAACACTACCCTCTTGCCTCGGCAGGTCCTGCGCTCTTGCTTCAGGTTAGTGCTAGGCATATTCCTGCCCCCGAACATCTCCCTGTTCTAGTGGATGCTGACAGTATTCACAGATTTGCTACTGCCAAAGAAGCAGCACACCCCAATTTACTACACCTCAGATTATTCTGTTTAACACACACCACTTACTTGTTTTGATTATAAATATATCTAACAGTTTATTTAACAAAGTAGCAAGTATTGGAAACAAATGGTTACATGTACCATACAAGCATTCTAGACCCTAGGCTTAACTAGATACTTTCCTGTCTTATAGATCAGTGCTCACCCAAAGTCCTTCCAGCACTTTACAGCAGGCTTGGCTCTGACCCTTTGTTCATAAGCGGCTAACTTGCTTTCTCAGTGAAGGATCCAGGCTGTACCTCTGCACCCCCAGTTATACCCCAGGAATCCATTGTCTTTACTCATAAACAGGATTCACACCTGCTGTTTATTCCTTCCTGTAAATTTCCTCTCTCCAAGATTTTGCAGGCTCTTGATAAACTTGGCTCAATGTTGAAACAGGCATCCATTGTGAGACGTACAATGCCTTATACTCATATGGCCAGACAGAGAGGTCTGTTACCTCCTGCTGAAAGGAACCTGTCCAGGGCACGGCACCTTCTGATTACCCTGCTTTAAGAACATAATTCTCAGCACAGACAACACAACACTTCAAATATTATATAACACGTGTTTCACAGTGTTTATGATGGCCAGTGGGCTACTGGCTCTTGGTAGAGACTTTGCATGCCACCTTATAGTGAATTATTGTGCATGTATCTGACCCAGGAGATCCCTGTAAAACTCTAGGCACTCTCTGTGCCCTCTGCCAGCTAGCACCAAGAGGTTCCTGATTCACAGCTTCCTGATAAGAAACCAAAATGTAGAGGGGTTACATCTTGGGAACCAGTCTATTTGGAGACCCAAGTACTGGAGCAGCTCTTGCGTCCTTCCTCCAGCCTACGGTAGGTTGTAGGAGAAACTCCTAGGATGTACTGACTCTGCATTACCAAACTGGGGACACTAATATGATCCTTGAGGGCGGGAGTGGCGGGTGTGTGTGCGTTTAATCCCTACCCTTTTGGAAGAAGCCTGGCATGTGGTTCCTGTCCCATACAGATCCCCTGTGAGCCACAATAGTATGAAGGACTTGTGTCTCTGTCCTAGCTCCCCAGCACTCATGTCCCTTCCCTTGGTTCCTGGCATTATGGCTTTGTTAGAGCCACACTGCCCGCCTCTCCTCAGTCTACTGTTCTTGCAACACCTCTTCCATGCCAAAAGGGGTTCCACAGCATTAAAGAGAGCTGCTGCAGAAAAAGCAATACAAATTTTGGTTTTATCAAGTTATTTGCAGATTCCCCTTTCCCTGTGCCTAATCCCCACCACAGTTGCTGATTTTACCTGATCAGTGCAGGAGTACTGGATCAAGGGCATTCTTCTCAGGGAGATCACCATGGTGAGATTTGGCCCATGTTGGAAAAGAGCCATGTACATTCAGAAATGTTATTTGATTATATTGAAAGGGCCATTTGAGAATTTGTGAAACTAAGAATTTGTCATCTATGCCAGCTCTGAGGATTGCCCTATCTGAAATGACCTGCTTGGGGCATTTTTATTGCTCCTGATTCTATATGATAAATATTACAGGAGTGTAATGCTGTAATGATACTCTCAATTGATAGACTGCCTTGCAGAAGAAATGACTTAATGTTCTTTCTAATCAGAGAATGAGTCTGTTCTGTGCAGGCAGCAGATGAAACTAGGCTTAAGATGATCCTATGACACCATGGTACCCATGTATTCCACATAACTTACTTCACAGCTTTGCTCTTGCATCTGTGGAGTACAGCTTGTTTGGGGAGGTTTATCAGTATTCTTCATAAGCTTACATAGTCCTGACTTGGTTGGGTAATCGCTCGTTTGAGAGTCCTGTTTTACACCTCTAATAGCTTACAATAGTTACATTTAGTTTCTTACTTGGTACTTAGTGTACCTCAGAGCGCTTTATGAAGAGGAAATGGAGGCACAAACATAATCATGGGCTACCCTTCCTTCCTACAGAAAAGAGATGATTGCACAGCAACGAGAATATAAAAAGAAGAAAGCTTTGAAAAAAGCCCAGAGAATCAAAGAACTTGAACAGGAGCGAGAGGACCAGAAAGTCAAGTGGCAACAGTTCAACAACAGAGCCTATTCTAAAAACAAAAAAGGCCAGGTTTGTATATGCTACCAGTGTGTGAACCGTTAGCAGAGGAATAGTCCGACCTACTAGTTACAGGAAAAATACCATGCCCAGACCATGCTTTGGGGGCAAATGGCTCAGCTTCACAGTCTGAGGCAGCCCAGCCGCAAAACAGAGTAAGTGTAAATAGGTAGCTTGATGCTGTAGATAGGCTGAGTAATCATGCCTAAATATGAAAAGTAAGTCTTAGGCCTTTGCTTGTGTAGGTCGGGAAACTTGGTCACTTTTATGCAAGAATTGGGGTTGCAAACTTTTAGTTAATTTATACTAACAACAATTTAAAAGGCATTTGGAGGCGCAGCCAAACTGCTCCACGTCATGCCATATACGGGGGAAACTGTTGTGAGACCTTGATGCTGGCAAGTGTGTGATTGGCTCTCTTATACACCCAGTATACATAGCTTTTCGTGGCTGTTATAACTGTGCAGGAGATAAGGAAAAGCCTAGAACAAATACCAGTGATAGGTGGTAGCACTATTCCTCAAATCGTGCGTAATTTGGTTTTCGCTAATATACATTCATGCCACTGTTCAGAGAGCTCACTACCATTGACAAAGCTAATAGTAATGGTAGCCATTGTATAGAAATACAGTGATACACATTCTGTCAAAGTTATTCAGGGAAAAGAATTCTTGCCACAACCTAGATCTGTAAGAAGACCTATGCCAGGGTGTGTGCTGGGATTTATCTATATGTGAGGTACGCATGTCTGTAACTTTAGGAATTGGAAGTTGTTGCTAGTCATTATTATGAAAAAACAAGAAATGTAAAACAATACAATCCAAGCCATAATAAATCCTCCTGATTTGCCTTGGTTTAGCATGGTAAGGTGTTTTCCCTATTGAAACCAAGTTTGCACTTGCCCAGACTGGTGCATTGGGTCCACTGTTGGTGGTAGCATAGACTGTGAGGATTGGGGTCCACTGGAATGGAGAGCCTGAAAGTCTGGTGTGTGGCCAACTTGGCAGCCATTTCACACGTCTTGTAGAGTAGCCATATTTCAGAGGAGGTGGTGGGGAGGCAGAAGTGTTGCTGTATTGCTGCCCACTCTGGTTTCCTTCCACTCACCCAGGGGCAGTGTGGAACTGCTGGCGGAGTGCTAAAATGTCAGTCCTTTTGAGCACTTAGCACAAAACAGTCTTATGATAAGTAATGTGGCCTTTATTCCTGAACTTTGGCTATAAGTGCTCACAGAGAGGCATGATTAGAACATGGGACTGGGTGCCAGGAATTTCATTTCTAACATTGCCTCTGTCACTGACCCCTGTGCCCTTGGGTAAGTACATTATTGTGTCAGTTTGCCATCTATAACGGGTAGGCAACCTATGGCATGTGTGCCGAGGGCGGCATGCGAGCTGATTTTCAGTGGCACTCACACTGCCCGTGTCCTGGCCACTGGTACGGGGCGCTCTGCATTTTAATTTAATTTTAAATGAAGCTTCTTAAACATTTTAAAAACCTTATTTACTTTCCATACCACAATAGTTTAGTTATATATTATAGACTTATAGAAGGAGACCTTCTAAAAACATTAATGTGTATTATTGACACGCAAAACCTTAAATCAGAGTGAATAAATGAAGACTTGGCACACCTCTTCTGAAAGATTGCTGACCCCCAATCTATAAAACAGAGTGTTGAGGATTGTTTGTAGGATTAGAGACCTGACTAATCAATGCTCATGTATTCACAGTTAGCAAACTGTATTGAACTGACTAATCAGGAATGGTGTTTGTGTTTCCTTCTCAGGTAAAGAGGAGTATTTTTGCTTCCCCTGAGAGCGTGACTGGCAAAGTCGGGGTTGGAACATGTGGAATTGCAGATAAACCCATGACACAATATCAAGATACCTCTAAATATAATGTCAGGCATTTGATGCCTCAGTAAGAGGGGGGAAAGGCTAAACTTCATCTCTGCAGGGCTTTACACTTATCTTTTATCATTATATTTTTCTAAAAGTAAATTATTTGTTGGCATGTAGTGAATAGTTCATTTTGTCACCATCACTTGGCTTCAGCTGATGTGAGCCTTAAAGAAATCTACAGCTATTCAGTTGATTCCCTTCATCATTACTTAACTTTTTATATAGTCATCTTAAAGCAAAATTCTGCAGCCAGATGTTTTTGTCAGCTGTTTGCAGTTACGCTGAAATGCTGGTCTCCAGAATCTTCCATTCATACTTTTAGCCAGGGGTAGGATCAGAAAAATGACTGTGTAAAAATGGCACCTTTAAAAGCTTCTCATTCCCTCTGTATTCACAGTTCTATCTTCTTGCTTTAGTGACAAACTACACTAACACTACAGAGCCAGTACAGCTCTGGGAAAGTTAGCTGGATTCCATCCTAGCTTGTATATAAAATGGAATTGTTAATAAGTTACTCTCTTGCAATCTCACTGAAGACAGTCAGCCTGCACAGCTGTAACTGAGGGCAGAATGTGGCCCACACAATTAGTGTGATGATTCATGTGCTAGAAACAATACAACTTCACTTTGAGATTCCAGACTGAATTTGCAGGGCTGGAAATTAGGGGGAGGAATCTCCTTACATGTATACTGAGCACATTTAAACTGGAAGTCACTGAGACACAACCAGGGAACTCAAAGATGACATTTTTAGAGTCAGATTTCAGAGTCAAACTGCACTTTTAAAGTGCAGTTCAAGTGTTGGGAAAATTTAAACAACATGATCTGAAAAGTACGTTCTCAGTGCTTCTGCACCATGCACTGCTGGGTTCTATGGGCTGGTTGTGGGACTTGACAACTGTACAGTAAATCCCCAACTTGTTGAGCAGCCTGTGTGGGGGTTTTTTTTTCCCATCCATTTAAACAGAACTGAAGCACATTAGATGATAATGCCTGGATCCTATTTAGTTAGTTGGAAATGAGTAAAGGCTAGTCTGAAGTTTCTGCCTTGCTATAATCCTGGTGTGGCCCTAGTGTTCATTGTAATTTCAGCCCTACATTCAGTGAGCCCTTTCAGTTTTATTCAAGAAACCACCTGTAAAAGTTCTTGCCTTTGTACGTGATTGCTTCCCTCTGTTACTTGTCTCCCACTTACGGTACTGGTACCATCTCTGAATCCGTAAAGTGTTTAAAAAAAAAAAAGTTAATGTATAGTCCAGTATACAATGTAGATATTATTTTTGTAAAATCTAGGCCTGAATTAATGAACAGGAGTACTTTGGCTATTTCCTCCAGTAAATAATTCAAGTGTGTTTCTTGTTCATTAATCCTGACCATGTTTCCCTTGTATATTATGTTAATGTAGCTCATTTTGTAATTTGTTAATTAGATCAGGTCATGTCAGCAATTGATAATGCACTGACTGGTGGAAATGTCCATCAGTTACCTGAGTCACAACTCAAGCTAAACTCTGCAACTGATAGTGTAGAATCCATGCATAGAAAAAGATTCTTCCTATTAATGGGAGAAAGTGATTTTTATGAATACAAAGTGTGTTAATTTCAGTTTTGTATGTTTAACTTTTATTAAATAAAGTGTTAAAAGCTCTTGGGGATGTTTGGAAAAGTGAAAATGCACAATGCTTGGGCACTATCGAAGCACCCTGTAAGGACTTCTAACAGAATGCTGTCAGATACACATAAGGAAATGAATTAGTGAAGGGGAAAACAGACACTGAAAGTGCTTCAATTTCATTACGCTCTAAGCATGTTTTGCCTAGTTTAAGATATATCCTACCTGAGGCAGGGATATAAACTTTGCTGCCTGCAGAAGGACCTTAATCTAAAATGAAGTGTAAGCTGGTGCAGGGAGGAAAGCCCTACCCCCAAATGTAAAACAGCTGTTTTAAAAAGTGGTGTGTATGTCAGAGTATCCAGTACAGCCTGCACTTTTGACAAAGACCCATTCACCTGTCAGTCACTAGAAAGGGCATTGGTTCTGCTGGATAGTGAGATGGCTGAGTAATGCGGCATCTATCATTCCATGGAAAACTGTACTGGTCCAGGGTGCAATGGTTCCTGACAAAAGCAGCTGTTTTTCTCTGTGTGCGGAAGAACAGAGACTGGAACTCCTACTATAAAACTTGCAGGACCTGACCTTGAGGAGGGTGGCCTAAGCATAGACTGTCCTTAACAGCGCTGTGGTTGATGTGAATGAAAACACCTTTAAAAAAAAAGTGCTTAAAAAATGATGCATCAGACATGGGGGTATGTCATTAGCCAAACTTTAAATGGCAAATCCACTCTCCCTTTTACTATAGGAAAAGTCTCCACCATAAAAGCATTTTGTCACTAGCCATTTTCTCTAAAGCGAATGTTGGGCAGAGGGCTGCCAAAAATGAAACAGTGCAGGCTGATCCACCATTACTGTAGGAAACCCCTCTGCCTCAATTAAAGCTAGCTTGTCTCATGGGACCTTTTAAAAAAAAGGTAAAACTAATTGACATACTGGAAGTCCACGTGAGTTATGTGAAAGTGATATATTCTTGATCACTTGAACTGCATTTAGGTAATGTACCTTTTCCCTTCAGTGTGCTCTTAATGACTACTTTTCCCAAGCTCGACAGCCTTAATACACTTGGCTGTGCTATCAAGCTGTCAGTACTGTATTAGTACAGATAAGTGTCTTGTTAAAAAAACTACATGGGATCCTTCTGCAAGCAGAATGCTATAAATCACTGCTGGACTCTTATGATGGTTGCAAGCTGAAATAGGGGGGGAATTGAAATAACCAGAATAGAACTAGAGCTGACCAGGACAGCACTGCTAGTAAATATCAGACCAGTCACCACTTTGGCAGGTCCTGTCTTACCCAGGGCCAGTTCCGGGCACCAGCTAAAGAAGTAGGTGCCTGGTGTAGCCAATACAAAGGGGTGGCACAGCCAGATCTTAGGTGGAAATTCGGCGACGAGTCCCTCTCTTCCTCTTTGAGCTGCTGCCGAAGAGGAAGTGAAGGACCTGCCTCCAAAGAATGGAGCGGTGCATGCTGCCAATGCCTCCCCCTATCACCACCACTTGGGGGCAGCAGAAAACCGGGAGCCAGCCCTGGTCTTTAATGTATTTCTGACTTTAAACTTGGGTTGACAGATGCAGAGTAGTAAAAAAACCTACTAGGTCTCAATAAAATTTCATAAAATTTATTTGTATGTTTTAAACAAGTTAATACAGATATCCACAAACAAAATTATTTTTAAATAATGAAAAATGCAACATCTTTGCAGCACTATCCCCATGTTATAAACAGATGGAGTCAGCAGCTGTGTTTTGTTTCAAAGACGGGCTTTTATGAGTCAGCACCAATCAATTGTGTGCTGTTCTTTTTCTCAAAGTAGCAAGTGGCTATAGCACCTGTGTAGTTACAGCACAAGAAATTAAATGTTCAGAGGAGCTCAGGAAAAAAAAACCTCATGAACACTTCAACAATCACAAATAAACTCACATTGTTAGATACACCTTAGAAAAATACTTTTGTCAGCAGATACACATTTAATTTCCAAACTGCATCTCCAGAATAGTAAGAGAGCATTATGCTGACACATAAGGGACTGTGTATGTTTCCCATCTTAAAGCACAAATTGCTACAGGAAACCCATAATCTAGTACAGTCTAAAACAGATTCTAACATGCAGATTGTACCCAATTGGTAAAATTGTAACAGCACAAACTTGACTCACAAATCGGAGAGATGGCTCTGTACGTAGGGAGAAATATTTATGCTGTATTAGTAAGAACCCACTTCTATTTCCCTTCCAAGACAATAGAAAAACTCCCATTGGCTCTATATGCATCACTGGTTTTTGGAAAGAATAGCAAATTTACATTCTGTGGAGGACAGTACTAGCCTCACGTCAGCTAGGTTTTTAAAAATAAAACAAGTATTTTTGTCAGATGCTTCAAATATTGAGAACAAAGCACTGAGGCCCTAGGGGAATCATACTGGCTATTGTAAATTTTATGGTCCAGATACACATCCATTCCTTTGTTTTCTAACTATGCCAAAGTTTGATTGTCACTTGACTTAGAGGTCTGAAAATACAAGGAAGGCCCTCGTTCAGCTTATAATTAAGTTTACTACTATTCAGAGCTGGCTGGAAAAAGATGGAAAATGTTTATTGGTCATTGACATTTCTCAAGCAGTTGTATTCAGCACTTAAATGGTTAGAAATATCTTGTAAAACTCACTCACTTGTGTTTCAATCACTAAAATAGTAAGTATGGGACAATAGGGTTTCTCTTTCCCTTCAAACAAGCCATGCTAGAATATAGATAACTTGGTGCTCATATTGCTCTTTGCATACTTTTGATTGCTGGGACTGGATGATGGGATGGATCACTCAATAAATTGCCCTGTTCTGTTCACTCCCTCTGAAGCATCTGGCAGTGGCTACTGTCAGAAGACAGGATATTGCGCTAGATAGACCATTGGTCTGACCCACTACTGCCATTCTTATACCTGCTTATAAAAATATTTTATTTAATCTCTAAATGGGTTAGTTTAAACTCAATATTGGCAAAGTGTTTGTGTAATATGCTAAATTATATGCATTTCTATCATCCTGCTGTTAACGAGATCTGCTTAAGCAACGTATTTTTAGTGTAAAAATATCAACACAAAACTAAACCCCTGGAGATGGTGTGTCATTTTATAACGGGACACTAGCACATAGCTAAAGTTCAATATTTAACCTACCTTACGATGATCACTTGGTCAAGTTAGGCGGAGAGAATGTTTATCAGAGGAGGTGCAAAGTTTTACGAAAACAGTTGTTGATGGAACATGCTTGGAAATAATTTTTCAAACACTTTGGGAAGAGGAAGCAATTTTTAGACCAGACTCAGCAAAGGCGCTACTCCTCAGTGAGACTATGCCCATGCTTACTTTCAAACTTGAGGTGCTTTTGCTGCAACCCTGTTAAAGTGTGGTTCAAATGTTTCTTTTTACAAGGCAATACGTGTATATTTTTGCACCCTCACATCACTTCAGAAGAGTTGGAGGGATTTTTCTCAAAAATTTCCAAAAAACAAATACCCCTAAAACAACCAACTGACCACCATGCCACTAGTAGGGAGAAATTAAGTTTGGAAACTTACACCCAAAAAAAAATTGAGGGGGGGAGGGGCTTCAGAAACTTCCTGTTTCGAGGAGAGGGTTAAATGGAAACTTTTCTGAACATAACCACAGTGAGTGCTATGAGTTGCTTGCTAGAATACTATTATCCCAAAGGAAGTTCTCTACATGATCTATTACCATTAAGTCTGTGTGGAAGTTGAAACCATGACTGTGACTTTAAAACCACCATGAAGATCAGCTTCTATCGTCCATTCTTTGGCTTTCATCTTTACAGCTAAATGGGAGAGTCTGCAAATGTTCTTGGAGGTCACAGTTATCTGGCTGGGCCAAATCCATCCCTGCTGTAATGTTAATCTCCATGGTGTGTTATAGAAGAGATGAATTTGGCCTATTGTGCATTTAGAAAAATGACTTTTCTGTCTCAGTAACATTTCTTTTAACAGTAATTGGAATCAAAGGCAGAACAGAGAAGAATACAAGATCTGGTTGGTCTGAAGATTGCTATGTTGCTCTCTTGGGTCCTTTGCTTGGTCAGATGTACTGGGAAATGTGAAAGTGTCCTCTAAGTCAATAAAATGGGGCTTGAAGAAGGGAAGTTCCATATAACCGTATGCTTTAAACTCCACACCACTACTGCCCCTAGAGTTTGAACTAATGGGACTCATTGGTTTTTACTTTTCTCTTCTAGTGTGATTGCTTGATTTTTGATCCATTTACACTGTATTGTTCCAGCATTTCCGAGTACACTTCACAAACCCATAATAGCTACTGGATGTTTTGCAGTATGGATTCTAAATCACCAAGAAATATGCTGACACCAATCAATGTCACCCGACTAGCTGAACAGACTAAGTAACATTTAGCACTCTCCCCTTCCCGCCCCTCCGAGTAGTACTTGTTCAAAGCACTGTGCAAACATTATCTTAATCCTCACCACATGGCTTGATGCAGGGCAATATCTATATTTACAGATCTGGAAACTGAGGCACAGATTAAGTGATTCACCCAAGACCAAAAGAGTCAGTGATGTGCCCAATCCACTAGACCGTGCAACCTCCTTTTAGCAAACATGATGTTCATCTGCAGTGGAACAAACTTGCAGATTAGGGAACTTTTCCACCATTATGTGGTCCCAAGAAAGTCAAGAGGCGTGCTCATAAATGGCAGCAAAAGAGAAGTATAAAGACAGACTCCTAACTGGAAGCACCACAGGGTAGGCTAGGTGAAAAAGATTAATTTATGATGCAGGAACCTGAGGCACATCCCTTCCGAAAACAGGAAGGTCCCGTCCTTGTAAAATGATAATTCAATTGAACAATGTTTTCAAAACGAGAATGCTTTCCATGTCTGCTGACCCCCCTCACATCCCATCAATCCTGTTTCCTACAGCAGTAGGGAATCAGCAATCACCTGGCTCCATCCACCCATAAGAAGGGTGTAGAATTCTAGGTGCCAACTGAGAAAGATGTGGTCAGCAAAGGACAATGTATAGGCTCATAAACATGAAATTCATCTTGCCAGCTATGTTTCACAGAGCATGCAAGATATTGCAATAAACAAGAACAAAGAGAAAAAAAGAGGAGCACTGGTAGGGTTATCAGTAGGGCCCTACCAAATTCACAGTCCATTTTGGTCAATTTCACAGACGTAGGATTTTAAAATTTGTAAATTTCATGATTTCAGCTATTTAAATCTGAAATGTGACGGTGTTGTAATTGTGGGAGTCCTGACCCCAAAAGGAATTGTGTGTGTGGGGGGTCACAAGGTTATTGTAGGGAGGGGGCTGTGGTATTGCTATCTTTATTTCTGCACTGCTGCTGCTCCTGCATGAATGGCATGGTATGGTGCTGCCACCCTTACTTCTGTGCTGCTGCTGGCAGGCCACTGCCTTCAGAGCTGGACACCTGGCTAATAGCCGCTGTTCTCCAGCCAGCCAGCTCTGAGGGCAGTGCAGAAGTAAGGGTGGCAATACTGCAACCCCCCCGCCCCCCTCACAACTCCCTTTTGGGTCAGGACTCTCAATTTGAGAAATGCTGGTCTCCCCCATGAAATCTGTCCAATATAGGGTAAAAGTGCACAAAAGACCAGATTTCATAAGGTGAGACCAGATTTCATGGTCCGTGATGCGTTTTTCATGGCTGTGAATTTGGCAGGGTTCTAGTTATCAGCCTTCCAGCACACAAGATGCACAGTGTCCGGCCCCAGGTCAACATTTCTAGAACTCTCCACCAGAGGGAGCAAACTTAATACACTCTGTATCTATGGTCCCTACCCTGCAAAGAAAAAACCCACAGCACCGTCTCAGAGCCGAAGTCAACTGAATCGGGCTTGAGCTGTGGGGCTAAAAACAGCAGTGTAGACATTCCCACGCAGGCTGGAGCCTGCGCTCTGAAACCCAGTGAGGGGGAAGGATTTCGGAGCCCAGGCTCCAGCCTAAGCCCGAACATTCACTCTGCTATTTTTATTCCCACAGCCCAAGAAAAGTGAGTTGGGCTCTGTGACTCAGCACTATGGGTTTTTCTTTGCTGTGTAGACACCCCTCTATGCTACCTCAGAACCTCAATCTCTCTGTCCCACTAGTAAGATATGGCAACGCCCATTTTTCAAGGGGAGGTGCGCACAGAAGTCTGGATCAAAGTTATTGTATTAGCTTCAAGTAAGCAGCCTACCTAATCTTTTAATGGTGAGCTTCTCATGCACATCTCTACTCTTGGGGTGAAATCCTGGTTCCCTTGCCATTGACTTCTGTGGGGTCAGGAGATCACTCCTGGGGACTGCAGCTACTCCCAGGTTTCAAGGAGAGGGAGTATGCCACGGAAATACTGGAACTCAAACATAACAAAAGTTATGACCCTGACAAAAATATTATCAACTTAGAGCAAGTAACTGCGGGCCTATCCTGCTCCCACTAACTTAATTTTGAAAACTCCCATTCATTTCAGTAGGAGCAGCCCAGGTCCTAAGGTAGTCCAAAGAATGAGCAGCACAAATGAAATCTATGCATACAGCGCAACAAGCAACCTAAGAGAAGACCAGACAACAAGGTGCTGGAGCTTGCAGCTCAGAAGCAGACCTTGCCAAACAAACAAGGTCAGAACTAAATTCATCTGCAAACGAGTGTCTAGGATAAAATTTAGTTAAAAAAATGTAAGTTAACCCCATTTTTCCCTACCTACAGGTCTCACAAGATAGATCACTTTGAGGCTGCCTTCTGTCAATGACATACCTCAAATGGAATGGGCTTTAAAATGACCTCCTCCAAAGAGTAACCATACCAAATGCAGCAAGCCAGCCATCCCCCCCACCTCATTCTCGGACACAAGATGACATGCTGTAATGTATTGGTGTCAAAAGAGGGAAAATACTGGACGGCCTTTTTAATGAGTTTTTTTGTGTAGCACAAGGACCTTTTAGAGACCTAATTTATGCGTAGAGGACTAACCAGTATGAGCTTCTGGGGGAGGCAGCATATGTGGAGGGTAACACGGATGGGATGATTAAAGGAAAGCCACCTTATTTCTGTAAAATTTAGTAGAGGATGGATTTGGAGCTTGCACTAGAGACTGTGTGGTTCACGGAATCTACAAGCCCAAGTAACTGCCACAACAAAAAATAACCTTATGTAGGAAACAAGCCTGGAAAAACATCAAGGAGGACGGCTGGTCAATTTTATGAGGACTAAAGAGATAGTTTGTGACGCAAAGTGCTATGTGATGAGAATAGGCAAGTTTAGATGGAGGAAAAGGAAATGTGTGTCTGCCATGTGGTGGTAAGCAGAAAGCTGATACTGCCGCTAAATGGATTAAAGTGGGAATAAAGTGCTTTGGATAAAAAGGACTCAATTCTGTTCCCACTAAAGTTAATGAGAGTTTCACTCTCTGCTGCTAAGGGACTAAGATAAGGCTTTAGAAGAAATGAGATAATGATGCAGTTGTTTATAGGGACAATAAAGGACTATGTGATTGGCATCATAGCAAAGGGGGCCCATAAGATAACTGACCTCTTCTAGTCAAGGCTGCATCTTCACTTGGCTCCATGGATTCCCCTGCAGACACACCAAACCATTTGGTGCCTGACCTTTCAGGAATGAACAAATTGCATAACTCCCAATCTATGCTACTAACCTACAATTTAAGAATTCCTGATCACAAATGGATGCAGCTCAAAAGGCAACACTGAAGCACATGTATCAGAGCTACATCCTCACCTAGACACACGCATCCTTGAACTCTAAGGCATGGAAAGCACAGAAGGTTTTGAAGTAAGTCTGAAGGAAGTGAATGTAGCTTCATTATCAACTTTTTTGTTGGGCAGGAGCTCGTCTAATGAGACTTTCCTGCTCATCTTATTGTAATTCAAATACCTCAAGACATGCATGTCTGACAACAGCTTCTAAGCCCAAGAGTAAAAGTATCTTACTCTGCTGTATCCTCTCTCACTAATACATGTTTCAGTAGCATCAAAGGTCACCCTCATCTGATGCTCCAATGAGGAAAGAACCTCTAGCCATAAACTAAGATTATACTTGACCAACATGCCTTAATTATTTGCCATTTGGGGATTATCATTCACATAAACTCTGTTGAAGGAACTGCACGTACCCAAGTTACAGTCTTGGGCACTGAAACCGTGGAGTTTTCCAGGCTCAGGGCCTCAATTACCCAACTCTCAAGGGGAGAGTGGGTATCACTAAAAGTGGTGTTCTGGGGTGGAAAGTACCTTTGGGACAGAGTTCAGACAATGCCTTAAGGAGGTTTATGTTGCAGAAATTCATTCTGGAATGGATTTTCTGTAGCTTCTCAACTTGGACTTAACCATATTGGTTAACAAACCTATGGAAACTATATGGACCCGTCAAAATCCTGCACCTTCTGCTATGCTTCTAAGTATGTAGCCAATATCTGAAATGTCCTCCAATCTCTCTCTCTCTTTTTTTTTTTTTTGAAAAAGAGCTGCTTGCACAAAGAACAATCCTGCTCTTCTGGGGGTTGGATCTGATTTCTAAAATGCAGAAAACTAGACAGAGGGGGGGAAAATGTCAGGATGTCAACACACACATAAAAGCCTTGATCCCAGACTTATGTTGACATAGTGGATTCTCAGGGGACAGTAACTAGTCATGGAGTTCCATCCAAGTGTGCTAGCACAGATGGGTAATATTAAAGGCTCAAATGTTTCAGCTTTGGATGAACAGTGTCTTAAGACAACAAATGGGAGACTTTCAGGAAGAACTGCATTACATAAGTCAGCTGAAGAAATTACTGCTATCTCAGTAATAACAGAATAGCACATGAATAGGTACGAAGATCAAAAGCTTTGGGGGGCATTTCTCAGTTCTGAAGAATGGGGAGAAGTAGATGCATAATTTTGACTTGCTTTGCTAGTTCTGTTGGAGCTAAGTGCTTTGGTGGAACCAAGGATTTCTCTACACACCCTCCCCCCCACACCCTGTTTTGTGAACTAGTTACATGCAGTGTTGCCAATTTAGTGATTGTTTGGACATTTGAATGGCAATTGAAACATTAATACACACTTTCAAAGCATATACAGTGTATGAAACTGTGTATCTGTAAAATTATAATAAATTTGAAAAGTATGAACATAGACTAGCTTCCTTATACAGCTGTTGTTTTTTATGACAATGTCAGTGCATTCATTTCAGTGATGTTGGCCAACCTAATAATTTCAAATTATGATTTGTAGCAGAGTCTAAATGAGCTCTAATTTGACAGCTAGTGATGATCTGGGGAAAAGGCTTCAGGACCAGATTATATTTACAGTCACACTTAATCTACCTAGGTATTCAGAAAACAGACCTGTGTTCCCCAAGTGATAGATTTTGGCTGGGGTTGGGTTACAAATTACTTTTGTGGGGTGTAATGAAATATTGTTATTCTTATTGTATGAGTAAAGGGCAGTAGAACTGTACTTAGCCTGTGCTGATTGAGTGCATCAAGAGAGAGCATGGGATCAGGTGTTGTGCTTGATGGTCTCCCTGAGTCACAAGTACGATTTGACCTGCTCCTCTCCACTGTTTAAAGACAGAGCTGATTAAACTCCATAGATTGTCTTTTGTTTTGTTATGTGACCATTACAGCTAAAATCACTGATAATCAGGTCTAAGCAGACAGTGTTTCTGTGGAAGAGACAGCCCAGTCTGCACTAACAGTGAAGTTCCCCCACTGAGAGCTCAGCTGAAATCTCTGAGAGCTGGTGGAACCTCAAGAGACCAACTCGCAGAGGTCACAGTGGCAGGTGGCAGCAGAAGGTGACTGCGCAGGGTCATTGGCAACAGAGTGGTGACGTGAACAGTGGCACAACAAACAGCCGTGGCCAGAGCGAACAGTGAGCAGCTGGAGGAACGAGAAAGGTGCCTTCTTGCCCCCGCCTGGGAGGTCAACTCATGAGAAAGCACCTCTGAGCTCTGAGTCTCCACTGACCAAGGACAATACTGGTGAGTGTTAATGAGGCTGTTAAGAATGCTAGAGACAAAATGCAGTTCATTCACACAAACATGTCTGTGGCATCATACTTTCTATTTAAGCAAGAGATATCACACACTAAAAACTGGAGGCCAATGTGAAATGCATTGTCACTTGTTCATCCTGAAGTTGAACACTGGTTCCGAACAAGACCAGCAAACGCTCATGATCTTTCTGCAAGAAACTCAACTGACTGGCTAGAAGCATGTGGTGCAACAGTGAAAGACTCAACAATTGAAAAAGTGAAGAACTCTCTCACCACATTCAAAAAATTTGCATACATGGCTGATGAATGCACTGATGCAAATAGGCATAAGTATTAGGGCACTGTGTACATTATCGTGATGTCAGTGGTAGGCCAGTAGATGCATTTCTAGATGTTCAAGTTACAGAAGAATCGGTGACAACCCACATCTTAGAGTTAAATGCTTGTCAACTGGACCCCAAACAGATGGCTGCTTGTTCATTTGATGGAGCTGCAAACTTCTCTGGAAGACATGGTGGAGTACAAGCTTTGCTCAGAGAAAAGTGTAACCCTAATCTCTCCTATACACACTGCAGAGGCCATCTATTCCAACTGCGGCTAGTACAAGCTGCAGACTCTTCAAAAGACATTTTAAAAAAGCTATAAATGTAATGTCTTCATTATATTCTTTTTTCAGCAAGAGTCCAAAAAGACTGAGTATCTTGGAAAATACAGAAGATACACTGGTACTGAAGTTCAAATTAGTCCAGCCTGGGAAAACCCTCTGGCATTCTCATGAACGATCGTTGGCTGTTGTCTTAAAATTACTCCAGCCGTTATTACTGGCTTTGGAAAGTATCTACCAAGATGGGATTGATCTAAGTAGTGAGGCTGGTGAATTACTTTCACTACTACATTCGTTCTCTCTCTTGTAAGTCTACTGTTGAAACCACTTGGGTCATTAAACAATGCCATCCAGGCATCTGCTATAAAATAGTAGATCTTTGTCCAGCAATAGAAGCTACATTTGGATCAGAGAGCTATCCATTGAAAAAGTACTGGAAGATGCAAAGACTTCAGTCCAGAAGTTGACTAATGAAGGCATTTATATTGAATCCTTAAGTGAAGAGGACAAGAAGTGTTTGTTGACAACTGAAAAAGTACACAGACTTGATTCTTAAAAATCTACAATAGTGACTTCTAGATTCTACTCAACCTCTATGTCGCTTTTACAGATCCCTGTCCTATAAAACACCAACAGTTGGGTGGAGTGAGGCACTACCAACAATGGGGCTACCATATGCTCAGGACAGGAGAGAGAATTTGAACACAGAGTGGAATATCATACGACGAATGAATGAAGATTTGACTTCAACTTCTTTTTTATCATCACTAGTGGCTCAACCCAATCTTTATGCTATGTTTCCTGGGATGAAAGAAATAGGAATTCATCTCTTGCTACTCCCAGTCACAACAGCTACAGTTGAGCGTTCTTTTTCATTACAGAATAGAATTTTGCATTCAGAAAGAAGTCACCTTCTGCCTGATCATGTGAATGAACTAATGAGCATATCAGCTGAAGGACTGGAAGTACTGGACATGAGAACCCACCAAAGATGAACGCATTGCATTCAAGAAGTTCATTAACAGAGTTGTGCAAAAATATAACAAGAAACCAAGAAGGATGTAGATGTCGTGCTTCATAGAAGGCTTGAGTAGCCAACTTTAATTTGTGTGATGATTTTAAAACATGAGTTAAATCTAATAAAATGGTAATGAAACAATTTTCAGTTTTTACTATGGTGCCATACAGCCCAGCTTCACCCTCATGGACTCACCCCTCATCATCCCTGACACACACACCTCCCATAAATTCAAACACCCCCCCCCCCCAATTTCAATTCCTGGGGAAAACAAGATCAGACATGCTTCCTTGGATTTACATCTCAAGCTGATGACTCTGTTTGAAAAGACAGAAGGGAATTTAGCAGCAACTGATATTTTTAAGGCTGGTGGTGATCTTTAAGCAGATCCAAAACACTAGACTATTATGGCTTATCACAAAGGGGACGATTACTTTGATTTTTATGTTTTATAACCAGAAGGGACCGTCACCTAATCTGATTTACATAATATAGGCCAATTAGCTATGATGATCTGCTCGATCATTGATGGTGGCTTCTTTGGGCCAATCTGCTGTCTTGGACATTCCGATGCAAAAGGCTAGAACAACAAAACAAAATAACTAACGTTAATTTAGTTTTTAGAAGAACCTATAAAGAAAAGCTAGTGCTAACAATATAGTATTAAAGCAATGAAAAAGGGATTGAACCAATATCACAAAGCAGCTGTGGAAACATTTCTCTCACACAGCAGATCTTCCACTAACGTCCAGAGGTGTGAAAGGAACTGATACAATGAAATCCCTAGAAGGGACTCAATCACCAATAAGCAGCCAACTTTTGTCATTAACTACTATTATAAAGATTTGTAGGATAATTGTGTTTGTCCTTTAAAGGCTCTCTCTATGAGGACACTGATAAGTGACCCACCCAATGAATCAGCAAGTAAGACAGCATAGATGGAAGCTACCAAGTGGATTACATTTCCCTCCCTTCCAGCTGCAGTATTTGGAATTGAAATTTCCAGATATTTCAAGACCCTTGACTGCACTCCTAAAGATGACAGCCAATATCAAAGTGATCCCAAAGGGCATACAATGGGTGGCTTTACTGGAAAGCCTTTCAGAAAAATTGGTTCCAAAAACACACTCTGGGATAGCCCTACTCTGCCTGGACTGCCCAACACTGATTTTCTTCCTTTACAAAAAAAATTAAAATAGATAAAGTTCTCTAACTTTTATATTTCTCAAATGTGATTTATTTGCCAAGCAACCTTTTTACCATCGCCCACGTGTACTTTTTGATCCAAAAAATACACAGCCAAAAGAGGAAGAACCAGAAGGCTGTCCAGGATGGCTGGAGTTCCCTAGTGATCGTGAATAGTGGGACTCATCTCCAAAGAAGCTGAACACCACAAGAGTCCATCGACAGTAACTGAAGATCATCCTCTGTCTGTGTTAAGTTCTTTTCCACCATTTCATTGCTGCAGTGAGACTACCACAAAATTGTGGCTATCAGAGCTCATTTGAACAGTGTCAGGTATAAATTCCAGCTGTTGATCATTCTAGTATGGGCAAACATTGGTAGTTGTGGGGGCTTAGTCAATGATTATCAGTTCACACGTGATCCTTCAATCTTTATGCACTTGATTTCTTCTTACTAATATGAGTAGCCTCATTGATGTAAGGTGATAAATACATGTAACAATCCATAGCTGCCTACATACAGGTTCTAGAATTGTTATCAAGGATCAATTCCATGATATGCAGCCTGAAAATAAAACAAAGAATCTCCAACCCCAATTCAGCTGAAGGAATAACTCCATTAACTGGCTGGTTTGTATTGCTGCTGAGGACAGCCATCAAAGCATGGAAAGATTATTCCTCCACTCCATGAAGAGGGATTTTGTCTCTCATACTGTATGACGTCATATCACAGGGGGGATTTGGTAACATAGGAATGTTCAAACACATGCAATTTATAGAAATTAGACAAAATCTACATGAAATGATTCAGGATTTTCTTTTCGCGGGATTAAAGGGGAATACACTTTTTTCCCCTCCAGGCACAAGAAGAGCCCAAGAATGAACATGTGTATGCTAAAGTCAGATGAGCAACCAAGACGGAGGAACACAATTCATTTCAGATCCAGAAATATTTAATGGTGTTAAAGTGCTACTTTAATGTGGGACCATATTCTAACATATAAACACAATTCTACTGCACTGCTAAATAAGGTTGTCTTCATTTTTTTTTTTGCCCAGCCCTACCTAAAAACAATTAAAAAAAAAAAAGGACTGAAATTAACAACCAATAAGTTACGAATTTTATAAAGCATTTTTTTCCTTTTATTTTTTTCCTTAGTAATGAGAGGGTAGTTAAATTACTTAAAGGTATACAAAATTTCAAACAATGCCATTGGTGAGGTCTCTTTAAGAAGGTTTTTAACCTGGAAAACAAAAATATAATTCTCACCATTAAAAAAAAAAAAAAGACAAAACAAGAAAGCAAAGCCCTCAAAGTGCAGGTTAGAAATCTCACCTCCAAGAAAATTATAAAATATTCGATACAATAGCTCTCAACAGCAACAGCACCTGCTCAGGTGAGATACTGGATACACACGGGGATGTGCGCAGGCCAAATGTTACATTAAGATGAGACAAGTGCTGAGCTTAACTATGTTAACTATTGAACTATGACTACTGTAGGGGATCAGGTGCCTTCAAAGTTTGCAAGGGGAATGACTAAAAAACAGGAAACCAAAAAACTCAGCAACCCTGACCTTTCCAAGCCAGCACAGACCTTGTTCGTTTTGTGCACGGCAAAGAGCATTTTTGTGTTTCACCAGGTCAAGTGCTGCATCAAAACAGATACCTTTTCAGTGGTGTTAATCCATTATAAAAGACATCTAAAAAGACGTGTCACATTTGGAGTGTTTTTACTCCCAACACATTTACAAACGTTTATCAAAAGATCTTTAAATAAAAAAAGGTCATAGTGGCTCAGAATCTGGGCATGACTTTCCACACGCTGGTTTCTTTCTGTCAGAGAGAGAGAGAGAGTCTCTCTCTTTCTCTCTAGGGGAGCACTGCTGTTGGACTCCACAATGCAGCCCGCCACGTGCTGGTGGATTACAGTTTAGTACCCTAGTGCTAGCAGTGTGATAAAGGTACTTGCTTTAAATGATGTCCAATAGAACGTTGAGCCGAATGGTGATTTCTCCTGAAAAATCTTCACTGTTGCCTCTCTCTCTGGGCATGAACTGAACACCTATTATTATTCATAGGTTGTGTGATACGTCTTCATGGCCAAGCTGCTGTGACTTCCTGCTATGTTACTATAATGCCTGATGGTGATCACACATTAGGACAGAGTCATTTCAGGACCAGGAAAGTTCCAGAAGGGTCTAAACCAAGTTGTTCTATCTGAATGCAGTATGAGAAAAACTGGACGTTTCTCAGATCTAATGACAAATTGAAAGAGAGAGGGGCTGAATCTCCACTATCCTCTTTCAAATAAACAAAGTCAAAGCAAAGTAATTCATCATGTAAGGGCCAAATCCCACTGAAGCCAACTGGAGTTTTGTCACTGACTTCAGAAGGGCCAGGGTTCAGTCTCACTACACTAGGGGAAACCAGGCTTTTGCAATATGACCCAATGGACATACATGGGTTCCTATGGAGGCCTCCTATTGCCCAAGGGGTACATATACATAGGTCTGTTCCGGTCTAGCTGTTGACATGTCATTTCTAAAAGAGGATACTGCATCTAGAATCCAGTTTGAACTCCGATTACTCCAGTGGAATAATCCGCCCTGCACTGTTGTCTCACTTTGTTCTAGGAAGCGAACGAGAGTTTGACGCTGGCGCTGGAATAACCCTCATCACTCCCAACACTCTGCAAGCTGCTATGATCATCAATGTCACTGATGCTGGTTGTGCTGATATCATCCACTTCTCCATGGGAGAACTCTGTGCTTTCAACATCCACTTCAATCTCCTCTGCAAAGAAAACGACACACACGCAGGTTAGTGTCATCGCAGGCAGCTACGCCTTGAACTCTACAATCCACAAATGATCAACATTCCAGGTATAAAATAAGCATCACACGGTACAATTCACAATGATTTCCAAAAGCTGGGGGGGGGGGCGGGCAGAGTGCTTGTTTCAGCAAGGAGGATGCTGTCTCAATGTGTTTCAAAGGCATTACTAAACTTTTTTGCTGCCAGCCAACCCCAAACTCCCAAGCTAGGAACTGGGTTCAAAAAGGAATTAGACACGTTCATGGTGGATAGGTCCATGAATGGCTATTAGCCAGATGGCCAGGGACATAATCTCATGCTCTGGGTGTCCCTAAACCTCTCACTGCCAGAAGCTGGAACTGGATGACAGCAGATGGATCACTCAATAAATTGCCCTGTTTTGTTCATTCCCTCTGAAGCATCTAGTAATGGCCACTGTCTGAAGATAGGATACTGAATGAGATGAGATCCAGTATGGACATTATGTTCTTAAGATGAAGAACTCAGCAGAGTTTGGATATATCATTATTCAGTGGCTCTGCTCTGCAGGGCCGTGGAAGAACCTGTGTTAAGCAGCACCACAGCGTTCAGCCCCGGTGCGTGGAGTCTAGCTACTTTGCCATCATTGCCACCCTGGTTCTGTGGGCCTGGGCATTCCCCCAAGCTTGGACTGACTTTATCACCATGAGAGCAGACTGCTTTCAATGTCCTCTGCAACTCAGATATCAAGATGATGATAAGCTCTTCCAGGTCAGGGGCTCTCACTTTCTGTGTTTGCACAGTGTTTAGCACAACACAGATCTGGGTCTTTCAGAGACTACAGTGACAAATAGCAGCACTGGGAGACATCTTACAGTTGTGATAGCTGAGAGAGCTATATAGGGTACTGTAGTGTGTTTCTATAGGGATACAGGGTACCATGTTGAACAGCACTTTGGTGACTTTTGGCCATCAATGTCAATAAGACTGAAGCTCCCAAGTCACTGAAATGCTTTTGAAAATTTTACCCACAGACCTTAAAAACAACACCACTAAAAAATAAATGAAAAATATTGGCAAAAACAGTGAAGCTCACAGATCACTAATAAACAGATGGACAATCCCTGTGCTCTTTGTTGGTTCTTTATGATTAAGGCTATGATTTAGGAACGGAGGTCATGGAAGTCACAGATTCCGTGACTTTACTGGACCTCTGTGATCTCTTCAGCTGCGGGGGCTGGAGCCATGGTTGGGGCAGGAGCCGTGGCTATGCTCCCCACATAGCCCCGCTATGGGGGCCGCAGGTGGGCCATGTGCTCTTGCTCTGCAGCAGGGGTTGCATGGGGCTGTGCATCTCTGTCACGTGGCTTGTACACTTATTTTTAGTAAAAGTCACAGACAGGTCATAGGCTCCTTGAATTTTTGTTTGTTGTCTGTGACCTATCCGTGACTTTTACTAAAAATAAGCATGACAAAATCTTAGCCTTATTTATGATATATAAAGGAAGTCAGATTTTTTTTAAATAATTCTGCTTCATCTTAACATCACACCTCCAAGTCTTCTCTGCCCTTTTTTTCCTGAGAGAGACTTTTATGTCCAGTTTGAGCACTAGTAGGATTATATCATCACAGATACCAAGCAAGTGGTTGAGTAAAACTTTATGGTTTTGTTAAAAACATATTTAACTGTAACACTTGCCACACAGTTGGGAGAAAAAATCTCTGTGTAAGATTCAACATTCCTCCCCTCCCTCCCCCCTTCAGGGTAGGGAGGAGAAAGCACTTGCTTCATATGCAAATCCTTCAGAGGAATTGTCCAATAAAATGGGAAAGACAAGTCCTTAACTTAGAAATAGCAGGAACAAGCAGAAAATGGAACTCTGATTTCTGAAACTTCCTTCTAGGCATTCGCTTTACATTATAAAGAGGAGGAGCATAATCCATGTTTATACTTTGAAGCATGTGTTTGGTTACTGACTTGGGATCATGGATCATTGTTTTTAAAACAAAGCGTTTGCATTCTGACTTCAGACAACTGTTCAAATACAGCGGTCAAGTTCAAATGCCACAAGAATCACCTAAATCCACAATCACGACCCCTTTCCTCAACTTAAGCAAGACTGACCAATAACTGAGGCAGAATGACATGACAAAGCACACATCTTTTGCTCGGCAAATACAGAGACCCATTCAATGGCAAAGCAAAGAGGCAAGTTTAACAGGAAGAGCACAATGGAAGGAAGGAATCAGTCGCCACTCTCTCAAATTTTCAGGAGAGTTCAGTGTTTATCCTGATGCATCCCTTTTTGTAGATCCACAGATTCTAAGGTTAGAAGGGTCCACTGTAGTCATCTCATCTGACCTCCTGTATAACACAGGCCATAAGATTTCCCTAATTAATTCCTGTTTGAGCTAGAGCAGATCTTTTTGAAAAGTATTTTAATTAAGCTGGACACATTAGAACACCTACCTCGCTCTGAATCCGAGCGATCAGAGGAAATGGTTGAGCCAATGCTGTCCATTCGTATTCGTTCTATCTCCTGAGGACCCTGCAGTTGTTCCAGCCTTCTCTTTAAGAATCTTTGTTCTCGTTCCAGGTTTTCAAGCTGGTGTTGGCTTCTCCTCTCGGCCTCCTCAAGTTTCTGACATGATAAAATATGACTTGATTATGACTTTAATTCTTGTTTTCTACAGCGCAGCCATATACTTTGCTTCAGATTTTCCCATGTTCTGAAAGGATTTATGCTCAGATAAGTATCGGATCAGACTGCCCTTCAGTCACTAGTAGAAATGAAGTCTACTTGTGTCTTTGTTGGTTTACACCTTTGCTAGATCTTACATAATTGTACAAGGAGGATTTTGAGGGGTGAATGAATACAGGATTTTTTTTAAATTGTTCTTTATAAACATGAAATTAACCAATAAGCTGCATCACTGACTTCATCCACCAGGGGGCCTCAATTCCCTTAATTAAACAGATTCTCTATTTGTTATGATCACTTGTAACACAAAAATTTGCCCTGGGATGTTTGGCTTTCTTGTTGCTTGGTTTAGTAGGTACTTCTCAGAAGCAGTTTTCCATTTAAATAGCAATTTATGTAACCTGCTACAGACTCCTTTGATCACAGCTGCGAAATCTACGAGACCAATGTTCTTTGTTTCTGGATGGCCAACCATTTGCACAAGATGGGAGTCATTTCAGGCTAACACTTTCCTTTAAGCAGGGCTCCCTCCCTTACCAACCCGGAGCTGCAACAAAGGATATAGGTATATTCTTGATCCCCACAAGACTGGATTTTCTTTTTACACTTTACTTTGCCAGAAGCAATCTACGAAGGGCTTTGGGAAGGTTGGAGAACCACAGATGAAAGACGGAAACAATAAGACATCAACCCTGTTTCACTCTAGAGGCCTATACTGATTCGCCAGCAGGGGGAACGCACTGGAGTGACAGAAGTTACATTTTCCATCAAACTGCAGCCCTTCAATCACATTAGATGTGTTTCTACTTTAAAAAAGAGCAAGATCTGCTACTGTCTTCCCCCAATCACAATACAGAACAGGTTCCTTGCTCCCCTAATCAATCATTTCCAGAGTTAACAGAGTTTATTGTGGACTCTCTGAACAACCCATGTTGTAATAATGGATGATTTAACCGAAGGAGCAATACATTTGAGAGGTATTAGTCTCAGTGAGAGCTGATTTACCTCTGGACAGTGGGTGAGTGATTGGTGCAGTTAAAAACAGTCCAGATGGAAAGCATCTGGGAAGCTTGGGAAAAGCAGTGCTTACCTTGATGTGTGCTTTGGCTTTGTTAAGCAGCCCAAGGGTTGTGTGCCGGGTGCAGTCTGGTCCTAGTGGTATCAGAACCTTTAAACGTTCTAAGCACAGGCGTAGGTGAGCACGTCTGGAGGAGGAGAGACACTGATTAGGAGCTGCAGCCTTATAAAGGACAAAAATCAAACTCATTTTCTCCCCAGCAGGCTTGATTTTCCAGCATCACCCTGTTTCCCTCAGATACCTTATGCCCTGCCATTAAATGTTTACACTGCAAACACTAGTCACTCAAAAACATTAGCCCTATTGCTAACCTCTGACAGACAGTTTATTTCCTTGTGCTCACACCTGATAACCTGTCTCGGCTGGATGAACTTTGGGGAGAAAAAATGCACTGAGGCAACAGTAGTCTGCTTGGTTTCACATAACTTCAAACTGCCAGCTATTTGCAGTCTACTACACTGTGTAGACTTGTATATCAAGGCACTTTCAAGTGCCGAATGGTGTTACACACTAGCACATTAATGGTTAAGGAAAAAACCTAACTTTATATATTGAACTATGTAACATTCACTGCCCATTTTCCTCTTTTTCCAGCCACATCAGGCAAAAAGGAAGCCTAACTGACTGCAGCAAACTCCTTACCGCAAAGTGACTGAATTACACATCACACTGATTAAAGGGTCAGATCTGCACGCTTTGGGCATTCTGACTGCAAGGAACACAGGGCTGCACATTTTCTAGCCCAGTGTTTGAAATCTTGCTGTCAACCCTTTGCCTATTTCTGCTTCCAGCCCTTGCACTATATTCATAGATTCTAGGACTGGAAGGGACCTCGAGAGGTCGAGTCCAGTCCCCTGCCCTCATGGCAGGACCAAATACTGTCTAGACCATCCCTGATAGACATTTATCTAACCTACTCTTAAATATCTCCAGAGATGGAGATTCCACAACCTCCCTAGGCAATTTATTCTACAATAAACAACCCCAAACAGTACAGTACTACTGTGACTATTTTGTTTTGGACCATTATTACAGAACATTATAGTTTTGTTTGTTTTTTTAAATATGGGAAACTGCTCAGAGAGCAATCTCAAAGCATAATCCCACTCAGACTGCAGTAAAACTAGTTCTGTTTTCTCTCATGCTGAATTATATATTCAGGAATTAACAGTAAATTTATGGTAAACGGTAAAGTTTTTTTTTTCCAGACCCTACATTAATGATTTATGTCTGAATTTGTAATCCCAATCAATAGCACAGTGACATCAGACGATCAGTCTATACTCAAGGTATCCCAGTGCAAAGGTTCTTGAAAGCCTTTACTAGCCCTGTTTGGACACAAAGGGATGGAATCTAAACTCAGTTCATCTGAACGCAGAAAAACAAATTAGTTTGGACGGTTCGTTTACATTTTGTATTTGAAATTCACCATTGTTTGCAGTTTGAAAGGGATGGGGAGAGGAGTCTGTAATCATGCAATTATGTCACTGACAAGCAAGGATGATTAAGGGTAGAAGGGTCAGGGGTTTAGCTGATGAACTGTCAGTACAAGAGCAGCACCCACTAGCACCACTATAGTTATGGGTTTGTCAACGTTTCCATTATAAAAACCTCTCACAAAAGGTCTATAATTCAGCCGCAGTAACTGCCTCTGGGCTGAAATTTGGGCTTTGGCTGAGGAATGTGTGTTTCTAATGAAATATTTATTAAGAGATTTGATTTTAAAAGTGTCATAAACATAAAAAAACCAAACCATGTCAATGTCACCCTCCCGCTCAGCTTTTTCTACAATGAAACCCGCTGGCATTTAATCCTTATTGCTGACTAAGAGTTTTCACTACTTGGGAAAACCAATTTCAGTTGACAGCCATTTTGTGTAGATAAACAGCTCTTGACATGGTCAGCAATGGGTGCTCTGCTAATCACATTACAAGGACGTTTCAACCCAATGCTGGGCAAACCTGCAATGTAAGGATCGGCAGGGCTCACACTACTACCAGTCTGTAACCTCATCTGACTGTCTCCAGTGACCCATAGAGGTTGTACCACCACAGGAAGTTCTGTCTCCAGCTAAATTGACTGACAGTTGTCTTAGCAATCCCCTACACAAGTCTATGGGGTGTACCAGGAAGTGTTCAGGCAACAATGTGGATCCCCAGATAGCTACCATGATAGTCCCGCATCTCTGCCTCTGAGATCCCAGTATTGACCTCGGCTCCAAATTGCATCTGACTCCCGACTGATCCCTGGAATGCCAACACTGATCCTGATACATGGTATTGACCCTCAGTCTGATTCCTGACCCTCAGCTTAACTCTTGACTACATGCCTGGCCCTGACCCCTGGCTTCTGAATTCCTGCCACTAGTCCTGCTTACCTTCGTCCAGGATCCTGACATGAACAGGTTGGGAAATGGACTTTGGTTTAGCTTGGCAGCCAAAAGTCTGAATTCTGACCTGAAGCTCCTGCAAACTAACCTATTGTTTATGAGCCCACAAAACTGGGCTGGACATTTTGCAAGATACCAGCCTCTCAGGAGCTGTCAACCACTGCCACTTCCTGTTACAGCTGGAAAAGCTCAGAATGGCCTCTCATATAGCATTTCACCACTGCACCAGAAAGGAAGGGGGCTTTATAACACCTTTTCATGTTCTCTGTATGTGTATATATATCACCTTACTATAGGTTTCATACTATGCAGCCGATGAAGTGGGCTGTAGCCCGTGAAAACTTATGCTCAAATACATCTGTTAGTCTCTATGGTGCCACAAGTACTCCTGTTCTTTTTGTAACTAAGGCACTGGACTGGAACTCAGGGGAGACAGAGTTGATTCCTCCTTGTCTTCACTGTAGTGTTAGCTTTAGTTATCTACACTTGAATTAACTCAAGTAAGCCTGGTTCAACTGAGAATGAGCCCACTACAAAATGAGCCTGGAGCTGCAGAGTGTTTGCATTAGCAGCACCTAGTAGCCATATCCTCACTGCAGTACTAGCTCCAACATCAGCAGCACTTGAGCTTCAATCCATCCCCCCAATGGGACAGCTAGGTTGAGGTAAAAGCACCAGTGAGAGATGTGCATGTGTGGATGGGGATCAGATTAGGGGCAACACTCAAGTTAGACCTTAAGCTAACAAGGCAGTGAAGGCAGGTCTGTCTGTGGTGTCCCACAGGGATAACACTACTTCCTTTCTCCCATCCTTTACTCATCTTTATCTATTTAGACTGCAAGCTCTTCTGGGCAGGGACTATGGGCTAGTCTACATGTCAAAGGCCTTTACAGTACACCTATACCAACAAAGGCCCCTCATGGAGATACAGATTATATCAGCAAAAGGAGTTATTTTGCTATTATAGGTAAACCATCTCCGCAAACGAAATAAGCTATACCAACAAAATAACTCCTTTGTTAATATAAGCTGCATCTACGTGGTGGGGGGTGGGGGAGTGTGCTGACATAGCTATGCAGGAAAACCTTTGTAGTTTATATCCAGCCTCTCTCTCCCTATGTCTCTGTACAGAGCCTAGCACAAATGGGTCCCAGTCTTGGTGGGGACTGTATGTGGAGTTATCAAAATTGAGGTAACACCAACTGCTACCACCTCCAGTTCCATTCCTAACAGAAACCTGAGGTCACTGTCCCAGAACAAGGATGTTCTAGATGGTTTACCCACCACGGCTTAATACGCACAGGTGGGCCTGTCCAGGTTGCCATACAAACTCTGTGCTATGCATCGTTACTTACCACTTCTGGGGAAGTTTGTGTTCTAAACCCCTCCCCCCCTCTTTTTTTTTTTTATTGCCAGGATGAACCTAGGAAAACACTAGAACTGTGCTAGGAACCAGTGAAGAGTGTAGAGACACAAACTTCGAACATGTGCCAGGCAACTGCCTCAGTACCAGATATTCCTGATGGCCGGGAACAGGATATCAATGTTTGGCTTCTCAATAACCAGTGAATTTCAGGAACCCTCAAACAGGCCTTGGCACGATATACCATGGCTGGTAGCAGGGGGAAAACAGAATTACACAAAATTAAGCAATGTAAAAAATCTCAAAGCCATGGACACTGAGATGACAACTTTTTAATTTCTTTCTGCCCAAGAACAGTGGAACACAAATGAAAGCAGCTGCTGTTTGGAGACCTTTACAAGGTCTTATGTGGGATAAAGCAGTCTGAGGACCTGTCCACATGAAAAAAGTTACACTTGGATAATATAGAGGGTGTGAATGTAAAGCAACAGAATCAAACTGGTGCAAAAGGTTCACAGGTCTTTTTAAAATTGGCTTCTTCTGGTTTAACTTGAGTCAGTTAGGAACAGGTTTAACTGAACTCTTATATCAACATAAGAGCAGCCACACATTGGTTTGCTCCAATTTAACTCTGGCTTGGTCGACACACAGGTTTTGTACCAGTAGAACTGAAAGTTAAACCAGTACAACTCCTAGTATAGATGCGTTTATACTGGTAAAACATTGCTAATACCAGGATAGTTTATTCCTCTCTTTCCTATGGGAACAGTAATCTTGGTGTAAAGCACCTAAATACCCATATTGCTGCATCACATGAGTGGGTTGCACTACATACTAGCACAGTTAAAGCACTACAGTTTGTGCATGTGGACAAGGCCTAAAATCAACTTAAAAACTGATTTAAGTTACACTGTGCAGCTGCCCCCATGTAGACAAGCCCTTAGTCTCAACAGGCCAATTGTTCAGCCAAGTTTTCTCCACTTCTCCACTTCTCCCACTCTAGCCCACCTCTCGTAGCCTAGCACATTTTAATGGGGTTTAAAGAACGTGTCTGTTTTTCTCCCCAAATATCTTGCATTTCAGCTTCCAAATGCTGGCAGGTGCGTAACCTGTTAAGTATTTTTGGCTTCTGTGGGCAGAAGTCAAGCTGATCACTGATGTTAATTAAGAGACAAAATGTGAAAGCAGCTCTGATTCATTGATGGGAGGCTAAATAAAACACAGAAATCAGCTTCTATCAAAGTCCAACTTTTATCAAAGCAAGAAACTGACAAGGAATTTTATCTCAGCTAGTCAAACAGAGTTTACAGGTATCACTGTCCAATCTACAGTCCCTTATCAAAAAGTCCTGGAGTTTTACCTTGGCAGTTATAATCCCATAGTCTAGACAAAGTTATGTGTCTCCTTCCCCTTAATCTACCTGGTGCTTTATTGTAAGGTGGCTTTAACATAGCTTCGGGCTCCCTGGCACTTAGCGAAAATACCAGCACTGCCCAAACGTCACACAAGAAAGCCACACAACTTTCCATTTAGACCACTGGATCATGCTAATAACTGGAAAAACAAGTCTAGAAGCATTATAGCTTTATAAAGGGAGAATTAATTTACAGTCAGAGGGAATCCTTAGGGCATTAGAAGATGGAGATGAATCAGCTTTCAGGGACTGTCAGTTTCAAAGTTGATCTGAGCACATGTGCACTCATTGCAGGAGTGACAGGTAAAAGTGGAGGAGTGGGGGCAGAATCTTCATAGTCACTCCTGTCCCTAGGAAGGAAAGATGCTTCAGAAAACAGGGCTACCACAGAGGTTTCTGGTCCCTGTAGATGAGACGTAGTAATAGACATGCCAAAACCCTGACCTTGTGCCAAGATGAATGCATGAGTATGTGAGGGAGGGGGCTTTCTACTCTTCCTTAACCAGCTGGCCCTCTCCCCTTCATTCCAGTCTATTCTGGGGGACACGGGGAGGCCCACAGGGTGCAATGGCTTGTCTCACACAGCAACAGCCAGTGGGTGGTTTGGATTTGTCTGGCTGGAGACACAAAACGCACGACTCCTGGGAAGCAGGAGCTGAGTGCTGGGAGGACGGAGGGCTGAGGAACTTGCTCCTTTGCCTGGCCCAGAAAAAGCACAGGGCAACATTGCCTCTTACTTGTCAGGCTGGAAACACTGGCCTGGTTAGAGCTACAGCCCACAGAGTGGGGCTGCTTGCCTTAGCTTTTCCCTTTTGATACGCTGGGTCAAATTCAGTCCTGGCAGAAGACAGTCCAACTGCACTAAATTCAACAGACTCTACTGTTGCTGCATTCAGAGGAGCTGCACCCAACTACATCAGGGCTGAAGCTGGCCTGCTGTGGTCCTCCTGTGCAACTGTTACGTGCAAAGAAAGCAAATAATGGAATAGCTGGGGCTCAAGTATCAAGATCCTGGCCTGTCAGGCTGCAGCCCTGGCCTGGGATGTGCTGCCGGAGTGGGAATGCCAGAGTCAGAGAATAGTGCTTTTCTCAGACTCATTGAGAGTGAAATTCACCCCAGCTCGGAGGGACTGGCCGTAGTGGGGAGATATGCAATAGCCCCAAACTATCCAGTGCAGAGATTTCTGGATAGGAGGAGGAGGAGGGGCCAAGAAACAACTCCAGTCAAACTCCAAAGCCCTGCATATATGTTACTGCAGCCTACTGGTGGGAGTATTAACCACAGAAGGGCTGCAGTACAGGGGTAGTAGTGTGCATGCACACGTAGTCTCATTCCTTCTCTCCTCGTTAAGTGGCTTTCACAAAGGCAGGGAGAGTTTCACCCTCAAGGCTGATTGCATTTGGATTGGTATTTCACCCCCTCCTCTCCAAGCTCTAAACCCTCAGGGTAACTCCCCATCCGCTGTTTTGCTGACAAGTCAGCCGGCATTCTAAGCGACTCCCTCCAGACGCTAAAAGAGTGTTCCCCCGTCTGCTGAGGGCTGTAATTTCAGAGCCTGCTCTTTGCAGTTACCAGTGACATCACTGTCTCTGATTATATAAAGCTCTGGTGGGAAGCATATATTTGTGTGTTTGCTTCATAGCTTTACTCATCCTGCTGTACAATATGCATCCAAGTCCTGCCACAAGAACTGCTTTGCCATTCCTCCCTCCTCCCCTGACCCAAACCGCAGTGTGGGAGAGAGATTTGGGGGCACAAGTCTCCAGGTTTCAGGGGATGGGTGTGTTTGCTGATACCCCGAGGGGTAGGGGATAGAATTCTACAGCTGGCACTCTGCAAAAAGCCTCTCAGGGAAGATCAGTAAGACCAGTTTGTCCCACACAGATACATGAGGGACTGAGGGCCAAACACAAGGGCACTCCCCACTCCACCCTACACCCAAAGAGCAGGCAGCCAGGATCAGAAATGCTCCTGTTATTCACCTCCACCCTGCCCTAGCTCTGTGCATGCAGACAGAAGAGCATGTGGTCACTAGAGAACAATCCTCCTTCCCCATGGGTGGGCTACAAGTCTGCTGAGACATGGCCCATGACCCTTCCCTTACAGGGGTAAACACAATGGCAGCATCCACTGCAAGGGAAAAGGAGGCTTCCCTCTGTGGGAGTCAGAAGGGAACATTTCAAATGGACTAGTCATGGCAGACACTTGGCAGGGATGGGGCAGGTGGATGACACATCAGGCTTGCCCCTGAATTTCACCTTGGAACCTGCAGACCCAGCTTTCAGCCTGGTCTAAGCTAGTCAAAAATGGGCTGCAAGAAAATCTTTTACTTGCAATCTCTGTCCAACTCCACTCACAAGAGCCAGGCTTGGACTTTTTACATGAGGTCTTCAGCAGGGCTCTGACGCAGATGGTAATAGTTTTCCACTGGCATGGCCTGGAAGCCGTAGGTGCTGCAGATGCATCAGGTCAGCTACATCTAATTCCATGCCTCCCATTTGGAAATCACTCTGAAAGCTACTGGATGCTACGAGGGCAGGTGCTTCAGAAACCCCAGAATGCACTGGTACATGTGGATGGTTCCATCAAAACCAGAGTGTCGGTGCAGATGTGATATGGACAAGCGAGGCAACCGGCTATATCAGGCATCTACATCCCTGTGATGAGCTCCTGGAGTTGGGCCTGATTGAACTCCCACTGAAGTCAACAAAAAGATTCCCTTTGAATTCTCTGGGAGCCAGGTCAGGCCCTTACTGTAGATACACCCGCCTTTACTTGTGCTAATTTATTCCTGTTCATTACAGATGGGGGAAGAGGGGGGCTGGGACTGAAATGAATAGAATAAAATTCTCCTCCATTAAGGCCCTGATCCTGCAAAAGCCCTTAAGCACATGCTTAACTCTAAGTCTGCAGGCAGTATCATTGAAGTCAAAGGGACTACTCACGCTTTAAGTTAAGCATATGCTTCTGTGCTTTGCTAAACCAGGGTCTAAACTCTTGCAGTAAACAGAGAGACCTGGAACAGGCTACAGGCAAACCTCCATGGAAAAACCACATCTCACTCATGGAAGGAAAGGGGCCAGCAAAGGAGTAACTTTCTAGAAAGCAAAGAATTTCCAAATTGGATTGGATTGGATTGCATTGCATTATCTTTTGATAAGAATTAGACAACAGGGATAAATGAAAAAGCCAATTCCCAGATCCCTAACGCCCTACTTCAACAAAGCAGTTTAGTTCATTCTTCACATTAAGCACATGCTTAAGTCCTTTTGAGGTTGAATCAGGAGCTTGCGCCTTTAAAAAAAAAAAAAAAAGAGGAGGAGGATGATCTCCATGTGGAAGTGAAAAATTAATTTTATCCCCCCTCTTATCTATGAGTTGGGTCTAATTTAACCCTGAAATTCGAAACTAGCAACTTTGCTTGGATTTCACAGTTACCAGCTTGTTTAAAAAATTCAAAGAGATCACTGTTTAAAGAAAACAATTCCAGGAAAATGGAAGTGACCCTGTATCAATAATTCATCAGGAGACAATGATTTCGAGAAGTAGTACCAAGAAGCATAGGCATAAAGTGGGGACGGGGGAAACAGAGTTTCTTTCTGTAAACAATTCACAAGTCATATGCCTACTTATCTTTTATAGCCATCACATGACAATGTTTTTCCTCTACTCTTGCCTCTAGCCCAAAAGAGAACTATCCCTCCCGCTACAGCCCCAACAACCTAACACCTATTGGCTGGGGCAGTTTCAGAGCTCCTCTTTATTGGACGATTCATCCTTTAGCAGAAGAAAAAAGAAATCTAAGATTTTGCCAAGTAACTAAATCAGAAACTGAAGGCAGTCAAGTGCTGGGGCCTGTATTTTCTTTGCTGCAGAGTGTTATGTAATTGCTCCAAGCCCTTGAGCCATGCACAGTAAAGCTGTCATGGCGTACAGCCAGTTTTCAGTAACTCCACACACACAATTCCACATGGTGGCCGCTGGCACGTTACCCTACACTTGATATATATTTTTAAGAGAGAGACTCTGGTTCCAAAGGATATACTTAAAAACAAAACAAAAAAAATCCTCACCTGTGTTACTAGATCTTTTAAACCAAAAGAAAAGATTTTTAAAAACCCTCATTTACTTCTCACTATTCACAATGACTGTTTATCTTCTGTGTTTCACTCAAACAGGGACAAGAAAGACAGACTTAGTCAATTTCACTTCTGTTTCGAGTCAGTTTCACTTGCAGGTTCCCATGCATTATGAACAGTGTGCTATGTGTTTGTGTTGCAAACTCCTCAGGAGAGTGTGCAAATTGTTATATATCTATATATAGATATATAGCTATCTGCTGGTCTTATGTTTTATAAAAGCTTGTTGTTGTTGTACAAAAACAAAAACTAAACCCGACACAAATAAAGCAGCTCCATGGGCCAAATTTTCAGCTTGGTCTTAACCATACCTCATTTGCATGCACAAATAATCAATGTAGATGAGTACGTCCCTGACTGTAACTGCATCGCAGAGACAGGGTAAAGTTAAGTGCAAAAGAAGTGGCCAGTCAACGAAAGTCAGGCCTTGTGACTTCCCTCTTATTTTTTAGGAGTAACATTAAGCCTACCAGGGAGATTTCTATTTGTACAGAGCCCTGAGTTCAGTTAGGATTTCCAAATATTACCAAAATACCAACAGTAATAACATTCTTTTAGTACATTTTAGGAAACAATGTACATTCTATCCATTGTAAACGCATGGGACTATTCTACAGATCACTGAGATCAGCAAGATAGAAGCTGTCAATACAAGGGCCAATTTCACAGCTGTTTCCTTAATTCCACAGCTGATACAGAATTTTTACAATGCCAGATACATAACAGCTTCAAAAAACAGTATCAGTTTCCTCCAGGAAAAAGGGAAGTCCATTCAACTACTATAGAAGAGAACAGCACCTAATACAAACCCCTACTATTCAAACCCCAGAGAGACAATTCAGAAACTTTTGTTATTTGGTCCAGCAGGGCTTCTTTCAGGGTTTGGCACCTGAAGCAGAAAGTCTGCCCCTGGTCTCAACCGGGGCGGCAGCTTATATGGGCTCAAGGTGCTCAAGCACCAGGAATATTCAAGGCTGGGGGCTGTGCTCCACCAATATTTGAAGCTGGGTTTCTCCCCTGCCCCTGCCTCGGAGCTTCCCTGCCTGAAAGAAAACAGCCAGTGAGTCTCTCCCTTGTTTGTGCTGCTTCTGCCTAAGGCTACAGAGAACAGCAGCAGACAGCCTCTTGGAGCACCAGGGGGAGGGGACGAGGGAGAGAGGTGGGGAAGGAGGCACACACGTGCTTGGGAGCTCTCTCCCCTCGCCACCCCACCCCCGGCACCCAGAGGCAGCAGCAGGGGTGGGGAGGCCACACATGATGGCAAACCCCTGCCCCGGGTACCCACCATAGTGGAGGCGAGTGGGCTTTCTGGACCTGAGAGAGTCACTAGGGGCATGTGCAGTGACTGTGGTGCACAGTGAGTGTGCTGCGGGAGGTGGGGGGGGGGAAGAGGAGGGGTCCCTCCCCTGGGGCTTGCTGCTGCCAGTAAGGATGGGGGAGAGTCCTCTCTGGCCCTAGCCCTGGGGCAGCCTGTCTGCATCCCAAGTTCCTTATCCCCAGCCCTGCCCCACCCCAGAGCCTGCGCCCCCAGCACCCCAACCCTGAACACCCTGCTGCACTGTGAACCCCTCATTCCCAGCCCCATCCCAGAGCCCTCACTTGAGGGGAAAAACGTGCAACTTAAATTTGATGGTCAGTTTGGACTATCATTGTGTTTAGCACAATACTTGATTATTTTACACCCTTTAAAGTATACAGGTGTTACAAAGTGGGAATGTTCTTAATGTTTTCTCGGAATACTGTGTGGGTGCCTAAGTTTCCCCTCTGCATTTCGCAAGGATCTAGATGGTGGGATAAGGGTGTGTGATTGTTGCAGAGTCCTAGAGTGCCAGTGTGATGTCGTCTGCACAGAGAATGGCTGAAACCCTGTCTCCGAGCAACTGATGGCATTGGTCGCTCTCCTGCAAGGTGTTAACTGAAGGTGTTGGAGAACAAAGAGATCAAGTGACCTCCTAATGCCTGGAAAAGAGACAAAGGCCAGAGGAGAGAGTGTCAGTGCCTGTGTGGACTTCCGGGAAGCGCATGGTGTGGAAGGGATGCAGGGATGCTTTGGAACTACTCCATACAAAGCCAGGCAGGACTCTGGGGGAGCCTCCTCTCTCTGAGCATATTGTCTCCAGGCCAAGAAGCTTACCCCTTCCTGGGTCTGACCTTGGAGCATTCAGCATGCCCTTCCACACTGTGCGCTTTCTGCAGCGAGTCTGCCCAGGCAGGTCCTGGGGCAACCAGAGGTCCCTGCACCCCAACTCTGCAGTCAGACATGACTCTCAAGCCAGTCAGTAAAACAGATGGTTTATTAGACAACAGAATCACAGTCTAAAACAAAGCTTGTAGGTACAGAAAACAGGATCCCTCAGTCAGGTCCATCTTGGAGGGTGGAGAGCCTAAACTCAAGTTCTGGGCTTCTCTCCATTTCCACAGCCAGCTCCAAACTGACACTCCCTCCTCTAGCCTTTGTGTCTCTTCTGGATCTCTTCTGATCTCTTTGTCCCCAGCACCTTAAGTTGGCACCTTGCAGGGGAAACTGAGGCACCCAGGCAGTATTCAGAGAAAACATTAAGAACATTCCCACTTTGTCACAACAGGTGCAACAAAATATAATACCGTATACTGAAGCAGGCAAGTGCTGCTTCTGACTTTCCACTTTTAATTGACCCTTGTAATCTTGTGGTGCCGACGCGTTGTAGCTTCATTTTATATCGGCTTACAGGGCAACAGCAGGGAGGGGGGCGGGCACCACCATTTTGGGCACCACCAAAAATTATACAAACTTGCTGCTTATGGTTTCAACTTCAGTACCAGAAGGAGTCCCACACAGCCCCGAAGTGGTTGGGAAGGGGGTCATGATCAGGCCAGCCAAAGGCCTGGTCTACACTATGCGTTTAAACCGATTTTAGCAGCATTAAACCGATTTAACGCTGTACCCGTCCACACTATGAGGCCCTTTATATCGATATAAAGGGCTCTTTATATCGGTTTCTGTACTCCTCCCCAACGAGAGGAGTAGCACTAAAATCGGTATTACCATATCAGATTAGGGTTAGTGTGGCCGCAAATTGACGGTATTGGCCTCCGGGCAGTATCCCATAGTGCACCACTGTGACCACTCTGCACAGCAATCTCAGCTCGGATGCAGTGGCCAGGTAAACAGGAGAAGCCCTGCGAAATTTTGATTTTCATTTCCTGTTTGCCCACCGTGGAGCTCTGATCAGCACTGGTGGCAATGCAGTCCCAAATCCAAAAAGAGCTCCAGCATGGACCGTACGGGAGATACTGAATCTGATCGCTGTATGGGGAGACAAATCTGTTCTATCAGAGCTCTATTACAGAAGACGAAATGCCAAAGCGTTTGAAAAAAAAATCTCCAGGCTACACAGTGCTGCGTGACAAGCGTAACGGGAAGCCAGAGACTCAAACGGACGCTCATGGAGGGAGGGAGGGGGTACTGAGGACGCCAGCTATCCCACAGTTCCCAGCAGTCTCCGAAAAGTATTTGCATTCTTGGCTGAGCTCCCAATGCCTGTAGGTTCAAACACATTGTCCGGCATGGTTCAGGGTATAGCTCGTCAATTTACTCCCTCCCCCCACCACGTGAAAGAAAAGGGAAAGAAATCGTTTCTAGACTTTCTCCAATGTCACCCTATGTCTACTGAATGCTGCTGGTAGACGCGATGCTGCAGCAGTGAAGAGCAGTATCCGCTCCTCTCCCCTCCCCAGTGGCAGACGGTGCAGTAGGACTGGTAACTGTCCTTATCAACCTGAGTGCTCCTGGTTGGCTTCAGGTGAGGCTGGCCGGGGGCGCCTGGGTGAAAATAGGAATGACTCCCGGTCATTCCCAGTAGATGGTACAAAACGGCTGGTAACCATCTTCATCATAGCAACTGGGGGCTGAGCTTCAATCAGCCCCCTCCCTTTCATGTGAAAAGAAAAGATTCTGTACTGCCTGGACTATCATAGCAGTGGGATGCTGGGCTCCACTCTCCCACACTGCTCGATGTCCTGCCTGGACTATCATAGCACCAGGAGGCTGACTCCCCCTCATTTTATGTCACTAAAAACTCAGTGTTTCTTATTCCTGCATTCTTTATTACTTCATGACGCAAATGTGGGGGGGGACACTGCCACGGTGCCCAGGAAGGTTGGGGGAGGAGGGAAGCAACAGGTGGGGTTGTTGCAGGGGCACTCGCCGTGAATGGCATGCAGCTCATCATTTCTGCGGGATCTGACACAGAGCAGCTGTACTCTCTGATACACTGCTTCTCTAGTAAATTTGCCCCATATTCTAGGCAGGACTGACTCTATTTTTAGAAACCATAAAGAAGGGATTGACTCGGGGGAGTCATTCCCAGTTTTGCTTTTGGGCCCCCGGCCGATCTCAGCCAGGGGCACCTGTGATAGTAGCAGACAGCAAAGAAGGACAGATAACTGTCATCTCATTGCCAAATTACACTGGCAGCAGACGGTACAGAACGACTGGTAACCATCTCTGCTATCATGCAAAAGCAAATGAATGCTGCTGTGTAGCGCTGGAGTATCGCCTCTGTCCGCAGCATCCAGTACACATACGGTGATGACTGTAAAAAAAAAAAAAAAAAAAAGGCTGAATGGGCTCCATGCTTGCCGTGCTATGGCATCTGCCAGGGCAATCCAGGGAAAAAGGGCACGAAATGATTGTCTGCCGTTGCTTTCCCGGAGGAAGGAATGACTGACATTTACCCAGAACCACCCACGGCAATGATTTTTGCCCCATCAGCCACTGGGCTCTCAACCCAGAATTCTAAGGGGCGGGGGAGACTGCGGGAACTATGGGATAGCTGTGGAATAGCTACCCACAGTGCAACACTCCGGAAATCGACGCTAGCCTCAGACCATGGATGCACACCGCCGAATTAATGTGCTTAGTGTGGCCGCGTGCACCTGACTTTATACAATCTGTTTTATAAAACCGGTTTATGTAAAATTGGAATAATCCCGTAATGTAGACGTACCCAAAGAGTGTGAATAATAAACAGTTACTATTGCCCTCCATTCTTCGCAGAGATAACCATCTCACTCTACAAGTCCTCCGGAGTCAATAGATTCAAGAACAGACCACATAAATATTCTTGCTGCGTGTTTTATTTTCAATTAACAACAAAATAAAAGATGAAATAGAATAAAACACACCAACAGCAGTCACAAACCATCCATCCAGGTTTGTTCTCTCTATCTTTAGGTCCCTTTAAAATAGCTCATGCAGTTCTCCCCTCAACTCGAAGATCTGTCTGATATAGGGTTGCCAATTTTGGTTGGATGTATTCTGGAGGTTTCATCCCATGACATAATCTTTAATTAAAGATTAGTTTTTAATTCCTGGAGACTCCAGGACAATCCTGGAGCGTTAGCAACCCTAGTCTGGTATCACATGTTTTTATACCCATGTGACCATGGTTTTCAGGATCAAAGACAAACCCCAGGGCAGACCTGAGTAGGACACAAAAGTCCAGGAAGTTTATCAAGGCAATTCCCTACACTGCCCTTGGGCCTGGGTTTTCTGCAACAGTCTTGTTAGGCCCCGTAAGCCCGTCCCAGACAGCCCAACAGTCCTCCTCATAATAAGTCAAAGAAACAGTCCCCAAACCAAACTCAATAGTCCTGTGCCAGGCCTACCTTCCTTCAGAGGGCTCTGGCACCCATATGTCTGAGATCAAAGACTGCTTTGCTCTCTGGGTTGAGTCTGTGCTGCATTCCTCCTAGCTCTGCTCAGGAGACAGCACCAGGGCGAGGAGCAACACAGTCCAGTGAACAGGAGTCAGAAGACCTCGCTTCTATTTGCAGCTCTACCACTGACCTGCTGGGTGATTTGGGCAAGTCACATCACCTCTTAGCATTTCTGTTTCCATCCCACACTTTGTCTGTCCTGTCTTTTTGACTGGAAACTCTTCAAGGTAGGGTCTGACTCTTGCCATGTGTACATGCAGTGCCTAGATCTTAGTAGAGGCCTCTCAGTTCTAGCATAGAACAACAGCACTACCAGTCCCAACTGTTCAAAAATTATGAGTCAGGACCCAAAAGCAGGGCTGCCCAGAGGATTCAGGGGGGTGGGGCAAAGTGGGGGAGTTGCGGTGCTTGTACTCACCTGGCGGTGGTCCAGGTCTTCGGTGGCATTTTGGCAGCAGGGGGCCCTTCAGTTGCTCCGCATCTTTGGCAGCACTGAAGGGCCCCCCGCCACCGAAATGCAGCCGAAGACCTGAAGCAACTGAAAGGCCCCCCCGCTGCTCAAGACCCAGGCCAGGGCTTGCGGGGCATTTTGGCAGCAAGGGGCCCTTCAGTTGCTCCGCGTCTTCGGCAGCACTGAAGGCCCCCCCGCTGCCGAAATGCCGCCAAAGACCTGGAGCGACTGAAGGGCCCCCCGCCACCAAAGACCCAGGCCAGAGCTCGCGGGGCATTTTGGCAGCAAGGGGCCCTTCAGTCGCTCCGTGTCTTTGGCAGCACTGAAGGGCCCCCCACCGCCGAAATGCCAGCCAAAGACCTGGACAGCCACTGGGCCAGGGCTCGCAGGGCCCCTGTGGGGGCCAGGGCAAATTGTCCCACTAGCCCCACGGGCAGCCCTGCCCAAACGCCATGATATTAACTTAAAAAAAATGAGACTGTTTTCAAATACATTTAGGGATATTTTTATTTGCCTTGTGGATTTTGATCCTGGCAACATAATTCCAAGCTTTTCTTCATAGCCAAGAAGATGTGACACTTAAATAAAAGCTGAAATTCTCATGCAATCTCATGATTCCAGCAGCTGAGGCTTGCAGAAAATAATAACTCATAAAATAAGACTCATAATAAACTCACAAGATGTGGAAAATGATATAAATGATATAAATAATAAAGGACAATCCTAAAGTGAGGTGCCCTGTCCCAGAATGAATCTCTCTACTTGCAGTAATATGACCACTGATGCTTTTTACCATACTTGATTTCTCTTTAGAGACAAGATGTGAAACTTAAATTTAGTTTCAACTCACTAGAGAAGGCCAGGTATTTTTGCACATTTCACAAACAGAAGGTGAATAGCTCAGTCCAAGTGGGCATCTAGAAAGGAGAAGACTCAAAGAAGTTAGTGACAAAAAAAAAAAAAAAAAAAAAAAAAAAAAAGCACTTTTTCCCATTCAGTTCTAGTATAAAAAATTGTTAATGCTTTGTGTTAGAGCTGTAATGAATAATGGATTTTTTGGTTCACTGATCATTCAAAAACATTTAAAACAAAATTTGTTTTGGGCCTAAACGTTTTGTTTTGACCACCGAAAAACCTTTTAATTTTATTAAAAAGCAAGGGACGTTTTTAAAGCAAAGTATTGTTTCAAATAAAAAAAACAAAACAAAACCTGATTTTTTTTTCTGATCTGCATTTAGATTTTTTTTTTTAAACCAAATTCAGTGAAACTTGCATGTATTTTGGAAATGTTTCAGGGTCACCAAATCTTACATTTTTTGCTGAAAAAAAAAAAAAAACTGTTGAAAATTTTTGCCTAGCTGCAGGGTTCAATTTCTCTCCCCCCCATCCACACAAAGTGTTTCCTCTTCTCTTTGTACACAGTGGAATTTGGACATCCCTGGAAAGCTTTGGAGAAAAACAGCACATTATAGTGGACATTCTGGAGTGGAGTCTATTAATACCAAAGCTAAATGTTTTCCTAAGATTGTATATTGAGGGTCTACTAATGATTATTTTGGCTGTTAGCCAAGTGTTTTAATCACTGATTCTGATTAACTGAACATTATTGTACAGTGGTGTGGTGCAATATATGATGTTACATGCCAAATTCTTTTAGGCTCAGCTGCCTATTACAGTATATACTAAACCCTATAGTGATCATCGGCTCTCAATGCTCACTGCATCATATTGTTTTTCTGATCTGAAAACAAGGCCTAGTTCCTGCTGGTATGGTTCATATTGGTAAATCCTAGACAAGACAATGTGGCACTAATGCTTGGTCCTGCACTCCTCTGATAACGCAAACATTTTCCAGCAAGGTTCTGGAACTATGATACAGTTACATCCAGGCATTTGGCTGCTTATCATGCTGTAGAGGTCTTTATCCTTAAAAAACACACCATCTTGCAAAGCAAGCATTAAAAGGCAATATGGAGACTACCCACGTTAATTACAAAGCCAAGATTAGACTAATAAAATTCTGCCTTTAAGTTAAAAAAAGAGGAGTGCTCTTTAAACAGCCAACTCTGTTTTATACCCTCATCCTTGCTAATCCCATTATAATTACTCTCCTCAGGATGCACCCAATGCTGTTAGTTGCAAAGCATGACAAACACTCACAAACGGCAGGAATTTACACCTCTCCTCCACCAACTGCCCAGCAAGGCATCTGTGCAATTCTATAGAATGCTGCCAAATCTGAGCAAAGATGAACAACTGACATTCATTAACAAACCATTCTGTCACCTCTAGACAACTTTACTGCCTCAATGAGGTCCCAAGTGACAGTGGCCAAGATTTTCTAAAACAGCTAGTGATTTTGGGTGCCTGATCGGGGAAGAGCCTTTAAAGAGACCTGATTTTCAGACAGTGCTGAGCCCCTGCCCTCTGCAAATCAGGCTCCTTTAAGGTGGCACCTAGAATCACTAGTTGCTTCTGAAAATCTTGGGTGATGAGCTCTGTGGAGTGGCTGCCAATTTGGGCAAGGAAACCGCCACTAGCTTGGTACAACCAGCAGTCTCTTTGAAAGGAGCCTAGGACTGGAAGAGGCATGTTGCCTCTCAGAACTGAAACACATTACTATTGGTGATCTGTGGAGAGGCTCGAACAGCACCTGTGTGTATCATAACTGATTCAATTCAATGCTATTAGTCACTTTCTGGAGCATGCTTACTCAGCCGTACTGAAAAAGCCCAAACATTGCAAAATTTTCTACAAAACCCACAACACTTATCAGCTTATCGCCCTGTATTCTCACAGTATTCTCACACACAGTATTTCTAGTTAGAGTCTCATTTTCTTAAAAATATTATCAAATGGATCCTGGTGTTTTATGCATAGACATATAGAAAACACACACTACACATGCCAGAAGCAAAGCGCACACAACGCAAACATAATTTCAGACTTTTAAAATATTACTTTAAAATCAATTTAAACAGCAAGGACTTGCTCTATAATAGATATGTGACTGCTGATGAAAGAATAAAGGATGCTATCAGCCAATAATTTGGGTGTATTCATATTTTCAAATATATTTCCTGTTTTGTAAATTACAGGTAAGGAATATGCAGAGTATCACAGTTACATAATGACCTTGTATTAAGAGGTAATGTCTATAATATACACAAACATGTGGATAAAAAAAGTGTGCAATTCTCTAAATTACAACGCTAAAACAACAACTTTGAAAGCCAAGATGTTGTTAATGCTCATTAATATGAGACTCAAGATTTATCCCTTCTTTTATGAAACCATATTTGGTCATCTTCAATTGGGGGATGAAAAAAAATCACAATTGTTTGATCAAAATAACTACAAATGCAGCAGCTGGGAATGTCTGTTTACACCAGCGGTTCTCAAACTGTGGGTCGCAATCCTGTTTTAATGGGGTCACCAGGGCTGGCGTTAGACTTGCTGGAACCCGGGGCCAAAGCCCAAGCCCCATCACCTGGGGCCAAAGCCTGAGGGCTTTAGCGCTGTGTGGTGGGGCTCAGGTTACAGGCCCCCTGCCTGGGGCTGATGCTGTGGGGCTTTGGCTTTGACGCATACCTCTCTTTCCCCCTCCGCATGGTGCATGACGCTCGGGCTTGGGCTTTGGCTTTATTCCCGCCTGCCTGCGGCGACAGTGCTTGGGCAGGCTCAGGCGTCAGTCCCTCCCCTAGGATCGTGTAGTAATTTTTATTGTCAGAAGGGAGTTGCAGTGTAATGAAGTTTGAGAACCCCTGGTTTACATATAGGGTTTTATATCACAAGAAAAGCATGTGCTCTTAATCCAATGCCTCTTCACACTGTCAGAAATATTTAGGTAGCCATCAAATATCTACTGTACCATTTGGCTGCAGAGGGCATGCATCTGGAACAGATGAAGCAGTGCATGTAATCTAATCTTGTGGCTATAAGCCATCCCAGAAGAAAAAAAAGGTTACCAATTAAGAGAAAAGCACCATAAATATAGCAAATGTGTGGTTGAAAAACAGCATTGTAAAATCAGGAGACTATTTTGGAAAGGGGAAAAAATAAAAAAGGAGCTGTAACATGTAGTCCTTATGTCTGTTTCTACTTGTTCAGTATCAAACTCTGGGGTAGAACTTATCAAACAAAGCCACACAAGTTACAACTACAGAACTATCTTCAATAATAATGCATTACATATTACACACACCCTGTAAAAGTAAGGCACTGGCAAAGCACATTACATACTTCTGTACTGCTCAGGAGAACCTCCAAGTAGTGTTGTTAATTTGGAACACAAAAATGACTCTCCATACACTACCACCATTTCCATGCACTGCCTACACTACACCCACTCCCTGCATGTATCTCAACTAAATCTGATTTTAAAAAAAAATATATACCATTAAGGAATTTTGATTGAAAATCATCCAGTCAGGAACGGCTTTTAATTCAGTTTGATGTGCGGCTTACCATCATGAAAAACAAATAACTAATCTCTGAGTGCAGATTTATAGCCTTTCCCAGCAAAAGTATGACCAGGCTGGATTCTGATGTGTTTTTAGGCCACGTAAAGTGGCAACTCCAAAGAGCAGAATTTTCAGCTGACTGTATGATAGAAAGGAAGCATGATCTAGTGGAAAGGGGCCTGTGTTTTCAATTCCCAGCTATGCCACAGACTGCTTATGGGACCTTGGGTAAGTCATTTAGCCTTTGTGTGCCTCAGTCTCCCATCTGTAAAGTGCAGCTAATACACATTTTCCTCACAACAATGTTGTGAAGTTTAATCCATTAATGTCTGTCAGATGCTCAGACAGTACAGTGATGGTGGCCACATATAAAGCACCAAGAGAGAGATGCATGGTTTGAAGTGTTAATTATTTAATTCAGTATTCACATGCCAGGTTAATAACCAGCACTGGGTGTGCATGAGTTTTAACAGATCAAATCCAATTAACACTATAAAACACACACACACAACTATACCAACCTCTGAAAAACCTCTTCTTGCAGGCTGTACTTAGATGGAATTTATACTGAAGTCGAAGGGATAAGTCTGGACTGCACGATCAGGCTAATTTTGCTGATCCAGCAACCATAAGTATTTACAGAGCTTTTCTTCTTTAAACTACCAGTCTTCCCTGCATTAATGCCAACCCCTCTTGTCCAAAAAATAATGAGTCATCCCCATCTCAAATCATCAGATTGGCTTAGAGAGTCGCATGGTTTTTAAAAATAATAAATGTGGGGATCTTTTTAGTTTCCTTCTGGGTTTTGAATTTTTAAGTTACATTTGAGTCATGTGTTTATGCTTTTCTCTGAAGCCATGAGAGCAAGAAATTTTTTTTTATTTTTTTTTTTAAATATGAACAGAGTTTCTCACTTAAGAATGCTTGAGTCCAGGCACTGGATCTTTAAAAAAGCAGCAAATATCAGACTTAAGATAAATATGAGAGACTTGGCAACACTGACATTATCTTCATTTTAAATCCTTGAATTGTTTTAACAAATGCTCTTTATTTTATTCTTTAAAAACTGGAAAATCCAATCTGGCTACCCAGAATGACTTAGGGAAGAGTCACTAGGCAGCACTTCTGGATAGCACATTCTAAACACCAATGACTCTGGTGTGGAAGGTTTATGGAAATCCACTGCTTCTGCTTTGTGCATTTTCAGAAAGCTTGCTGCTTTAGCAAGTGCTGATTATTCACAACCCTGCTCAGCCCACACCTTAAGCCCTCCTACGCCCACAATACTAAGTTTTACCACAGATCACTGGGAAAAAACTTTCCATCAACAAAACCCCAACTTGAGTGTGTGACTCAAGAGGACCTTATCAAGGCTTTGTGAAACCACAGCAAATAGAGGCTGCCCTCCCTCCTGAAATCTCTTTGCCAAAATGTATCCCCATATGTGCTTTATCCAACAAACATCAAGCCTGTAAGCTGCTTTTCCAAGCCAAGAAAAGTTTAGAAAGGGTCACGGTGGAGAGCACAGTCACTGCACATTTCCTAAGAGGGTCATATTACCAAGAATATCCTACAGGGACAAAGTGTTCTTCTGATCTGGATTCCTACTTCTTCAGGCATCAAGTGAGGCATGGGGAGAGGAAGGGGCAGGGGGTGGATGTTGTGTTTTGTGAAACATCTTCAGTGTCTAAATGAACATTCACACTCATCCTTCAAAAGGTAATTAAATTTGCTCAATATTCAGGCCTTTCCTCTTAAGGTACAAAAGACATACGGAGGTTGATTTTTATCCTGATAACCAGCAATGCTAAAGCCATTCTCTCACTGAACCATTGTGCAAACTTTAAAATACAGCTCAATCCAGAGCCTCCCTTTCTCCATCTAGTTTACAGGATCTGCAAGTGCTACAAAGGCAGCCTGCTGAGACTCTGGAAAGTAAAGGACAGTTTTGCATCACTCAGCTGTGACCCCACCAATTGACAGAGAGGCAAATGATTACTTTGGAAAGGGAGTTCCACCTGACCCTCCCACAGCTGGAAAGCAATGATGCATGGACTGGAGTAGGGAGATTGAAGTAAGGAGGGGTGGGGGAGAGGAGATTTTCACTGCCTTATGCTAGATGCAGCTTTTTTTATGAAGAGAAAAATCCCTGCCCTTAAAAGCTCACAACCTAAACAGATGAGGCAGACAAAGCTTTGTGGGGAAGGGGTATGAGACACAAGCAAACTGAACACTGGGATGGTTTGTGAACATCACATTAGCGCCAGGATTTTAAATTTTCTGGGTGGGATTTTACTGGGATGGAATTAGCTAAAGAGAGACTAAGGAAAAGAGGGGACACTGGAGTTGGGAGCTAGATAGAGTGAAGCTGAAGTGAAGAAACTGAGTTGGAGCAAACACCCAATCAGTACAGAGGAAAAAACATCCAGAGAAGAAACTGGAAAAAGCAGTTGGACACTGATGATGTCATCAGTGTCTGAAGGTCCCTCTCCAGTTGCTCCCATTCATGATCACATAGACCAACTCCCCCTCCCATCTGTGCTTGTACAATGTCCCCAGGGGAAGAGCAGAAATTGGTTACATCAAAGTATTTTGTGTATTTTTAGCTTCTTTTAATGCAATTTAACAGCTGGAAGCAAAGGATAGCCAGCACCATGTGACCGGCCAGCTCTCTACAAACCACCAGCAAGTTTTCTGCAGGCCACCAGTAGCTTACTGATGTACAATAAACCTAGCACAATGGGGCCCCTGGGCCTCAAGGTGCTACTGAAACAGTGGGAAATAATTATATTTTCTGAGATCGTTTTAGATTGTGGAAAAGCAGGGAAGCAGAAGTGCCATCACTAAAGACATTTAAAACCAGACTGGACAAAGCACAAGTAAATATTCTGCAGGGAGCAAGTCTGAGTTAGCAAGAGAAAGCACTAGAAGACCCAAGAGACCAGATAGCCTTTTTTCAAATGAACTATATTAATTTCCTACCTTTTCTTCTTCAGACTCACTCCTGCCTGAAATTCAGAGACTCGGCACTCCCCACATAGGAACTGGCTAGTAACCACACTCACTATTGAGCCAAACCCCAGTGTATTATGCAGAGCAAAGGATTCAATGCGCTGAGTATTTAAGCGGCGTGGGAATGTCTCTCCTGGGAGGAGGTAGTGCAGAATGTACCATCCATCAGCCTCCCAAGTGCCATGTTGCTGGGAGAGCCAAGCAATCTCCGTACCACAACATATCTGTATTTGCGAGTGCGGGGAAGGGAAAGTAAATACAATTATGCAACAAAGGAGAGGTCTGGCTGCCTAGAGAGCCTCAAAGAGCACTGCTCTAGGGCCTTGATAGAGCTGAAAAACATAGTGGTTGCTTAGTTACAGCTGTTCCAAGTTCTGAGGAACTTACAAATTCCCCTTGTGGAGACATATTAGCTTCCAAAGCGCCTCCTGTTGTCTTCTCCCATTCCTACCTCTCAGCCCATAGCTGAACATCTACCTAAACTCCCCCTACACCTTTAGAAACTTAAATCAGACCTGGCTTAGTCCTTAGAGATATCAGTACTCTTCTTCTCCAACCAGCCAGTCAGGTTGGCACAGACTTCTGCTCTTCTTCACCCCCACAAAACACTGGTCCCATTCCCCTTCATAATTAGCACACCCCCTTCCTTACACCAACAGTGTCGTCTCCCAACATGGCCACATCCCACCAACTCACAGATTGGGGATGGGAAGGCAGTAAGGTAAGACATGTAGATCTGGGTTCCATCCCCAGCTTCTGCCACTGAGTCACAGTGTAATGTTGGGACCTTTTCTGCCTCACTTTCCCCTGATCGGTATCCATTTTCTGGGAGGTAACAATCTCTACCTTTGTAAAATGCTATGAGACCTACAGATGAAAAAAAGTACTATATACATAAATTATACAAGAAAAACATTCAATACTTCACTGGACAGAGGCTTAAATCAATGGTTTTCAACCTTTCCAGAGTACTGTACCCCTTTCAGGAGTCTGAAACCCAAACCCTGCCACCCAGGGCTGAGGCCAGAGCCCCACTGCCTGGGGCTGAAGCATGTTAGCTTTGTAGGGCCCCTGTGGCATGGGGCCCCAGACAATTGCTCTGCTTGACACCCCCTAATGCTGGCCCTGCACTTGCAAACCCCCCCTCCCCAAAACCCATCCCATGACCCCCAGGTTGAGCAAGTCTAATCTAGATGAGTGGATGTAACCCTTAGAACAGAGGTGACCAAACTACGGCCTGTGGGCCACATCCAGCCAGGCAGCGCGGCTGCAGTCTTGCTGCTTTGAGCAGCATGATAAGGGGGGGAAGGAAGTGGGGGTGTTGGATAAGAGTAGGCGGCGGTTGGATGGGGCAGAGGTTCGGGGGGGGCAGTCAGGGGATGGGTAACAGTGGGAGATGGATAGGTGTGGGAGTCCCAGGGGGCCTGTCAGGGGGAGGGGGTGTGGACAGTGGTTGAGGCAGTCAGGGAACAGGGAAGGTTGGATAGGGGGTGGGGTCCCGTTAAGGCACTTAGGGGCAGGGGCAGTCAGGGGAAAGGGGTGGATAGGGAGCGGGAGCCAGGCTGTTTGGGAAGGCACAGCCTTCCCTACCCGGCCTTCCATACAATTTTGGAACCCTAAGGTGGCCGTCAGGCCAAACAGTTTGCCCACCCCTGCCCTAGAAGATCTCTGTGTACCCCCAGGGGCATGCATACCCTGGTCGAGAACCACTGGCTTAAATTAAGGCATATTCCCATTAGGAAGAATTGTGCAGTTAAAAAGAACAGCAGAAAAGGGTATTCCTGAACATACAGGTCACGACTACTTTAAATGTAAGCACATCAGAATACAAGCCACTCTCTTTCCCTTTTTACGCCCCCCTCCCCCGACCAATGTTCTCTCTCATGTCATGTCCTTCCTTGCCTATGCTAGTTTGTAAGCTCCTTGGGGCAGGAATCACGCCTGCGGTCTGAGAAGGATAGGCATAACTACAGTGCTGTATAAATAACAGGCATGTAGTTTTCAGAAGTACTTATGTGATTTAGAAGCATAAATCCCTGTGAAAGTCAAAAGTCAGTGGAATGCGTACTCCTGAGGGTGCTTCTACATTGCAAGAAAAGAGGCACAGCAGCACGTCTCTGAGCCCAGTCGACTGACTTGGGCTTGCAGGGCTCATGCTACAAGGTTAAAAGCAGCAAGGTAGATGTTCTTGCCTGGGCTCTGAAACCCAGGGAGAGAGGAGGATCTCAGAGCCTGGGTGCAAACCCGAGCGATAACTTTTACAGCGCTGTTTTCAGCCCTCTAGCATGAGCCCTGCAAGCCTGGGTCATAGCCAAGTGGTTTTTGATTCTGGTTTTTTTTGCAGTGTAGATGTATCCTAAGTGACTTAGGTGCTTTGAAATGCCCACCCTATATCAATAATAGGTCTAAAACACACAGACAGTAGGTTCTACTTGACTTTACATTAATATCTAGATTCAATGCAAATGTTTTATTACTTACAATTATAGTACGTAACATAGCAACTTATAAGAAAATGCATTTATCAGAAGTAGAACATGTGTTAACCCAAAGATACAATTCACAGCAGCTATTTCTAGGAAGGCAACACTGTATTTCAAGCTTCTATCCTGTTTCCATTGGTGATTTTAGCATGTTTGCTATCTAACTTTACTTCTATTGATTTATCAGTCCAAGTGTCCTGCCACAGGGTTGCATTACACAGTCAGTTATGAGTTGGTATAAACCCCCCACCTCCGGAAAAGCGTGTATGCTAAAGCTAGTCTCGCAACTTTCCCCGTTCACCACAGTCCCCCTCTCAAGAAGCTAGGTCCTCAGCCTAGATTCCTGGGCAGAGTAACAGCAAAGTCATCTGATGCCTGCAAGAGCATTTTTTTAAATTAATGCATGCTGTTTTATGTATTTTCTCTCAAAGATAAATAATTAACAGGTGAAGAACAATCTTATTTATAATCAATCATAGTGAATTTCAGGCAGCGTAAACTACTTGATACAGGCCACGCTTGAAAGGCTGCCACAAATATTTTAAACTCAACACACATTGGAAGAGACACATGGGTCTATGCACAACACTGGGATCCAGGATGTCCCGAGTTTTACCCAGGCTCTGAAACTAACACCGTCCATAGGTTTGGGCAACTCTCACAACATCTGTGCCTTAGCTTCCCTTCTGCAAAAAAGAGACAATACCAAACTCCCAGGGGCATCATGAGGATTTATTAAGTGCTTTGAAGATAAAGAGCACTGGGTAAGTGATAATACATGTTTCTGGACAAATAAAATCTCAGACAGACAGTTACAGAGCCATCAGCCTTCCCTATCACACTCTGCTGAACGCCAGGTGGGGATGTGGCACTGGTATAGGTATGGCCTGTGTTATCGGATAGTTGCCCTTGCTAATGCTGTAGGTGGTCTCCTCAGCACAAAAGGATGGGAGGAGAATTCCTGACCCCTAACTGCACATTGCCCATTTAATTGTTTTACTGTTGTTGCATGTGCTGTTTGGGAGTCAACCCGCAACGTCTGTTTGCCCACAGCTGTGCAAACCGCTTTTGTGCAAGAAAGAGTTGCAGGTAGTGATATGGAGACACAAAGATCAGGGAAGGACAGAGCTATTCACAGCCAAACAACCTCAACTAGACTAAAATAATGTTAAGGGGAGGTTACTTCTCTCCCCCGCACTATTCCAAGAATCTCAGTTACAGGGACAGTTTGCTTAGATACCGCAGCTCATGGGATGCATAAACCACCCAAATTTTTGGCCCCCTAATAAGAGGACGAGCTCAGCTCTAGCATCTAGACCCAGAGGCTTTATACTTGTTCTCAGCCAGGAAAAGAAGCGGTGTCCACTCATGGCCAAGAACAGCTAAAATGGGCACATAGGATGGAGGACTGCTCAGGAAGCACGAAGGTGGGGGAGTCTTTGGGTCAACTGTAGCCCTGTGGCCCCTGGTAGTGAAGGAGGAAAGGGGACTCAGGGGACAGACAGAGACGCAGGAGGAACATAAGAACTGTCATACTGCGTCAGATTAGTGGTCCATCTAGCCCACTATCCTGTCTCTGACAGTGGGCAGTAACAGAGATTTAGGCAGAGTGTGCAGAACAGGGTAGTTGGAGTGATCCACCCTGTCTTCTCCTCACAGTGGGGGTTTAGGATTGCCCCAAGAAATGGGCTGCATCCCTGACCATCTTGGGTAACAGCCATAGATGGACTGATTCTCCATGAACGTATTCAGTTCTTTTCTGAATCCAGCAACACTGAGTCCTGTGGCACCTTAAAGACTAACAGAATCCAGTTATCCTTTGGACCATCCACAACATCCCATGGCAAGGAGTTCCACAGGTTAGCTGAATGCGTGGAAAAAACTACTTCCTCTTGTTTGTATTAAACCTGCTCCCTATTCATTTCACTGGGTGACCCTGGTGTTTGTATTGTGGGATTGGTTTAACACTTCTGTATTCACTTTTTCTAAACCATTTATGATGTATCGATCTCCCTCATATCCACTTCTACCCCCTTAGCCATCTCTTTTCTAAGCTAACCCTAATCTTTTTAGTCTCTCCTCGTACAAGAAGAGAACGAGAAGGAAAATAATGAGGAAAGGAGAATGTTTTAAAGAGGGAGGAGGAGTGGTGGTGGTGAGAGGTATGTAACAAAGAGAAAAGGAAAGGGTTCAGTTATGGTAAGCGTGCTAGCCTGGGACATGAGAGCTCAACCTCTGGTCCACCACAGACTTCCTGTGCAACCTCGATTTAGTTACTTAGGGGCTGGTCTACACTGGAAAATTAGATCAACACAGCCACATCACTCACAGATGTGAGAAATCTACACCCAAGATATATAATTAAGCTGACCTAAGTCCCCATGTAGACAGCACTAGGTCAACAGAAGAATTGTTCCACTGACCTAGCTACCATCTCTTGGGGAGGTAGATTTACTACTGCGACAAAGAACCCACAGTTGCACCGCTGCAGCTGTAGCATTTTAAGTATAGACATAGCCTAAGTGTCTCTGTGCTCCTGTTCTCCATCTGTACAATGGGGATAATAGCACTGCCTATATCACAGGGGTGTGGTGAAGATCAATTGAAAAATTGTGAGGTGCTCAGACATTATGGTGATGGAAGCCATATAGGCACTTCAGATAGAATAAAACAAAAAGGAGAGAAAACTTTCTTGCCTACATTTTCTTATTCCAAATTAAATCCCCTTGTTATCACATACATGTGGGGTAGCTGCATTAGGGATATTACAATTCCCCTTGGCATTTTTGTTCTGCGCTGCTCTTATTATAAACAGTGGCAGGCAATCCTAACTCCTGTCAGAGCATACAAAGCCCTTAAAGTTGTAGTTAACTGGTAGCCCATTTCAGAAATTATGTTCATTACTTCATCTTCTCTGAGGCAGGAGTTCCCGTGTGGTTTTTAGCTAGTGCCGCTTATGGACCCATGAGTAATATTATTCACTTGAACAAGGCAAGTCATTGCATCAGAATCTCTGACTCTCAACACTTCAACAAACAGCACTTCAAGCTATATAGAGGAAAAAGCCTGGGAAGCCTCTGGAGACGGATTTGGGAGAGCCTGAAGAGACGCCTGTCTTCCTGTATTATTTCTGTGCTTGCAAAACTACACTTGGAAAGCAGATTGCTCATCTGTGTATCTAGGGACATACTTCCCTAGTGTAATGCTATCAAGTTCTGTGAGGGTTCACCATCGATGAATTTGGCCTTGGTCTTCATTTTTAGGCCCATCCATAGATGTAACAAAGACAGGAGTCATCCTAAAATAAAGTCTTAGCAACATGCTGAAATGGAAACTTGAAGATTCAAGTTTCGGCAGAGATTCAAGATTCTTGATCCAGAGCTGGCTGTGGTGCATTCCAGGTTAGATACCATCTAGGTACAGATTATGTCTTCCATTTTTCTCTACACAGCTCCCAGGCCTTTCCTGGGCCCCTTAAGACAATGAACAAACTGCAAGCCACCATTTCATACTTCTATTGACTGCAGCAGAAATATCTAGAGTGCTTTCAATGCAAGAAGTCAATCCATAGGAGGTTCGTGCTTTATAACTGCAGGTTTCCTCCAAACGTGTGGGCTCACTTCTGGGACGCAAAAGAGGAATGAATATATTTTCTACACCAATTCCTCACAGGAGCACTAAGGAAGTGGTGGTAACTTTTCTTTCTACATATTTGCCTTGACTTGATAGTCTGGGCTCGGTATCTCTGAATGGTGACCTGAAGCAATCTAAGCCAGGTCTCTACAGTTACTGTTTTGGAAGACTAATCACAAAGATTCCATCTAGGATTTGGGAGAACTGTAACCATAGGAAGGTGCTCTAGGTTACATCTCTAGCTCCCAAGATCTGTGTATTATTCAGTAAGGAGATGGAAGCAGCTGTGCAAGAGCTCAGGAAAGAAGAGCCAAAATGAGGAATCTCCTAGTCAATAGCTTTATTTGCTCCTTGTCCTTGATGATTATAATAAACTCCTGAAAGGTTCCCGAGAGAGCGAGCTCGCTCATGTTTTTGCTTACTTTTAACTTTTAAAGCATCAGTGACATCAAATCTCACCTTCCCCATTTTTAATGGAAGTCTCTTTGGAGGATCAGAGAACAGGTGCAGAACCTTTCAGAAGGCCTCAATTTAAAGGGGTGGGGTTACTGAATGTTTCACCAAAATGTATTTTCTTCCCCGTTTGTCAGATGTTTATTTTTGCTACCAGCTATTTAACTCAAAGTATGGTTAATAATTCCTTCCCCATTCACTCTCTCAGTTTTACTCTCTGGGTATTTGTTGTACCTAGGGCTGCTGACTAGAATCGCAGCTAACTCATACAATTAACTCAAAAAAATTAATTGCGATAAAAAAAATTAATTTGTAGAACACAAAAATTAATTATTAAGGTTTTCTTTATATAGCACTTTTATCCAACATGCTTTACAATAGTTAGCTAATGGTACAAACAACATTTGGAAAGATCATTAAGTGGTCCGCTGACACCCTCAGCTACTTTCAAGTGGTCCGTGAAAAAAAAAAAAAGGTTGAGAACCAATGCTCTATGCAGATGAGGACACAGATGTTCCAACAGATAATGACAACACCATGTTGGTTTACCAAAATTGCCACTTTACAAAAAAGCAAGGAAGTCATCTCACAGCCATGAAATCGTTCGTTTATACCACAGCAACCACATCCTTCCAATAACTCGAGAGACTAGAATGTTTAAAAAGTAGAATGTCAGTTACACCTGCTGTCTTTATAACATTAGACTTACTACTAAGCAAATCTAGTTTATTTTTTACATTTAAGTCTGAGAAACAGAGAACGTACTTTCACAACTGGATCCTAATAAACTTCAAAGCTCAACAGTCAGCTTTTCAACAGTTTTTTATTCTGCAAATGACCAGTCTTTCCTCAGGGGCCAGAATTTTAGGGGAAAAAATAAAGGAACTAAAATGTGCTGCTAAAACAACCACCTATGCGTTCTTATTTCTTTAAAGGGGATGCTTCTTTTGACATCAACATGCTTTCACTGGGAATCTCTTCACACTTCCATTGCACAGCCTTTTGGAAGTGGACTAGTTATTTTAAACATCTTCACTATTTGACAGCCTGGGGGCCAATTCCTGAACTCTTTACTCTGGTTCTAATTCAGGAAAACATCTCCAATCAAAAAAGCACTTAAACATATATTTGTGTCCCACTGAAATCAAAATGCTTGGTATTGTGCATATTCTATAGTATTTCCTGACTCAAGACCTCGTACATTTGGAATTTAGGATTTGATTATGTATTATTAATTTCTTGAACTCCAATTAAGCTACAGCACTCGACCCAAGGTTTAAGAATCTGAAGTGCCTTCCAAAATCTGAGAGGGATGAGGTGTGGAGCATGCTTTCAGAAGTCTTAAAAGAGCAACACTCCAATGCAGAAACTACAGAACCCGAACAACCAAGAAAAGAAAATCCACCTTCTGCTGGTGGCATCTGACTCAGATGATGAAAATGAACATGCATCGGTCCGCTCTACTTTGGATCGTTATTGAGCAGAACCCGTCTTCCGCATGGACGCATGTCTTCTGGAATGGTGGTTGAAGCATGAAGGGACATATAGCTATTTAGCACATCTGGCATATAAATATCTTGCGATGCCTGCTACGGCAGTGACATGAGAACGGTTGGTCTCACTTTCAGGCGACATTGTAAACAAGAAGTTGGCAGCATTGGCTGAAGTAGGACTGAATGGACTTGTAGGTTGTAAAGTTTTACATTAAAAAATAAAACAATGCAGTTATTTTTGTACATAATTATACATCTGTAAGTTCAACTTTCATTATAAAGACACTGCACTACAGTACTTGTATTAGGTGAACTGAAATATACTATTTCTTTTGTTTTTTACAATGCATATATTTGTAATAAAAATAAACATAACGAGCACTGTACACTTTGTATTCTGTGTTGTAATTGAAATATTTGAAAATGTAGAAAACATTCGAAAATGTATTTAAATAAATGGTATTCTATTATTGTTTAATGGCACAAATAATTTTTTTCATCGCTTGACAGCCCTACATATAGTTAAAGACAGGGATTCTTTAAGTTTCCTAGCCACCAAAGACCCAGATATATTACAGAAGCCCAAAACAACTATACCAGGGGTCAGCAACCTTTCAAAAGTGGTGTGCCGAGTCTTCATTTATTCATTCTGATTTAAGGTTTCCCATGCCAGTAATATATTTTAACATTTTTAGAAGGTTGCCTTCTATAAGTCTATAATATGTAACTAAACTATTGTTGTATGTAAAGTAAATAAGGTTTCTTATAATGTTTAAGAAGCTTCATTTAAAAATAAATTAAAATACAGAGCCCCTCCAGACCGGTGGCCAGGACCCGGGCAGCGTGAGTGCCAATGAAAATCAGCTTGCGTGCCGCCTTCACGTGCCATAGGTTGCCTACCCCTGAACTATACCATAAGATTACCATTGCTGCATGCTCTCTACAGCTTTTAAACCTTACCACTGAATAATCTGAGGGTAAGATGTACTCTTCTATTGGCTGAACCTTGCTGCAGATAAAAAACAGTAACTGGTTTCCACTTTATATGCAAGATATGACTCATCTCAAAGGGAAACAAAAATACTCACTTATTAAATAAAAATGCACAAACACAAATATTTCCAACATGAGTATTAAAGACAGGTAAGTACAAATTAACTTTAATCTTTCATAAATAAAAAACCACCATCACCCCGACAAACTTCAGCACAATCACTTTACGTAAGAAACCAAATCAAAGAACATTAGGAAGGTAAAGATCGCTTGAGCATCAGTGTTATTTACTTGGGTACCAAATCCACAGCCTCCTTTTCAAATCTCTGTGGTATTTTTGGACCATTCACCCTTCCAGAATAAAGTAATGTACATTCCTAGCTCAAATATTTTCATTATGCTTTTAACATTCAAATGCTTTCAGACATAAAAGAGAAACAAGACTATAATCCAGATGTAGTTTAATTTCCTCTGCCCTGCAAAAATTGAGCTAGAGAAACACAGTGTATTTAAATGCAAGGATTAGTAAATGTTCTCTTTTTTCAGCCAGTACTCCTGTCTGCACTTGAAAGCAACTCTGTTTAATTGCTGAATAGGTTAAAGTAAAATTTAACCATGTGCTAGACAGACTGCTGTTAGGAGGGTGGAGGGGAGAGAACCTGAGTAAGGGACCTAATAGTGGACAATTTTGAAAATTATAGTGTGTATCAATAATGGGAGAGAATACTGAGATTCAAAAGGAATAATCTGTAATAACAGAAAAAAATAGCAACTGTCAGCAACAAAGCTATTAGTACCAGGGCATTTACCTTTGCCATAGCTAAGTCTGGAGGTAGTGACAGACAAACTTAGGGTACGTCTACACTACGGGATTATTCCGATTTTACATAAACGGGTTTTATAAAACAGATTGTATAAAGTCGAGTGCACGCGGCCACACTAAGCACATTAATTCGGCGATGTGCATCCATGATCCGAGGCTAGCATCGATTTCCGGAGTGTTGCACTGTGGGTAGTTATTCCGTAGCTATCTCATAGTTCCTGCAGTCTCCCCCGCCCCTTAGAATTCTGGGTTGAGAGCCCAGTGGCTGATGGGGCAAAAATCATTGCCGCGGGTGGTTCTGGGTAAATGTCGTCACTCATTCCTTCCTCCGGGAAAGCAACGGCAGACAATCATTTCGTGCCCTTTTTCCCTGGATTGCCCTGGCAGATGCCATAGCACGGCAACCATGGAGCCCATTCAGCCTTTTTTTTTTTTTTAAAAACAGTCACCGTATGTGTACTGGATGCTGCGGACAGAGGTGATACTCCAGCGCTACACAGCAGCATTCATTTGCTTTTGCATGATAGCAGAGACGGTTACCACTTGTTTTGTACCGTCTGCTGTCAGTGTAATTTGGCAATGAGATGACGGTTATCTGTCGTTCTGTACTGTCTGCTGCTATCACGGGTGCCCCTGGCTGAGATTGGCCGGGGGCGCAAAGGCAAAACTGGGAATGACTCCGAGTCAATCCCTCCTTTATGGTTTCTAAAAATAGAGTCAGTCCTGCCTAGAATATGGGGCAAGTGTACTAGAGAACCAGTGTATCAGAGAGCACAGCTGCTCCTTGTCAGACCCTGCAGAAATGATGAGCTATATGCCATTCATGGGGGGTGCCTCTGCAACAACCCCACCCATTGCTTCCCTCCTCCCCCAACCTTCCTGGGCTACCGTGGCAGTGTCCCCCAACATTTGTGTCATGAAGTTATAAAGAATGCAGGAATAAGAAACAGTGACTTGTTAGTGAGATAAAATGAGGAGGAGGCAGCCTCCCGCTCGCTGCTATGACAGTCCAGGCAGGACATTAAGCGGTGCGGGAGAGAGGAGCCCAGCATGCCGTTGCTATGATAGTCCAGGCAGTATAGAATCTTTTCTTTACACAGGAAAGGGAGGGGGCTGATGGAGCTCAGCCCCCAGTTGCTATGATGAGGATGGTTACCAGCCATTCTGTCCCATCTACCGGGAATGACCAGGAATCATTCCTATTTTTACCCAGGCGACCCTGAGGCCAGCCAGGGGTATTCAGCAGTTATCAAGCATGGGCTGATGGTGACAACGGATAGCAGTCATATTGTACCGTCTGCCACCGGGGAGGGGAGAATAGCGGATACTGCTCTTCACTGCTGCAGCATCGCGTCTACCACCAGCATTCAGTAGACATAGGGTGACATTGAAAGAAGTCAAGAAACGATTTCTTTCCCTTTTCTTTCACGTGTGTGTGTGTGGGGGGGGGGGGGGGGGTAAATTGACGAGCTATTCCCTGAACGACCTCGGACAATGTGTTTGACCCTACAGGCATTGGGAGTTCAGCGAAGAATGCAAATACTTTTCGGAGACTGCTGGGGACTGTGGGATAGCTGGAGCCTTCAGTACCCTCTCCCTCCCTCCCTCCATGAGCATCCATTTGAGTCTCTGGCTTCCCGTTACGCTTGTCACGCAGCACTGTGTAGCCTGGAGATTTTTTTTTTTCAAACGCTTTGGCATTTCGTCTTCTGTAACGGAGCTTTGACAGAACAGATTTGTTTCCCCATACAGCTATCAGATTCAGTATCTCCTGTACGGTCCATGCTGGAGCTCTTTTTGGATTTGGGACTGCATCGCCACCTGTGCTGATCAGAGCTCCACGGTGGGCAAACAGGAAATGAAAATCAAAATTTCGCAGGGCTTTTCCTGTTTACCTGGCCACTGCATCCGAGTTGAGATCGCTGTCCAGAGGGGTCACAGTGGTGCACTGTGGGATACCGCCCGGAGGCCAATATCATCCATTTGCAGCCACACTAACCTTAATCTGATATGGTAATACCGATTTTAGCCTTACTCCTCTCGTTGGGGAGGAGTACAGAAACCAATTTAAAGAGCCCTTTATATCGCTATAAAGGGCCTTGTAGTGTGGATGGGTACAGCGTTAAATCGGTTTAACGCTGCTAAAATCGGTTTAAACGCGTAGTGTAGACCAAGCCTCTGACACAGCAAATAGAATGTGATGAAAATCTACACTGGAAGTGAGCCTCTTCTCTCAGAAAACATTGCTTTGGAGCCCAGAAATATATATTTCCAGGATGAAACTCATTGTCCTATTCCCAGTAATATATACTGGGATGCAATGACAGCTGCTAATTAGTTTTTCTATATCTGTAGCTATCTAAAGGATACCCAGTTATATGTATGTCACTGAATAAAAACACTACCTGAATGAGAAACTAGAAGCCCCTAAATAAATAGGCACCAGTTTTCATTCCCCGTGACAATTTACATGCCACTAATATTTAAAATAGGTGTTCTTGATCCATGTGTCCTTTAACTTGCCCATCACAGAATCTTCCACCATAGATTACAACAGTATTAAAAAGTGGCCTATTGCTAGCTCAGTGTCAGCTTCCAGGAGAATAGGCTCTCTCATGAGTTCAGAAGGTTCTCACAGGAACTGAAAATACCACAAACAGGAGACGTAAAAGCACCGCAGACATGAGAAACAAAGCACCGCAGACATGAGACATACAAAGCATGGTGGCAGCTACATATAGAAGGGCCTGCTCAGAGTTTGCTTATGTGCACTAGTCCACAAGGCCATTCTTCAGTGGTTCTCTCTCTAAAAGAAGAAAACCATGCGGCTTGCAGTTTCTAACATGAGCAGCCCTGATCTGCACTGACTAGGGAAACAGTTGAAACACTATTAGTAGGTTTTCAGAAAAGACTGATTTTATTATGGTGGTAGCTTTCATCCTAGGGGAGATGGGGAATACGGAGTGTAACTATGGACACAGCAGAACGGGGGTGATAAAGATCATGCCCTACAAAGGTGGAATAGTGGGCAATAAGGAAGGTTTGAGTGAAATCACAGGAAACCAGCGTGTGATTTACAGAAGAAAATTAATTCTGCAGATAGAGAGGGGAAGGAAACAAGGGCAGTATGTACTGTGAGGTGGCCCTACAAGGGACCCAAGAAGGTGGGGGGATGTCATCTCTATAGGTCTGGTTGTGACACAAACTTGGGCTGGAGTTTCCTAGATTAACCACACCTCACCCCCATGCCCTCCTCCATGAACTGACGGGATGATAAAGCAACAAGAACTCGTCTGTACACTCAAAGTAACCTACCACGTGGGTTTTTCCACAGGACAGGAGCAGCTAGCCTAGAAGACACTCTCTGCTCCAACTGACAAAAAACCAAGATTAATTTATAATAAAAAACCCCGACACAACCTTAACTATAGCATCCTGACTGCAATGCTATAATCTGATCTGCGTGTGAACTAACTCCCATCGTCTCAATAGTATTTATCTTACGTTAACTCCTGTTACAAAAGGGTTGAGTCATATAGCAGAGCTAGCCAAGAAATAAAACTGCAGGGCTTGCTAAAACTCTGACTCAAGGATAAACAAGCTCTGTCCTAAAACAGGTTATGAGAGCGACACTCCACAGGAGCATTGTTAGCCAGACTTCAGATCCACTAAACAATGGCGTTTTCTTTATGCTGTAGAGAGTATTACAGTCCTGCCAGGAAAGTGGTGAGGGGAGAAGCAAACCACTGCCCTTCAGTTCATGATAACACGTATTAACCAGTGCCTGAGAAACCAGATACCTTAGCAACCTCATGTAGGGACAATGACCCAATCAGATTTCAGTGTCAGGAGAAGAGGAACAGTATTTACTCTGCATACAGATTAGTTGCAAAACTGGGTCACTTCTTGCCTTTTTTTTTTTTTTGCGGGGGGGGGGGGCAGGGGAGGCGGGGGAAGGCTTCTTTTTCAAATCTTTTAGAGTCTTTGCCTGGACTTTAAACCTACCTGGTGCAGGGTAAAAATCTCCAGCTGTCTGAGCTGATGAAATCATACCTGCATGTGTAATGTTAAAGCATGTTACATTGACTGGGCTTTGTATTTCTTAGAATTCAGCTCATTAGCTACTTACCGGTTCTTCTCCAGTTCGTTGTGTGTAGACCTGGAAGACAAACAAAAATTTGGATTAGCTCCCTTCAACCTCCCAGCACAGTAATCCAACTGCTGCAAGACAAACATTTCCAACAGTACAACTCAGCATACAGTCAACCATTTGTATATATTAGAATATTCAGCCATAATTCTCCACTCTCTCTTGCTGTGAGACACACTTCCCATGCTAGGTCTATATTTACTTGCTGTTCTCAGATGCATTACTGTAAATTTACATGAGATATTTAAAAACATCCAAAACCCAGAATTGAGACAATGATGAGAGCAGAGGACTGGGAGTCAGGAGCCCTGGGCTCTATTCCTGGCTTTGCCACTGACTCCATGTGTGATCACAGTTGAGTCACTTAACCTCTCTGTACATCAGTTTGCCCATCTGTCAAATGGGAATATTGATACAACCTACCACACAGGGCTATTATAAGACTTCATTCATGTTCCTAAAATATTTTGAGATCTTCAGATGCATGTTGCTCTGTAATGCAACGTTGGACAAATCATCCAAAGGGTCACTAGTAATATCTTTCCCACTTGCTGCCAGAGCCGAAAATTTGCCCAGCATGTGGGTATATGAATGTGGGACGTACATACAGGGATAGGGGTAGAGGAATGCTTCCTCTACCATGCTTGCAAGCACTACGGGATTGAAGCAGTGCATGCGGGATTCAAATATAGTTCCCTAGCTCACCTCCAGCATCTCTCACAACTGGGGATACTAGCATCCTCACAAGACTCACAGTAGAGCAGCTGTACCCTAAAAAGGTACTTAACATCATACTTACATCACTAAAAACATCTGAAAATGTGTGTTCTTGTCTTTATACCTGTATACCATTAAGCACACCACTGCTATTCAAACAATAACTCACAACTGGAAAATTAAAGTGTGTAGAAACAATGTGAATAGACAAAGTTAGGTGATGTGTACACTTGAGACCTTACAGAGGCACAGCTGTACTGATGCAGCTGTGCTGCTGCAAGATCTCTCGTGTAGCCATAGAGATCTCCCGTTGATATAATTAAACCATCTCCAATGAGCGGCAATAACTAGGTCAGTGGGAGAAGCTCTCCTGCTGACATAGCACTGTGCAAACTACCACTTATGCCGGTGAAACTTATGTTGCTCACGGGGGTGTTTTTTTCACGGCCTTACATATTAGTGTCTTTTCATAAGTGTTTATGATCTGCAGTGTTATTAACAGCCCACGTAATTTTATTTTAAAATATACAAATTTTAATCTAACGTGTCCCTTTAATGTAAGGTCATCTTAAAATAGGAATAAATGAGCCAAGAGCTTAATAAAAAGGATCTATTTTCTGTAATTTGGCATCACATTTCTTCCGGAGCTCTGAGAAGATTATCCTCTATCTCCCATCTGGAGAATCCTGACAACAATTCTCCAGTTAGGGAACTGAATGAAGGTTCACAGCTCCACAGGAAACCCTCTAGTAATTAGGTGCTTCCCAAAAAAGGAGGGAAAAAAGTGCTGAGTGGGTATTAGGAGTTCAATAAAGACCATAACTAAACCTGTAGACATTTGAGAAATAAAACAATTTTACAGAAACAAGCCCTGAAGATTAAAGCTTAATTAGCCACGGTTCAGAGCCTATAAATAGATGGACAAAATCTTTAAGACATGTCAGTGGAATGTGTCTGATTTGGTATTGGACACTGGTCTCTCAGGGTGTATCTGCATTTCAATCTGGAGGTGTAAATTCCAGTTTGAGGAGATACACCTGCACTAACCTGACGAGCACATACCCACTTGCACTGGTGCAGCTACACTCTACTTTTAGCAGGCTGGCTTGTTCAGTGCTCCAAGGCTGGAGCACTCACAGAGAAAATTAGCAGGTGCTTAGCACCCACCAGCAGCCAGCTCCCCTGCCGCCTCCCCACTGGCAGCCCCCGACCACCTCCTTCCCATCCCTCCCAGCACCTCCTGCGTACTGCAAAACAACTGTTCGGCGGTGTGCAGGAGGCACTGGGAAGGAGGGAGAGGAGCAGGGACAGGGCACGCTTGGGGGAAGGGGCAAAAAGAGGCAGGGAAGAGGCAAACTGGGGTGGAGTGGGGGTGAGGCCTTGGGGGAAGGGGTGGAGTACAGGTGGGAAGAGGCAGAGCAGGGGTGGGTGCTTAGGGGAGAGGTGAAGTGAGGGTGAGGCCTTGGGGGAAGGGGTGGAGTACAGGTGGGAAGAGGCAGAGCAGGGGTGGGTGCTTAGGGGAGGGGTGAAGTGAGGGTGGAGTATGGGGCGGAGCGGGGGTTGAGTACCTCTGGGGGAAAATTAGAAGCCAGCACCTTGGCCGCCAGCTCAAAGTGCAGACGTACCTTTAAAGGCACAGTATACTAAACAGACTCCTGAAGCTAGACAAGCTCCCGCAGTAACTGTTTTAATTTCCCCATCATGCAAAGCCCTAAAAAGGGGTCACCCTCAAAGTGAAAGACAAGAAGCAACTTTTTATTCTCCTGGTTAAATGATCAACTAATGCTGGATGTTGAGTGTACATTTTTAATTTTATTTTTACATACATCTTCTGACAGCTGATAAACCTAAACACTAAGGATCAAGTTTCAAAATGTGACCTTCACTTGGCCATGTGTGACTGTAGATAGGCAAGTCACCTGCATGCGTACGGTTAGTGGAAGTCTAAGTGCCCGTACTACTTAAACTTCTGCCATGGAGGGGGTCTCTGCGCCAGCCCAATGTAGGCTGGCTTAGAGAGCAGCACTATTTAGGACAAACAAGGAGCTGACAGGTTCATAATTACGTGGATACAGTGGCCCTAGCAGCTTCTGTAACTGACACAAAGGGCATAAGTCTGCCAATTACTTTATAGACTAGCGCAACTGCACTGCAGCCCTGTGCCCTGGCCCCAGGTAAAGGGGCTCTCACACCTTTTGAGTCCCCCTACTTCACCTACATGAAGCCTGATTACTTGTTGGGTGAGTGAGAGTGAAGTGGCTTGCACCCTTTTTTTTATGCAAGTGATAATTTAAACCAGCAAATCCCATCTGCTCATGCAACTAGACTGTAAATTCTATCATTTACACATCAAATGACAGTGCTCATTAACTATTTGCAAAAAACAACCTCCCAGAGACTGGGTCAAGGCCCCTTTAAAAGCTGACCCCAAATTCTTTGGAACGTGTTACAAGTTTTATTTACGTATGTTTCTGCCAGGAGACTTTGCAGTCTTCCTGGCTATTCCATTAACAGTTATAAAGCCAAAGATATGCAATGAATTGAATTCCTATATTATACTGAGCCAATTATCAAGGCCAGCACAGAAAGAACAAAGTTTGGTTCACTGCTGTGAACAAAATTAAAACAGCAGGTTCCTGCGATTCCTCTCACACAGGAAATTCTTTATTACCTATCTTCTTTCCAATGAACAACACAATTCTGAGAGGTCACGGTCTTTTCATCAAGTTAGGAAATTTATGCTGTGACTTTTAACCACATCACCTGCAAAAACTTTCCCAGCACAAATGAATTCGAACAAAAGCAGCTCAGCAAACATATATGGATCTTGCCAAGTTGTTACCTGTGCTATTAGCACCAGCTACATTTAAGCTAACTACAAACATTTTTCAAAAGTCTGATATCCTCATTATCATTTAGACTCACTTGCATTTTTATATTTACTTAAACTGGACAATAAAAATAGAAAAGGCAGTTTCGCTTCTCTTTATAGTCAGTTTCACTTTCTGTATCTGGCATGATTTTTCTATCTTTGGGTTGCAATCATTACAAAGATTTATTTGGATTTAAGTAAGACACCACTGCCATTGAAATGGAAAAAATAAAAATTCATGACCATGTCTGTTAATATTAACTTTTCTAACAACTTTAAAAAAAAATCAACCACAAAATATTCAGTCTAAACTGACTGCTTTTACTTAAAGCAAACAAACAAAAAAAAACAAACTTAATTTCTCTTCTGATTAATATCAACCAGAATCTGGACATAAACCAGGCTATCGACTGCTTTTTAATCTGACAGTTAAATATTCAGAATTATAGAACAGCGTCAACTTTCTGATCCAATAACATGGGTACAAGAGATACCATCCACTGGAAAATCTGAACATTTTGTAAATTGTTGCAAGTAGTCCAAAAGTTACACCAATGAGATTAGCCATATTTCTCTTGAATTTTTGTTTTACTTCGTATATTTGGCAGTACTTTGGATACAGTCAGTTTCACTGCTGTTGATGGTCTGTTGCATTAGGATGATGCCTCCTGCATTAGGATATCACTCTCATGCACTGATCTGAGGGAGCTCACATTCATGCTGTCACCCAGGCTATGCCAGAGGGTGTTTACCAGTAGCTGAGCAAAGCTGAAACTGAAGAGGCAGGATCAGAAAGAGAAAGGGGAGGGCCCAAGCAAGGTTGCTATTGTTTTTCTCAGCCTGTCCTATATCTCCTGCTCAAAAAGACCTTTCTAAGCATTAGCAGGTGAGAAGAAAAAGCCCATTAAAATTTAAAAATCCAGGACATCCTATTCAAAGTGGGCTCAATCAGAAAGGTGATTTGTTTTATACATTAATCATTTATTGAAAAAAAATTGGCAGTGTGCCTTTAAATTTAATAAAGTGTCACATAAATGGAAGAACTGTTGTGATAATTGGGCTACAAATTTACTCTAACTATGAGTTCAACTCTAAAAAGTATGTACAAGTTCATAAAATGTCAAAATAACCTATAACAACAAATGTTAATGGCAAAAGGTACAAAAGAGAGACAGAATAACTGAATTAGTCTAAACAAAAAGGCCACATTGATAGGATTCAAGGACTGTGTTGTATGCCTGTTAAAAACAGGAGGCATGGAGCTGGAAGTTAATAAGCCAAACTTGGTATGCCAGGTATTAGGCCTAACGGGTGAACAAAATAATAGGTTATTCCACCCATGACTCCCTTTTTGGGTACTTAAAAGAAAAATTTTGTGGGGAAAGAATGAAAGAACAAAACAAAGACTGAAAGGACTGAAGCTACTGAAGCGATCTTTACCTTCATGGTTGCCATCCCCCACCATATCCTGGCACCCCAGGACTTCATCTTCCCGATTCTGAGAGATCTCATGGCCCAAATGGGCTAGAGAGAGTGTGACCCAGATGACATCGCCACCCCTCCTGGCTCCAGATGAATCCCAACCACCACCTGGGATGACAGTTATTACTATCTTTAATACACTCTAACTGCGGACGAAACCATGCTATTGAACGTTACACCAACTGACTGTGAAATCCTTCAACATCACATCTGTGACAACTGCTCCACCGCTAAGGGGACAGCTATATTGTCCCTGTAACATAACCACCAGATGACAAAAGGGAGAGTACCACAGTAGTCCTCATCCATTATGACTGTTAACGAGGCCAACCGACAACTCTCTGACACCGCCTACTATAAAGAATTCGAAGAAGATCCCACCCCACAATTTGCCCAGGAATTTAGGGATATCATCAAATCCTTCCCCAAACAACTCCAAGAGAAATACAACAAACGCATCCTCTACGAACCCACCCCAGGACCTTCTACATATTTCCCAAGATATACAGACAAGGGAACCCAGGCAGACCCATCCTAAAATATAGGGTCTCATAGAAACCATCCTCAAACCACTCAACACACAAAGGGCCAGCTTCCTCCAAGAAACAGGTGACTTCCTCAACAAATTTCGCAACACTACCTCCCTCCCTCAGACCACCATCTTTGCCACTATGGATGTCACCTCCCTATACACCAACATCACTCACAATGATAGCATAGCTGCCTGCCTCAGATATTACAAGACAGTGGACAACCCAATGGACAGATATCCACCGCAAGCACACTGCCAAACTCATCCATAACAATTTTACATTAAACAAAAACACATTGTCCAAACCATGGGAACAGCCATGGCTACTAGGATGGCTCCCCAGTATGCCAACCTCTTCACGTATGCATTGTTGTTGTAGCCGTGACAGTCCCAGGATACGGGAAAAGTACAAAGAATATCACAGTTAATACAAGACACTGGATTTATAACTTATTTTTTCCTCAAAAAGGACAGTTAATACCATCTTTGATACCATCTACAAGACAGTCAAACAACAGGGTTTTTTTCCTAACTAAAATTGTCTATAGCTAAAGGAAAACACGATGTTGTTCAAATGAAAGTCTTATTTAATACTTAACATTTCAAATGCTTTAGCTGTTTTTCCTTCTTTTCTGTGTCTTTAATTAAAGGTTAAAAGGATTTTTAAATGGTGTTTGCACCTTAGTACTAAGCAGGCTGAGGTCTCTGTATACCAAACCCCAGACCTAGTTTAAGAAAGTTTAATGCTGGACACTGACTGGGTTATGTTAACATCATTAGCCTATATATTCCATTAAATTAATACAAAAGGACTCAATGTAAGATATTTTGGAAACAACTCATGAAGAGATCAGGAGTTATCTTTAAAAGATTAAAGCACGAGAAGTTCAGGAAACTATATGACAGAAATAAAGGAGCAGTTAGCCAGTTCCCCACAATGTTTGTTTTTAATATGAAACCAGAAATGGAAACTGAAATAAGAGCGTCCCAAAGCCGCCATCATAGAGATGTCTGCAGCCATATGCAAAAAATAATAAAGCATTATGTCCATATAGAAAACATGCAAAACAAGGACTATAATAATCCACTATAGTTTAATACACAATAAGCTACTACACTCCTATAAAGAACTTTGTCATCCCAGACCTTTTCTAATAACGTGTTACTGAAATATTAAGCTACACCAAATTATCTCTAAGAGTGAGATGCAGTAAATACTACATCGGCTTAGCCCAGTTGTTTTATTTAAATAAAATATGTTTTCTCATGGCATAGGAAATTAACTTGGAAAAGTAAATGCCTATAATCAATACCCAGTTCCAATTAACTCTCTTCAAATCAGCAGTCTCATGAATGCCTAAGGTTAACACCAATAGACAAGGTGGGTGAGGTAATATCTTTTATTGGATCAACTTCTGTTGGTGAAAGGGACAAGCTTTCAACACTCACCGACGTACAGCAAGAAATACTTGACAGTATAGCAGCTTTATTGCTTTCCTGGGAATTCATTACAAATCACAGGGATTTCTTTATACATGTTGCATCTCCATCTGAACAGCATCACATCCCAGCCTCTCACAGGAGCAGAAATTACAGTAATGGCTGCAATCCTCTGAGTATAAAAGTTTCAACAAAATACACGAATGCAAAATTCTAGTCCTTCTGGGCAAAAAGTCACTTCTAATACACAAACTGAGGAATTGGGTTTTATGCGGTGAACAAAGCAAGGTTAGGGTAGAGAAGATAGAATTTGCTCACAGACCCAATCCACAGGCAGGTTATGTGGCTGTGACAGAGATTATCCCATGGAAAGCTGACTCTCCTATGGGGAAATTTAGGGTTCTGAATCTATATAAGCATGGACCTTCAACCTAGACCACTCTACTGTGGCAAGGAGACTACCTCCACAGCTTATGGGGGGTGTAAAGGCTCACTATGCCACCACTCTACCCTAAACCCCCCACACAGCTCTGCCATGAGGTTTAGGTCATACAACTAGCTTTCTGCTATGCCTTCACAATAGAGGGAATTTCATCCTCAGGGAGAAATTTTGGGCTGTTAGAAGAAATAAAGTATATAGTTCAGCTTTGCAAAATTAGCATTATTATTTGTATTACTGTAGCACTTCAGAACACAGTGGTCCAGGACCAGATGTGCTAGGTGCTGTAAAAACCCAAAAGATGGTCCTTGCTCAGCAATCCTGACAAAAATCTACTCATCCCTCCCTTCACCATGAGGAGGCTTATAATGAAAGATATTTTTCTAGCCCATAATGTAGTTACCTTGACTGAGTTTAGAAAATCCCATAATATTATGTTAATAGATACTGGAACTGCCTGTATGCCCTATCTGTCTTGCCAGTGATTCTGGCCACATCACCCTCACCCCTTTATGTCCCTCCACCAGCTGCCCCTTCTCTAGATCATCAAATATAAGATTCTTGTTCTTAGTTTTACAGCCCTTCACAACTTACCCCCCAAATGCTTATCCCTGCTGGTATTCTACTGCGCCACCCATTGGCTCTGCCAACTATTGTAACCTTTGATCACCTGTCCATCTACTCCTCCAGCACACACCCTGCCATGCTACCCTGTGAGCATGGATCATCCTCTCAGAGCTAGTACATCAAACGCTGACCCCTTCTCCATCAGATCTGTCCTCAAACCTACTTCTGCTGGAAAGGTGCCAACTGACAGTGGCTAGGCAGATAGAAAGTTGGAATGTTCAATGGTTATTTTATTGTCTCTATTTTTTTAAATTAATTGATCCAGAGTCACCTAGTTGTGTACATAGGCCCTGAACTAACGCCCAGTGAAGTCAATGAGAGTCTTTCCATTCGCTTCCAAAGGCAGTGGATCAAACTCATAACTAGTCTATGAAAACATGGGCCTGATCCAAAGCCCATTACAGTCAAAAGAAGGGTTCCTATTAACTTCAGCAGGTTTGGGATCAGGCTCTGTGCACTTCCTATGAATGTTACCCTCATCTTCCATCCCCCTTTTCTTCTAACAGCTAAAATGCAGTGAGTTTGTCTTAGATTAGAAGCAGTTCATTAATATAGTGCACGGGTCGGCAACCTTTCAGAAGGGGTGTGCCGAATCTTCATTTATTCACTCTAATTTAAGGTTTCACGTGCCAGTCATGCATTTTAACGTTTTTAGAAGTTCTATAAGTCTATAATATATAACTAAACTATTGTACGTAAAATAAATAAGGTTTTTAAAATGTTTAAGAAGCTTCGTTTAAAATTAAATTAAAATGCAGAGCCCCCCGGACCAGTGGCCAGGACCTGGGCACTGTGAGTGCCACTGAAAATCAGCTCGCATGCCTACCCCTGATACAGTGTGTTAGCCCTCTTATATCAGATGACAAAATGCTTGGTGCAGTATGTGGGGGGTGTAACAGAGCCTGTTGGCTAGACGATCCATGAAGACACACTGCATATCCTCACAAATTCTATGTTTTAGATAGGACTTTTTAATCTCTGTCTTACCATTTACTGTTTGTATAGCAGTAGTGCCTAGAGGCCATAATCAGGGGAATTTAGAGCCCTGTTGTGCTAGGCTCTGTGCACAAATAAAACAAGACCCACCCTTGCCCTTAGGAGCTTGCAATCGAAGTATCTCCCTTGGACATACAGAGAGAGTACAACCAGGCAACCATGACTTTGAAAACTGATCTAATATTTTGTGCCATAAACTAACAATCGTGGGAATGAGTGACAGGGACTGGATCACTTGATTACCTGTTCTGTTCAATGCCTCTGGGACACCTGATATTGGCCACTGTCGGTAGACAGGATACTGGGCTAGATGGACCTTTGGTCTGACCCAGAATGGCCGTTCCTATAACTATCTATTACCATGGATCGCCTAGCACAATGGGGCCTGATCTTGGCTGGGGCCTTTAGGTGCTACAGTAATGCAAATCATACTAATAGAACAGCCTGTGCATGAAACAACCAGATCTTTGGTTAAGCTGGAGGAGCTCATGACTATGAGTTTCAGAGGAGCTTCAGGGAGTCAGCTACCTAATTCCCACTGAATTTCTATGAGATTTGTGGATCTAAAAGTTCTTTGGAAAAAAAATCACAGTCCAAAGTCACAAATGCCACATACTACAGTCCCAGCTCAACTTCATTTATCAGTGAATCTGAACACTGCAACAGCCATAGGTTCTTTTCTAATGCAGCATTTTCATCCAGCATTATTTTCCAGTCCCCACAGATGTGCTGGCCTTGGTATCTGAAGAAAATGTTTTTCTACAAGGGACTAAACTGAAAAGGCAGAATAGGCTAGGGTTCACGTCACTGGAGTTGCACCACATTAATGTGGCCCCAAGTTCTGGCTGGTTCCTTTGTTACTCTTAGGGCTTGTCTACATCACAAAGTTGCAGCGCTGGTGAGGGGGTTACAGCGCTGCAACTTAGGAGGTGTACACATCTGCAGGCCATCACCAGCGCTGCAACTCCCTGTTTGCAGCGCTGGCCGTACTCCCGTTTTGTCTCGGGTGTAGAGGATCCAGCGCTGGTAATCAAGTGTAGACACTTACCAGCGCTTTTCTTGACCTCCGTGGAATAAGCAGGTATCCCAGCATACCTGAGGAAGCCTCTGGTAATCAAGCTGGTCTCCTTCCCCGGTTTGCTCTTGCGTTCCCCAAACCCCAAGCAAGCAGGTCTCCTTCCCTGCGGTTTGCAGAGTGGTTCGGGGAACGCGAGAGCAAACCGCGGCGAAGCTGGTCTCCTTCCCCGGTTTGCTCTCGCGTTCCCCGAACCCCCCTTGAAGCCGCCCAACAGCGCTGCAGTATGGCCACATCTAACACCACTTGCAGCGCTGGTTGCTGTAAGTGTGGCCACTCTGCAGCGCTGGCCCTATACAGCTGTACTAATACAGCTGTAACAACCAGCGCTGCAAAATTTTAGATGTAGACATGGCCTTAGACTGACATCGGAATCCTTCCAAGGCAGTGATCAAAGCCTTTTTCCCAGGACCAAACGAGTCCCCTTCCAGAGTTCAGATTCTCAGTCTCCAACAGAGAAGCAGAGCAGGGGACACAGAGTCTTTGGCATCTGTTACCATTTACTCTACTTGCAAATGAAGCAATAGCCATGCAGATAGTCTCAGCTACTAATCAGGGGAAAGACAGACAATGGGGAAGAGATCCTCAATAGGGAACAGGATAGTGAAGTCTTCAGACAGACACTGTAAACAGTGTCCTACTGGGACAAAGCGTCCCACAAATCACAGCTAGGAACTCCACTGACTTTACTTTAAAGGCCTGTAGAAACATTGGATCCCAGCTTTATAGAATTAAAGGATATTTTCAAGCCCTGTTTTTAGCACAGAAGCCAGGGTATCCCAAGGGGTCACAGGTCAAAGCTGCGGTGATGCTGGCATCGTCTTATACTCAGCACTAACAGGAGAGATGGTATGTACGGCAATGTAATCAATCCATTACATGCTTACACACTGGGATGCAGGGCTCCAGATAAAGGGTGCTCATCCTAGAATCTTGCCCTTAATATCTGTAAAAGAACCACTCCATTCCATCTGGGCTATGGGGAAAGGGCAGGATTTGGCCATACAGAACCAGAACATAAGATCATAACTGCTGAGTCAGTCCAACAACTCATCTAGCTCACTACCCTGTCTCTGGCAGTGGGGAGCATACAGAACAGGGCAGTTAGAATGATCTCCCCCTCTCAGCTTCTGGCTGACTTAGAGTCACCCCGAGTGTGGGGTTTGCATCTCTGACCATCTTGGCTAAAGTCATAACAGCAATTATAGGAAAATCTGGATTTATCACATAGCCCTGGGATGCTCCGGTGTTCTGTGGGGGTGGTGAATGTGAAATTGAGCCGCAAGAGCAATAAGGGGCTCGAGCATATTCAGTGAAAATAGAATCTTCAAAGTTTGGGCAGCAAAGCTCTTGCAAGTCTCAACCGAGCATGCATTAACTGAAAACATTAAGTCTTATAAATTTGCCAAATTTGAACAGATTGTCACAGGAACAGGAAAATATATCTCCAACATTAAGGCCATACCCTGACTAATTTCAGGTCCATGCTGCAAAGCATGGGGCCATTAGAGCTTCCCAAAAAATGGTCCTAAGAAAATTTTTTTTAAAAGGGAGGGGCGGCGGAGGGGTAAAACATCTTTTTTTTTTTTAGCCTTATTTTTGGAAACTGCTGAACCATTTGGCTGAAACTTTCAAGAAAAATTCAGCTGGACACAAACAACCAGTACAGACAATTTTATTTCAAATAGTTAAAGTTTGGCAAAGTTACACGTAACTGAAAACAAGGTCTTAGAATGGGAAGTATCAGGCAACCTTAAAATAGGCATGCTACTAGCCTCACCTACAATATATTCAGAAGAGGTCAAGACATCTCTGTCGTCCTCCAGTCCAATGGTCAATACTAGAGATAAACATCTCTCCTGCACAGAACATTCCTAACATTGTCACACACTTCCTTTCCAGATCTCTACTGGGAGCCTCCTACAGAAGGATGAGATCAGCTTGTGTAAGTGTACACTACACTAATCACACAACCAAACTTCACTATATGATAAACAGAAAGATTAAAAACAAGCAAACCAAAACAAGTCTAGAAGTAGGTAGCAAAAGTAAGTCTTTAGCTATGGTTGGTTTCATTTTTAAGGGAATTTAGCGTTGCTGAAAGGTATCAGACTGACAGTTCCAGAAGCTAAGAGGCTCTGTTTATTTATGACATGGGCAGCATCATCATCATGACTTTATTAAAATCCCTGACAGGGTGTGAGTACAAAAGCAGTAAGTATCCAAGAATAGAACTCAGTGGAACCCTCCTAAATCACAACTAAAGAGGATTCTGCTCACATACTGAAACAAATGAGCAGAAAGGACGGACCTCGATCATTTGAACGGTAAATCTTGAAAGCCAAACCACAGAAGCTAAATAATGTCTAAGGATTTTTATGCTCAACAGTTCTAGTGTCTAGTGTCACAGACTCCTGGATAAACCAAGTAAAATGAAAACAGATCAGAGACCTCAAGATTTGCAGAAATAAAGTAATTACCAGCCTTAGCCAAATAATCCAAATAATTCGGACCATTCAAGCCTAATAGTCATGAAACAGCAACCAAGTTTTTCTTTTGGCTGTTGAATATTCAAGCACACTGGAAACCAACCTAAGGCCTGAACCAATAGGTGCAAAGCAGGGTATATCAAAATGCACCAGGGAACTTTAGTACATGGCAGCTGGGTACACACAGACCCTTAGAGAGCAATAGGATAGTGCGGGGTAGATTTACACCCCACTTTGCTGGAACTAAATGTTTGTGCAGATGAGCCCTCTAGCTCCTAAGTGTGCAAGTCACTTTTGAAAATGGGACTGGTACTTCTGAAAATGTTACCATTTATCTTCATTTTCTAGATGGCAGGATTTGTAGATGTTAAATGACTTGCCTACGGTCTCACAACAAGTTAGTGGCAGAGTCAGGAATGGAACTCAAGACTCCCAGTCACGTTCAGAAATAGCCTCAGAAATGTTCACTGCAATGAAAAATTCTGTTGGGAAAAACCTATTTCACCATGCTCAAACTGCGAGAACTGCTTCTTACCTTGGGAAGTTCCCTCATACAAGGGCGATTTCCCTTGAGAGAGAGCTGGAAATGGGGCTATTTGATTCAATATGCCACTTGGTTAAGCACAACTTTGTTTGAAGAGAAAATGGTTGTTCCAATCAGACAAGATTTTTTCCATTTCCGCTCAGAACTGTGAGCTGCCTGTCTCATTGGAACTATTTAGCCATTAGGTTACCTACAACTCTAGATCTCAGAGCACATCACAAAGAAGGATACCTATCATCATCCTCACTTTACAGTTGGGGAAACAAAAGCACAGATGTGCTTAAAATCACACCAGAGGCCAATGACAAAGTCAGGAATAGAACCCGTCTTCTGACTCCTAGGCCTGAGCACTATCTACGGGAGCGTAGTATCTCAGCACTTAGGAGACCTATAGAAAATAAAGGCAAAGAAACAGGTATATTTTGCTTTCAGTTACTGCCGATTTATAATGGCATAACAGAGGAATCTGGCCTAGCGTTACTAAAAAAAAAAAAAAAAGGGTGGAGTGAGGAGAATCTTATAGAGCAACTTTAATCAACGTGGCAGAAAGAGCAACATTCTAAAGCTCAGTCCATGCCAGCTTCGTAAGAAGAAAGCATGACACAAAACAACAGATTAAGATCATGTTTAAAATCATCCAGATTAATTCAACCTAGACTGGTAAAACAACATAGACTGAAACAAAGTATCTATGAAAATCAAACTAGAACCAAAGAATGGATGTAGAGTAGAAACCACAGAAATAAGAGTTGGGAAAATATCCAGAGGGATGCAAAATGCGTGACTGTTCCCTACAAGATCAACAGGAGAGTGTCTCAAGATCTGGGCAAAGGCCAGTCAAATACACAGCTCTGAAGACCCCCAGTTTCCAATCAAGAGAGAGTCCAAAATAGTCAACAACAAAAATACATTGTTGGCTCAAAGGCGGTGAGAAGGAGGAGTCATGTTTCCCAGAAAGATTTTTTTAAAAAAGAAGCTAGTCTTTGAATTTAGGCACAAGTTTGTCAGGAGGGCCTGGTAGATAATGAACAGTGGCAACTCCAAAAAACAAGACAATTAACTCAGAAGCTTGATATGAAAAAATGGACTGGACGCTCAGGCCAGTAAAGAATCAGATCTTAAAGCTCAACCAGGAGCCCAAGGTAAAGCAAGTACACTCGCTTCTTTTCACTGCCTTCAATAACGAGGAAAAGGATAAAACCATTAAGAGTCAGGGCAGCCAACTCTAGAGGTATCAACCAAGTCTCTGCTAAAGCAAAGGTTTAAACTTTAGAGACAGCAAGACGGAGTTAACACAAACTTGAGCTGTGGACAAAGCACTTCAGACAGAAGTAGACACAGCAGGGGTGAAATGAGGGCGAGACAAAAAACGAACAAGGAATACTAATTAAAACTATGGAATCAACTGTGTGCTGTACACAATATAAACTTATTTGTGGAAACATGAGAAAACAGACAAAGAGGAATTCAGAAAATAACAACATAGGCTAGCCAAAAGATCAGTTCCATTGTCCCAGAGCACTAATTCTTCACAGCAGCAGGGGCTTGATATCAAAAAGCCATGAAGCTAACAAACACTTACTGAAATCCACCATTGCTCTAGCACAGGGGTGGGCAAACTCTATGGCCTGAGGGCCACATCTAGATATGGAAATTGTATGGCAGGCCATGAATGCTCACAAAATTGGGGGTTGGGGTGCGGGAGGTGTGGGCTCTGGGGTGGGGCTGGGGATGAGGGTTTGAGGGTGCTCTAGGCTGGGACTGAGGGTTCAGACGGTGGGAGGGGGGGATCAGGGCTGGGGCAGGGCGCTGGGACACGGGAGTGGGTCAGAAATGCAGGCTCTGGGGGACGCTTACCTCAAGCAGCTCCCAGAAGCAGCAGTATGTCCCATCTCTGGCTCCTACACAGAGACACCACCAGGTGGCTCTGCACACTGCCCCATTTACAGGTGCCACCCCTGCAACACCCATTGGCCGTGGTTCCTAGCCAATGGGAGCTGCGAGGGCAGCACTTGGGGCAGGCGCAGCAGGCAGAGCCCCCTGGCTGCCTCTATGCGTCGGAGCCAGAGGTAGGACATGCCGCTGCTTCTGGAAGCTGGGCAGAGCAGGGCAAGCCCCCAATCCTGATCTCCGGCAGGAGCTCAAGGGCCGGATTAAAACATCGAGAGGGTCAGATGCAGCCCCTGGGCCGTAGTTTGCCTACCCGTGCTCTAGCATCAGTGCAGCTTCCCCAGTGTAAGCAATATAGATTGGTCACTAATGGTTTTAACATGCTCCTCTGACCACGAGCAGGGCTAGAGAACATGGTGCTAAGAATGCCTGAGTCTTGTCTGCTAACAGTTTTGCCATGGCACCTGCTGTGTGGTGCCTCTTCTAGAGTAAGCACGGGATGTTTTGCTAAAATGACCAACATACCTAAGTTCCTAGTGGGTTAATGGGCCTTTGGCCACAGAGAAGAATAATTTATAGAAGGTAGGCGCAGCGCTGTAAATTATATACACAAACCAAACATATGAGCCTGATTCTTATTTACATTAGGGCCCCTTTATAACACATTAGTGTACAGGAGCCTTAAATGATATTACACCCACTTAAGTGCCTTAGTATAAATGACAATTAGGCATAGAGTCAACAATATCCCTGCTGTGTTACTGACAGTAGTGTTTTTCCTATGGTGCTGGTAACAGTGTGCATCAACTTCTAAGGGCTCCTGAACGGCAGGGTAAAGCACTAAGTTAGTTAGATTCATTCCTGGTGTCACTCTGTTCAAACCAATGGAATTACAGCAAGGAATCATTTGGCCCATTGTGTGTTTGGAATAGCTCATCTATTGTACAGGCTGTGTACATTTATGGTGCATAATAATAAAGCACAATCAGGAGAGCACTCATTGAAACTCTGCAGGATTCTCTCACATAGTGGGTTGTAAAATGAACAAGATGATATAGGATATCACAAGTCTCGCAATCAGAAACCCTACTAAATCCAGCCTAATCTCACCTATAAAAGGTCTATTTACTTTTTCTGTACTGTGATTTACATTCCTGAATGACTTTTACCGGGCCTTCCCTCTTTTAATGTATTTTTCCCATTTACATGACAATTGTAGATAACAGACTAACAAGACTAAACTCTGCTCAGAACAAATCGTGTATGAGACCTTGTCTATACTGGGAACTATCTTCAATATCAGCTATCAGGTTGCAGCCACTTGTGCAAATCCCAAGTGTAGACAAGGAAAGCAACAACTTGCATCAGTGGAACCTACTCTGGTTTCAAGCACTCTAGCAATGTAAACGTCTACACCTGCAGTTTGTATTGATGGCAACCACAAGAAATGAGGGGAAATCACCAGGTAGACAAGGCCTCAAAGACCAGATTCTGAAGACATTCACACTTGTTAATCCATTGAGATCAGCCACCAAAATCCCTAGTATAACTCTGTCAAAGCCAATGGTATTACAAGAAGGAATCATTTGGCCCATTGTGCATTTGGCACATTCACCTGCTGTACAGAGATATGTACACTAGTGGTGCTATATTACTGTATTAAAGCGCAAAACATTTTCCGGAGGACACCCACACTCCTGTACTAACATAAATAAAATAAATATATATATAACTGAAGATATACCAATCTCCTAGAACTGGAAGGGAACTTGAAAGGTCATTCAGTCCAGCCCCCTGGCTTCACTAGCAGGACCAATTTTTGCCACAGATCCCTAAGTGACCCCCTCAAAGATTGAACTCACAATCCTGGGTTTAGCAGGCCAATGCTCAAACCACTGAGCTATCCCTCTGGTTCCACCAGAGAGTGACTTCACCTCCAGTACTGACAATTTAAATCTTCTCTCTTTGATCATGGCAGATTCAGAGGCAAAATTTACACCAGTCTGGTCAAGTTGAACTCCATCAGGGAAAGGGAAGGGTGGGGGAAAAATCAACAACCCATTCTCGGACTAGAAGATTCAAAATAATTTGCTCAAAGAAAAGCTTTTGTAAACATTTGGCTGTTCTCTTTAGAGCCTACCATACTGTCTTAGAAGCCTTAAATAGAAGGCTGCTTTTCCTAACAGTTTGGTCCTTTTCTATTTGACAAATCATGATTTTCTTCCCTGATCCTGCAAAGGGATCTGTTTGTAGCGGGAAACCAGAATATCCACCTGGCTCCCATTTGCAGGATCAGCTTCTTTGTTTCTAACAGAGCTTGGAAATTAAGGGGACCATGCGAAGGCTGTGAGACAAAAGAAAAAGTGACCTCCTGTGACAGTGGTCTCAGATCATCTCCTTGTACATGGTCAGAGTCAAGTACTACAACAAACTCATTTCAGGTCATAAGCAGAACAGATAAGAACATGAGAACAGCCATACTGGGTCAGACCAGTATCCTCCCTTCTGACAGTGGTCAATTCCAGGTGCCCCAGAGAGAACGAACAGAACAGGTAATCATCAAGTGATCCATTCCTTGTCGCCCATTCCCAGCTTCTGGTAAACTGAGGCTAGGGAAACCATCCCTGCCCATCCTGACTCATAGCCATTGATTGACCTATCCTCCATGAATTTATCTAGTTCTTTTTTGAACCCTGTTATAGTCTTGGCCTTCACAACATCCTCTGGCAAGGAGTTCCACAGGTTGGCTGTGCATTGTGTGAAAAAATCAGGGTGGATAAAAATCAATGATTTAAAAAAAAAATCAGATTTTTTTATTTAAATCAGATGTTTTTGATAAAATGCTTTTTGAGGGAAAAAAGCTAAAGATAGTTTTAATTAAGACACATTATAGCTGAAAGATCTCTCATCATGGAATAGGGATTATAATTTCTAATTCTATAGTATGAGACAATATATTCATGTAATGTTTAAGAAAAGTTTTGTAAATGAGTTCCAATAGTTCATGGATTAGGGACCCAATCCTATGGGGTTCTGGGGGCTCCTGTATAGATTATTTAGGTTAATCATTCTATCTACCCACTGGGACTCAGTGCTTAGTCTAGAAGATACCATCAGAGATGCTTAGTTTTTCAGTTTTCAAACTGTGGATTTGCGTCTCCAGAGAAAACATGCTTGTTAACATAAAAAATGTTTTTAAATAGATAAATAAATAAATATATGGAAGTGAGACATAGTTACATAAAACAATTTAGATGTCTGCCTGGTGATGTTTTCCTCCTAATACAGCATGGCAAGAAAATCTTTTAAATATTAATGATTAACCTGTTGAACTGGAGATAGTTCACTTGCCAATTACTTCATAAATATCTGCTTCAATTACCTTTGGTAAATGAAATAACCAAACAATCATTTATTTTCTGATATAGCTGTAAAGCAAATCTGAAAAGTTTTCAAAATAAATCACTTTTAAAATGTCCAGTGTATACCTTCTAAAAATGAAACCTACATCTATCTCCGAGTTGTGAAGAATATGTATTGAGGATTTAAATCAAATCCACTCTGGAAAAAATACTTCCTTTTGTTTGTTTTAAGCCTGCTGCCTATTAATTTCATTTGGTGACCCCTAGTTCTTGTGTTTTGAGAAGGAGTAAACAACACTTCATTATTTACCTTCTCCACACCATGATTTTATAGACCTCGATCATCTCTCCCCCTTAGAGGTCTCTTTTCCAAGCTAAAAAGTCCCAATCTTTTAAATCTCTCCTCATACAGAAGCTGTTCCATACCGCCTAATAATTTTTGTTGCCCTTTTCTGAACTTTTTCCAATTTCAATATACAGTAACTCCTTGCTTACTGTAGTCACGTTCCTGAAAAATGCAACTTTAAGAGAAACAATGTTAAGTGAACCCGATTTGCCCATAAGAATTAATGTAAATGGAGGGTGGGGTTAGGTGCCAGGGAAATTTTTTTCATCAGACAAAAGACTATATTTTAATATATAACACACACACACACACACACAATACACACACACACACACTAAGTTTTAAACAAACATTTTAATACTGGTACACAGCGATGATGATTGTGAAGCTTGGTTGAGGTGGTGAAGTCAGAAGGTGGAAGAGGGTGGGATATTTTCTAGGGAATGCCTTACTACTAAACGATGAACTGCTGAGCCCTCAAGGGTTAACACATTGTTATTAATGTAGGTTCACTCTACAAGGCAGCAGAAATGGAGGGAGGGGAGACAGCATGGCAGACAGAGACACACACCATGTGTGTCAGAGAGAGAGAGAGAGATGTGCATTGCCCCTTTAAGTACACTGACCCCACTTAAAGTACACTGCCTTTTTAAGTAGATCAGCAAGTTGAGACACCAGCAGCTACCAGCAAGCTCCTTGAACTACCCAGCAACTGATAGCCTGCTGGGTGGCTGCTGCACAAGGAATTTAGGGGTGCTGATAAGGGGGCTGCCAGTCCACCCTAGTTCCAAGCCCCACCAGCTAGCTCCAACGGGCTGCTCTTCTTGCAAGCAGTGGAAAAGCAAGCAGCTGCCAAACGATGTTATACGGGAGCACTGCACAACTTTAAACAAGCATGTTCTCTAATTGATCAGCAGTGTAACAATGAAACAACGTTAACCAGGTCGACTTTAAGTGAAGAGTTACTGTATTCTTTTTGAGATGTGATGACCACATCTGCACACAGTATTCAAGATGTGGGCGTACCATGGATTAGAGGCAAGATACGTGATATATGATATGATATGAGGCACCTCACAGTATCAGCCCCTAAATGTCTCCAAGATACCTTAGCTTTGCAGTGTGCTTGGGAAATCAAATATAAATGATGATGGTGATCAAATATTATAATTTAATTTGTGATCTGTAATAAGTCTTAACTTCATTAAACTGATTACATTTTGGTAAAATCCCAGTTAGCATCCATCCTTACTTTATTTCCTGTTCATACCACAATTTAAACTGATTAAAAAAAACTTTTGATATTATTCTTCAAAATTTATAAATAAAAGTCAGATATGTCAGACCTTCAGTATAACGTATCTTTCACATAATCAGGGTATAATCACTTTCATTGATATGTGGAGGATCCACAAAAGTAGATCCCAGTAATACCAAAGACAGTAACCTCCTGATACATAAATACAAATATACCATTGGAGGTTATATTTCACTCTCCTCTTACAAGTTCTCAGAAATCAACTGTTGTCCCACAAATGTTTGCTTCCTAACACATGGTAAATTATATAAATGACACTGCATGCAAACATGAAAAAATTACTATTTTTCACCTTCATAGCAAACTTGAAATCAACATAATCTTGTTAAGAATGTGTAAAAAAAAAAAATAAAATAAAACCCTCTACGTTAAAAAATGCTGGGGATTTAACTAAAGCAAAGGAAAGAGTTAAGCATCACAGCACTTCGTTTTTAAACTTCTCCCTTGTTATAGGTTCTGCAGCCCAGACAGCCTCACCTGCAGATACTTACACAGGTGCTTAACTTTAAGCACGCGAGTAGTCTCACTGAATTTAACAGGACTAACTATGCAAGTAAAACTAATCATGTGTCTAGATGTTTTAGTAGTGGGACGTTATTATATACACCTCTATCCCAATACAATGCTGTCCTCAGGAGCCAAAAGAATCTTACTGCGTTATAGGTGAAACCGCGTTATATCAAACTTGCTTTGATCTGCTGGAGTGCGCAGCACCGCCCTCCCAGAGTGCTGCTTTACTACATTATATCTGAATTCATGTTATATCGGGTTGCGTTATATCAGGGCAGAGGTGTAATACAAGTCACTGATCCAAGACAACCTTTAAAATACCTATTCAAAATAGACATAGGCCCCAATCCTGCAAGCAACATTAACTTTAGAGGGACTGCCCCACAGCCACAGTAATCTGCCTGTGTACCATCAACTACAGGATCAGAGCCAAAGTTGGGGAGAGAGGCAACACACTGAAAGTGGTATTCTGCACAGCACATAGTACCACATAAGACACACCTTAGACAAGCAGGGCAATTCAGAAATAAACTACTGAATTCCAGGAACATCCCTGCTTCATGTCGACCACAAGGGGCTTTCCACACAATGGGGTGGAAACAAAACACACTTCAATTAGAGGAGGAATTCCACTAACTGAAATGGGCTTTGAATCAGGTTGTTCATATATTATCATCATCTAAAACAGGACTTCATGTCTTTCAGGTCCAATAACTCCCATTTCCACCACAGCCAGAAAGCTATACAACTGCAATGCTAATGCAGTGCCCCACACTCTAAATGACGTCACTGTCACCTCACATTTGCCACTGGAAGTGGCTCAGGAGGCCACAGAATCTACCTTTGTTTGTTCCCTTTTTTGTTTCATTATATATGGAATGTTTTTCTTCGTTATTTTATTTACATTTGAGGTGTAACATTAAAAAACTCTCTCACACTTTGGAAGAACTTGCACATTTTTAAAAGAGAGACTGGCTCTACATTCTTCTTTGTTTCTCTAGTAACTGTGCCATCACAGGATGGAACATGCTGGAAGGGAATAGCTGCGATGTCTGGGTTGCAGATGCTGCAGCAAAATGTTTGGATTTTAACTATATGTATTTTTTTCTCCAATGAAAACAAGAACATCCAGGATCTGTAGCCATCTAGCCCTGCATGTTTTTTTTCTAAATGAACCAAAGTGTTCCAATTTAAAGACACACAAAGTAAGCAAAACAAATTCAGTGTATTTCATTAGAGGTGCTTGAGAGAACTTTTTGTCAATTGTACTTTCGATTTCAAAATGTAACACTGTGCATTCACCTACAGGACTTCCCATATGTTTGTTACAATAAAAAGATTTCTTTAAAAAAAAAAGATTACATATCTCATGAGAAAAATAAACCTACCACCACAGAACTTAAGTTTTAATTCATAAACCAGTACCAGGTTTTGAATATCAAAGCTTAGACGACTTGACTAGACAGTTACTCGACACAGACTACTGAAGTGACCCTTTGATTTTAACAGAAAGGGACTCAATGAACCCTATTTTAACTAGTGCTCATGCTGCATTCACAAAGCCATGCAAAACAGATTCCAGAAAATCTCAGGTCCCATAGAACTGCACAGTTGTCACCATACTGCACATCATAGCCATTCAGAACTCTGATCATTTTATTCCAGAAGCACTGGCTGGCTATGACTTGAGCTAAAAGTGAAACCCCATTATCTATAAGTCGGCTTGGAAGGACTAGATTTTTAAATTGATAAATGTGGATTTCACCATACACAGACAAACTGATGAAAAAAATATTTTCAGCAATGATCACTAAAATTTACCTACAAGTAAAATAAGGAATATTGTGCTTTAGTTTGATTTAAGGCTATTGAATTTATATATTTTGACATATGATCTTGATAATTTGTGTTTTAATGGTTATAAAGCTTTAATGTTTTGTATCTCAGCATCTGCTGTCATTAAGTATTCTCTGCCCCTCAACTGTTTGAACCGCCATAATTTCCTGCAACTCTGAAAACTGTAATTGATAAAAATTAAAAAATGCTTAAAACCCATAATTTTGTGCAACTGTGAAAATCTGACAAGATACACTTTGAAAAAAATGCTTAAAAATAAACATTGATATTATTCATCTTAATTATAAAAAAAAAAATCAAATTCTGCCAAGCCTATCCATCAGCAGTATAAGGCCTATGACACACAGTTAAGCAGGTCCAATTCCATTCAGTAGAGCGCACTATTAGACAAATACCCTAGCCAGTTCATGACAACTCTTATGTATGCATCAGCTTTACAAAAATCAAAGAGTGCCAACATACTTCATGTTAATACCACAACCAAAAAAAAAAAAAAGCCTATATCCTCTGTACTAGGCATACAAAGGAGGTATTAAATAAGGCTACAAAACATTGTCTCTATTTTCTTGTGGCCTTGGAGATTTTTATTTTGTACATGTCCTGCCCACTAGCATACTGGTCTAATATCATATGCTACCACATGAGGCTGCATATCAGAGCTCTGTACTAGCAGGGTACGCAGAGCATTCAGACTCCAGGGAAGGAAGTGCTTTTCATAACTCTATAGAAGATGCAAACACTGGTGCTAAGAAGTTCCCAAGGGATCTACTTCTAGCCCCCCTTGTCAGAGGCAAGATCACCATGACAAAGGCCTTTGAAGGAAAGTGGTGCAGGAGGAAAAATGGTGAGGGGAAACTTTCGGGCTCCACTGACCCACCCTATGCCAGGTAGAAAACAGATCTTAATGCTGCACTCACAATAATTTTCCAGCACACACAGTAGTTACCGTAGATCTGGGATTGGGATCAATGGGCAGAAAAAACATGAACAGAACTGCCCTGAAATCAACAGGGAAAAGATCATGCAGCTACACAATGCAGCAAACTAAAACATACTCCTCTCTCAACCACAGGAAACAGTCCAGGATGATGCTGATCCTGATGAGGAAACTTCCTCTGTAGCAAGTAGTTCCAACACTACTCCCAGCCACATTATTACCAAGTATGTGGAAAGTGGAGTTGGGAAAATAGAAGAGAATACACAAGAGCACCCCAATCTTCCACCCTTTGTCATGCTCTTGGGAAAGCTCTATCCCTTGAAGAGCCCTCCTTCATTTTACATATCATGTAAGCCTCATTGTAGTAAGGCTGAGTTCTGTTTGAAGAATATATAGCTAGTTTGGAAGTCTCTTGTTTTAATAATAATTCTTTACATTTCTGTAGTATCTTCAACCCAAGAGGTCCCAGTGAAAATGGTCCGCTCTCTCAGGGATGAGAGAAAGTACCAGAAGAGGCATTAAATCTCAGCTGGAAGGAAGAGAAGGTGGCAGAAAGGAATCAGAGGCAACATGTTAGGGCTGCTGCTTGTTCTCTCTCCTAAATTTACTAGGCCAGCAACCCAACCAACACAACATGGTTTCCTATAAAAAAAAAAATCCTAAACTCGAATTCTGTGACTGGCAGTCAGAAAGCAGGGAGCTCCTTATGGAAAGGGGACTGAAATTCCAACTTTCTGAAAGCCAGGAATCTGGGTGAAAGACAGCTAGAGATTTTCTAGTATCTAGTTTAGTGTGTCATGTATAGAAGCCAATTACGCCACTCTGTCATTTTACAAGATGCTGATTTAGTAAATATCCAGATCCATTTTGGGGATGCCGTTTCCTTCCTTTGGCTGACATTTATCATTACAATCCCAAAGTGCTACACTTGCTGTCTACCTACTGAAATGCAGCAAATTTTTGAGATGGGAAGGTAGCATAAAGCATAAGAGAAGAAAGAGGGGACACCTATTGGCCATACTAGTATTGCTGTCCCTGCCCAAGAACTCACTATGATCCCTCTCTTTCCTGCTTCAAGTTTGTGATGTGGAATCAGGTGGCAGTGGCAGTGCCAAGCCACCTACAGCCTCTCTGTGCCTCCTCTGCTCCCAGCATCAGGTCCCCAGCATGGCAGCTACCAGCTCTGGACCCCCCTGTGCTAAAACTTCCCCCAGTTTTCCAGCAGGGTACCTCTCGGTAGCAGGCACTGTCTCCAGCCAGAAGCTTTCATCTCATCCCCCCTTTTTCCCCCAGCCCTGGATTTCATTGCACCTCATGACTTCCCATCCCTGCCTCCCAGTGCGGTACCTGTTGGCAGTGCTTGTACTGCTGCCCCCGCTGCTGTGTTTCCTCACTCGGCTCAGCCTCCGCATTGGCTTTGGATCCTGCAGTCCAGGGCTCGGTAACAAGGGGAAGGTCGAGGCATAGCCATGCTCACACTCTGCACAAAAATCAACAGATAAGAGAAAGCAATGAAGAAAGGTTAATTTACTTGAACCCAACGACATAAGGAAGAAAGACCAGAGGCATGAAATAACCCAGTGCCGGGGATGAGGGGGAACAAGTGACCTGCTATAAGTAGGAGGGACGCAGAACTCTGTGGGAGAAAGGAGTTAGACTGAGCCATGCCATTGTGGGAGATGGAGACTATTAACCCAGTACCAGGGGACGAGGTTTAAGCCCCTGTAAACCTTGGGGAGAGGACCCCAGATCCCAGAAAACACTGAAAGCTGACAGAGTGGCCTGGGCAGCTTGGTCCTTTGGTCCTCGATCAAGCTGTATGACCGGGACACAGTGTAAAATAGGCATTTCCATTGCGTTTTCAGGCTCTCAGCAGCCCCAGACCTTCCCCCTCTCTCTGTGGGGAGCTCACCCCAATCCCTAAGAACCGTTCACACCATTCTCTCTCCCCCCAATGTTCCTCCTCGACAGGGATCTCCAACCCCAACATCCATGGAAACTCCTCACTCCTATCCCCACCTCTTCAGTCTCCCTTTCTCTATGGGGATCTCTCACCACCAACCCCCAGGGTGCTTCTCCTCCATACACAGGATGCTCTTACCATAATCCCCCCTCCCTTCTCACCCCAACCACACTCCTTCCACTGGGAGCTGTCACCCCAGCGTCCCTCCCCCATTACCTCTCTCCCTTCGTTCCAGATACTCTGCCGCCTCCAGCAGCCGCTGGATGTTGATCATCTGCACCCGCTCCATGGCCCCCGGGTAGGTGGCTTGGGGAGGGGGGTTGCAGCCACGCCCCAAACCCCCACCCGGGGCAGCCGGAGCTGCCAAGGGGAGCGGTGACAGAGCTCCTCTCCCCGAGATCTGGACTCTTCACATCAATGACAGCGTCCCCAGGATGCGCCTCCGTCAGGGAGGGAAGGATGAGGGAGCCACACAGGACTGGGGGCAGTCCCGTCTCCTGCTGCCTCCAGAGATCCACTGGGGCAGGAACAATGTGCAATAAGAGAATCAAACAGCCAGATACCCCTGCCCCTCCCCCCACACGCTGCCCCTCCCCCCACACGCTGCCCTCCCTAGCCCTGCTCCTGCCCCCCACTCTGCCTCCTTTCTAGACTTGGTCCTGCCCCCGCCCCGGTGCTGCGCCTACAGCTCTGCTCCAAACCCTCGCCCTGACCCGTCCCCTCGGCGCCCCATAGCAGAGCCCTGCAGCGGCGTCCAGCGCGCTCTCACACTTTGTTTACCTTCGGCGACTGCCCCACGGCCGCCTGGGAAATGTAGTTCCCGGCCGCCGCCTGCCCGCGGGGGAGGGCCCCGCGATGCATGGTGGGAAGCGTGTCTCTTCCCGCCTCTCCTCAGACTTTCGGGGCGGAGTCAGACCCGCGCGGGCGGCCGTTGGCCGGGCTGCGCGTTCCCGCGCCTGCCGAGGGGAGGGTGGCGCGCGCTGCCCCTTACCGGCCATCACGCGCTTTAATCTCAGGTTAGTCTGGTGCCAGTGGAACGGGCCAGTCCCGGCAGGACCACCCCACGGATGGGCCTCAGGCAGCCCCGCTTGGAGGCGGGCGAGAAGGTAAAACCTGCTCTGGGACCAGAGGGATGACAGCAGCCAGGGTCTCAATGGGTTTTCTAGCCAGGATTTGCACTTTCCTTCTCCCTACATTGCACTATTTAGCTGCCTCCCGTGCTAGGGGCTGTGCGCAGAAGAGCGGTGCTGAGTCCAGCTGGGTTGACTGGTTTTCTTAAAGCATCAACTCCCGGAGTCCTGGGATGACGTGAGACTCACAATTTGCCTTTTTTTAATTTAAAAAATAAAAGCATCCGGCCCTTCTGCAGGAGGAGGAAGAGAAGAGTTTGAAAATAGTCCCTCCTTAAAGCTAAAAGGTAAATAAATCCCCCACACTTATTTTTTTAAAACATTTGTGATTTTTAATCCAGTCTCACAGAAGTGGGGGGTCTGGTGCATGAATGGAGTTGGCAGTGCAGCATACACCAAGTAAAAGATCTTCCATCCCTTTAGCATCAGAGGGGTAGCCGTGTTAGGCTGTATCCACAAAAACAGTGAGGCATCCGCTGGCATCTGAAGAAGTGGGGTTTTTACCCACAAAAGCTTATGCCCAAATAAATTCATCCATTTAGTGTATATTCTAAATAGACAAGAGTGCCACAGGGTAGGAGAAGGGTTGTACAGATAGGAAACCGAGGCTCAAAGTGTTTTAGGGTATGTCTACACTACAAAATTAGGTCGATTTAATATAAGTTGATTTTTTTAGAAATCAATTTGATACCGTCAATTGTGCAGGTCCCTACGTAAGGCCATTACGTCGGCAGAGTGCATCCACAGTACCGAGACTAGTGTTGACTTTTGGAGATTCAGCCCTGCCTGGAATATCAGGCAAGCCTACCAAAGAACTAGAGAGGCAAACGGCAATTCCGGGTCAGAGCCTCAGACATCTCGCTTCTGTGATGAGCTGCATGCCAATCTAGGGGGTACCCCTACAACTACCCCACCCTTGTGCTTCCTTCCTCCCCTACCCCTCCCGGGCTACCTTGACAGTTATCCCCTCATTTGTGTGATGAATTAATAAAGAGTGCATGAATTTGAAACAATGACAAGTGGAGATGAAAGAGGAGGGCAGTTGGCTTACAGGAAAGGAGAGTGAACCAAGGGGGCAGGTTTTCATCAAGAAAAAACAAACAGAACTTTCACAGCATAGTCTGGCCAGTTATGAAACTAGTTTTCAAAGCTCTGATGCCCAGCACACCCTGCTGCGCTCTTCTAACCACCCTGGTGTCTGGCTGTGCTTAATCATTTAATCTTTTAGAATGGAGTTCTGATAGCACAGATTCATCCCCCCATACAGCGATCAGATCCAGTACCTCTGGTTCAGTCCACATTGGAGCTCTTTTGTGATTCTGGGACTCCATGGGCACCTGTGCTGATGAGCTCTGCATGGTCACCTGTGCTGATCAGCATGCCATGGTGGCCAAACAGGAAATGAAATTTGAAAGTTCACAGGACTTTTCCAGTCTACCTGGCCAGTGATTCTGAGTTAAGAGTGCTGTCCAGAGTGGTCAGTGGAGCACTCTGAGATAGCTCCCGGAGGCCAATACCATCTAATTGCATCCACATTACCCCAAATTCGACCCAGCAGGGTCGATTTCAGCGCTAATCCCCTCGTCAGGGAGGAGTATATAAATCAATTTTAAGAGTCCTTTAAGTCGACAAAAATGGCTTTGTCATGTGGACGGGTGCAGGGTTAAATCGATCTAACGCCGCTAAATTCGACCTAAACACATAGTGTAGACCAGGGCTAAGACTGATCCTACAAACTGCTCTGAATGGGCAGAGCCTAGTAGGGATCCATGCAGACACTGGGTTATGCTGAAAGGAAGCAGCTTGCAAGGTAGAGGCTTACATGACACGTCACACAGGGAGCCTCTGTTAGAGCAAGGAACTGAACATAGCTCTTCTTGTGCATTGCGAAATTTGACTAAGAATCACCAATTCATTTCACATAGGCCACATAACAAACACCAGACAGGAGTGACTTTCAGGGAACCGTGTTCCTGCCTTTAAAAACACTCCAAATATTGCACATTAGTAGGCCAACTGCAATAACACCATTAAAGCAGAGTGTACAAAGTGGGTTCAGAATGCTACTAAATCAGAATGGTAGCATTTTACATCTGCTCTGGGCAGCTCTGAAATACTGCAAGGTACAAGACAATGAAGAATCAGGCCAAGAGTGGTTGATCTAGTATTTTATAATAAGAGGAATTTAGATCTGAACCAAAGATGCAGGACCCCGTCAGGGTTGTTTTTTATTGTTGTTGGTGTTTTTTAATAGCCCTTTTCTTCATACCTTTCACCTTCCCTGCTACTTAGATACAGAACAGGTTTAGCCTACGTTTCTGTGTGTCAGGATATCAGGGTTCTAGTCACAGCTCTGATATGACTGGCTTGCTGCATGACATTGGTTAACTGGTTGCTCTGTCCCTCGTTTCCATTTGTAAAATAGGCAAGGGCCCTTACCTACCATATAGAGCTCTGAGAGGCTTAGTTCTTTGATGTGTGTAAAGTTCTTTGAGATCCATGTATAAAAGGTGACACGGAAGAGCAAAGTAGCACTACATAATGATATTACAGTGTTTTGTACATTTGAAGCACTATATAAATGCTAAATAGCAGCAGTGTGAAACAGACCATGGAGAGAGTCACTGCTGCACAGGCTCTGCAGCCCATTCTGTATTGTACTCAGTGCACTTAAAAATATATATTTTAGTATTTCCCTTTCTGTAAACAGTGACAAACGATCATGGTAAGCGTGCAGGACTTGAAACTCTGTCAGCATCTTTTAAGGTAACTATGGTGGAGCTTGAAATCTGCTAATGACTGAACGGGTGACACCAGCCTTGGAAGTTCAACAGAGACCCAAAATGAGAGACATGGCACAGAGCAGATGCAGTATTGCCAACCCCAAACATCCAAAAGTCATCACTCTGAGACTTCCCCCCCCCACACAATTAGAATGGTGTAAAAATCATGTTGTTTTTAATGACTTATTTTCATTTGCTTTCTGAGTCTTTAGGATGCATCTAAGTCACATTTTCAAGCTTTCCTCCACAATCAGGAGACCTTTCATTTTTTAAATGAAAGCTGAGATTCTCACATCATCACCTGACTCCAGGAGGTGGGGCTATAACAAAAACAGCAAATATCATGAGAGTTAGCAAAATGTTCTTCACCCGTCAACATTCCTGAGCTAGGAAGTGCCACTTTTTACTTATCATATTGCTCCCTAACCTCCAAATAAGTCTAGCAAAATCTAAAGGGGAAAGGGCACTGTTGTTTCTCTGTTAAATTACTTTGAAATAGTTTTTTTTGCCTCAGGTCAAATGTAGTATCAATTCAATATCTTATAGGGTTCCTCCATCAGGTGATTACATCCTCGATCTCACAAGCATCTGACCTCAATGATCTAACTCTTTATTATGGTCTTGTACTATGACCCTCTACTGCATGACCAAAATCAGGACTTTTTAAATAATATTACTTTTTTTAAAGAAGTATCTCACTGTATCAGATAATTCAGCATCTTGATTCTTGGTTGTCTAAACATATCTAGGAGAATTTTTCCCATGCCATTTTGCATTGGTTTAGTGCCCCCAGAGCTCCTCTTATCACTTCAGCTGGTTGCTGGTAGGACCCTTAAGAAACAAATAACATGCCCAGTTTCACCTTCTGTGGCCCTGATTCTGGAATCTGTTCCATTAATCTGGATTCCTATATCTATGCAAAATTCATTAGAGTTCCATACAAGTGCAGGAGTCGTCCTACACTGGTCTGATTGCAGGACTCAGGCCTTTATCATCGTTCACGGTAAGCCTCTTTTCAGATTGCCCAAGGTGGGACTTACAGTGCCTCTAAGAGAACGCTGTTGAATTAAAATGGGGAGCCAGTGATAGGTTGCAAAGGGGGTAATGTGGCATGTGTGGACACAAACTTCTCTCTCAATCACTTGAAATCCATGTTCCATAAAGTGGGAGCAAAGACAAAATAAGAGAAACAAAAGAGTGCAGTAGTGTCATAAGACAGTATTTCTAATGCTAATAACGTAAAATTAACCTGAGAGAAAGACCACAGAAGATCTGTGCATGGTAAAGGTAAATTGGGGGCTAAAAACACAGGACATCCTTCAGAATGAGGAGCATTCGAGAAGTATGCAAGTTGTGTTACAGAAGCATTTGAAGAGTATTTCAGCTGTCATCTCAAGCTCTACTGTGGGTAGGGTCAGTCTACAAAATGCCAGATATGTACAAGATGGAGACAAATGTGGGTGGGAAATGAATGACAAGAGGCAGCTTCCTTGAGAGGGTTAGGGCTGCTTGATGTCATATACATTGATATCAACTAAAAATCCAAAGTCAAATTAAAATGTAATCAAGCAATACACATGCAAAGCTGGGGAGGGAAAGAGGAAAGGGTATTTTAGGGGACAGTGAGATCATTTAATTTAGTGGCTCAGGATGATCTATAAGTACAGTTTTCTAGTTATAAGTGCTTGCTGCTTGGCATCTCCTCTGGCAGCTGTGATTCACTTTCATTGTGTTCTGCAGCTTAACCCTTTAGAAAGGATTTTTTTACATTTTATTAAATGGCACTTCAGCAGCCCTCCATTTCCAGCCTTAATAATGGATTTGTTCATCTCCCTGATGACCTTTCCCTCCTTCTTAGCAACAATTTAAATCCAAGAAGAAATCTGCAGTGCAGGAATCAGTTAATATTTACATCTGAAATGCTGCTTTACTATTTTATCAAATAAAATAGATGTAGTTTATAGTAATAATACTTAATACTTTGACCTAATGTAACACTTTCCTTGAGGGACTCTCTTAGTGCTTTACAATAAGTAATTAATTAAGCTTCAAAAGATCCCATGGCTTTAGATTTTCTTCTCCCCGTTTTACAGATGGGTAAACTGAGGCACAGAAGGGTTCTATGATTTATTGAAGGTCACACACTCAGCCAGTAGTGGAATCAGGAATAAAACTCATGAAGCTTGATACCCGAGCCCTAGCTCTAACCAGTAGACCCCAGGCCCTAGAAAATACAGTACTTTGCAAACCTGAAAAAAATCTTAAACATGGGCTGTTATTTTTTTATTAAAATCAACTGGTGTTCCATCCCTGCCCTGAATATTTTTTTATTTTATTAACCCTTTCTCTCCCCATAGTTATTGCAATCTCCAGAAAGACCACAGAAAAGGCAACATTATGTATGTACATTTCTCGTTTGCCATAGCTAACATATAACTATTCCTCTGTATTTTAACAATACATATTCTGCAAGAGTAAAGGGGTAATATTTGGAGCTCCTACCAATCCTTTGCAATTTTTAATCCTGCCTTTGAAGCATTATATTAGAACCACCACCCTTGTGCCCAAGGAGGAGTGGACAGGATCCAGAAGGTTCACTGGTGATCAATAGGGCTTGAACACAAAATGTTTGAGGGGCTTAGCTCTGTAGCACTTACAGCTCTTGGTAGCCTGCGGAAGAAGAGACCAGGAGGACTAACATCCAATTGTCCTGCATGCCATTGAGGACCATAACTACACAATCACCACTCTTTTATTGATAGCTTTGAACACTGCCTGAAGCAGAATTTCTCTCACCTGACTGGAGGATTTTCAAGCACAGCCTGCCACCTGCACCCCTCTAGTTGTTGCAGTGCATTCAATAAAGGACTTACGGTGCCCTTAAAATATGGTTTGTGTTTCCACTCTTGAACATTCTCTTGCAAGGCATGACACAAACACCTTCACCAGATCTGTTTGAATACCCTCTCAGAAGAGGATTGAGTCTCCTCTGAGTTACACTACTTGTGATACTCTGTCCCTCCAACAGGCTGCAGTTGTAAAGAGGTAAAAAAAACAACGCTGTTGGACCTAAACATGAAATCTAATTCTGTACAGGCTTGACTGGAAAAGGCAGAAAAGCTCAGCTCCTCAAAGGTTGATTTCTGTGGAAGTTAGAGGCATAAATACCTTTGAGGATCCAAGCCAAAGTGTCAATAGGACATCTCACAGCAGGTCAGTAAGTAAACCCCCAAAGCCAGATATGCTTTTCAGCTGCCACTTTTAGGTAGACTGGAAAAGGATGCTTTGCTTTCTGAGTTGCACTCCTCCACAGGTTATTCTAATCCAAGATGAGTCCATAACTCACCTCATGACTTTGGTCATGTCACTTGATTGACTTGTGCCTTGATTGATCCAACTGCAAAGCTAGGTAAGAGCAGGATCTTGCTTAAAAAAGGATGTTATATCCAAGAAGCGAAAGCCTAATGTAAGATGTAAGGAAGCTAACCTCTCTGAACATGAGTAAATAGGGCATTTCTTTAGAGGTTCTCAAAATGCTTTACCATTGAGAAGTATGATCAATTTGCAGTGGTCTTCTTGGTTTAGGATTTTACCTTTGAGTGCCCTGTTGTATTTCTCTTGCTGTAGCCTCCTCATGAACTTTGTTAAAAGGCCCAGGCAGAGTGAGGCACAGTAATCCAACCTGGAGGTGACCAATGCATAAATCACTGTGGCCAGATCAAAATCTGGGAGGAATGGATGGAGACTCCTTCCTAGCTGGCTGGAAGAAGAGCTCTGTACTATTCCATTGACTATACTGCTTTAAGTTCTAAGACCACATTCACTGCCCTTGATCCATATGTAAAGCTCTCATTGATTCAATGGGAGTTGTGCACACAGTGAAGTTAAAAATTCTGTCTTTGCTAAGTACAGCTTGGCAATACGTATTTGCATCATTACCTCTGTATGATAAAAGGATTAACAGCCAGTGGGAGGAGTTGCATTAAAAAGATGGTGTTGATTCACCTTCAAGGATCAATTTTCCTCCACCTTAAATTGCTGTTCAATAGCTAGGGACAATTCTAAGGTCACTCATTAGCCATTCCCAGCATGCAAGGTCAGTAAACATAGCTAGCAACTGAAAGCCAGGCTTATAGTAAGTTGTAGTTATTTTCTGCCAGAGGATAAAGTCAACTGTCCCATGAATGAATACCTCTGCAAGGCATCCAAACAAGGACATTAGTGTCCCAAAAAAGTGTTCACTTGCACTCAAGCCTTTGAAAAGGAGCTGGGCAACAGGTAGCCATTTGTGTAATAAGCATAGTATATACTGTGTTCTGTACCTATTAAATATGTGGACATTATATCAAATGAGGTCACTGAATGCTTGTGCGACTCCTATTGACATCAGGAGGAGTCCCATGTGTACATGCTAGTGCAGAGCTGGGCGCATGTTGTTGAACACAGATCATTTTAATTCACTCTGTGTCCTTCTAACGGTCTTTTTATTCCACAATCCAGAGCAGTTATTGCCTCAATCCGTCAGCCACTTTTGGGTGCTGTAATTTATTTCCAGTTGTCATTGTCTTTTACGTAGAGTTCCAGAGTTTACAATATGCCACCAGGATTGCCCTTAAAAGGCCTTTGATTTCTGAAAATAGCCATTGGCATTTTTCACAGAAGGTTTCTGCCCCTTTCAAACCAAGGTTAACTTCCTAGGAACAGGTCATCTTGAAACCCGTACCGAGATGTGTTGGTCCTGAGTTTTTGGTGGTGGTGTAGTGAGAACTATGCCAAACAGCCAGTCAGCAGTGTGACTCATTTCCCAAAGCCCAGTAGGAAAAACAACAGGTCAATTATATTCACAGTTCAAATACAGTGTTTTAAATGGATAAACAGATCTTTCTAATGAAGCAATAGCTCACTCTAACATGGCTGCCTCATGCACATTGTTTTGTGGAGAGTTAAGTTTTTTGATAAGGTAAAGTGAATTTAACTACTGGAAGGGATTCTAATGCTGGTGACAGGTGCTGGACTGTGGAGCTCTCTAGTTAGCCCCAGGACATATGCAGCTCAGGTAGTGGTGATGCCAACATCTCAGTACTGCTCCATGGACACCTCATCTCTGACCCGAAAAGATCATCAGTGGGAATAAACAGGCAGTACCGTCTCCACATGACCCATTTGATCCTTGATTCCTCGGCTATTAATCACAACCATGGTGATGGTGTCTGGGATTATAAACATGTCTAGGAAGAACTGCGGAGAAACCATCAACTCATTTCTCATAGGCCACTGAACTGCTAGCATACTACCAACCTGTCCTACAGGTTAAAGGCTCCATACCCTTGAATTATTAATCCCCTGTGAAGAAAGTTTGTGACAGTGTTTTAAGTCCATGTAATGATTAGTTAAGCACTAATTAGCTTGGTATATCAGGCAGGGAAGATGATGACAGAGAAGAATAACTGGCAAAATTGATCTTGCTGCTGTGAGGTCATCATCTTGGCTCACGCACTGAGCATGCTACCCTCTATTAAACTCCCTCCCATTGGCTTCCCTTCTTCCACTGCAGATGCAAACTTCTTGTCCTTCTCTTATTACTGTCAAAGCCCTTCACAATGTAGTACCTGTCTTATCTGCCCTGTTATCTTATTGTGAGGTTAACTCCTGCCCTTCACTCTGCCCATGATGCCAGCCTCCATCACCTGCCTCTCCACCTCTCCCACAAGCACCATCACGCTTTCTCCCCTTTCACATGAGAAAAATTCCCAGCAAAATCCATAGATCCACCACCTTACCCTCCTTCATGCACCCCTCAAAATGCACCTCTGCAATAAACAGAGAAAACTGCCACCTGATAACAGCTACGTAGATGGTGAGTTGTGATTACTGCTCCTGACTGGCCAAGAATTCCTATTATTTTTTATCATCCCATCTCCTTCACTCACTCTGGTCTGTTTGTTTGTCTCATCCATCTGCTATGCCTAATCTTTTAGTGGGTGGGCTCTTTGGGGCAGGGACTGTCACTTTATATGTTTGTACAGCACCTAGCACAATGGGGCTATGACCTAGTTGTTCTTTAGAGGCTAGCATAATATAACCATTAAATAATAACAATCTGGTCAAAAAGAGTGGGAGAGGTCCAGTGACATCAGCATAATGCAGGGAAGGGGAGACGTTGATGTTCATTACCTTGAGTTTTGCTGCAATATCCATCATTAGCATCACACTTTCTGCACTTTTCACCTATGCTATTGCTGGTTGGTGTGTATAGGCTGTGAAGATACATGAGCAGACATCACCAACGCCTTTGTCAGCTGGTCGGCAAAGAGCGCACAGAGTAATAGTTCCTGCTTTGGCAGGCTAAAGAGCATAGGATCATTTTGGTGCAATAATATGAGTTGAGACCATAAATCCCTGTCCAATAAGACTGAGAATATAGTTTTAGATACATCTCTTCCTGCTACACCCCTTCTTTAGTATATTAGGGCCTTTAATGCTGAGAGTTCATCTCCTAATTCAGGTAGCCTTTTTCTTTGTTTGAGAGCAACACACTAACTGCACAATCCAGCAGTATTATGACAGTCGTATTTTAAACTGCAAATAGAATACAGCACAAGGTTGTTGCAGTTCTTGAATAATGAACCATTTATTAAAAGGGAGTTTAGGCCTGAAATTTAAACATTTTAAATATAAAAAATGGAAAGTTTTTGCAAAACCTACTACTAGTGGTAGAAATATTTTCATGATTATTAATATTATGGAAAATTTCAATGAAAACGGGTTTGTTTCCCTTTGGTTGTTGGTTTGTGTTTGTGTTTTTTGTCTGGATATAAATATTCCCTATCAGATTTCCTCCAACCTATGTCCTCCAGTTTTGTGTCAAGCTGGTGCTTGAGAGAGGGAAACTGACCTGTCCATTTTCATGTTCCCAGCCCAGTGAAATGCAGAAACTAAACAAGGAAATTGATAAGAATTACAAAAAAAGAGGAGGAGGGGAATAAAAACAAACAAACAAAAAACACCCCAACCACTAGCTTTTATGAGCCACAAGAGTAAGGAAATATCTGTTTTAAAAATATGTAATGTTGACAGTGTCCCTTTAAGATAGATCCTGGATTTTTTGTTGTTATTTTTAAAAAAGCAGCATAATAGTCATCCTCAGAGTTTTTTACATAAGGAAATTGTTCTTGCAAGGTACTGTCTAGGTTTCCTGTACTTGATATCTAGATTGTTTATATATCCAGATGTTTTGTCATTTGTAGAGACATGTAAAGAAATAAGTGATTTTATCTATTTAAAATATGAATACGCACTTTGTTCTTTCATTTATTATTAGCAAAACCATATTTTAGCACTTAGAAGCTGCAGCTTCTCTGAAACATGATCATTTTCTTTTGCAGCTTATATGGATAAAACTGTGCCTACTAAACAATGGCATCTTATAGTAAAAAATCCATGGCAAATGTGCAGCTGCTTAATGACAGTGACTGCTAATAAGAGCAGTGTTCTCAACGAAAATATACGGTAATTCATTTGTACAGTTCCATTCACAAGCATTGTAATGGCGTCACAAAATTAAAACAAATGGAAAGCACAGCAGATTTTGTAAAGAGAGGGGACACTTTAGTTTTGAGTCTTAAAATGATGATCATGTCCAGGCGTACCACTCGAGTAGGGGCGGGCAACTTTAACCATGATTCCAAGGGCTACTCAGACAGCCCAAAACTGTAGTTTTTTTGCTGATAATAACTTAGAAATTAACTGACAGGAGCACTGTATCTAATTCCTCTATAAGGAAAGGAAAATATATACAAACACCAATTAATGCCATATTTTAAATTCATATGTAAATTTAGAACAATCAGGAGATAATATAGCAAGATATTCCTAAGCCTTGAGATACCAGTTTTGGATCATTACTACAGATATCAGAAACCTAAGTTTGATACTTTGTATATTATCTTTAGTAGAAATAAATAAAATCTGCTTACTTTCTCTAACAGACACTCTATTACTGCCATTATATACTCTATTTTAATCAACTGTTTTTCATTCCACTAAAAACATTTTTATTTAATTTTAACATAATTCTATGATTCTAAGGTTTTTTCCTCTTTTATTAAGAATGGAAATTTATTAATTATTTTGGCATGTATGTTTACCAATCACAGTCATATATGTGACTCACATTTGATTCCATCATTACTATTATTATCAGACTTGGAACCATATTTATTTTTGTATGAATTTTAAGTTATTTTACAGATATAACTACATCTACAATTTGAAAATAAGCAACCACCTGCACAGTGTCTAAAGTTATGTGTTTACTAGCTATTTTTTTTAAACTGGTACTGCTAAGGTGATTACAAGCTAAATTTACATTTTAGAAGGATACTGTTATTTGATTGTACCATTTTAAATAATGAACAACAAAGCACAATATGGTAATAAAAGTAATAATAATTACTCCATCCAGGACAGGTTAGGCATTTTAGAACTGGCTATTCAAATAATTAAATTTAAACATAATATAGAAATAAAATTATGAAATGCACACACCAGTCAGAAAAATAACAGTACTGTAATCCTTAATGAACTTTGAAAGAATACTGTTACAGAGAATAAATTGCATTGTGCATTTTGACAGGTAGTACCAAGTAACAACAGTGTGTGTGTGTGTGTAGAGTGTCAGAGAGACTCTGTATGTGAAAGAGAGTGGAGGGATGTGTGAAGAAGATTGTGTACGTGTCTGAGTATGTCAGTGCACTGTCTCTTTAAGCTGAGTTCTCAGGTGTCTGAAGGCTTGTTCAATATAGCAGCCCCTCCAACACCCACTCATGAGCCCCAGGCAGCAACCAGCACAGATAGGCTCCCTGTATCCCCACTCCAGCGGAGACTGGGTACGGGGAGGGGAACACCAACGCTACACAGCAGATCAGGAGGCAGTCTCCTGGTCAGAGCAGTTTAGCCAGCAGCGGGGGAGGGGAGAGCTGCTGCAGACGGGGCGGAGGGGAGGAGCAGCATCTTCCCTCCTACTGCAAACTTCACCCAAATGTGTACGAAATTCAGGGGGAGGATGGGGCAGGTGCTCCCTCCCTCTGCCCTCCCTAAATGGCTCTCCTGATCATGTCTGACGAGAGAGGAAAAAGACCCCCACCAGATGGGTGCTCTATTTTTCTCTCTCTGCAAAAAATCGTAACTAGTTCACTCTCCCCTCCCTCTAAGACGCGTCCAACGGAAGTACAAGAACATCGTGCATTTGAGGAAGAACCATTTGCGCACACACAGGGTGCATAAACACAATTTGTTGCACAAGCATAAAAGGACACAGGCCAGCTGTACCACAAAAGGCATTTCGTCGCCTGTTTTGTACTAATATGAAGGCCCAAGTAGATCTTGACGGTCCTAACCTGCTGTACAGAACAGGATGGGGTGGGATACACCTCGGCAGTCACCCATCATTCCCTTCTGACAGCAAAGCCAACTTAGTGAGCAGTACAACGTCCAGAACTGTGCCTGCCACTTTAAGCAGCAACTGTGACATCTGACTACAACTCTCAGCAAAAACCACAAGGAGTCTGGTAGCACCTTATACCCAAATAAATCTGTTAGGCTTTAAGGTGCCACCCGACTCCTTGTTGTTCTTGTGGATACAGACTAACACAGCTACCCCCTGATACTTAACTCCCAGCAAGTATCCTGCTCTGCTGCTAGTGCCACCCCCTAAGCTCCAGGCTCAGCAACGCGTGACGTCAGGGAGGACACAGGCGCTTCCCATTGGCAGAAAGGCCAGCCTGAACCACGCCTGCTAAGTTCGGTCATGTCCAGTCAGATGAGAGGAGTTTGTCTCCATGTGGAAACCATGTGGCTCCTATTGGGAGGAGGAGCCTATGATCAACTGATGAGGGGAGCTGGCTGTGTGATGCAGGTAGGGAGATAGAGTGCACTTGGGGTGGCAGCAGCAGGATGGATTGTGGCCTCAAAATAAACTTTGGGAAAGGGGTAGGACAGGAGAGGACACAGTCAAGTAGCGGAGGCCCAATGTTTATGTCTTTTTAAAAAATAATAAACCCTCCAGCTTAGAAAAAATATATACACATATGTTTCAGTGACCCCTGACTTGGGTGTAGATGAAAACATTTCCCTGGGAGCCTTGCAACCCCAAACATTTGCTGCACTGGGCTAGTGCATCAGGAAGAAGCAGTGAAACTGGCCAGCCTCATTTAATGTCCAACCTGAGCAAACAGAGCAAAGAGTGAACAAACCACGGGAAAAAACAATTCACTCTCTTTTCATCATCTGAGGCATTATTGACACACAAAGGGTAGTTGCTTTGGGTTTTCTTAAATCCTATGTACTGATTGCAGTTGTAAATACAGAGGGGATTTTTGTGTGTATTTTTAAAAAATACTAATTCAACAATGCCCCCTTTTAAAAGAATGGCTCCTGTTTTAAAAAAGTATTTTTTGAAAACTGTTAGCCACATATTAGGATGTTAAGCAAGCCATTTCCCCATAGCATGCAGAATACATTTAACTCTTTAATGCAGGCTTTATCTGCAGATACCTTCTCCTCCCTCCAAAGAGGTATTAGGGATGGAGGTGGGATTTTCTGACCGCAGTTTAACATTTAATATTTCAAAATGCATAATACTAGATAATTCATACAGCCCTTCAGGAGATGCACCAGATCTCTCAGCAGACAGGAGCTGTAGCAATATTTTGCATGGTATCATGCCAGAGAGAGAGACAGAGACCAGAGAAGGAATATCATCAGAGGGGAATTCTGTCACTTCAATTGTATCTCAAGTCCATATTTCTGGAGCCTAGCTGTACAAATGTATCGATCCTTCTTCAGTCTGTGTCTCTCCCATTATGCTTTGACAGTCATAACAAAATGAAGAAAGAGGAATAATTAAAACAGGGTAAAAAATAAGTGCCTGGGTGGATATTTAGTGTGTGTTGTAGAGAACTGCATGCAATTTGCCCTGATTCAGAGACTGGGAAGCAGGTCTGATCCAGTTATTCTAGTTACTTGCACTACCACCTGCGCTAATGAAATGAGGTGACCAATAAAGTGATTAACCTCGCTCTAGCCAAGTCCTTTATAGCGACATCCACCTCGCACGTTTTTCTGCTGGCAACCTGGCTAGTTTTGCTGCTTGCCTACGTGACTGTCCCCATGCGTAGGGGAGAGAGAAAGGAAAACAAGGACGTGTCCCTCAGTTAACTACACTATCCTTCCCCGCTTTGGTGACTCCCCTAAACTGGGAAAACGGCTCTGGATCAATATATGACCCCTTGTTTTGGGAGACGAAACTGCTTTTGTTGCACTTCCCCTCCCCCCGTAAGAACTACTTCCATTGATGCCAAGGCATTAGCTAACATTGATTCCATTGATTGATTCCAGCATCAAGCTTCCATTGATTCCAAGGTATTAGCCCTCTTCTTAAAAAGCCCTATCACACCATCCTTTCAGGAAACAATTCTCTATTTACACACACAGTTCCCCCACTCCACTATAAAAGAGACTGCGATCAACAAAGGCTTGGCTGATTTAATTGCGATTGAAACATGAAAAGATCATTGGGGGGGGGGATGACACTTTATCTAAGGATCATTTCCCCAAACCAAACAATCCCCCCCCCCCCTTAAATACAGATCAACAACTTAAATCGGAAGGGAACTAAGGTTTGGATTAGGTTTTTTTTTAATTTTATTGCGGAGGCTGACACGGTGCATCTGATCATTTATTTTCTTCCTTCGCTGACCTTCAGTGTTGTGAGGCTAGATTAAACACCAGCCAGGCTATTTATTTCCTGCTGTTATTGTCTATTAGTTGTGCTCAGAGACGTTGCAAACGTGTGAATCGTTCTGGATTATTTATTTTTTGCTGACGAGTACTACCCAAGGTGGTGGCAGTGGAAATCCCTTACTACATATAATTATTCCCCCCCATTAATTTGTTATTCGGATCAGACTGCTTTTAAAAAATCTGGAAAAGGAAAATAAAAACGTTCGCTTAGCTTTAGGGGAGAGTTGAAATATGCACAAGATATTTAATTAAGCTCTCGAACTGTTTATAATTTGGCTCCCTGCTTGATCATAAAGTTTGCTTCAAACTGGACCCCCCTGTTCAAAGACTAGTTTAGTTCATTTTTTATGCATTTTACACTTGTCTTTGTATTTATCGGACTATGGTTGGGATGAAAACATGCTTCTCTCGATATAGATACACATAATATTGTGGGCCAGTGTTCCTGAGTCTCTTAAAAAACTAAAAAAAACGAACAACCAAATCAACTTTAGCTTAAGCACATAATTTTAAATGAAGAAATTCGGTGCATTTTTAAATGGTTGGCCCCCAGCCCCTCTCCGAATATCACTGTCTGGTTGTCATGAAACTAACAGTTTGGCCTCATCTGGCAATCAGAACCCAAGTAGCTCGCTCTCTTTGTTACATCTTCATACGCATTTTCTGTTGTCATCAAACATTCCTGCCTTTTTCCTCTTTAAGGAAAAACAGAAGGGGGGAGGGAACCAAACCAAAAACTTACTTTTATTCTCCTTCTCGATTTTCTCCAAGTAGCTGGCTGCTTCTAGCAAGATCTGCACATTCTGCAGGAAAGTGTTGATCTTTTCCATGGAGTCCCCACTACTGCTGAAAATGTCACTGAATGGGCACCTGGACATATCTGCTGCTGGCATTTCTTGCTGCTGACCTAAAGAAGGATCCAAAACATCACCCTCACATTTCAGTTCTTTCCTCGGCCGGCCACGTTTCCCCATTGCTTTTGGAAATTCAAACTTTAAAATTTAAAGCTCTTTCCTCTACTTCTCTTGTTCCTCTGCCCTTGTTGCAGTTTATGTGTGTCTGTGCGTGCGAGAGAGAGAGATTGAATGAATCAAGGGACCTCCTGACTTTGAGACTCCGCTGTGGTCCTAGTGCTAGTTGAGTTCTAAACAATAAAGGGGAATGGAAAGGGTGACTTGGTTTTATTTTAATTTAAACTGCTCTTCACTCGCCATTTAAGTTTATGGAAATTTTGCCTGGGCAGATAGTAAATACATCATCAGGCCCTGTAAATTCAGGCTAGACTACACAATGTTAATCCTGCTTCCAATCAAAACAGCTATTTTTTGAGTGGGGTGGGAGATGTTTGGATGGGGTGAATTTAGGTTATCTTGTAGTTTGACTATTGAAGACTAAAGCTGCTGCCTCATCCTTTTTCTCAGTCCTACATATTCTGGGTTCACTTTTCAACTGCAAAGTTGTTTGTTCTGCCAACTGATAACGTTTCACTATATAAATCCCTGAGGTTTTCAGCTACCATCTCATACAATTATAATAAAGAGAGGAAATATTTTCCCTACTGGGCCAGCTATATACAGCATTTTATATACTCTGATGAAACCTACAAAAACCAGACCCTCCCAGTTGCTTCTGCTCTTTGTATGGATACTAAAGGTTACTGCCTTTGTCTTGGCTTTTGGGGCAGGGATTGACTCTTACTATGTCTTTATACAGTGGTCAGCACAGTGGTACTCTGGTCTCAGCTGGCACCTCCAGTGTCCTGTTACTGTACTACATACCAACTGTGTATTTTCCATCCCAGAGCTGCCCGCACTCAAATGGTGTTTGTATGGTGGCTGGCACAATACAGCCCCAATCCATCAGTGACTTCTTTGTGCTATCACAATAAAACTAAAGATTAATTATGATTTATGGTGTGAGGAGCATGTTATAATAATTTATAGTGAGAAGAATGTTAGAATAGTGGGAGAAGCATGTTAGGGTGTGCTTTATAAACAAAAGGATTCTTAGCTTTCGAACAATGTTTCCACACGTGCCCTCTCCATTGTACTATTTTTAATCTTGAAGCAACCTGAAAAAATTGTTTGTGAAACTGATTGAAGTATAGAACAGATAGGCAGTGTGCAGGTGGCACTTCTGTTCTTTCTTCCATTGATACCTCTGCTAACACAGCTTGGTTCTGGGCAGTAACACACCTGCTGTTCCAGACTTGGGATCCACTGATTAGATGCTACTTTTATTCTCACTCTGTTTTATGTTAGGTTTTATAGACAAACATCACCTAGAGACTAAACTGAGACCACACTTGTTAAGTGGGGGGAAAGGGTTGTACAGAAGCACACTAGAACAGCTTGGCCTACATTTGCAAAGTGATTAGTGATCTTGGGTGCCTCCATTTTTGGGTGTCCAATTTAAGACCTGCTTTTTAGATGCTCAGCAGCCAAGATCAGACTCAACCCCTCTCAAGACACAATCATTCAAACACTTACGCACCCAGCGACAATACTGACAGCTGTAGAGCTATCCAGTTAACTGAAACCTGCACCCTGATAATTTAGGCTCTGATTAGGCAAGGTACTTATGTATATGCCTAACTTTACACATGCCAGAAGTTCCATTGAAGTAATGTGCTTAAAGTTGGGCATATGTTTAAAGTACCTTGCTGAGAGACTAAGGGAGTTAGTTTTTAAAAGATTTGCTATTACTACATAGTAATGGTTATGTAGAACACTACAGTGTCATTGAAGGGTCATACACAAGTGGACAAAGCACTGGAGAATAGTATATACAATAAAGGTTGTGCAATGGTAGCAGACACTAGATCTATGATCTAATAGGTCTCTCCTATCTCGTTTCTATAAATTTATGCATAATATTTACCCAGTTTTATTATTTGTATTGTGGTAGCCCCAGAAACCCTAGTTATAGACCCAGGTCCCATTGTGCAAGGTGCTGTACAAACACAGAATAAAAAGACAGTCTCTGCCCTAAGGAACTCCCAATCTAAGTATAAGACAAAAGGTGGATACAGACAGACAGGGGACCACAAGGAAACGGTGCTCAATTATCCTCCTTTAATTCTTTACTAATCCAGTCCCTTATTAGCTGCTCCATTATCTTCCCTGAGATCAATGTCAGGCTGACAGACCTCTAATTAGCAGAGTCATCCTGTTTATCCTTTTAAAAAATTGGCACAACATTACCTTTCATCCAGTCTTCTGGAACTTCCCCAGTGCTCCAAGACTTATTGAAAATCAAGATTAATGGTCTACCAAGCTCTTCAGCCAACTCTTCAAAAACTCTTGGATGCAAGTTATCTGGACCTCTGATTTAAACATGTCTAACTTTAGTACCTTCTGTTTAACATGTATTACCATTACCATATGATGAGACTACATAATCTGTTTTTCCCCAAGTGCAGAACAGAAATATTTATTGAACACTTTTGTATTTTCTGCATTATTATTAATAATTCTACCATTTCTATCTAGTATTGGACCAATACCATTGTTAGGATTCTTTTTGTTCCTAATATATTTTAAAAACTCCCTTTTATTGTCCTTAACTCCGCTAGCCATAGATTTCTTCTTGTGTTCCTTTGCTTCCCTTATCAATTTCCTGCAACATCAGATTTATGTTCATGACTATCAACTTCTCCCTTCTTCCTTTTGTTATATATTCTTTTTACTTTTTGTAGCTGCCTTCACTTCCCCTCTAAACCAGATCAGCTTTTAATCAGTTGTGGGATTTGGGCTTTTGGGGTATCTAGTAGGATGCTCTTAAATTACTCCCAATTATCATTCATGTTATGCAGGAAGAATCCATAAGATTTAGACCCAGTTTGCATGTGAGGATCTAGAGAGAGCTTTGAGTCAAAGATGACTCCCGCGGTTATGAGCTAGAGGAACAGGGAAGATGGTGGTATTGTCCACAGTGACTGAGAAGAGGGAGCAGGCAGGGCTAGAGTAGAAAAATTAAGAGCTCTGTTTTAGCCATGGTTAGCTTGAGCTGGCAGTTGGACACCCACAAGGAGTTGTCAAAGAGACAGGCTGAGATTTTAATTTGGACAGATGGAGACTGGTCCAGAGTGGAGAGGTAGATGTGAGTCATCCACAGAGACATGAGAGGTGAATTTGCATTTGAAGTGTTGTTAAACCTACTTGAACATGCCAAGGGGTTTTAAAATGTAGTTTTTATTAGCTGCAGTAACTGAGATAAGACCCAGTCCCTGTTTTACAAATGTGCCCTGAAAAACAGTCACATTAATACATCAGTCACAGAGACTATTGCTTTCTAACCACAGCATGAATTGAATAGTAAGAGGGAATCAGACTATTGCCATTTGGATCCAGCACTATCAACATCAGCCTAAGACTCAGCAGCACACAGAGGAATACAACACACTAGTAAATCTGAAGACAACTTCATATTAAGGAATTTTACTATAGTTGTTCAAACTCAGTAAATGAGTTTTCCATCACTGAAGGAGGATTGAAGGGAACACAGCAAAGGAAAAGTGCCTACCAGGAAAATATTCTATTCACTTGAAATCATAGAACTTATAAATCTTGGGCCCTCTCTCCGTAGAAGGCAAGAACATTTGTGAAGATCCAGAGCAGAAGAGCCTCACACCCTTTACAGCAGATCACAAGCCCACTCCTACCTTCATCACATCTGTTGGTTCTCTGCATTCACCTGAGCTTCCCCCTCCGCTGAGATTTTAAAGGCATGTTGGGTGAATCAGTGCTGACAAGGGGATCATTAATTTACACTGCTTTTCCCATGTAACATCCACAGATGTGAAGAAAGAATCATAATAATTGTGACCCTGGCTCTCCTGCTTCTCATCTGACCACAGTCCAGTTTTTGCTGTGATTCATGGAAGTTATGACAGGGAAAACAAAATGATCCAAACTCCAATTATCCCCCAGATAGTTCATCCCCAAGTTCCTAGAGAAAACTCATTTTGTTCATGCAAATTTCAGATTATGCAAAGGGTCTAGATGTCCCTCAAGAAACTTGGATTGTGAGGCATATTTTTTCAACAACAAGTAGGGGACTATGGGTGCCTCAGTGTTTGGGAACCCAACTGGAGACACCTTGAAAGGCCCCGACTGTCACATGGTGGATGCTCAGAATTTTTGAAAGTAGAACCCTTTTAAGGTATCTGAAGCAGGGCACACAAAAATGGAGGTGCCCAAAATCACTAGACACTCTTGAAGATTTAAGGCTGTATTTGTTAAAAGTAACTACTGAGCACCAACACTATGATCAGCATTATATACACCTGGTCCTTACCCCAAGAAGTTTATCATCTAAGAGACAAACCAAAAAGACAACAGGTCATTATAAAGAGCAGGTTTTTCTCCGCTGTGGGCAGTGTCTGTGAGGACCCAGAACTCTTCTCTGTTCTTTGTATTTACCACCTGGAAAAGAAGAAAATGCCAATGGCTTCTTAGGATTTTGGACTCCCCTGTGCACCTGTCCTGGCTCTACCTGCAATATCTCCTTGACACCTAGCCAGGGTGCAGGGAGTGAGCAGAGATTCCCCTGCAGGGACTCTGCCTGGATGTTGGAGGCATCGCTGTGGTGCTGATATTGACCAGCATGTGGGGGTGGGGGGTCATGGCAGTGGCAATGGGTAACCCTGGGGCCTTGCCAACAGAGGGCATGAATGCAGGGGTTGGCCACCAGGCAGAGAAAACCCAGTGGTGGGGATGGGCTGATGGGGGCTGGGGTCATCAAGGGGAACAGACTGGAGTCGGGGGACCAAATAATGGGATGGGCTGGGGATGAGGGACCCCTGCTTAAAAGCCTGTTAATTTGTACCCCCCTTCAGCCACCCTCCCCAGCCTGTACCCCCCAGTGGAACACTGCTTCCCTGGGGGAAGGATTCACCCTTCAGCTGCAGTTTGGCTCAGTCCCGCCACACCTGGCTAAACTCAGCATAGAGACAAACCTATCTAGCCTCCTGGGACCTGTGTGGGTAAATCTGCTACAGCTGCCTTAGCTGTCTAGTGCTTCATTAACAGCTGACCCATAGAAAAACTGCGTGCGCAGGGCATGGGGAAATTAGGCCTGAGCCCATCTGCTTTGATAAAAATGAGGCTGAATGGTAAAGATTTTGGGGCACTCTGACATAGAGGGACTGAAGCATTTAAAAAATGCATATAGGTTTGTACCATTGGAGTAATCATGGGAAGACTCACGGAAAGAGCATGTGGGGAGAATGATCTGGAGGAGTAAGGAATAGACATGTAGCACACGGACATCAGGAGTGTGTTACACGCACAGGGGCACTGTGCAAGAAAGCAGAAAGAGACAAGTCGGGGGAAAAGATACTGTTTGAAGACAAACACTATAACCACAAAACAGATGCAAACAATTGTTAAGGCATGAAGTGTTGCAGCACTGCTAACATCATATGTTTAAAAATCATGAGTCAGGCCCCCCCAATCACAAGACTGGCTTTAAAATCATGGCATTTTAAAAAATAATAAATGTTGGGCTCTTTTTATTTGCCTTTTAGTTTCTGAGCTCTCACCAGGACCCTGTTTTCAAGTCTTTCTCCACAGTAATCGAGGCTAGAAACTTGCTTCTTTCTAAAATGAAAGCTGAGATTTGCATGCATTCTCTTGACTCCAGCAGCTGGGATGCTCAGAAAAACACCCAATATTGTGAGACCCACAATAAGATCGTGAGAGCTGGCAATACTGTGTTGACAGAGCATTTGCTCTGCTGCCTAACTGGAACATATCCTGTTCAAAGAGCATATTGCTTCAGCATTACTTATCTGTGCTGGAGGTTCCGGGTCCCTTTGAGCAACAACTTGTGCCCATCTGTTTCCCTCCGTATTGTGCAACAGAGGGGAGCGTGCGTCTATATAACTGAAGATCACAGACTAAGGTCAGAGAGCCTGTCTCTCCTCTCAGCAAGGTCAGTTTTACTCCTCTGCACATCAGTTAAAATTGGCTGCACCCAATTTACAGCAGCGTAAGTGGAAAGGGAACCAAGCTCAATATTTTTGGAACATATCACGTAAGTGGTAAGTTTCCAGGGGAGAGTCACAATAAATAAAACAACAACATAAAGTGTCTTTGTTATAACTCTAGCCAGTTTAGAAAGTTTAATAGTACAGGACAATATGTTCTTAAGTGCAAATCTAGCAGACACCATGAGATCTAGAAACCCAAGGATTATTGTGTGCCTATATTGATTTTGAATGGCATGCTTTCCTGTTCTGTGATTTTGTTTTTTCATATCCTACTGCATAATCATGCACAGCAACTGAAAACAAATCCATCAATTTGAGCAAAAATATTGAGCCAGGTCAGTGGCTGGGGTGAACTGACCTAACTCCACCTGAGGATCTCTCCCAGCATTTGTAGTTGTACCACAGATGTTTTTAATCCAGTTCAACAAATGCACGCATAAAGCTCTGTTCAGTGCAATGGCAGTGATAGATGTGGTGGTGTTTGTTCACTGGGCACTAGCATTCAGAACAAACATTTGTATTTTTTAAAAGAATTTCTTCATGGAGCGCCAGGCAGCAGCGCTGGTCTCTGAGCTCTGTAAAAAATAGAAGGCGGGGGCTACACTTGAGCCTGTTTTCTAGTTGGAATAGTGGAAAGCTCTCCCCATTCTTAGCTTCCAGACCTTTGTAGTATTTTTCATTCAAAGAATGAAAGCAAGCATGCAAAGTATTCCACTTAGGAATATTCACTTGTTTTTGTGGCAGCCATTCTAACTTCCTGATCCTCGCTGATGCCATCTTGGGTGTAAATGGCTGGTATGAAACACAAATCGCAGACTTTGAAGGGAATATTTTAAAGTATGTAATTAAAAATGACTGTGGATTTTCTGTCAGCAGAGGATATTTGATGCACCTGTTCTCTCTCTTGCAGGGATAATCCCATTCTAATCCTTTTTAAAAATTTCACCTGCCTTTAAAAGTCTGTTGCTGCCCTTTTTGAAGGACGGACCAGTTTTTCTAGTGATGATATACTGACCATCTGCCAATGGCAGACATTTCACTCCATGCAATAGTGATAATATTAAGATGAAAAAATGAATTGGTTTGGGTTGCTGTGACATCTATTTCCATGTTTTTCTGTATATTAGTATTCATATGGTGATAGAGTATTATTACTGCTATTATTATTTTGAAATAAACTTCAGTCTGATGATTTACCAACATCAATCTATAACAGAAATGTAGTGACTCCTAAAGGGATCAGAAATTCACTTGACCTTTAAGTGCATGGCCTGTTCATGCTCCCATTATTATTATTTGTAATGCAAGCACATCTAGTCATGCTCCAGGACCCCACTGTGCTAGGCACAGCACAAACACAGAGCAAAAAGATGGTCCTTACCCCCAAAGAACTGATCTGTGCATGTAGGAGACCCTGCATATATGGCCTATAGCACTTCAACACGGAAAGTGGGGGGAGAGTGACCTTAGCTGACTCTACAGCAGGTTGAAAGCATTGTTATTATTTGCTAAGAACAATAGCCAGGATAAGCATTTATTTTCTGGGACTTGTTTACACTGTAGCTGCTGCCTTTCCATTTCCAAATTGATCGATGTCTTTATTTTATTTTTTTGTTTCTAACAAGAGGTTCTGAGCATGTGTACAAAAACTTACTGTCTAGATGCAGTGTTCATTGGCAATGTCACACTAAACGAACTCAGGCCTGGATCCTCAACTCCCACTGATTTCATCACAGCTAGGCCTCTCAATATCTTTGAGAATCTGGGTCTCAGTCTCCATCCCGCATCCTTCATTGTTAGCCTCATCTTTTGCTGACATCCAGTTGTGCTTACCACTGTACTGAAGATGGATGACACATGACCTCTGGCTCATAGATCTGCCAGGCTATGGCCCTTAACCTGCCTGTTGCTGCATGTTAAGCAGACTCCTGTGCCCACATAAAGTCCCATTTGATCTCAGTGCGAGTCCACACAGGCACATGGATCCACTAGCACAGAGCGGATTGCTGGATTGGGGTCTAAATAATCTCACACTCCCTTCCCGCAAGACATTGAGGGCCAAATCATGGCTCTACTGAAGTCGATGGCGAAACGCCTATTGATTATAATGGAATTAGGAGCAGATGAAATTTACACTGTGCCCTAAAAGACAACAGACTTGGGCTCTGACAGACCAGTGGAAGAAATGAATTCCAGAGTCAAGGGCCTTCCACTGAGGGCACCCTGTCCATGGGCCCCTAGAGACTATTATTATCAGCAGTGCCACAACTGATGTCTAGAGTCATGGTGGTGCATAGAGAGAGAGTGGGAATTTCCAAGATACTCAGGACCACGCTGGCCCTTTAACTCTGTGCAACCCAGCCCACGTTACATCTTGGTGACACAGTCTATTCTACTAACGCTACCCTGGCTGTAGAGGTTTACTTATGGGAAAATGATATTATTAATCAGTTCTTTCCCTTGTTAATCTGGAAAGGCTGCTGAACATAAAGTAGGAACAAACAGTAAATGGATGAATTATTTAGAGTTAATAAGAGGTATATAGAGAGAATATTTTTACAAGCTTACACCAATGCTGTTTTCTCTTTTTTCAAAAAAGCACAGATAAAACCCAAATATTTTCCACTTCTAACCAGGGAAACACACAAAAGAGCACCAGTATCATCATTTACTTTTCTTCTAAAAGGTATTCATTCAATTTCTTCCAAAACCTTTAGGGATAAATTTCCAACTCGGCCTCTAAAGCTGAACTCACACATCTTGCACAGGTTTCAGAGAGGTAGCCATGTTAGTCTGTATCAGCAAAAAGAACAGGAGTCCTTGTGGCACCTTAGAGACTAACAAATTTATTTAAGCATAAGCTTTTGTGGGCTAAAACCCACTTCATCGGATACATGCAGTGGAAAATATAGTAGGAATACTGCATGCATCTGATGAAGTGGGTTATAGCCCACGAAATCTCATGCTTAAATAAATTTGTTACTCTCTAAGGTACCACAAAGACTCCTCGTTCTTTTTACATTTTGCACAGGCAGCCATTTGGCAGAAGAGTTAGCAAGTGGGATTTTAAAGGTCCCTTTGGAAATTTGCTATTGAAAGTTGCTCATTGACACACACACACCTTAAGCTCTATCTACACTGGAACTGTTCCCCAAATCCAGCAATCGATTGCCACCTACTAATGTGGCTCATTTCCACTTTTGCCAATACCCAAGTGTCAGCAAGGGAAGGCAGGATTTGCACTGGTGGAATTTATCTTGGTAGCAGGCAGGAATAAATCCACCAGGACCAATCACAGCTTTCCTTGTTGACACTTGGGGGTTTCCCTCATGGAGTTATATCAGTGGCTGAAATTCCCAGTGTAGACAAGACTTAAGTAATACTGTACAGTGGGCCAACACAGGCCAATTCAATCCTGCTCAAGCCCTCAAAATATGATTTAAGTGGTACTTAAGTGGTGTATAAGCCCTCTGCACAGCAATGAATTTCATCTATAGATGGCAAAACAACTGTTCCGTTACCTGATACTCCTGAAACTTTATTTTATTGGCATGCCGTGGTTTTCCTGTGTAGTTTCTTGTATCCTTACTTTTTTAGGACCCTACAAGCTCATATCAATGCTATTTCTCTTTTCTTTAATGCTCAAAATGTCACTCATAGGCATTTCTGGGTAAAGCGAATAACAGTCTCCTCACCTTGGATACTTGGTGACATCAGGGAATTTCTTTTGCAAGCTCTTTTCTGATTCCAATGAAAAAAGAAAAGCAAAGTTTTTTTTAAAGAATTTAAAGGGAATTTGGGAGATTTTTAGAACATCATGCAATAATGGGTTTTGAGGGCCTGATCCCAAACTCAGTGAAGTCTTTCTGTTGATTTCAGTGGGCTTTAGATCAGGTACAGTTGCCAATGACTCATTCAAAATGATATAGGAGTTCTTTCATTTTCTTTTCTTTCTGGGGCAAATGCAGCCCAGGCAGAAGTGGGCGCAACTCCATTGACTGCAAGGATGTGGCAGCAACTTTACACAGATCTGGGTCTATGTCACGAGACGATCTTCAACTTGCACAAGAGCATTTTACTCTAGCGCATACGATTTACATTCTTCTCTCACCATAGGAATGTCAATGCTTTCAAAAATAACTTACAAGCACATAAAGTCCTGGAAAATTAAGTTTGCCTCCTCGCCCCCTGCCTCTCCATCAGCTTTCCTCCACTCTGTCACAACACTGACCTCAGCCCATTGTCTGGAGGAAACTTCTTTTCAGGGAGTGACAGGTAATTTATTCTCCATCATGACTCATTCCTGGGCATTTTGAAGAACAGAGAAAGATCACCCCCGTACTCCAAATTGTGACAATGCACACTATGGAAAGTGTTAATGTAATGCAAATGATTATAATCTCAATGCTGGGTGAACTTGAACTGCAGCCCCAGAGGTGAATGGACAGGTCTTTTTCACCTAAACCCCTGGGCCTTTTGGATTTTTTGCTTGTAAAGTTGATGGGGTCTGTTCCTGCAGCCCTTACTTATGAGATTAGTCCTCACTTGGGTGAGTAGTCCTGGCATCTGGCTGTCTACTAGCCCGAGGCAGGTGATAGACATGAAACTCCAAGTGGTTTGCTTTCATTATGTTTCATACAGGCCGGAGTTAGTAGCATGCCTACAGTCCAATGAATTGAGTTGTCTTGCAAGAGTAATTAGTCTTTCCTCTGTTTAATTGCCCCTAAGAAATACTTTCAAAGTACCCCCCTCCTCATACTGACACGTTCAGCCATCCAATATGGTTTGTGGCACAGATGAATTTGATGCTGGGCTATATTACTATCATTTTCATCTCATCGTAGTTGTACATGAAACCTTAAGTTGTTCTTGGTTTGAGTGGATTATGTGCAGTTCAAAACTTACTTGGACCCAGGGGTTGTCTCCAAAAACCAGAAGTGGAGCCCACAAATGTTGGTTATCATGTTAACTCTGAAGTTGTGTTATCTTAACTCGTGATACAGCTGACGTCTTTGGGAATGGCCAGCTGGGAACTTAAGTTCATCAGGGACAAAAACTGAGATTTTGATCCCCATCCCCCCCCTCACCACCATCTTGGACATGGCCCTTTACCCACACGTCCAGCCCACATCCAAGTCTTCCCCCTTCAATCTGCATAACATTTCTCAGCATTAGCCTTGTCTGTATGGACTGCCAAGGCTCTTGTTCAGGCCTTTGTCCTGTTCCCCTTAACTACTGCAATCCCTTATTTAGCCTTGTAACCTGCCGCTTTGTTCCCCTCAGGTCCATTCAAAAGGTGGTTGTTACATTCAGTTTCCCTGCTCTTTGTACTGACCACCTCACTCCATGCTCTGTGTTCCCTCATTGGTTATGCTTTCAAGGCCTGCATTTAGCCCCACCCAACCTATATCTACTAGCTTAGTGAGATATCAACTTCTGCCTTCACTTTGACAGAGGGCAGCTTCAATTGCCCACCTGTCCACTTCTCCCTCTAACACTCCTGCACATGGGGGAAACTCCCCTGCAGTATTGGTAAAGCTGCAACCTCAGTATGTTTTAAATCCCTCCTTGAAACTTACTTCTGTTGTGATGCCCCAAAACCTACTCCTGTCTGGCACAGGTAAAGCATGTGGCAAACTGACTTCTGCTTTTATGATAAATTATTTTTATGGCTACCTCATTCACTTAATTCCCCACCCCTATTCGTCTCACTTTTGTCCTGACACCTAGACTGTATTTTTGCTAGACTCAGGTACTGTTATCTTTATTACTGGTCCTTCCATTCCTAGAATCTTTGGGCCCTGATCCTTGACTGGAGTTGTTAGGCACTACTATATATAGATAATAAACAACAATGTGCCTCTTTCCATCCTTAAAGGGAAAGCACAACTGAGTCCTCATGCTGTAATGCACCGGCAGGGGAGAGGTACATCTTTTCCATGGATGGATTAGCTGCTGAATATTCCAGACAGGTCTGGGTGGCTCTGCATGACACAGATGGGATCAGCTATCTTTTTAGGTAGATGGAATGACACATCAAAAGTCCTCAGATCATGTCCCTGGTGGGATGGGCCAAATGGAGGATCTAGTTCTCTAGCCACTGAAATGTGAATTTTACACCACTCTTAGGAATACATTGATTGATCCACTGCCTAAAAACAAGTCTAGGCTGGCAGCTAAAGAGAAGGTCATTTGACATTATCAGTGCAGAAAGAACCCAGACTATTTTCAGCAAGCAATTTTGCACACAATGTACTTGAGTTCTTATATCAAGCCCAATCACTGTGGCATCCATGCATCTAAGAGCCAAATTATGCCATCAGATTTACACCTACCACTCACACTAATTCTAATGGGAGCAGAATTCATTCCTTAGCAGGCAGAGAAGGAAGAAAAAACACACTGTATCCAGCGCTGCCTTAGAGCCAGTCCAGTTGCCTTACTCATCCGAGTTGTCCCACTGAAGACAAGGGAGTTGCTCGGGTGAGTAAGATAAGCTAGCGTTAGCTCTGAATTTGCCCCTTAAAATATGGGTGGGCATTCATAAAATTTTAAGTAACACTTTCTTCCAAACTATAGCAATTCCTGAAATGCCTTGCAGTGGATTTTTGAATTTTTATTGGAATGTACAAGAGTTTTCCTGCTTTATGTACCATCCTGTGCATGATGTATTGAGGTTTTGCATACACCGTAATATAGATACTGAGTGGTACAAGGTGTAACTTGCCCACTCTTCACTCTAACCTTCAATGGGCTTCCATGGGTCCAAATAACCGATTTCAATTGATTCCCAGGGAGCACCAGTAACAGATAAGTGGACTGAAGAGCCAGTAGCAAAGGGGTTATTAAAAGAGGCGTTCTTGGAGGCTTTACAATGCACAAGTAAATCATTTGGAACACGATTAGATTGTGTTCAAGGAAAAGTGTGGAAGGAACGGCTTATACCCCAGAGGTGGATAATCATTACCTGAGCCTTTTCTGATTTTGACTACCTGATCACCCCAACTGATTGCATATCAAATCGACTCCTGGTTGATACTCCACGATGACTGAGACTCTGTGCCAACCCCATTAAACCAAGTTTCCTTTATGATGGTCAAGGAGGAGCTTGGAGCCCTGGTGACTGCAGTGTTGTGTCAGCTGCTGCCACAATGATTAACCCAGCTATTTTTATGTACAGTGCTGGGTCTGAAACCACACACACACACACACAGGTTTTAAAGGGGCAACTCATATGAGTAAGAGCTAGAGGCCTGGACCTTTATACAGTACGACAGAGTTTGTACAATGGTTCCTGATCCGTAGAGAAAAGGGAGTAGAGTGTACTATTAGGATTTGAAATTACTGTATTAATGACTATGCTTTCACTCTTGTTCAGTATGTTTCACCTTCAAAGCATTTACAACCTTTAAGTAACTAATCCTCACAATTAGTTCTGCCCAATTTACAGATGGAGAAACTGAGGCAGAAATGTGCAATGACTCACCACAGGCCAAAGAGGAAGTCAGCATCTAGGGGCCACATTAATCTTTGGTGTAACTCCACTGAATGAGTGATGAATTTGGCCCAAGCTATTTCTTTTCACATTGACCTCTCATAATTGAGGATCCACATATAAGACTTAAGTGACTCATTCATTCTTTCAGTCCCTAATTCAAGGCAGATTGAACCTTCTCTCTCTCTGAGGTAATTGGTGATGATGGGAAGAAAAACAATCTATAGAAAGAAAAGGCAGCAGTTCTCTCAGAAGAAAATATACTTGGACAATTCCAGCAATGCTCTGCTGTTAACATCATAGACAAAACTGGATTGATGTTTCGGCACTGGGCAGGGTTTATAAACATCCCTTAGTGCACATGCTGGCCATGCTATTTGGAACCTATGCTGGAGCTGTATTTGCTCTGTATCCAGCTTGATCAAACAAAAATCAGAAAGCGTCGCCCATCAGTTTGGGTTGGTTGTCACTAGAAATCTGAAATCAGGCACGTGAACTCTGGCACAAGGATTGTGCAAAAAACCAAACAAATTATACCCCAAAACAGAAAAACAACCACAGCCTGGAGATTTCCCCCTCAAATTGTATGCATATAGTTTGAGTAATCCAGACGGTCTCATCTTGCTGTTCATATGTGTTTTGTTCTTCTAGTTGTGGCAGGAGTTTATTGGTGGTGGGTTGCATTTATGACAGGAGCATAGTTAATGTGAAAGCATATTCACCTGCTAGTTTATCCATTCGTATTGTTTCCTATTTAGGTGCTGCAATTTTTGGAATCCCTGCACCATGCTTAAAGTCTCTTTTGTACTAGGGACTGTACACATGCAAAGAGTTCCTGCCCCCAAGAGCTTACCCATCAGGGATGGTCTAGACAATATTTGGTCCTGCCATGAGGGCAGGGGATTGGATTCGATGACTTCTCGAGGTCCCTCTTCCAGTCCTAGAATCTATGAATCTCTCTGCATTGATCTGTTTTTCAAGCTCATGTTATAAAGTCAGTAGGAATCCAACAAACACACGACAAACATCAAATCAACCAACCAAAGAACAACAATTAAAAGACTTTCCTAGGGTAAAGGCTTCAGTAAAATGATGGGGGCATGGTTTGTGTTTTCTTAATTTTAGCAGTAGTTTGAGGTTGTCTCCCTCATGTAGACTTTCCAAGTTGATCAGGTTTTCCATGACTCATGTGGCCCATTGTTTGGCCATCCAAGTTTTAACATCAGTTGTTCTTTCTGTATTCAGTAAGATACTGCAGCCATCCTGAACTGGGAATTCAGTTATTTCCTCAATGCCTGATCCCCTAAGAAAGATTGCAGGAGTCTATGGGAGAGAGTGACTGCTGAGATGCAAGAACTAAGCGAGGGTATCCCCACCAGATATGCAGGAAGTAACCTGTCTCCTGACATTTTCATCAGCCTCTATTCATTTTTTAAAAACTATTTTTAAGTGCAACTGTTCTTTAAGCTGTGTGCTTGCCCTGTTGACTACAGCGAGCAAGTAATAGTCTGAATAAGGCAGTCATCATTACTAACTCCCATTCAAATCAAAGGGAGCTATGTCCGAGTAAGCACTGAATACAAAGCAAGAAAGGACCTCAGGATTTGGGCCAATAACAGCATCTAATGCTCAGAGCACTTTTTATGCAAAGATCCTGAAGTGCTTTACCAGATCAAATATTATCCCCATTGCACATATGGGGAAACTGAGGCACAGAGCGGTCATGTGATTTTTACTTCTCACATGGCAGATCAGTTAGTGGCAGAGCTAGGAACAGGATTCATGTTTTCTGATTCCTAAGCTGCACCCATGAAACAATATTGCAGCACAGGGTCCAACAGAGGGGCAAAGGGCTGAGAAATCCTCTGCTCTCAGTAACAGCACCATACAGGATCAGGCCCAACGAGGAACCTAGACTCAAGTTTTTACATTTCTGGCCCAGTTACCATTATTGGCTCACAAGTTTGGCCTTGGAAATAGAGAAGAGAGGAGAGGAGGGGGGAAGAGAGTTCTTAGACATATTGTCAATATCTAAGCATGAGAAGAGGGAAAACAGCCCTTGGACACAGTGTCAATAACTAAATAGGAGATCGTCTCAAAAAGAGCGTGTTTTGCTGACAGACATCAAAGTGCTTCCATTGAAAGGAACTTACAAGAAAACAAAACCTTGAGATCAGCCTGTGTCATTAGCTACCAAATGGTTCCGCTTTGTTATTATGTAAATGACATATTGAAATACAAATTGGAAGCCTTACAGTATAATTATTGTTGCGTATTAATTTCCTTTATTTCTTACCAGCGTTTCCTGCTAAACCCCTCTTATCTAACATTGGTGAGGCCGCTTTGTTTGGCTTGTTTTCTTCGTCAGAGAGGAAAGAACAGCCATGGGAAATACAGGATTTAATTAAAAGTTTCTATTTCAATCAAATAATAAAACAACACACATTTCTCTGGCAGCTTTCATTTAAAACAACAAGGCTTACTTATAGTACTGGAACTCAAAGCACTTTACAAAGACGTCAGACACATCCCCGTGTAACGGGCAGGGACAATGAGGTGCAGAGAAGGGACTTGGCCATGTGATAAAGCTGGGAACCAAACCCAGATCTTCTGAGGCTTGGTTCAATGCCCTATCCGCTAAGCCACGCTGCCTCCCTGATAAAGGAAATCAGCAGTTTCTTTACTAGTGTTCACATTCCTGTATGCGATCCCATACGTCACTTAGGTCCTCAAAAGAAGGGTTAAACATAGGCCTTGTGCTGGGGTCCCCTGCCCGGTGGCTGACTTTCACGCACAGGATTTCCCTGATCTGCAGTCCCCTGCATTTGCCACTAGATACCACTCCTTCCTCATTGGATTTAGCTACCATTCCCCAGAGTGCCTCCAGGCTGAGTGATCCACTATTATTTTGTTAAAGGTAGAAGACTCCACGCAAAAGCAGAGGTGTTACTCTGTCTCCCCTATGGTGCACTGTTACTGTTAAGTAAGTGGGCAGCATGAGCTAGGCCCAAGCCAATGCTCTCTATGGCCAGAGGCAGCAAAACGACTTTGATGTTATTTACACATGGAAATGTCTCAGTATGTCTTTGAACAGCGAATGCTACATCACAGGGAGAAAGAAAGAACCACAAAGAGAGAGCCTTGAGGAAATGTGTAGCCTTTTATTAATCTAACCAAAAGAACAGTGGGAAGATCTTCATTACTTGATTTGAAGGTTGTAAGGCTCTGGGTTATTTAAACTGTATTTCAGGGGTGAGTTTATGACCACAGCTCAGGGAAGAGTACAGAGAGTGGATTGTTATCTTACCTTTGAAGCACGCAGGAATTGCCAAACGACAGAACAAAGGGAGTATTTAGAAAGATCAAAGCCTTTCTAGGTTTTTTGATATTGCTTTTAAGTGGATTTTGAAATGTAGCTCCTCCTTCCCTGACCCGCACTGCTGCTCCTCCTTATTTCGTGAGCAACAGCTGGACAGCAGAGGAGATTGTCCAGCTCAGCAAAGACCTAAATGGTGCAGCACATTACGCATCAGATACAAGTGGGAAAGCAGTGAAACACACACCAATTTTAAACACAAAATGGCCCCTGTCTCTCCAGAAAACAGTGGCCTTTGAGATTTCAAGATAAAGAAGGTGGCCGTGAGTTCTGAGACTGAACTCTCTGGAATAGGGATTGTTTTTATTTGTTCAACATCCAACACAGTGGGGCCCTGATCCTGACCAGAGGCATCTAGATGTTCCGGGAAGTCAAATAATAATGATAATATTGCTAAACAAGCCACCTCAATCAAGGTGTGGAAAGTACCATTAGGGGAAGCCTGATAATATACTGGCCAGAGACCTTACGGCCCAATGTTCCACAGTTACCGGTTATGAAGGACAAGGAAGAGACTAATTCACGTCATACACAAATGCTCTGTGCTTGGCAGGCCATAAGTCTGGAAGCTTCTGTTTCTTTATGGAACTGAATTCTGCCCCCAAAACTGACCTAACTCCAGGCTCAGAGCGGTATTAGTAAGATAAAGGAATATGTGTGGTTACCTACCTGGCCTCGGAAAACCTTGCTCCAATTTAACAAGTGTTTCTTGTGGTAGCACTGAAGCGGAGAGTTCTGGGTGTGCTGCTCATTTGCCAGCTGTGCGGTTCAGATCCGAGTTTACACTTCTCCACAGTTTGCAGTGTTCTGAGCCAGGATCTGGGTTTGGCCCTGCAAGCTAGGAGACTGAGGTGGCAAAAACAACACAGGGACCAGAGCTCACTTTAAAGGATAATGTCAAGATAGGCCCAGTTGTGGATTCAGCACAGGCCAAGGCAGTTCCTCTCCTTTCTGTATCCCCAACAGCCAATATATAGTCCTTCCCTGGAGCACTGGGTGCAAGTGGCAATGGTTGTGAGAGGTTCCTTGCTCATTAGTGATCAGAGAGGACACGCTCCCCGCTGCCACACGACCCGTCTGTAGCTCCCTGCTATTTCAGAGAGCACTGGGGTCCAAGCTGTGGGAATACACAATGAAGAAAAACCCCACACAAATATCTTCCCAAGATCTTACTCTATGCAAGGAACTGGCCACAGCAGCAGGCAGCCCTGCTATGTCATTTTCAACAGGACTTACTTTTAGGAAGGTAAATTGGATAACCCTGTAATTGGATCTCCTCTCATTACACAAGTGGTATCTTCAGACCCAAAGGGGATGAAGTATTTATGAGCACCTGCTGGGGAACAGCAAAGAAACACAGCTTCAGTAATAGCAGGATCAGGCACATGATACTGTATTTTAATGTGCCCCCATCTACCCAAGCTGAAATTATTTGTAGAGATGAGTGAAACAAGGGATACTTCAGACCTGAGGTATATTTAATCAGAACCCTCAAAGTTCAGCAGGGTTTGGATACTATTTTGCTTCTGTCTGGTTACTTCAGATTATGTAGCTCATCATCTTGGCAAATCCCAAAGGGACATAGCCTCCTGACAGATCAAATGCTATGTAGGTTGATCTTTGGTTAGGTCCTTAAAACTGAAAATCTAGCCAGACCATCTAATGTCCGTCATTTGGAATTTTATTTTGGTGAACACATCCGTGCTCACCGGCCATGGAGCCGCATTCCTTGTTAGACATGCTTTGGAATTCATTGGTCTTTCATCCTAGCAATATGCCTGTGCCAAGAAAGCCACTGAAACTGAGTGAGTGCTGATGGAGGTGGGTTTGGCTACAAAAATCCTCATTTCTGATCTTGTCCTGCCATTTAATATGAAGCAGCTGAGGAAGATGATAAAAACAATCTGGTGTTCTTCACCTTCCTCCATGCCCACATTTCACTGCTGTATGTTAGCATTGATGCAACCGTGGTTCTATAGATCCAGACCTTCGTAGCAGGCTTGATGTCTCCCGCAGAGGCCACCAAAGGGCCTGAAACATGGTGGTGGCTCATATGTTATTAGAAAAGAGCTCACATTATTATTGAAATATAAATAAAATACGGTTCAGTGACTTATAGCAACTTTTCTTCCAAGGATCTCAAAACACTTTATAGTGCACTGAGTCTCACAGCATCCAATGGAATAGGCAAATATCATAACTTGACAGATGGAGGCACAGCATCCAGGGGTGTGGCCACTTCCCATCAGCTTCGCTGGCATAAAGTGACCACAGACTGGGAGTCAGAAGTCTCCTCGTAGGATATACCCTGGGTGTAGGGGCCGCTCCAGAAGATGCAGAGTTGGTTCTGTGGAAGATGTTCTGAAGTGGGATGTGGGTTTTGTATGAGAACTTGGTAGCAGAACTGGACAAGTACCTGAAAAATATTTTCCATGCATATTGGAAATAAAAAGCAGAATTCGCTCTGGATACATTTGTGCCTCCTTTTTGCGTTCACTTTCTGTAATTCTCCTAGTGATTGAGTTTGCAGGCATGAAATGTACATGGAGGTGGTGAATTTTAAGTAACTGTCCACAGAAAGTGAATTTTGAATATGTGAACTGGAGTCAGCACTAAGGAGCACATAGGTCAGGCTCAATCAGCATGGCTTATAATTCAAACACTGGACTTTAACAACAATTTGCTCATGAACACTCTCTGGGCCAGGGGCAAGTCAGTCACATTAACTAGCAATAACACATCAATTTGAGAAAATCAGCAGCTGGTTATGGACAATTTGTGAACAGACAGAATTGGAATACATTATTTGCTAAGAATTATTCACTATTTGATAGCGCATGTAACTTTCTATGCATATCTTGGGCACTTTCATTCAAGACTTGCAAAGTACTTCATAAACACTAATGCATTAAGCCTCCAAAGACCTATGGTAGAGATGGATCCAAATGGTTCCCCGTTTTACAGATTGGTGAACTGAGATGCAGAGAAGTGACTTAGCCAAGGCCAGACAGAAAATCAGTGGCAGAAACAGGAATAAGACTTAAGAATTCTGTTACTTCATCCTTGCTTCAGCCACTAGAGCACACTTTTTAGCCAAGCTCATTGCGATAGAGGGTTTAGAAGGCTGGGTAGCCTCGTGGTTAGCACACCCAATTTCTGGCCATGCGCCCCTCTCTCAGGATGGTAATGGTGCCTGTTCCAGACCTTCAGAAATCTTCAGTTTTCCACCAGCATCTGGGCCTTGGCTCTTAAGTGGTGTGGTAGGGGGACCCAAGCCCTCCTTCTACACTCAGTTTCAGCTCGGGGACCTGTGGGAAGCAAACTGTCTGGATCTTCCATGCAGCAAGTCCAAGTTCACTTCCCTGGGTTACTCTTTACCATTAGGTCCCTTCAGTTTGGGGCATGGCCAAACAAGCAGTCTCTCAACAAACCACACAAAAGTCTAACGGAGCAGGGCCTCAAAAGGGGTAGTGGTGATAGACGAAACTGCTTGTAGGCCTTATCTGCTCTATAGTCCCTTCTCAGGCTCAATCTTCTGTCTGGCTTTCTGGAGGAGGACTCCTCTTTCCTGCACCCTGTCCACTACCCTTTGCCTGGGCTTCTGAGATCCCTTTTAAGTTGCTCTTCCAGTCAGAGCATGCTTGGCAGGCCCGGAGACCCAGCATTGCCTTTTAATGCCCTCGGGCTCAATGTGGGGTTTATATAACCCATCATACTTGTCTGATTGTAAACATCACTTATACAGGTAACATGCCTAATTCAGCCTGGCTCATTAGCACCCAGTCTAAACTATGTCGTTTAGAAGAGCTCCAATTCACCCTGTGCACAAGCCGGCCTCCGAGAATACATGACTCCAATCCTTCAACATTTGTCAAGCACCAGTAAAATACTCAGCACTGTAGAGGACCCAGAGTGAGACAGTCTTTGCTCCAAAGAGTTCACGGTCTAAAAGATATGGAGAAGATGGGATTTACTGGGAAGCCAAGAAGAAGAAAGAACTCACAGGAGAGTTTTGATGTCTTAAAATATTTGGCACAGTTCTCTTCTTATGGGTATTGTGGGAGACGTGAAGTGAATCTTAAGGAGGGACTTGCATGTGACATAGGTTGGGGCTTGGTGAAACTTATGTGAAAGTTCAACCCAGTGATAAACTGTGGCTCCAACAGGAGGCAAACAATCACGGATGGTCTCAATTCATGATTAGTTTACAAGGCAACTGAATTCCTGATGCCCACAGAGTATCTGGGTCTGGAACCCAGAACTAATAATGTAGAGAACTCTCATGCAGGAAATGGCTTTAGATCTAGGATTTTCCAAAGGGCCTAAGTGAGTTTGACACCACACTCCCAATGAAAATCAACTAAGGCTTAAGGGCCAGCATCTGCTGAAGTCAATGGAAACCTGTCAGGACCCCGGTCTCAAACCCAGGCCCACTGCATTTTTGGGAAGCAACAGCGGTCATTGTGACACCCGACACACCGGATTACCAGCAAATTCCTTGGCTAGGTCAGCGTCCAGGGCTCTGCAACTCACTTCCTGATTGGCCACAGTCTTGACCCTGATTGGCTAGTGGTTATATATAAACTTCCTTCTTCCTTTCTGGACTTGTCTGTGCAACAAACAAATTCCCGCTAGTTGCTACTCAGACCCACCTGACTGCCTTGTCACCACTCCTGACCTTATGTTGCTGCCACACCTAACCTACCAGCTACCTTGCTGCCCCATGCCCTTGGATTGGACCTCCTGGCAATCAAACCTCGTGTGTGGACTCTGATCACTGATAGGATGTGCCTTACAGAACTTTTCCATTGACTTCAGTAGGAGTGCAACTCTGCTTGTGCTCATGCTCTGATCCAATCTCACTGAAAACAGTCCCACTAACTTCAGTGGACATTGGATCAGACCCTTTAGTCCTAGTTTTATCATTCCGTGGCACTCAGACTTTTAGTGGGATGGGATGAGGGGCCCAGTGGGCTTTTCATGCTAGAAACCAATCAAAGCCAGAGGACTTGTCTGGACTGTAAAATTAAGGGGCCACTAAATTTGTTGTCAACCTTTGGTTTACATAAACTGGTCCTGAGTGCAGTCAGACTTTGAGTGGGGATGAGGAAAGACCATGCTTAGAATTTGAGTTTCAGCACAATAGCTGAACACAGTTTCTCTGTGTCTCTACCAGCGTCTTTAGCATGCTCAGTAGCAATTCAACCAAATCACTTACTGGCAGTCGTGCTCAGTAGGGTTTAAGTTTTGCCGGGCAGACAATGCTGGCAAGACAAGACAGACAGAGATAAAATGGAGTTGAGAGAAAAGCCATAAGTAAGAAGGTTAATATTTTCTGCCTGTCTCTCCCAGCTGCCACGTGGATTATGGCTGCTTCTCCTCAGCCCTGTTGGCTGGGATACCAGTTTCACTGGTATTTAATTGTCTGCGCCTAACTATACATTACACAGAGTGTAATTTAACATTGCTGGCCAATTCGTAGAGATAAGCAAGGTTTACACAAACAGCTACCAGAGCAGAGAATCGTTTCTGTCTAATTCTAGAGTCCTTTGTAGTTAGTGGCTCCAGACAAGGGTGGGACAACTGTATTGACATCACATCTTCAGATGTTTCTGAGAGTTGTAGGAAAAATCTTGTAACACCGGAAGAAAAACTTTTAAACAAAAATTAGGGTAAAGATCCTCAGCTGCTGTAAATTGGTGTAGCTCCATTTCAGTTGCCATAGCGATACTGATTTACACCAGCTCAATATCTGGCCATATAGCTGTATGATTCAGTTTATCCCCTTTAGCAATGATCCGCAAAAGGGAAGAAAAAAGAGGATTGTGCCCCCGATTTTATTACATTATTTATGTATTGTTACTTTATCACATACGAAGGACATATTTTTTCACCTTAGCAATATAAGGAATGTCAAGCCTATTCTTCCCTGCTTTTGTTATAGAACTTGGAAGGGAGTAGGGATAGTCTCAGAGATGTGGATAAAAAGCTCCATTGGCTGAAAGGACCAAAGTGTTGATTCTTTAGCAAAAATATTTGTTTCAAGAGTTGTTTGGGCAACTGCGTTAAACAGGAGTCTACAAGCAGCAATCAAACCCCAAGAATTCTAAAGATCCTGACTAAAAATTACCTCCTCTCTCAATTAATCTGATTTCACACTTTAGTTCTGCACTGTCATACTCCTAACAGTTCTCTGGTGGTCCAGAGAATATTTCGGGGTAAGGAAGCTCTGAATTTCTAATAGAAGAATCAAGAATGCTGGGAATCATTAAGAAAGGGATAGATAAGACAGACAATATCATATTGCCGTTATATAAATCCAGGGTACATTCACATCTTGAATACTGTGTGCAGATGTGGTCGCCCCTTCTCAAAAAGATATATTGGAATTGGAAAAGGTTCAGAAAAGGGCAACAAAAATTATTAGGGGCCTGAAACAGCTTCCATATGAGGAGAGATTAATAAGATTGGGACTTTTCAGCTTGGAAAAGAGAGGACTAAGGGGGGATATGATAGAGGTCTATAAAATCATGACTGGTGTGGAGAAAGTAGATAAGGAAGTGTTATTTACGCCTTCTCATAACACAAGAACTAGTGGTCACCAAATGAAATTAATAGGCAGCAGGTTTAAAACAAACAAAAGGCTGTCAAATGATTAAAAAATTAATCGCATAATCTTAAACAATAATAGAATACCATTTATTAAATGTTTTGGACGTTCTCTACATTTTCAAATACATTGATTTCGATTACAACACAGAATACAAAGTGTACAGTGCTCATTATATTTTTGATTACAAATATTTTCACAGTAAAAAAGAAATAGTATTTTTCAATTCATCTAATACAAGTACTGTAGTGCAATCTCTATCATGAAAGTTGAAATTACAAATGTAGATTTATGTACACAAAAATAATGGCATTCAAAAATAAAACAAGGTAAAACTTTAGACCCTACAAGTCCACTCAGTCCTACTTCAGACAATCGCTCAGACAAACAAGTTTGGTTACAATTTGCAGGAGATAATGCTGCCCACTTCTTGTTTACAACATAACCTGAATGTAAGAACAGGCATCACATGGCACTGTTGTAGCCGGCATCACAAGATATTTACGTGCTAGATGCGCTGAAGATTCACATGTCCCTTCATGCTTCAATCATCATTCCAGAGGACATGAGTCCATGCTGATGATGGGTTTTGCTCGATAACAATCCAAAGCAGAGTGGACTGACGTATGTTCATTTTCATCATCTGAGTCAAAAGTCACCAGCACCAGGTTGATTTTTTTTTTTTTTTGGGTGGTTCAGGTTCTGTAGTTTCTGCATCAGAGTGTTGCTCTTTTAAGATTTTTGAAAGCATGCTCCACACCCCGTCCCGATCAGATTTTGGAAGGCACTCCAGATTCTCAAACCTTGGGTCGAGTGCTGTAGCTATTTTTAGAAATCTCACATTGGTACCTTTGTGTTTTGTCAAATCAGCTGTGAAAGCGTTCTTAAAATGAACATGTGCTGAGTCATCATCTGAGACTGCTATAACATGAAATATATGGCAAAATGTGGGTAAAACAGAACAGGAGACATACAATTCTACCCCAAGGAGTTCAGTCGCAAATTTAATTAACGTACTATGTTTTTTAACAAGCATCAACAGCATGGAAGCATGTCCTCTGAATTGGTGGCCAAAGCACGAAGGGGCATATGAATGTTTAGCATATCTGGCACGCAAATACCTTGCAACACCAGCTACAAAAGTGCCATGTGAATGCCCGTTCTCACTTTCAGGTGACATTGTAAATAAGAAGCAGGCAGCAGTATCTCCCATAATATAAACAAACTTGTTTGTCTTAGAGATTGGCTGAACAAGAAGTAAGACTGAGTGGACATGTAGGCTCTAAAGTTTTACATTGTTTTGTTTTTGAGTGCAGCTATGTAACAAAAAACTACATTTGTAAGTTACATTTTCACAATAAAGAGATTGCACTACACTACTTGTATAAGGTGAATTGAAAAATACTATTTCTTTGGTTTTTCATTTTTACAGTGCAAATATTTGTAATAAAAAATAATAATATAAAGTGAGCACTGTACACTTTGTATCCTGTGTTGTAATAGAAATCAATATATTTGAAAATGTAGGAAAAAAATCCAAAATATTTAATACATTTCAATTGGTATTCTATTGTTTAATAGTGCGATTAATCGTGATTCATGTTTTTAAGTTAATCACATGAGTTAAGTGCAACTAATTGACAGCCCTAGAAATTTTTCTTAACATAACACACAGTTAACCTGTGGAACTCTTTGCCAGAGGATATTGTGAAGGCCAAGACTATAACATAGTTCAAAAAAGAACTAGATAAATTCATGGAGGATAGGTCCATCAATGACTGTTAGCCAGGATGGGCAGGATTGGTGTCCCTTTTCTCTCAGCTTGCCATAAGCTGGGAATGGGCAACAGGAGATGGATCACTTGATAGTTACCTGCTCTGTTCATTCCCTTTGGGGCTCCTGGCACTAGCCCCGTTGAAAGACAGGATACTGGGCTACATGGACCTTTAGTCTGACCCAGAATGGCAGTTTTTATGTTCTAAGCAGGAAAAAAACCTCAAAACAATCTGGGTTAAAAATAGAACATACAAAACAAAAATCTTCCCTGGTCCTTCTTTATGGACAATAAAGAGGCACAAAAAAGAGAGACCCAACCCAATTTTTGTTTGATTTTGCAAGTGACCTTTCAGTCAGGTTGAGTGTGATTAACTAAGTTGGCTTGTCAAAAAGCAACTAAGTGCCAGTATGATAAGCATATCAGGACGAAGACTCTGTAATTCAACCAGTTGTATGCATCTAGTCCAGACAGGTAAATTCCAATATGTAAAGTATATTTTTCACCCTCACTAAAAATGTATTTGCTTTTTACAAAGATTAATCTTTAAGTTAATATCCTGGAGAAAAGGAAAGCCATGTCACTTGCAGACAGCATGAATGACACGTGCCTTGGCTTCTATTAGTCACATACAGAACATTCACTGGGTGTTCCATATGTATCAATCATGTTATTAATCATTGCATTTGCGAGACCACTCAGTGCTTTAAAAGGCAAAGGAGGGCTGCTTAACAAGCGGGGTAGGGGCTCAGCTGGCCAGCTAGCTAAACTCAAACTAAATTCATAAAAGCAAAATGGCAAGAAGGTAGCGGAAATAATCAGGTTATTAGAAACCCAGTGGTTGATTAGTGGACTGGGCAGCAGCACAAGGTGGCTTATGGAAGGGCGGTTTCATTATATATGGAGATTACAACAGTCAAAGTAAGTTGGGTTCCTCTGTCTAATCACTGGCCTTGCTGGAGGTTTGGCTGGCTTTGTGTCACCTGCCCTGAAATTTGCCATCATGCACAAACACCTACTGCTCCCTCTGGTTTTAAGTCTTTACACTCCCTCTTTGGATCTTATGCATAAGGGGCATACTCTGTCTTCAGCAAATCCTTCCACTTCTTCTGAATTACAGACACACAGCAAAGCACAGACTGAGCTAAACAGCACTCATGATTCTTTGCTTTGTGGGTCAGGTCTCCAGAGGAAAGGGCCCTGAAGGTCACTAGGCCCCGAAGTGTTGGAGTCTGTCCTGGCAGAATGGGAAGGAGAGAAGAGAGTGTTAAACTGAATAAGGCCACATGAGAGGCAGGCAATGAAAAGTTGAACTGGTGTACAACTTCAGGGGAACCGTGGGAAGGTTTTCTGGGAGACAGAGTAGCCAGAGATAATCATGGGAGGTCCTCTTCCCACTTATAACCCATGTTTGACCTCTCCAGAGATGGGGACTGAGGAGTAGCTGTGCCCATGTCTCGGGAGGGTGGCGGGGGGGAACTCTACCCTCTGGGATCTTTGGGGCAGGTTCTGAGATGGTGACATTGGAGTGGGTGGATATTGAATCCAGTGGCTCTAATATCACATGCAACTGGCTCAGGCTGGGGAGGATGGAGGGCTCTGACTGTGAGGAGGGGCTGTGACCATAGGATAAAATAGCAGCTGTTGCCTCACTCCCTGTCATAGGCTGTAAGGCGAATTTCACCTTCCCAGACCTGGCTCTCATCACACAATTAGCTGGGCTGTAGGCAGGTGAAGTCAATTTCAGTGAACATGTTTTTACATCCTAACTTTATACCATGCCACCATTAGTAACAAGGCAGAAGCCACACATCCAATACTGATATAGAGGTAAACAGGGTTGCACAGATAACTGTATGGATTTTAATATTCCTTAAATATTTACACATTCTAAGTTGTTAGTCAGTGTCACTTTAAATAACTTTAGATATCAACATCAAAATAAGCCTTAAAACAAATCAGACATAAGGGGTTTTGCTGCTGAAATTCATTGACAAGTCATCTGGTTTAAAACAACTGTCTGTGTATATTTTAAGGTTCATTTAGAAAGGGTCATAATTTGATCTACAGACTAATTGCAAATATTTAGTTCTTACAGAGCACTTTCCATCCCAGAGATCTAAGTGGTTTATAAATGAAGTGTAAGTATAGTTTATCCCCATTGTACAGAGAGGGAAACAGACGCATAAAGAGGGGAGCTGACTTGGCCATGGTCACACAGCTGGTCAGTGGCAGAGCCAGGTTACAGATCTCTTAGGATACAGCTATACAGCAATAGAAGACCCACAACACTGATCCTCAAGGGATGTCTATGCTGGAATAAAAGATCTGTGGCAGGGCTGTGGCTGGCCCAGATCAGCTGACTCTGGCTCCTGAGGCTCAGGCTGTGGGGCTAAAAACTGCTTTGTAGACATAAAGGCTCAAGCTGGAGCCCGGGTCTGGGATCTTCCTGCCTCATGGGGCCTCAAAGCCCAAGTGTCTACACAGTAATTTTACAGCCCTGTGAGCCCAAGTCAGCTGGTCCAGGCCAGCTCTAGGTGTTTAATGGCTGTGTAGATGTATCCCCAGCACCAGGTTGGCTGACTGAGGCTCACGAGGCTCGGCCTGCGGGGCTAAAAATTGCAGTGAAGATGTACAGGTTTAGGCTCAGCTGCAGGGTCTACCCTGTGGCCGGAGCCCCAGAAACCAGAATCAGCTGACCCAGGCTCAGACTTGGTGCTTTGGGTCTTTGAATGCTGTGTAGAGGTATCCTTTTTCTTCCAACACAGTGCCCCAGAATCATCTAGGTGCCCAAGGCTATTCTGCACCATAATCTTGCATTTTCATTTTAATGTCACCCATGCATGGTAAAATCCACCACTCATTTGTTAATATATATTAAAACACACACACACACACACACACACACACACCCCACCCCGAAAACAAAAGGTTAATTTATGTAGGCCCTTATGAAAATAATATGCTCTTGTGTGCCCTCTGCTAGTACTGCAGCAGCAGCTACTTATTAAACCCTGTTCCCAGAGCTGAGGTGATGTTACCAAATGATGTTTGAACACAGGGAGGAAGTAAATAAACAAAGAAAAAGGATCGCTTTTGTCTCAGGCTGTTCTAGAAGAGCAGGAAATCAAGGCTTGCCAAAATGGAAAAGAACAAAGCCAGTGGAGAAATAGCGTTTATTTTTAAGCCTCCCTAAGAGTCATTGCAAACAATGGGGAGTAGGAAAAAAAATTCTAACAAACCATAAATGATGAAAAAATGTGATAAGAATCTCTGTCCTGGGCTCTGGCTTCCGTTCATGGGTTTGCTTAAAAGAGTTCTTACAATGCATAGCTTATATTAAAAAACCATCCAGCCTTGTACTTGGGTTCCCTGCACTTAGGGTCTCGTCCTATCTGTCTAAGTACCAACATGTCCTCCTTTACTATGGTATCAAAGCCTCTTCTAATTATTAGCAGCTTTTGTCTTCAGTCTCTATGAGGTAGGGCAGGGCCATTATCTTCACTGTACACATGCAGAACTGAGGCACAGAGAGACTAAATGACTTGCTCAAGGTCACACAAGAAGTTTGTGACTGTGCAGGAAACTGAACTCAGGTCTCCTGAGTCCCAGTCCTGTCCCTTTGCCACAAAACCATCCTCCCTACCCTAAAACAAATTGATAACAAAGACTCCTATGCCCTTAGTGGTGCCAGATTTTCACCCACATACAACACAATCAAGCATCTGAAAGGCAAGTGTCTTAGAGGAACAGGCAGCATGTAACTCAGAGAAAGGAAAATTACCTCTTCAACAGACTGACATGAGCTATTCCAGCTGTAACAAACCTAGTGAGAATACAGAAAAAAGTTACTTAACTGAAACATATCTGAGATACGAAATATAAAAAGGGGTTAACAGACAAGTACAGATTGCCCAAGATCAGAACCAAGCTGAGCTGGAGCAGGAATAATTTGATCTTAAATATATGATTATAAGCTGGATGAAACCTTGGATATGTCTACACTATGGGGTTAGGTTGGGCTTAGTATTAGTATTTTAGATACTAGACCACACTCAACCCATGACTGTAATTTAGAGATAACACATCAACAAGAATAAAAATTAGATTAGATGGTGAATACAAGAGAACAGCAGGACTTTCTTATATAATAAAACATTTATCAATTAAGAAATGGTCTCTAAATCAAAGGGACTTAAGCACATGCTTAATGTTAAGTACACCTCTACCGTGATATAACGCTGTCCTCGGGAGCCAAAAAATCTTACTGCGTTATAGGTGAAACCGGGTTATACTGAACTTGCTTTGATCTGCTGGACCACACAGCCCTGCCTCCCCAGAGCACTGCTTTACCGTGTTATATCTGAATTTGTGTTATATCAGGTCACGTTATATCAAGGTAGAGGTGTATGTTTTTAAGTATTCGGCTGAATAGCAATAGACTTATGCATTTGCTTAAATGCTTTTTGAATCAGGACTCAAGGCCTCAGTCTAGCAAAGTACTTAAATACATATTTAACTTTAAGCATGTGAGTAGTGCCATTGACATCAGTCAGGTCAACAACAAGCTTAAAGTTGAGCACACGCTTAAACATGTTGCTAATTGGAGCATATGTGAGGAAAGGTTGTAATACCAGGCCCTAATCACCCAGGGCATTAATTTTATTTTCTTAAATGCAGCATTGAAAATATCAGGTGTATTTTTTTTTAATCTTATGCAAAAAACTAATTTTTTTTTAAACAATAGTAACAGCTGATGGAGATGAGAAACCTGATGGAAATAATATGAAGTGGGAGCTGCAAAGATGCTCTTAACCAAGAATTCTAGAAGCTGCAAAAAATGTCCTAATTTTACTATTCTTTTTAAATAATTGCTCCAGCAATTGTAACCAAGTGAATGCAAATAGTACACAGAATTAACTAGGCTATCAAGGTAATTCATACAGACAGAAAATAGATGCAACACAACGGAGGAGTAATGGAATAAAAGGAGATGTCAAGAAACCGACATTATCTCTGCCCAGAAAATGTGTGGGATTGTTATATCCAAGTTCCTAAGTCTATGCAGCTGGTTGGCCAGTAGAAATATCCTTTTAGGTTGCTGAAGACAGATAGCAGGAATAAAGGGCTAAATTAGCTACAACTTTGACAGCCTTTTGGTTAACAAAGAGAGTTAAGGAGTATTGTAATTCCCGTTAGGCCAGAGAAGTAAATATGGCTAATCCTAAAATCAATCCCTTAATCACATCTATCAAATTAGAGGCAGCTGTCAAAAAATAACACACTCAAATGCCTCACTGAGAGCATGGCTGAGTCCACACAACACAAAGGTCTTTAATCAGATGCTGGAACAGACTAATATGGAGGAATGCTCCATGCATACCAGAATTTCTTCTCTCTTCTTATGGGATGCTGCCACGTTTAATTTAAATTTTCTGGGTATTAAGCCAGTTGTGTGCTTCAGAAATTTGAGTTAAGGCAGGGAGAATTGTCTTTGTGGGCTTGGCTGGCAAACGAAAAGCTGGTCAGACCCAAACCATGGGTCTGATGAATTTGCCCTTTTAAAATCCAGCTAAAAAATTAGTTTGGAAAGTTAAGTCTACTGGACATAGTTTGGCCCATGCTCCCAAGGGGGGCACAGACGTATACTGCAAAGTTATCCTTACTGTGTATCTGTAGTCTGTTCAGAGACTGCTCATTGTTCATGTTCTCCATACAGAGATTCCTCCAAGAGCACATATCTGGAAGCAGAGCAGAATAGCTATTCCTGGGTCAGGTGATGTAAGCTTAAAAGCTCCTTGAGCATACAACCAAATCCAGTTACACACACTCCTGCCAAAAAACAAACAAAAAACAAACAAACGAAAAAACCCAACCCTATGCCACTCTGGGCTTGCCTGTTTTCTGGCAAGTACTTATGGTCAGTGTTCAGATACTATGCTGATAATTGCACTGTGAAAGATACTAAACACATCAGAATTTGGTCCTAGATCTTCTAAGCATGACTGCCAAAATATAGTAGAGTGGATGCATATTTTAAAAGGTGGAAAATAGACAAAAGATGGACACAAAAAATCATGTCTGGCTTCAGGAAGTTGTTCCTTAGAAGGTTTTTCCTTGTGGTTTATCCAGGAGATCTATAACTGGCAGTATTGACAACAAAACTACCCAACTTGAAAACAAACTCCCAAACAATGCAATAAGCATCATATGTGGGGAGGATGGAGACACACCTTTAGGGCACTGTAGCTCCAGCAGCACATGGAGATGTCTTGAAATTCCATCACACAGTAATGGGCCAGATTTAAGCCTATATTCTAGAGATACTGTAGATAAACATCTCCAAATAGTTTTATTTTAAGACGGATTTTATACATGTTTGAGTAGAATCATACAGTTTAGCGTCACCCACTTTTTTCTGTATTTACTCAGGTCCATATTCAGCAAAGTATTTAAGCATATGCTTAACCTCAGCGTGACTAAAACACATTCTCAGTCAGGGCCTCAGTTTCTCAGCTATGAGACACTATAACTGTGTCTGCACTGACAATTTTGGAATAATTTCCCATCAGTCCAGCAGTAGAACTGCTAACGTGGCACAGGTGTTTTACAACCAGATCATCTACAAAGAGCAGATCTGAACAAAATTTGCTGGCATCATGTCTACACTAGCTCTCCCATCATTGCTATCACCAGCAGAGCTGCACTGATACTACATTTCCTGAAAATTGCCTCTACTGACAATGTCCGTGGGATAGAGTTGGATGAAATTTTTTGGCAAAACATTTTTTGGGGGGGATTAAATATGCAGATTTGGGTTGACCCAATTATTTTGCAGATTCATGCCAATTTTGCCAAATTGTTTTGGTAAAAACAAATCTAAAAAAATTCTGAAAGGAGCCTAAACATTTCATTTTGACAGTTTCAAAACAAAACATTTTAATTTTTTTGATTCAAGATGACTTGTTATGAAATGTCCTTCAATTTTATTAAACATAAAAATGCCAAAAACCTCAAAATGGAAACAAAACATTGTTTGACCTGAATTTTTTTAATTCTCCAGTTTACCAAAAAATAAAACATACACACATTTTGGTTCGACCCAAAATGGCCTTTTTTTAAATTTTTGAAACGGCCAGGAAATTGAAAAAAAATCAGTTATTCACCCAGCTCACCCCTGAGTCATATTTGGCAGTCAGTCAAAGTTTTACTTGATTACACATCACAGATCTTGGCTCAAAGTCACTGAACACTAGCAAGAACTACTTTTCTCTCTCAAAAATTCCCTGAACTGGGATAATCAGTGAGTGGAGCCTCATTTGCAGATTTCAATAGACATGAAAGGCAAAGATTACAAAAAAATTCAAAAACTGTTTAAGATCACAAATTAGTAATGGAATATAATGTAGGTTGGTGGTCTAAAAGTTGCAAATAGACATCTAATTCACTTACCTGTCTAGACTGGATTGCAAGATTCTGTGCTTCCTCTGCAGAGAGTTTTGTGGTGTATGTAAGCTATGTATTTGTTATGAAATTGTTTTGCATACTGGACCTTTCCATTTCTAGAAGCCTGCTGGAGGCAAATACCATTTTGTGTTCAGTTCAGGTACAGCCTTTTACAGAGGAGATGCACAAACTGTCCTTTATTTCTGGACATTTACTTTTGTTCTTTCTTGTTTTGTTGTTTTCCCTTAAGAATATGCCTTGTACATAGAAAATATTGATAGCATCAGTTGTATCCAAAATGAGAGCATGGACTGCTTTTATCAGAGGCTGCAGCTCTGCTTTAGGTGGTACCACCAGCTAATCAATTCTTGCAGAGAAATCACTGTGATGGAACTCAGTACAATATTACCTCACTCACTTCGTCTCTCTAGCCAGCGTTTCTCAAATGCGGCCACCAGGGACTTTTCTTGCAGCCATAGCCTCCTGGGCTGTGATGGGGGTGGGGGAGGAGGAAGGGGGGGGAACAACAGCCCCCTCCCCTAGGGCTGCCAGCAGGGGTTGGGCCCTGCCCATCTCTGGAGACAACAGCTGCAGGAGCAGGCAGCCAGTGGGTTCCCCACCTTCCCAGGGCTGGTGGGGTCAGGCTTCAGCCCTTGGGTGGTGGGTGGCAGGTGGAAGTCTCCATTCCCTGGCCGTACAGTGGCAGGCTCTGGCCCCAAGGTCACCCTCCTCCCCGTCCAGTGCCCTGGCCCCCTCTGCTTCCATATCCGCCTCCCCATCCAGGGCTTGCCAGGGCTGAGTAAGTCTGCTGTGAAAAGTGATATATGTGTATGTTTGTTAATATTGCTTTTCACAGCAGACTTAGTAACTAGCACATCTTGGGAAAAAAAGCAACCAAAAAAAAAAAAAGCAAAAAAGTCAAGAACATACAAAGCACCCTATTTGTGTTTGTATTCTGTTTCGGTCCAGGAAAGAACAGACACAACTGTACATTATTTTTATTATTGAGGCTGCAAAAAAAATCCTACATAAATAAATTACAATGATGGTGCTCAGATCCTCTTGGCTGCACGATGTCAAAAGATCTTGGTTTGAGATTGTTCTGGGCCAAAAGATACGGAGGATTTTTCTGAGGCAGGTTGTACAGAATGAAGACAGTTTGGACACGTCATACTTTCTCATTCCCCAGCATTCTGCACTATAAAGTAGTGTTGAAAGTATGCAGCTCTGATAAATCTTGAGTTTGGTTTTGGTGTTGTATTTTGATGATTTCCAGACTGTATTTAAGCTCCTGAAGATGTTCCTGGCTGTCTTGATTTTGTTACGGAAGTCCTGGCTTGTTCCACCGTCCTGGCTGATGGTGCTGCTCAAGTATGTGAATGTTTCTACCTTGGTGAGAACATGAACCTCCATCTGTACTGGTGATGGGGAGGCAATATTAAAGGTGGAGATGGATCAGTCATGTGCTTCGGATGGAAACTGATTCCATTACCAGAGTAGCAACATGATGGACACCTGAAGGCAAGTGAAAACGAGGCTGACTGAAAACAACATGGTGAAGAGCTGTGGAAGCCGAGCTGAAAAACCTGGGGCACAGCTGGGGAACCACTGAAAGACTTGCCAGAAACAGACAGGAGTGGAGGAGCTTCGTCACTGCCCTAAACGCCAGAAGCATAAGAGGGACATGATCATGATGATGAAATTAATTACAATGATTTGGACATGGATAGGTGCATATTTATTTGTTTTTTAAAAGCTAATTAAGTATTTTAGGAAAAATTGTCAGGACGGCCACCAACAAAAGATGGTGGCCACATTCTGAGGCCACCAAAAAAATTGTTGTGAGAACTCCGGATCTAGACATTTTCCAAGTGCAGAGAGGCACAGTAGCCTCCCTCCAATCTTGATGCAGAGGAACCACTCCACAGCCCCTGGTGGGTGGAGCCAAGATAGTCCCGCCCACTGCAACAGAAGCAAAGGGGCAGGATAGGAAGTATAAGAGGCGGGCCCTCCAGCTCAGTTGGGCTGGAGCCAGGGAAGGAGGAAGATATCACTGCCTTGCTGCAGAACTCCAGACCAGGGATCGAGCTGTGCAGCACCCTGCCCCTGGAGGAGACCTAGTGTGGAATGGAGTTGCTGGGACTTCCCTCTACCGTTTACTCCGAGAAGTCTGAGGACCCAAAAATTATGGGGCCACACCAAGGAAGGGGGGTAGGAAGTGGCCCAGGGGAACCAGTCATTAGTCCAGTGGTGTTGCTGGGAATGAGTCAACATGTTTCAATGACTTCCCCACTGACGGTAGCACCCACCACTGTTAGGGCCCTGGACTGGGACCCGGTAGAATAGGGTGGGCCCAGGTCCCCCTACTGCTAACCTCATCCCTGAGGTGGCGGTCTGGTCACCGTAGGCTGGAAGACCTGTGCCTTTTTTGTGGCTTGTTGCTCTGTCCCACCCATAGGGTCAAAGCCCCAGACTGTGTTTGCTGTCTGATCCAGCCCGAAGTCTGCACCTAAAGATTGCTTGTTGCTTTGCCCCACCCAGAGGGCCAGAGCCCCTAGACTGTCAATTGCTGTTTGCCCAAGCCAGAGGCTGGACAATAGACTGTGTGCTACTCTGCCTGACCTGAGGGCCAGAGCCCATGCCTGTTAACTGACTGCTTGCTATTTGACATAGTGAAGTGGAGTGGCCTCCCTCTGAGCCTGATGGAGAGGGATGACCACTGAACCACTACACCAAACAGAAGTAGAACAATTTTCCCCACCCATTAACCACATGTGAATGTGACTACAGGACCAGGATTTACAGTATTAGTCCCGACCTCCAGGTAGCAAAATGCACACACAGATTCAAAGCTCAGTCCTGGTCCTAGTGGAGGCAATGCCATGAGTGACTTGCCCAAATCCTCATACAGTTAATGGCACAGGAAAGTTAGAACCTGATTCCCGCTCTGTGTTCAAGTCACTAGACCATGCTATTATTCCTACTTATTACTTGTACTGCAGTAGGGTCTGGGGCTTCAGCCATGGACCAGTACACTGGATAAACACAACAAAAAGATGGTCTCTCTCTCAGAACGCTACCCTGAGAGATCTTTACAATCTATGAAGATGAATCCTAGTTGTTTTAGGACACCGACATTCAGGACGGACTTTGGACAATGTTAGAAAACAGTGGCATTAATATGGTTAGCTATGAAGACTATACAAGCCTGTTCTAAGACTAAGCTTTGAGCAGAGAGTGAATTGACCAAGAGGATTTACTGTGACAGAAAGATGGCCCAGAACAGTACAGAAGTGACAGATCTTTTCCATGTTGTATGCAGTGCTGTTTTAGCCGAGTCAGTCCCTGGATATTAGAGACCAGGTGGGTGAGGTAATACAACTTCTGTTGGTGAGAGGCACAAGCTTTGGAGTGTACTCTGACCCGAGGAAGAGTTCGGTGTAAGCTCAAAAGCTTGTCTTTCTCTCCAAGAGAAGTAGGTACAATAAAAGATATTCCCTCTCCCGCTTTGTCTCTCTAGACATTTCCCAAGCAGAAATAGAACAATTTTCAAAACTAATTCCCCACTCATTAACCCCAAAACAGCATCTCCGTGTCACTGGCAAAACAAAAAAAATTCTGATCCTTGACTGTGATCTATCTTACTGTTTCTTGCCCATTCCTAAACAGATTCCATCTAAAAGCGATATATTTCTGTCGGTCTGTCAGCTCAATTCACCAGCTATAAAGAAAATTTCATTTTAAAAAGGTGCTCATTCAAAAGGGCCATTTGTACTGTCATCTCCTTTAAAGCCAACACATGAGATTTAGCACAAAGTGAGAACTCGTTAGCTTAGCCATGCATGCGCCGTGAGGTCGCAGAGCAGACAATGAGTGCAGATGGTAGGGGGCTGCAAATGTATTGGGATCCACAGCTGAAATGCACTGCACTGTGTCCGCAAGTGCTTGGGATACTCTCACAAACTCAGCAGGGTCAAGGGAAAGCTCAGACAAGATTATTGTCATGCAGATTAAAGGTGCTGATCCCCTTTGTAAAACAGACTGGTTCCTTGGGCCAAAATTTTATCTCTTTTATTAGCCCGCCTTGCTTGCTGTCTCTTGCTAACATCCAATTTCCCATTTAGCAAGAAGTTATCACTATATATACACACACAAACGTGCACAATCCCTCTACTCCATCCATATACATGTTTGTGGGTAGGGGGCATATAATATATTGTATGTAATGTAATTATTATGGCATGGGAAACTTTTTTTAAATTATCTAGACTACAGTATTCATTTACACAGCATTTATAATATAAATAATCAAATTAACATTTCCACTTCACCACTCAGACAATAACTAGGATTTTGGCAGAATTTAAAAGCTACTGTCTTTCCAGTTTAAGTTATATGGTGGGGGACAAGACTGAAAGGAAAGGACAAGAACAATCAGACTTCGTTACTAGCTGTAAATTGCATTTAAATCTGAAAAGGGCTGATGTAGGACAACTGACAAGTACATTTCCCTCCTTCCCACACCATTTGTTTAAAAACATAACAGAAAAGAAAAACTGCTTTGTGGTACTTGTTGAATTTTAATAAAGATTCAATGAAAACAAACATATAGCTGCTTTTTCAGTACTAAATGATGTGCATGGTACTGTGTTATCCTGATGGCACAGAACTAGTCAGCATGCAAAGCTCTTCATGGTTTCCATCCTCATACTGGACAGACAGTCAAGATATCTCAATCATAAAGGAACCTACAGCCTAGGAATTAATGCACATTCAGTACAGCTTAAGTAAGCCCCAAGCAGCATCTGGCTATCACAAGCCACTTGAGTAAAGATAGGTTAGCTTCTCAAATTACCTGAACACATGCAGAACAAAGTCTCCCAAGTTGCTCCTTTCAGGTAATGTCAGGATGTAACCAGATTCATCAAATCCGGGAAGGATCGACTAGTCTAGATGAAGGAGAATGAAATTATTTTGAGAATATACCAGAAGAGAGAAGAGAAGAGGGCTAGAAATGAATAGTTATTACTCTTACAGTTCAGTAGCTTTATAATTTCAGATAGTGATTCATACTTCTGTTTAAGATTCAAAGTCAGGCTGGAAATAAGGCCTACATTTTTAGCAGTGAGAGTAATTAACCACTGGAACAATTAACCAAGGATCATGATGGATTCTTCATCACTGTCAATTTTTAAATCAAGACGGGATGTTTTTCAAAATATGCGCTCTAGGAATTATCTGTGGGGAGTTCTATGGCCTGTGTTATATAGGACGTCAGACTAGATGATCACAATGGTCCCTTCTGGCCTTGGAATCTATTAATCTATTTATCTATGAATTTCATCTGTAAGTATTTGCACAATATCGTCCTACACTGCTTGAACAAAAAAAAAAAAATCTGTGCCCCAACTCTAATTTTATTTTACAGCTGAAAATAAAAAACAGTCGGGGAAAGAAAGCTTTCAGTGTCAGTGGCTTAGAATTAAATGTGTAAGACATAATTGTCTATGTGAGAAATTGTTGTATACTCACATACAGGAGCGTAGTTAAGATTTAACATACAAAAGATAGTTACTCACCTTTGTAACTGTTGTTCTTTGAGATGTGTTGCTCATATCCATTCCAGTCAGGTGTGTGCGCGCCGCGTGCACGTTCGTTGGAAGATTTTTACCCTAGCAACACTTGTTGGGTCGGCTGGGCGCCTCCGGGAGTGGCACCGCTATGGCGCCAGATATACACCCCAGTCGATCCAACCATCCCTCAGTTCCTTCTTGCCAGCTACTCCGACAGTGGGGAAGGAGAGCGGGTTTGGAATGGATATGAGCAACACATCTCAAAAAACAACAGTTACAAAGGTGAGTACCCATCTTTTCTTCTTCGAGTGCTTGCTCATATCCATTCCAGTTAGGTGATTCCCAAGCCTCACCTAAGCGGTGGGGTCAGAGTGAGATGTTGCAGAATGCAAAACTGCTGAGCCAAAGGCTGCATCATGTCTGGACTGTTGAACCAGAGCATAATGCGAAGCAAAGGTGTGGACCGAGGACCAGGTAGCTGTGCGACATATCTCCTGGATAGGTACATGAGCCAGGAAGGCAGCAGATGAAGCCTGAGTTCTGGTAGAACGCGCGGCGATGTGGCTTGGGAAAATATAAGCCAAATCATAACAAGTGCGGATGCACGCTGTCACCCAAGATGAAATCCTCTGAGAGGAAACAGGTAGGCCTTTCATTCGGTCTGCTACCGCGACAAAGAGTTGGGGCGTTTTACGAAAGGGTTTTGTCCGCTCAATATAAAATGCGAACACTCTGCGGACGTCCAAGGAGTGCAATTGTTGCTCCCGTCGCGTTGAGTGTGGCTTTGGAAAGAAGACCTGTAGAAAGATGTCCTGGTTAACATGAAAGGCCGAAACCACCTTAGGGAAGAATGCCGGGTGTGGTCGCAACTGCACCGTGTCCTTGTGGAACACAGTGTACGGCGGATCCACCGTAAGAGCCCTAGGCTCGGAGACTCATCTGGCCGATGTAATGGCTACGAGGAAAGCTGTCTTCCAAGACAGGTATAGTAGTGAGCAGGTTGCTAACGGCTTGAATGGGGGAGACATAAGTCTGGTTAAAACAAGGTTGAGGTCCCAGGTTGGGGCTGGGCAGCGTACTTGGGAGTATAAGCGCTCCAAGCCCTTGAGGAACCTCGAAACCATAGAGTGTGAGAACACGGAACGGCCAGCTTCACCTGGGTGGAAGGTAGAGATGGCTGCCAAGTGCACCCTCAGTGATGATACTGCTAGGCCCTGCTGTTTGAGAGACCAGAGGTAGTTCAAAATAGAGAGGATCAAGACCTCAGTGGGAGTAAGATTAAGCGTTTCACACCAGCAGGAGAAATGTTTCCTCTTGGCCAGATACTCTGACTGGGTGGAAGGTTTCCTGCTACCCAGGAGAACTTGTCGTACTGATTCAGAGCAACGTAACTCTGACTGGTTTAGCCACGCAGCAGCCACGCCGTGAGGTGAAGAGCTTGCAGATCCGGGTGGCGAAGTCTGCCGTGGTCCTGAGTTATGAGGACTGGGTGGAGTGGCAGGGTAATTGGGTTGGCTATCGACAGGTCAAGCAACGTGGTGTACCAGTGCTGCCTGGGCCACGCTGGAGCGATCATGATGATGCGTGCTCTGTCCCTGCAGAGTTTCAGCAGGACCTTGTGAACCAACGGGAACGGTGGGAAGGCATAAAGGAGCTGGCTCTTCCACGGCATCAGGAAAGCGTCTGAGATTGATCCCGGGGAGAGACCTTGAAAGGAGCAGAACATCTGGCATTTCCTGTTCTCGCGGAAAGCGAAACAGGTCTATGTGGGGAAATCCCCACTTCTAGAAAACAGAATGAATAACGTCCAGGTGGATCAACCACTTGTGAGACAGGAAAGACCTGCTGAGTCGATCCGCCAGAGTGTTCCGAACGCCTGGGAGAAAGGATGCTACCAGATCTATCAAGTGGGCTATGCAAAAGTCCCAGAGCTGGATGGCCTCCTGACAAAGGTGGGAGGATTGTGTCCCTCCCTGTTTATGTAGTACATGGCCATTGTGTTGTCTGTAAACACTGAGACACAATAGCCTTGCAACTGTTGCTGGAACGCCTGGCACACCAGGTGGACTGCTCTCAGTTCTCGGACATTTATGTGTAATGCCAGCTCCTGAGATGACCAAAGGCCTTGAGTACGAAGGTGACCGAGGTGAGCACCCCAGCCGAGAGATGACGCAGCCGTCGTCAGGGACATTGAGGGTTGGGGCGGATGGAACAGCATCACTGCACACACCAGGGAGGGAGTTAGCCACCATTCTAGGGAGCCTAGGGTGCTCAGGGGAATGGTGACTATCGTATCTATTGGGTCCCTGCCCAGGCGGTATACCGAGTTGAGCCAAACTTGGAGAGGACGGAGGCGGAGCCTGGCGTGTTTGGTTACAAACGTGCAGGCAGCCATGTGACCCAGGAGACCGAGACAAGTGCGAGCCGAGGTCGTCGGGAAATTCTGTAGACCTCGGATGACTGTTGCCATCGCCTGAAACCGTGGCTGTGGTAAGGAGGCTCTGGCTAGATTGGAGTCCAGGATAGCTCCAATGAAGTCTAACCTCTGCGTGGGAACCAGAGTGGATTTTTCTATATTGATCATCAGGCCTACACGTGTGAATAGGTCCTTGACGATGCCCACATGCTGAGTGACTTGTGTCTTGGAGGCCCCTTGGATGAGCCAATCGTCTAGATACAGAAAAACGTGTATCCGACGTCGGCGGAGGTAGGCGGCGACTATAGCCATACACTTTGTAAATACCCTTGGGGCTGTAGAAAGGCTAAACAGCAGGACCATAAACTGGAAGTCCTGACGGTTGGCTACAAAGCGGAAGTATCTCCTGTGCAGAGGAACGATGGCGATGTGAAAGTATGCATCCTTCATATCGAGGGCAGCATACCAGTCTCCAGGATCCAAGGATGGGATAATGGTCCCCAGGGATACCGGTCCCCAGGGATACCATGCGGAACTTCAACTTTATCAAACTGGTTGAGTCATTGCAGGTCTAGGATAGGTCTGAGACCTCCCTTCGACTTGGGGATTAGGAAATAATGGGAATAAAACCCTTTGCCCCTTTCGTCCATCAGTACCTCCTCTATAGCTCCTATGGCAAGGAGCGTCCGCACCTCTTGTAAGAGGAATTGCTCGTGAGAGGGGTCCCTGAAGAGAGACAGGGTTGGAGGGTGGGAGAGCGGGGTTGAAATAAATTGGAGGTGGTACCCATACTCCACCGTGTGTAGGACCCAGCGATCTGAAATTAACTGGGACCATGCCGGGAGGAAGTTGGAGAGAAGGGAGGAGAGGGATCCTGGCCTGTAACTGGTACGCCGCCCTCGGGCGCACCTTCAAAAGTTCGTCTTTGGTCCCGGTGGTGGTTTTGAGGGACCTTGATTTTGGCCCCCTTGGGGTCCTGACAGTCGTCTGCGACTACCTTGGCCGCGCTGCCTGCCAAAGTCCTGTCTTTGTGTAGGCACAGAGTGTGGGTGGTGAGGCTGGGGACGGAAAGGCCTGCATTGAGTCACCGGCGTATGCATGCCGAGAGAGCGCATTATGACCCTGTTGTCCTTCAGGCTTTGCAGCCGGGCTCAGTTTTTTCCGAGAAGAGGCCTTTACCATCAAATGGCAAGTCCTGAATGGTATACTGCAGCTCCCGTGGGAGGCTTGAAATCTGAAGCCATGAGTTGCGCCTCATGGCAATACCCGAGGCCAGAGTCCTGGCTGCTGAGTCTGCTGCATCCAACGAGGCCTGGAGGGAAGTTCTGGCTACCTTTTTCCCTTCCTCCAAGAGGGCAGCGAACTCTTGGTGGGAGTCTTGAAGGAGAAGCTCCATAAACTTACCCATCGCCACCCAGGTGTTATAATTATAGCAGCTAAGCAAGGCTTGTTGATTTGTCACCTGGAGCTGTAGGGCCCCTGCCAAGTACACTTTGCGACCAAGTGGGTCCATTCGCCTAGCCTCCTTCGATTTCGGGACTCGTGCCTGTTGGCCATGGGGTTCCCTCTCATTAACAGACTGGACGACTAGTGAGCAGGGAGGAGGATGGACATACAGGTACTCGTACCCTTTAGAGGGCACCATATATTTATGCTCGACTCCCCTGGCCACAGAAGGGATAGAGGCTGGGGACTGCCATATAGTATCGGCATTCGCCTGGATGGTCCAAATAAATGGTAGGTCCACTACCAGGTCCTCTACCTCTGGGACCTCCTCCACCTGGAGGTTCATATTGAGTGCTAGCCTCCTTAGGAGTTTCTGATGGGCTCTCAGGTCGATTGGAGGAGGGCCAGAGGAGGATGTTCCTGCCACCGCCTCATCTGGAGAAGAGGAAGAGGAGATGCCGGCAACGAGCGAGTCCTGTGTGGCCTCTTGCTCTTGGGCGACCTCCTGCTCCAGTGGAACCTGGGAGTCCGGTGGGTGAACTGGGGCTTCCTCCGTAGCAGTCGGAGGGGGATGGCTAACCATCGCCTCTGGCACTCGATGCTCTGATGAGACAGAGTGGGACGGAACTACTGGTACACCTTGGGCCTGGTGGTACGCCCAAGGTGTCCAGAAAGACCACTAATGGGGTCCTTGGTCCTGGGTCTCTTGGAAGACTCTGGTGGGCACATCAGAATCGCGGTCCTGAGCATAAGAGTTGTCCGTGTGGGACGACACTGATGCGTGTCTGGATGGCCATGGAGGTGCTGAAAAGCCCTGGGCAGAGTCTCTGTCTCTAGTGGACCTTGCTCTACTTGGCACTGGGGACCGGCACCAGGAACGAGATCGGGACTTGTGACTGGAGCGGTGCCGGGAGGTCGACCGAGATCTCGATGCTCGACATCGGGAGCGGCTATGGGAGTCACGGTGCCTGGAGCAGTGCCGGGAGCTGGAACGGTGTTGAGAGTGGCGGGCCGGCGAAGTGCCGCGAGTGCGACTGGTACCGAGGAGGAGAAGGGTACCGGGATTGCGAGCGGCGTCGGGAGCGGGAGCGCTGACGGGACCTGGAATGTCTGCAGGACCATGATCGTGAACGGTGCCGCTCTGCTGTGTTGACAGAGGATGGTCTTATCAAGGTAGGCTTGCCGATAGACTGTATTACCCGCACCGGCGGTTGAGGCACCGTCGACTCTGTCATGGCAATCAGATCCCTCGCTGTTGAGAACATCTCTGGCGTGGATGGAATAGTAAGCTCAACCACGGCTCGCGCCAGAGAGCTGACAGGCACCGGACTCGATGGCCCTTGTGGGACCAGAATCGATGGTGCCGACGTCGTTGGTGCCGCAGCAGGTGTCAGTGCCAAGCGATCCGACTTAGATGAGCTCTCTGGGTGCGGCGCAGGTGGCATGGAAGCAGCAGGAGTCTTAAGCTTTCTTGACCTCGGGGAGAAGGAGCAGTGCCGAGTCGACTTCGGTGCCAGCGACGGCCGGTGCCGAGAGGCCTTGGCAGTACCGGTGTGGTCCGGTGCCAAGGAGGCGCTTCTGCCCGCTGTTTGACCAGCGCTCGGTGCTGAAGGCAGAGGGGTAAGAGCCGCCTCCATGAGGAGCTGTTTTAGCAGAAAGTCCCGCTCCTTTTTTGTTCTCGGCTTAAAAGCCTTGCAAATATGACACTTACCTGTCAGGTGAGATTCCCTGAGGCACTTAAGGCAGGAGTCCTGTGGATCTCCTGTCGGCATCGGCTTATGACAGGCTGAGCACCGTTTGAAACCCCCGGTGAACGGGGCATGGGCCCCGGCACCGGGTGCGGGGAAGGGGCTAATCCCCAAACCCCTCTTAACTATACACTAACTATGAACGATAAAAATTAATTAAAACTATATAACTTTGAACCATATACACAAAAAAGTAACTAGAGAACTACGAGTAGCTAGGGAGGTGGAGGTCAGTACAACTGCACTCCACTGTTCCAACGACCGACATGGGTGGTAAGAAGGAAATGAGGGGCGGTTGGGTCGGCAGGAGTATATATATCCGGCGCCATAGCAGTACCACTCCAGGGGGCGCCCAGCCAACCCACCGAGTGTTGCTAGGGTAAAAATCTTCCAACGAATGTGCACGCAGCACGCACACACCTAACTGGAACGGATATAAGCAAGCACTCGAAGAATATATTTTATTGTACAACAGAAAAGCAGTGTAATTTACTGGCGTTAGAGCTCGGAATTGGGATTAAAAGTTTCTGGGTTTTTTTTTCCCCGAACTTTCCTGTCTTGCTGCTTACATTTAGGCAAGTCTCTTCATTTCTCCATCACCCAGTTTTCCCCATCCATAAAATGGAGATAATACATGTACCAACTTTTACAAAAGTATTGAGATCCTTTGGCAAACGACTATATTTGCACACACTGCCAACATTTACATATAAACACCATGTTATGTGAAAGGATTCTCACATGAGAAAGTTCAGAGCCCTGTGATAAGGGACATTTATTATTTTCCTGGGGTATCACTTGTACTCTGTGCTTCCAAACAGCTCCCACTACTGCAGAAAAGTCAACGTGCCAGAAACACGTATCTATTTTCATCCAAATTACACTACCTGGTGGTACTGGGTGGGCAACAGTCCTTGATGATTAAGTGCCACGCTAAAAACTCCATGAGCCATTTTAGCTACAAACAGATATCACGGACGAGGAAGTAGGAATCTGTCTGTAATTCCTAGCCCTGGCAGATCATGAGATACTGAAATTAAAATCCCAATAATGTGGTTGACGCAAAAGCTGGTTTAGATCCTTTCTAGAGCATTCTAAAATGTATTAGCTGTAATTTCTCTCTCTCTAAGGTCCATATGGATGGGTTCATGGTACTAAGGATGCCTGATTTTACAAGTGGAGGAAAGAGTCATGTAAGGCACGCAAACACCTTTAAATCTACCCTGCAGTGACACCAGGAGGGAAATAGAGAAAAATGAACCCTGGTCTTTCTTCAAAAGTCAGTTTAATCTAACATGGGCTTGCAGACAATAAAATGCTTAATCATAATAATATGGCTATTGCATAGTATCACTACAGGGCAGAATTAAGGTTGTTTAGGTGCCTTAATTTTTTTCCTCATTGACAATTTAATTAATTTTTAATACATAATTAAATGGAAGGAGGGGAACAAAGGGGAGATACCTGCAGGGGTGGGTGTGGGTGTCTCATATCCCCCAACTGATGCTTCCCCCCTTATTCCCGATGGAGGTATTCACCTTGCTCAGTTGGACTCCTGCTCCAATGAACGTGATCTGTCCCTTTGGAATGGAACTCCCTTCTGAGCTTTGTCACAAGGAAAAGCTGCAACAGTAGCATGTGGCTGTGGAACTTTTAAAGAGCAGTGACAGCTCATCTGCCAATGATAAACTCTTAACACACACACAGTACTGTCACCCTGTTGATCCTTACTTCAGCCAACAGAACAAGTAACATGCAAATAAGAGTGACCTCAGCTATTGTCCCAGCCCTGTCTAAAGAACTATATAAGAAATTTGGTATTTATTGTTATTAATTATTATTATAGTTTAGGGGTGGGATTTTTAAAAATACTTAAGGAAATTAGGAGGACAAGTCCTGTTCAATGTCAATGGGGTCTGTGGTCCTAAATCCCTTAGAGCTTTTTGAAATCTCTCCTAGAATAGTAACAGATTCAGCAGCCATGGCAGTGTCAGTTGGCATGGGAATTAAAAGCCCCCTGGCTCTCCTTTACACCTCACTGTGCTAAACATGAACGTGCATGACATTCAAGAGCTAGCCCTGGCGCTATCATTAGAATCTTAGGCCTTTCTTAGGGGGACAGCACGGAGAAAATAAAGAGCACTACAAATGTAGGCCTGAAAAAAGTCCAGTAGCTCTCTTGAGAAAAGAAGAGCAGAGATGAGATACTAGATACGTATCCGAGCCAAAGTATGCTCCCCCAAGAGACAGACCCAGCAGCCAACCTGCAGGATTTTCTTTTGGGCCAGAGAGTTTAAAAAAGGAATTTTGGCTCATAGCTTGCTAATGACCACCACGTACATGTGCCTTCACCTGCATCTGGCTGCCACAAAGTTCTCAGAGTAGCATCCTCCTCCCACTCCTCTCCCCTTCATATGCAGTCTTTGTTTGGATGTAAAGGCTGCACTTTGCTGCAAGGTTAATGTAGACAGCTAGACAAGCCACAGAGCCACTCATACAGAACATGGCAGAGTGCCATCTGCTCCTTTAGCGATACTCCCCCGCCCCTCATCCACACACAGGGCCCAAGGTTCTTTGGGCATGTTTACTAACTGTCAATTAGCTGGTCTCAATACATTGGAAATAGAAAATCAGCCATCCATAACAATCACCCTTTTCCTATCCCTAAGTGTGAGTCACTCACCAGAACTTTAGCTGTGAAACCTGATCCTCATGAGACCTTCAAACCATAAACGCAACCCAAACTGTTTGTGTTTTGCTTATTCTCTTTCACTGACTTCCTATATTTTACGGCCTCTTATGCAGCAAAGGGGTTATGATCTCTGACGCTAGAAGGACTGGGTGAAAGGCACTGATCTGCTGTTGCAGTGATCTCATTTGTTTGTGAGGCTTAAGGAGCCTATTCTGAGCGTGTGGGATATTGTGAAGTGCATGGATGCAACAGCAGTGGGTTGGCGAGTGCTGGGAGCATCTACTTTAGTTTGGCCCTTATTACAGCAACCATGTCAGTGCATTCTGCATTTTCCACTTTTGAGAGACTCCAGAGAGGTATGCAAAAATCAGGCATTTAAAGGGAGGTTGTATTCAGCAAGGTGACTATGTAGAAAAGGCACTCTCTTGGCTCACCGTGGGTCAGGTGACACAAACTAGCTTTTATTCCTCTTGCCCCTGCAGATACAGGAGAGTGAAATAGGCTCACCCCACCCACTAGCCTGTCTATTTAGATTGTCAACTCTTTGTGGCAGAGACGGTCTCTTACAGAGCGTTCATAGAGCTCCTAGAAAAAATAGGGGAATCTTGGTAGGGCCTCTAGATGTGAGTAGCACTAATATTCATCATTATCCCCATTTTACAGATCGGGAGATTAAGTGACACTGGTAGCCTATGGCAGACCTGGGAATTACACCTTAGAGCAGTTGACCCATCTCCCTTGCATCCCTTTACTATCTAGATCCCCTTGACTTATAACATGCACTTAAAAACTAGGAAGACAATGAAACAATGAAGAGGGTGGGGGTGAATCTCTCCTCACACCCCATCAGTGCTAGCTGTGCGCCAATGCACAGCAATAGTTCAAGAGCAGAATATCACATGCCTCACTCGCACACAGTGTAGGCCAACAAATCCCACTTATTAAGGCCCTTAAGACTTTCAAACAAAAACTCCTGCTGGAGTTTAGCAAAATACTAGCTCAGCAGAGTCCAAGGGCATTTTCATGCAATAATGTTGGTACAGCAGGAGTTTGAGATCTAGGTCAGGGTCTGAGGTTTCAAACATGAGTCCAAAGTGAAAGAATTAATCAAGAAACAGCCAATGAACCGGGAGCTAAACGCTGCTCTCAGTTCCATTGGTGTACAGGCAGAGTAACTCCACTGGCTTTAACGGGGTTACTCTGGATTTACAGCACACTGGTGTAAATGAGGGGCAGAATCCAGCCTTAACTGTTTAGCCATTGACTGCACCCAGTATTAGAATCACAAAAACCTGCTCAGAAACTCTGGCAGCATTTTAATGGTGAAAAAAATGTAAAGTCCGTTTGAAGAGACATTCACATGTCAATTGTGAAAACTCTCGGGCCTAGAAGCAACTGGAGTGAAAAGCTTTTGTTTGCATGCCAGCAGCTAATTCAGCCCCTAATTTCTTTCTCTCTCTTTTTTTTTTTTGTATTGGTACATACAGTTCTCACACAATTAAAAAGAAAAAAATATTTTTCTCTTAACTTTCAGTCTGAGGAGAAGCAATATATATATATAAATAAATAAAAATAAAAATGAAGAGCAGTCCTGAGGCAGCAGCTTTTGCAGATCCAGTTTCCTGGAGTGCCTGGGCAGACACTGCGTGTTCTGGTTTGCACAGGGAGGGAATATCCGACCCACGTCACTGAATTACAGTGATGTCATCAGAGCTGACAACACATTTTTAGAGCGTAGGCAAGCCTGTGGAGTCTGCCTGCCCTAGTGTAATGAGATGGGAGGTTGGGGGTGAGATATAGAGGGGGCAGCAGGCTTGCGTGTGGGGGTGCTGGCTGCCTGTGCCACCACTGAGAGCCCCAAGGGTGGCGGGGAGCCCGGCTCGGCCAGTGGTGGAAGGCGCAGCTGCATTCTGCTCTTCGGGTGGAGAAGCTGGGTGTCTATTCCACCTGCAAGGTACCTAGCCAGGCTGCGGGGAGCCGCACGGGCCCGCAGAACGCTGAGGGGTGGGCAGGTCCAGTCCCTGGCCTGGGGAATGGTGTATGTGGGAGCAACCCGGGCACCCCTCTCCCAGCCAGCACCACCCCCTCCAACACCCACCGACCAGCTACCTTTTCTCCTGTGCACCCAACACCTCAACAATCCACCCTGTCCTGCCACTTCTGCCTCTGGACAACCTCCACCTGGCAACCCCCCGAGTCAGTCACGGTCACTTTCACCCCTGCATCAACCTCGGGACCCCACCCCTGCCTGCCATCTCCCTCCTGTCCACTCCTCCCTTGTGTAAACCCCTCCCTCCCACCTTCACCCCCCGGCAACAACCCTGGGGACAGACACCCCCCCGCCTGTCAGCCCCTTGCAACAACTCCCTCCTGCTCACTTCTCCCTTGTGCCACTCCCTCCCTGCCACTACACCCCTGTAAGAAGCCCCTTTTGTCTCTGTGCAATCTCTTCACTGCCACTACACCTCGCCCCCTCCACCCCCTGCAACAATCCCGTGCACCCCCCTCTCTGCCACCTTCACTCCCTGGAAGAGCCCCCATACGACCCCCCTCTTTGCAGCCCCCCTTCATGCCCCCTGCACTTTGTGAACATCTGGGCCCCTGGGGGGAACTTGGCTGTAGGAAGGTAGGGGCTGGACATTGAAGGGGGGGTGCAAGGTGGAAGTTTTGCCTAGGGCGCAAAATATCATCGCACCGGCCCTGTTGACAGCATTTGTCTAACCTGCTCTTAAAAATCCCCAATGATGGAGATTCCACAACCTCCCTAGGCAAATTTATTCCAGTGCTTAACCACTCTGGACAGGAAGTTTTTCCTAATGTCCCACCTAAACGTCCCTTGCTGTAATTTAAGCCCATTGCTTCTTGTCTGATCCTCATGTTAAGGAGGACATTTTTTCTTTCTCCTCTTTGTAACCTTGGTCCCCCCCATAGTCTTCTTTTCTCCAGACTAAACAAACCAACTTTTTCAATCTTCCCTCATAGGTCATGTTTTCTAGACCTTTAATCATTTTTGTTGCTCTTTGGACTTTCTCCAGTTTATCCACATCTTTCCTGAATTGTGACTCCCAGAACTGGACACAATACTCCAGATGAGGCCTAATCAGCGCGGAGTAATGTAAAAGAATTATTTCTCATGTCTTGCTTACAACACTCCTGCTTATACATCCCAGACAGATGTTTGCTTTTTTTGCAACATTGTGACACTGATGACTCGTATTTAGCTTGTGATCCACTATAACCCCCAGCTCCCTTTCCGCTGTACTCCTTCCCAGGCAGTCATTTCCCATTTTGTATGTGTGCAACTGATTGTTCTTTCCCAAGCGGAGGACTTCGCATTTGTCCTTATTGAATTTCATCTTATTTACTTCAGATCATTTCTCCTGTTTGTCCAAAGTGGTTTGAATTTTACTCCTATCCTCCAAACTCACCCGCAACCTCTCCCAGCTTGGTAACGTCTGCAAACTTCATAAGTGTACTCTGTGCCATTATCTATAAATAACAATAAAACGTTTCCTAAACTTAACCTAGACTTGGTTCAAGATGACATCCCTTACCACGTTTTCAGCGCACTGCTGACCAACCTCTGAGGCCAGAATCTGTTTCCAAAGTCCAACAGTTGTTTCTTTTTTCTTCTTAAGTGAAAAGAGAGAGAGAGAGAGAGATGGGTACGGAAAGATAACTTGGCATGTTTTTGCCCCTCACTTTTATAGTTCAGTCACCCTTTGAAATGCATTGTCCTGAGAGTGACCCCTAGATAAAGTTCCTTCCAGCTGAGCAAGGAGACAAGGAGTCTGGTGGGGGAGAGGTTTATGCTGTTGTTTGCTAAGATGCAGATCTGTGTGTTCCTGCCCCGCTTCCTTGCCAAAGAATGGCCACTTGGTAGGTGATGGACCATCAGCATTGGTAACACCTGGCTGGCGCATCAACCTTTTTTTTTTTTGAGCAACAGATTTACTCATTCCCCAAACTTGTCTGGGGAATACATGTGACGTTGCAGTCTATATTAAATTTTATAAAAATATGCTAATGAGTGAATATAATGTAACCAGAATATGCTTCATGTAAAAGGTCTCTCGTAAGGTATCATTACAAAGCTTATAATCTACTGAGTGATCATCCTATTTGTATAAATGTACCACTCTTGTATCTCAAACTAGAAATATGAAATATAGCTCTGATGTCCTATTGTTATTATGCAAAGTGTGGGCCATTAATGGTGGTTTGGAATCTTGATGACTCCAATTAACTAGGACAATTGTCTGCAGATGAGTGTGTTCTACCTGTAAGTCTTCCTGAATACGTGCGTGCTGGCAAGTGGGCAAAGAGGTCTTGCAGTAACATGTGATGTCACCTGAACTGGAATCCATCTTTAACCTGGTGGCTTTCCATTGAGAGGGAGCAGGTGGGAACCCAGAGAGGGACAGGGGATTCCTGCCTTATGCAAGAGATGTATAAAGGGGTGGAACAGAACAAAGGGAGGAGAGGAGCCATCATGACGAATGCCCTAGCTACCACCTGAGCTGGAACAAGAGTTGTACCAGGGGAAAGAATTGTGCCCAGGCCTGGAAGGTGTCCAGTCTGAGGAAAAAACTTACTGAAGCATCTCTGAGGGTGCGATTATCTGTATTCAGTTTGATTAGACATAGATTTGCCCATTTTATTTTATTTTGCTTGGTGATGTTGTTCTGTCTGTTACTACTTGGAACCACTGAAATCCTACTTTCTGTATTTAATAAAATCACTTTTTACTTATTAATTAACCCAGAGTATGTGTTAATACCTGGGGGAGCAAACAACTGTGCATCTCTCTCTATCAGTGTTATAGAGGGTGAACAATTTATGAGTTTATCCTGTATAAGCTTTACACAGGGTAAAATGGATTTATTTGGGTTTAGACCCCATTGGGAGTTGGGCATCTGAGTGCTAAAGACAAGCGCACTTCTGTGGGCTGTTTTCAGGTAAACCTGTAGCTTTGAGGCAAGTAATTAAGACCCTGGGTCTGTGCTGGAGCAGACGCGCGTCTGGCTCAGCAGGACAGGGTGCTGGGGTCCCGAGCTGGCAGGGAAGGCAGGGGTAGTAGTCGTCTAGGCACATCGGGTGGCAGCTCCCAAGAGGGTTTCTGTGATCCAGCCCATCACAACACACTTCAGTCATGATTTCAGCTTATGTTCATAACTTTACATAAAATGTTTATTACTGACCAGCAAGTTACGAGTTTTCCAATTGTACCTTACAAGGCATATTTTGTATAAAGATTATTACAATAGCATGTAGGGTGTGAACACGGGTGCATTCTGCCACAGAGGCACAAAGGAGTGTTTACGCCATCAAGCGGAAACTCATGAGTTGTCTTCCTCAAGCAGCAAGTGTGCAGTGTAGCCAATGACTGTGGTGTCTGCATGCAATCATGAATTAGATGCATGAATGGGCACTGGCTCTTCTCCAGCTGATGCTTCCGCTACCACTGACAGCAGGTATTGTGTCCAGCTGTGCAGATTCAGTACTGTGCAACTGATGGCTCACTGGATGAAATGGCAACAAATAACTGACATGTGGCAGGGTGAGGGGAGGAAACCTATGGGCTCAAACTCTCTTATAAGCTACCTCCTCCAGGACGTAATTTCACCTTTCTACTGAGGTGAACCACTGGCTAAAATGGGGACAGCGTAATGCCCTTGTCCTTGGGGCTGGAGCATTAAGGTAAAGCTCTGAAGAACAGACATCAGAAAATATGAGCTCTCTCATCAGAAGTTTAAGAAGTGACACTCCCCCCCTCCCCCTCCCCGCCGCATCTGAGAAATTGCCATGTCAACAGCACTACAGCTTTGAGGCTTTAATTTATTCACAATACAGCTATGGGAGTGGGTAGCTTCCCCATACTGCCCCAATGCTTCTGTATGCCACATTCCTGACCTGGAAATCCTTAGTCCATTCATTCCTTGGCATTTCTGCTGAAACTGGCAACCAAGTATCCATCAAAGACAAAGTTGGTTTTTTGATGTGGGTAGCTAATCCACTAGGAATCGAAGCCATCAGCTCATTTAATGTAATTCACAGAGTCACAGATTTCAATCACTACTAACCTGAGCTGGATTCAAAACTCATAACGGGGAAACGAAAGACTCCATATTGTGTTATCAACCCTTTGGGTCCATCTAGTCCCCTAACAAACAGGAACCATGTGGTTCAGAGGGGAAGAGCAGAGAGCCTCAGTGGTCTGGGTGTTAACATGGGTTAAAATACATTTTTGTTTGAGTAAATATTTGGTCAGCTTGGTTAAAAGCAAACCATCCACTTTATTATTTTCGCCCATTGGCTTGTGGAAGTCTCTCTCCCTGAGTATTGTTTGACAAGGATGAGGACTCAGAAAGCTTAGCTCTGAGAAGTTTATTGGTCTCTGATACGGTCAGTCGTCTCTGACCTTTGCTTTCACTTCACGAGTAAATAACATTTTGAGAAACTGTTGGTTTTGACAACAGATCAGGTGGTATCTGGCAGGTAGGGGGAGAAAATCTATATTTGGAGCAGTGAGGAAGAATAGATGCATTTTTCCATGGTGTTATCTTGCTGGGACAGACTACTTGCGATTACGACTGACAGTTGAGCACCAGGGTAAACAGCACCTTATCTCTATGGTGCCTGCCTCTGCTGATTTCAGCAACTGTACACTCACTCCTGAGTCATCTAGCTCTGCAAGCTGTTACAATGACCTCATTTATTTAACAGGTTGTACTATCAAAGTCTATATTAAATAAAACCTAGGACTGTGCCAAGGAAATGTACTGCAGCCTGAAAGAAAAAACTATAAGCAAAAGCTTGCGTGCACCAATAGATTTGGGCATCATGTGGTTCGATTTAAAAAAAGCACTTTCATACTACAGAAAGTGATGTAGTTCATGTATAAGCATAAAATCCAAAAGAGACGAAAAACGTCTCTCTCTCTGTTTTGATTTTCCTTCTCCAGTTTTGATACAGGTCTGAAGCCTACTGGGGAAAAGAAGAAGAAAATTCCAAGCAAGACTGGCTAAGAAGAAAGTTCTGCTAAACATCTGTTCAGACACTTCCAGCCATTGTTCTCCTCTAACCTGATTTCATTTATAATTGAATCCCAAGTGAAGAAGGTCTCTGACTGATCCACTTTGACTTGCTTTGAAAGATTATTGACAGGTTGTTAAAATGTACAATTTCCCCACTTCTTGAGAGCATCTGGAGCAGCCATTGCCTTGTCCATCACCTTTCTCCCACAAGGACTTTCACCAGCTCGTGACACAAACATGGGAATCCTATTTATTATTTGCTTGAGACAATGCCCGCAACATGCTTGGTACTTTCCAGATCCCGAAGAACACCCCTCACCCTGAGGAGCCCACAATCTAAGGACAGAGACAAGCAGGCAGAAATCAGGGCAGGGGAACAATAAAAGGTATTTTATATACAGACCATTAAGATTCAGTATAGGCAGCACAGCAGAAGTGAGCCTAAGTGGGATGTAAGCATGGAGAAGGCAGGTGCCTTGTGATTCATTCAGGAACGTCACTTGCATATGGTGATAGGTTCTTTAGAAATATTAATACAAGTGATTAAGGTCATTCTCCTCACTTCGGCTAGCAGAGTGACTGGATTTCTCTAGTCATACCTGCACTATAACTACCACCATATTGAGGCCCCTGGTTACAACAGAATAGTGGCCTGACACGTTTAAAATGTGATTTGATCTTTGGGCTCTGAGAAGGGGGATCTTCTCACTGAATTATAGTACAGCCTTGCTAAAATTCAAGGTGCAGCACCTGATTCAGAAACATGGGTAGGTCCCATCCCAGAAAAGACAGACAAAACTGAACCTTGTGGTGGCACTACAGTGATGGAGCAAGATTGCCCAGCAAATTAGCTCTTGTAGTGTAGAACGAAGCAGCACGAAAATGAGACATGTAGGAGGAAATACGTACATTGATGAATGGCCTCTGAAGGCTAGTTGTGAATGCCCATTTAAACTGTCCCATGAAACAAGCATAAAGGAATTCAAAAGCAACAGTTAAAAAAAGATGGAGGGCAATATTTTTTACACAAACCAACCAATTGGAAGGTGCATCATGCACCTTCCAACTAACACCCAATAGGGTTCTTGTCATGCTAAAAATCTTAGTAATAGTATGTGAAGACATTTTGTGCCGGTGCTCACACCTCATGGTCATTTTGCTGCACTGGTTTATCACCACATCTGAAGGATGGAGTCTGTACCAACACTGGTAGGGCACTGCAGTGCACACACTAGGATTTGGAGCTCGTGAACCAGTGAGTCAAGACATTGACACACTGGATTGCAATCCAACAGGATCATCAGAATCATAAAAACTCACGAGTCATTGCAAAACAAACATTTCACATACTGGTTTGGTTTTGGCAATATTGACATGTTTTGGTTTTTTGATGGGAGGAAAGTTCCTGGAAGGCAGGAAGTTGAATACGAGACTTATATAATCCTCTGTTCCAGAAGTCACAATTTTAAGAATATTCATACCTACATTTTTGCACCTATTGCTGGTTGGAAAAGTGAGGAAATTGTCTGAAAAACTGAATAAAAAGGATGGAGCTCACTTCCCAGAGTCCACATTCCATTTCAGGGTTTTTAACTGAACTGATAATGAAATCAGTTCTGTAGCCAGATGTCTGCTTTCATCTCTCTGCCACGCAGCTGGAATCATGCCCACACAATCTCCACCAAAATACTTTCTTTGAAGGCTGTTTGCTAATGGTTTTCAAATAATGTAGAACAAATGTCTCAAAAGAGAAAGTTGACAGATGCCACCTAATGGCCATCTGCATGTTCAGCTACAAAACACTGTGCTATAGTTTGGTCTCAGTTCCAAAGATACATGCCTGAATTTTGTTTAAAAAGGCCCATCTTTCCATAGGAAGAGACTCAGATGACGAGTGTTTAGTTCAGAGAGGAGACTAATAAGGAAGGACATGATAGAAGTATATGAAATCATTATAGTTACAGAAAAGTAAATTGGACAGTATAAGAAAAAAGGAACACTCAAACTATAGGCAACACATTTAAAACTGAAAAGAAAACATTTTACACAACATAATTCACCTGTGGAACTCACTGTCAAGATATTATTGAGGTCAAGAGTATAGAAGGATTTTTTAAAAGGGTTAGACATCCTATGGATAAGAACAACCACCAAAGTTACGTTAGACAGGATAATTACAGGCACTGCCTATACATTATGATAGTCTTTAATTACATGATCCCATACTATTTTTTCCTCAGGATCCATGCCTCATTCAGTGCAGAAAACAGAATTATATTAAATTTCCTTAGGGGCTTTTCTGTCATGCTCATTGTTTACAGTACATGAGTGCTTCACAAATATGAACTTCTCTCTCCAACATCCCTGGGAGATGAGGTGATGTTATCCCCTTTTTACAGAAGGGAAGAAGAGAGACAGCAAGAGGAAGGTCAAAAGTTTCCACTCGTTTTGGGTGCCCAATCTGAAACACCATGGGTCTGATTTTTCAGAGTACTTAGCATTACATAGCACTTAGTCTATTCAAAGCATAGCTTCCGTTGACTTCAGCTGCAGCAGAAGTGTAGAGCGCACACAGCAAACCTGACCTCTGCATATCGATTCAGGTATCCAGTGACTTGTCCAACATCAAGTGTCCAGTGACTGAATGCTGGCAACGGCAGGGACAGAACACAGTTTTCCAAGGCAGCATTCAACTACCTTAACTATGAGATCACTTTCTCTCTTCCTGCAGTCCCCTGCCTCAATCGCTACACACCTTCCAGCTTCTGCAGCAAACAAGGCAGGGGTCAGAAAACAGCCTTTTTCACCACATAACCCTAATTCATCCCCAGAGCAGGTCCCTCCTGTGTACTGAATGAAGCAGGGGTCCTGTGAAAAAAATTAATGTGATCATGGAATTAAAGCCTGTCATAATGCGCATGCACAAGGGGTGTGTGTGTGTCTGTGTCTCTGTGTGTGTGTGAGAATGAAGCTTGCAAAGGAATTCCTAACTTTTGATTACTTGATTTTGCAATCTTATTAGTGTTCTTATAACAGTTTGTGTGCAATAATCTACATAGGTTCTTATACCAACTCTTATGATCGTATCTGAGCGCTTTCCAGTAGTACATTAAGTAGTATGACTAACACCAGTCACACCTGGTTGTAGTGCTCAAGAAATTGAGGGGCTGAGAAGAGTTTTCTAGGGAGGCTGGCACAGGGCAGATTTCTCTGCGTGACCCTTACGCAGAGACGGTCCATTCTGCCAAAGTCTGTGGTAGATATGAAATATGGAGGCAAAGATGAGACCTTTCACTTACAATTTAAGCCAGGATTTAAAGTCTCCAGTGGTGAAAGGCTCTAATCTACTGCAACAACAGCAGCACTGATGCACATTCATCTAAAATAACTTCTCTGTCTGGGCTTGATTGCACTGCCACTGAAATCAATGGGAAAATTTTTGTATTGCAAATCATTGGATATGCAGTACTCTATTTAAATTCTTAATTGCACATGTTAATATATTTTGATCATCACGAGACAGAACGCACAAAACTCTTATACGTGTGACAAGTTGAGTAAGACCCATAAAATTTTAAATGGAAATGATTTAAGGAATTATAGAATTAAACTTAAATTGAATTACATACCTTATCAAGGTGAAAGAGCAAACAAAGCCACTTCAGAGATCAATTACTATAAGCTTTATTCATTCAAGTTTCCTGGTTCAAAGGGCACAGGCCACAGATCCTTCATGACTGGTCATCTGACTGATTTCTGGCTCTATACAGTTCGTGGAAGATCATTCAATGAGCTTCAGCCTTTTCCCTTCTGTACAGGCCAAAATCCCATCTGATGAACACACATGAAACACGATTATGGTTTATAATTTCATAGCTGCAGTGATGCGTACTGAGTGATACTTACACAGTCAAACCGCTGAAGTCCTCATGAGGAAGGGGGTATTTCCAAGTTGACTGACATTGGTTCTCTGATGATTCCAATTTTTTTTTTATAGCTCCTCAAAACGAGCACCCACATTTTAAGAAAAAATACAAATGTAAGGTCAAAGACACATACTAGTTTAACTATAAACCAAACATCTGGGTTAAGAAATGGATGAAATGAAGTTTGATTGCACAGGCCTGGGAATCTGCAGCAGTGCAAAAAAGCATCTAACTGCACTTACCCTTCTGAGGGAGTAGCAGGTGATGGGAAGCCAGCCGTAAAGAGGGCAGCTAAGGGGAAAATTCTACGAATGCAATCCTGCTATGGTATCAAAAAGCATTTCATAAGAGGATGTAAAACAGTTCAATATAGTTTGAGCACTTAACATGTAAGAAGGTTACAAAAGAGATTTTCAGTATTGACAATAAAAGCAGCAAAGAATCCTGTGGCACCTTATAGACTAACAGATGTTTTGGAGCATAAGCTTTCGTGGGTGAATACCCACTTCGTCAGATGCAAGTATTGACAATATTCATTTAATAATACTCGACATGTTAAAAACATGTTCCATGGCACATATTAGGCCCTATGGTGATGCTGCATTGTCTGTGTGATCCTCTGTAGGGCTCCTGCATATGGTGATTTGAACAGCTGGTAAGGTTACTTTTCTCTCTTATTGCTTTGGTTCTGCTGTCCGCTGAGCCAACAAACAGCTTTCCTACCAGTCTGTCCAACCTGGGTTTTTCAGCATTCCCAGCTTCCTACCAACACTGTTGTGGACTGCACATTCTCTGTGCCTGACTTACACTTGCCTTATTTTATATGTTCCGGGTCACAGAATTGTACTCTTTTGTAACTCTGTGGAAGAATTTGGCTCTAGATAACAAGATAGGTAGTTCATGGACATCCTGAAACAAAGGGAGATTCCTAGTAACCAACAAAAGCATTTAGTGAATAAGCTATTTGGGGCAGATTTCATGCCTTCTTTTGTCTTTATACATGACTGAGCACAAGAGATAAATAATAAGATGACAGGTATGGATACCCAATCTAAGATCTGTGACTCTGCAGCAATTTATCTGCTAGACTGAGATCGATATCGTTCATGGAACGATCACTGGAATTACAAAGAGCTTGGATTTGGCCTTCATGGAAAGAATGTGTCAAAGGCAGATTTGTGGAAGACAGTCTGCTGCTACAGAAAGTTTCAACACCATTCATCAGCTCTCTACAGTGGCCCAGGCCATTAAAAAAGCAACACGAACTCTGGCAACTTGGCAGAGATTTTGAGGTAAGCTGTAGGTTGCTGGAACATGACACAGATCACTTTGTATGAAGAACTTTAGGCAATGGCCTTCTTTGTTACTTTTCATAAAAGAAGGGAAGCTAATTTATCTAAGATATTTCTATATAACCTAATAAACAGGAATATTGTACACTTATAGATCACTTTCCATTCAAGGACTTCACACCACACTTGTGAGGTCAGTATTAAGCTCGTTTAGTAGAGAAGGAAATAAGAACACAGGGATGGAGTGACTTGCCCGAGAAAGAAAGGAAGTTTGTGGCACAGCTGGAAAGAGAACTCTGGCGATCAGTCCTGTCTCTTAGTGACAAAACTTTACTTTCCCCCCCAGTGTGGCCTACAAATCAATGACAGAAACATTAGCCAAATCTCTAAAGCCCACGTTATTTCCTTGCAGGTTTTAGGGGCAGGCTGGGAGAAGAGCTGAAGTCATAATTAAGGCAGTTTTTCCTTACAATTAGGTCAGTGGTTTTCAAACTTTTTTCTGGCGATCCAGTTGAAGAAAATTGTTGATGCTCAATGGAGTTGGGGATGAGGGGTTTGGGTTATGAGAGGGGCTCAGCACTGTAACAGAGGGTTAGGGTGCAGGGGTCAGGACTGCAGGGTGGGACCTGGAATAAAGGGTTCAGGGTGTAGGAGAGGGCTCTGGGCTGGGCCAGAGGGTTGGGGTGCCAGAGGGGATCAGGGCTCTGGGTTGGGGGGTGCAGGCTCTAGGGTGGGGCCAGAGATGAGCAATTTGGGGTATAGGAAGGGGCTCCGGGTTTGGGGGAGGCTCAGGGCTAGGGTAGAGGCACATAGCCCCCATGCCTAGGAGCCATACCTGCTGCTGGTTGCTTCCAGGCCGCAGCGTGGTGTCAGAACAGGTAGGGACTAGTCTGCCTTAGCTGGGCAGCTCCGCCGATGGGACTTATAATGACCGGGTTGGCAGTGCTGACCAGAGCCACCATGACCCAGTGCCTTACATTCTGTGACCCAGTACTGGGTCGCAACCCGCAGTTTGAAAACCACTGTCTTATGTAATCTTTATAGTAACATACAAAAATAAAATGACATTTGACAGGCAAATGAACACAATGAAAGACTGTAGTGCAAAATCCATCTATTTAAAATACTGTTTATTTGTGATTTAACATTAATTAGCATTACATCTATGAGCAATTTCAGATAACATTTATATATTTTCCACAGGACACAGAGTTGGCTGGCTCATTCTTTATGCCAAAGCAAGTAAATATAGGCATTAGCAAAAGGTGCAAATAGTTCACGGTTGCATTTTAAAAAATATTTATGCACATTGCATTCATTTAGATATATTTTTTAAAAAAAGTTATGAAAAGCATAGTTCACAGGTTACTGCTTCTACATATGTTGTAATACAACACAAATAATGTAGAACTTAAACAAAAACAAACCCCAAGTTAAGCAACTGGAAGTTTCCACTCAGATTAAAAACACTGTTTCCAGTATTTAGTGATAACTAGAATATCATTTCCAGGATCCATTCCAATGTGCATTGTCACACTTACACGGTCAAAGCTAACCAGCCCCAGAACATAGGATAATCAACATCTTTGCATGCCAAACCACTCTCCAGCCATACTTAATCTATATATTGTATATATTTCAACTGGCAATCTGGGAATCACGCTGATCTTTAAAATTTATTTGCTATTGCAATAACTGATGTACTATGACAAATTTGAGAAGAAAAAAACCTTGTTAATTTCTATGTTTAGCTTGTTTTTTACAATACAGTAAAAAGCAAAAATGAAAATATCTGCAAAAACGAGTAAGCGGCACTACTGCCACTACCCATGACACTAAGATCTACTTTGTTCTGGGTTTGTCTGAAGGACACAACACAGATTAATAAGACCCTTTTAAAATTCAAATGAAAATGAGAAAAGAGTAGATCTCCATGTGAAACCATGTAAGTTATTTTAACTTCTAATATGGAAATGTGATTTTGCTGATTTAATAAAAATACCTCACAATCCATATCATATATTTAATAAAAAATAATCACCAAACTTATACTTTCTTTGCATCATTCTATTTTCTTACTATTTCACTTTCCCTTTTAACAGTTTTGTTTCCTTCATTTGGTTTTGTTAAGAGATTATTTTTCTTCATTCATTAGCAATGCCATGAGGGAAAAAACACAGTAAGATTTAAACATGAATCCAGTTTAATTTTATATGTTTTAATCCTTTGATAGCTGAGTCCCTGGATTCCTGAATTATATTTAAGTATACTCTAAACCAAGCATCCTTAAATACACTCTACTGTTAGATACTTGGCTTACATGCGTATAATACTTTTATACTAAATGGTATACAAACATTTCAACATATAAAATCTTATTTTGTTTTGCCATAGTTTGACTAAGTTATGTTCAGTGTATAAAATCCCCTTTATTGAAAAATAAGGGTTTTTTTTCCAACTGATAGAATAAAAAAGAAGTATTCAAAAATTATATTTCACTAAAATGAAATATTTGGCAAAAAAGTTTTGATGAATGGACTTCTTACACATTTTGTATAATTCCAAATAAAAATTCTCTTACAGTTTTTCTTCTAATATGTGCCAGTGTATAATATTCTATATAACCTAACCTTAAAAGATTTAAAGGCGTGCTGTTAATATGCACCCACTGAAGCAGGGTACAGAAACAAAATATATGGTCTGAATCACAATACAAAAAAGTATTATATGATTACCAAGTGAGGCAGCAGTTTAAAAATGAAAATTCATATAATCACTCAACAGTAACTCTATTAGAGACTTCAACTGTGCTGAAGATTTTAAGATCTGCAAAATACTCCAAGTGTAACTTGCCACAACAATGTACTACAATGGTATCTGATCTCACTATGATAGTATTAAAGCACCTGCCAGTGTAGCTCTGTATGAAACTACTGACTGTTTCAAACCCTCGGTAATTTTGGACACTAAGTGAGAGATGAATTAGTTTCTTATTTAACAGAAGATGGTTTTTAGTAAAACCTTTTCCAGTTCTGTTCATAGGTTAAGGTCCAGTTTACTGCACAACCCTAACACTACTTTGTTAATGTTAGACTTAAATGTGGTTTTTAAAAATGTGCAATGCCTTCTCTTAGCAACAGAGCTGCAGTTATGCTTCCACCTTTTCCTTCTTTTTGTTCTTTTTCAGAAAAGATGGAGTGCGGAATTTCTTCTTCTTCTTTGATGGAGATTTGGAAGGGGAGCCCTCAGGGGACAGGGTCTCTTCAATCTTTTCAGAAGTTTTAATTGTAATCTCTACGCTCTCCACAGTACTAGTGGTTAACTGACTGACCCGCTGGGTGAGATCTTCTTCCACATCATGCATATCTTCCTTGCCATTCACCACCACAACAGGTATCTCTGTGGAGATGAGGTTAGCATTCTGGGCATACATATCTTCATGATTTTCTATGAAAATGGAGAGTTCCACTATTATTATTCTTATTTTTGTGAGCAATGTCTATGCAAAAAATCAGAAATGGGCCTGGACTATGAAGTCTGAATTTGGATTCAGATATGAACTGCTGCAAAGTTTAAGGTGCTCAGATGTGGGTTTTTCCCATCTTCTGTGCTCTTTATTTTGTTTATGTCAAATGATACAAATGTAATAGTGTGCAAATTTCATTAAAGGATACAGCCCATTCGTATCCAAGGGTAAGTCAAGTACTTAGAAGTCTAAACAGCCTAAAGTGCAGTTAGAATTATTTGTGCCTGCATTAGGCCAACATATGAAGATGAGCCACTATGCAGGGTATCTTTCAGAATACAAACCTTTAAAAACATGCTGTATTGTTTCTGCTAGTTATGTATTAACAGAGGCTCTCTTCTGGAAGATTGTTATACAAAAAAAATATAATAGCTACATTACAGGGAGCAATAGACAACATACATGCCTCCCACTTTATTAATATGTGATTTTATTGTATGGATTTCACAACAGGAAAAATGTTTATTGGGGAAAATAATTCAGTTATATACTAAGACGGACTCACACATGACACTATAGTTAACTAGATCAGTTTTTGACCAGCTGACTTTGAGAACTTGTCTACTCAATTTAAATGAAAAATTGGAGTTGATAAAAGTCTGGAAAGATGCAGGCTTCATAAACTCACTAGTTGTAAGCGGCAAGAATCTCGTACTGAAATACTTAAATCCCAGTTTCTAAAATACTGAAAGCAGGCTATATTGCACCTTACTTAAAGGATATAATGAAACAATCAGTGACCCAGGTTATTAGAGCTCTTTTCATTTTATAGGAAGTTGTATTTAATACCTTCTAATTTTTCAGGGACATTTTGCGGGGACTGTGTTTGTGACTGAATTTGTGACACAGATGAACCATCATCTGAGACTAATTCCTGTTCAGCATCTGCAGGACAAGATTTGAATTAGTAGCCATGCAAAAATAAAAATGAACAAGATCATCAGTGTTAGTACATACAATATTTACAGCTCTGCTAGCATTGAACTGTTCATGCTAATGTTGTAAAGAAGTTAATATACAATAGCTTAAACACATTATTAGGAAGTTATTACAGTCATCATCCATTAACAGTTATCAGATGTTAGCTCTTCTATATAAATAATTAAAAACAAGGCTGAACACAAGGGAGCAGGCAGTCCATGCATATATGGCTTCATCTCACCATTAACTATGTGACATACAAGAAATCATGATACTATTCATACCTTAAAAAATCTAAACTGTGAAAGTCAGCCACGCAGTATTAGTTCATGAGAATGTATTAAAATGCTATTGTTAAGCAATACTGAATTAGTAATTCTGATAAGGAGTAGCAATATAAAAAAGTTATAAAATGCTTATAACTGAAGTGGATGAAAATCTTGGGGATATAGGAAAGATTACTGAAAATGTTTTTACCTTTGAATCTTTAAGCTTTTGAAAATAAGAAATTACAAAGGTGTGCTTTAAAATACTGGCATTTCAGAGATAAGACATTGCCAATGATATTGCCAAGTTTATAGCAAACAGAAAACTATACCATTTAAGAATATTATTTTTGATAAATGAGGGTTCATAGGCTTTTACTTTCTATTCCTATCATCTGTACTGATGGGGAAAAAATCTACCTGTAAATGTTTAAAATTTTATTTTTTGGTATGTGTTTCCCAATTTATGGTGACATCTCTCTCCTTTCAAAGGATCAACTATTCCTATCTGCAATACACAGTATCAGAAGACAGTACAAAATGAACGTTACTGTATTTATTCGACTTCCATCGTTGTGTAAGTCTTCTGGTGCTTTAGTTCCTATATAAAGTAAAATCAACTAAGATAAAATTCTGCAGTTCTCAAAGAGCAATCATTTTTAAGTTTTCCCAGGATGGTTGCAACTTGCTGTTATTATGTGAGACTAAGAACTATAGCATGGCAAGGTTTCAAGATGTGCTATCCTGCCCCAACATAAACAATGGCAGTATGACCATAATGCAATAAATCAAAGTTCAATAAGGTCACCCACTTACTGTTTTCCAGTTTTTCAACCCAATTAACTCCACATTGTTTTTTTATTATTATTATTTACATTGCAGTAGTGCCTAGGGGCCCCAGTTGTGGGTGAAGGTTCCATTATGCTAGGAGCTGTACAAACACATTACAAAAGACAGTTCCTTCCCCACAGAACTTAAAGGTTTGTAGTGTGCTGAATACTAACTGTCCCTATAGATCCTGCTACTGTGCACTAAAGGTTCCCTAGTGCACACTGACTTAGTCCTCTTTTAAAGCAGAGTAGATCAAAACATACTAGGGAAATTTTAATGTGTGGTAACAGGGTCCATCCAGATGGACTGTTAGTGACTGGCACACTAAGGTCTGGTAGATTTACACCCCATCTTACCTTGAACTTACTGTTCATCTAGATAAGCCCTCAGTATAAGCAGAGAAGAGAGAGACTGGGAAAGCACAAGGAAACACTGGTTAGCATGAAAAACTGACGTCTCATTACACTAGCTAACCAACAGAGTCAGGATTGGGTTGGGTTTTTTTGGTAGGGGTCATGGCAAAAGAGTTTTAAGGAGGGATTTAAAGGTGGGCAATGAGGATATTTACAAGGACCTCCCACACGAGGGTACCAAGGGAGAAAGCACAACGGTGCTTGTTTGAAAGTTTAACAAATAGGTGCTGAAGGCTGGAACCATTGGTAGAGTGGAGGCAATCTGACATCTCAAAAGCATACAAGAGGTAGAGTGGAGATCGGGCATGAAGAGCCTTCAAAGTCAAGATGAGTAGTTTGTGTCTGATGCAGTGGAGAAGGGGCAACCACTGAAGAAATGCAAAGAGAGGCGTGACATGGTCAAAGCAACAACCCAGGAAAATGATCTTTGCAACAGTATTATGAATGGATCTAAGTGGAGAAAGAGTGCATCTTTCAAGGCTAGAGAGGAATAGGTTGCAGTACATGACACGTGAGATAATCAGGGCCTGGACAAGAGATGTAGCTGTGTGGATGGACATCAAAGGTCATAGCTTAGGATATGTCTATGCTACCTGCCAAATCGGCGGGCAGCGATCGATCCAGCGGAGGTTGATTTATTGCATATAGTCTAGACACAATAAATCAACCCCCAAACGCTTTCTGGTTGACTCCTGTAATCCCCCCCCACCTTAGAGATGTTAAGCAAGAAGAACTAGCAGCATTTTAACACTGCCTGGATGTGATGATCCAGAGAGATGGTTGAGCTGAAGACAACACCTATAGGCCTGTGTGACAGAGATAAGGAGGTTTTCCACAGTGACAGAGAGGAGGGGAGACAATGGGAGGAAGATTAAGAGCTCTGTTTTGGCCACCCCTATCTTAAGATGATATCTGGACTTCCACAAGGAGACATCTGAAAGACTGACAGTGATTTTAGTGTATACAGAAAGGACCAGACAGGTATACATGAGTTGTCAGCTGAGAGTTGATAGTTAATGTCATTTACAAATGAGATTTCCCAGAGACAAGTTGCAGAGGAGGGGGCCAAGAATAGAGCCCTGTGGAACTCCCACAGAAGGTTGGTAGGGAATGAAGAAAGTCCTCCTAATGAAATGCAGAAGCAGCAATTAAAGGTAGGAGATCCAGGAGAGGACAGTCATGAAAGCTGAGGGAGGATACAATTTCAAGAATGGTTAACTTGGTTGAAGGCAGTGGACAGACTGAGGAGAGCAAAGATTGAATTTTGTGTCTGCTTTGGCCAGGAAAAGGTCATTAGAGGCTTGGTGAGAGCCACCGAATTAGAGTGCAAGGTAGAAGCTGGATTGGCGAAGAACTTCAGATAGTGACTGTACAAGACACAGTCAGTTTAGAGATAAAAGGGAGAATCTAGATGGAGCGGTAGTTATATAGTATAGGCAAGTGGAGATAAGGATGGAAGAGACTAAGGCATGCTTGCATTGCAATGGGATGGATGCTGAGGAGAAAGGTAAAGGAGAGAATGGGAGCGGAGGTAAGATCCAGAAATGGGATGAGCTACTGAGGCCCATGGAAGGTTAGAAGAGCAGAACAGATGAGAAACTTGTGGGTTACTGAGAGGGGAGGTGGAAGAGAGCACGTTATAGTATGGGATGGAAGGGTGGTAAGTGGGGATGCAGAAGGTAATGCTGGAACCTGTCAATTTCCTCTTTGAAGAGGTTAACAAGGTATTTTGCACAGAAGTAGTGCAGGGTGGGAAGTGAGGAGATGGAGTCAAAGGTGGAGAACAGGTGGCTAGGATTGTGGCCATGGGAGTCTATCAGGGTGGAGAAGTAGAAATGATTAGCTAGGGAAATAGCAAAATATGAGGAAAGAACAAGTTTTTAGTTTTAATTCCTCTTCACTGTTAAAACTCTCCTTTAATGTTAAATCTAGCAACAGCCGCCACTACTCTACCACGGCCACGCTGTACTGAAATGTGCTCCACCAGAGGTGAGACATTTCCTGTTGTAGAAAGGTCCTCCCCTAAGGGCAAATTCAGTAGGGCTGAACTAGTGGAGCTCTAGTACAGACTGATGACAATGGTTTTACAAATCAACCAGCTACTTCAACTAAGGGAGGTTGTCCCATATTTAAAACAAAAGCAAAGATTCATCCTGTACAGGTACTTTTTTAAAGTGAAGAACATTTCCACTATTTTAGATTAAAGGGAAAATGTGCAAAAATACAAAAGCCTTATAATAAAAGATTTAAAATGCTTGGAAAAGGCACCAAAAATGCTGCAAGCAATTACTGGTTCTCTTGAGCACCTAGTGCTGAACCACACAATTTTCTTGAAATAATTTACTGGCTGGACAGTATCTGAACCAAAGAACTGCAGTTCTAAATTGAAATTTGTGGTTTTGTGGTAAATTTATAACAGCTTTGTCATTCATTTCAATGGGCTTTTATAAAACGACACTTAACTATATGCAGTACACAGCAAAATAAATGGAGATAGATAATTAAGTTATTAAACCATGATTTCTGCATGTACCACAAACTGTAAGAGTAAGTAGAATTAGTTGCAATGACAATGGAATACAAGATTAAGTAGTACCTAGGCAGCCGCTCTGTCTGCAAGAATAATTATAATCTAGAAAAATGTATATACTTTCTCAACTGTCAATAGATTTAGATGTTGATGGTCCTTCTAAGCCAGTATAGGCACCTTATAAATAGCATAAATATAGCCTATGTAACTTGGGTATCAAAGCATCAAACAAAAAGTGTGGGGGGGAGGAGGGAGGGGAGATCACAACAGTCCTGGGCAACTGGTGTACTGTTGCTATTAACATAAGGGTTAATTTCTTCTTATGTCAAGCAGGAAAAGGTGGCCAGTGAATCAGCCATTTCTATAAAAGACACAAGGTGAGTGAGGTAATCTTTTACTGGACCAACTTCTGTTGGTGAGATGGTGAGATACACAAGCTTGTCTCTCTCACCAACAGAAGCTGGTCCAGTAAAAGATACTACCTCACCCAGCTGGTCTCTCTAATATTCTGGGACCCACAAGGCTACAACACTACTGCGCACAGCAATTCCTCTGTAATCCCTTATGACCTCTCACAGGCCTCTCTCCATAGGAGGACTTCACTGTTTCATCAGGATCTTAATCTCTGAAACTGAATTCCACAATTTAGCTAATTAATAAGAACTACTTACTCTTCTCGAACTACTTTGAAGAGAACAGTTAAACAATAATGATCATGAATACTGGACTTGCACCAAGAAACTGACTAGCGAAAAGAATTCTGCTGCTTTCCCCTATGAATTGCATCTGTCCTGTTGCAGTCAGATAACAAGGAACAATTAGCACCTAGTTTGTTGCTCTGAGATTTGGCTGCCATCGTACAGACCAGGGGTCGGCAACTATTCAGAAGTGGTATAGTGAGTCTTCATTTATTCACTCTAATTTAAGGTTTCGCGTGCCAGTAATACATTTTATTGTTTTTAGAAGGTCTCTTTCTATAAGTCTATATTTTTGATCCAGCAGTGTATTATTGGTTTTTTAGGTCATTTGAATTTGATTTTTCAGATGAACTTTTATGCATTACAGAAAGTGTCTAAGCCCATGCAAAGATCTTGCATTTTCAGGAAAACAGAATATAGCTCGCTTTTTCCATCTTTTATTTTGATGACTACCGTTAAAGTGGACAAAACTCCACAACTTTATATGTCAAAAGTCACTAGGAGTTAGTCAATCCCAATGTCATAGCCGGTAACAAATTAAATAAATAGATATAGCCAAACTCCACACATAGAAAGTTCTATTTATACCAGACCATATTACATTTGCTTTTAAATTGTGTTTTAGTTTAATTGTCCTTTTATTGTCAGATTAATACAAGAGAATTGTTCAGATAAAAATTAGCAATTAACCGACCTGCTATATTAAATTATTGTAAGTTTTTCCTCTCTAAAACTTAACTTCAAATATCAAGTCTCAATATTACAGTTTTAGGGGCTGTTCCTGCTCCCACTGAAGCTGAGAGTTTGACACTGACTTTAGTGGAGGCAGAACTGGGTCCGTGTTCACAAGAATTAATACACCCGCTTTGTCCCACCACACCCCCACCATCAGCTGTCAATTTGAGTCTAGCACAGATGCCATGTTAAAGCTGCTTTGCTAATGGCAGAGACTGACCTTTTGGAAACATACAATAATCAAAATGAACTTGATTGCTGAGCCTTTTAAATAAAAAGTACTATTTTAAATTTTCTGTTGTTGAGACGTATCAATTAACAACGATAAATTAGTTTCCAGAGTGAAATGAATCTTTCAAGTATATTATAGAATTTTTTTTTCTTATTATGTTGAGTGCATAACATACCACTGAAAAGCCTTAGCCAACCCCCTTGGAAATTCATTCAGACGCACCTTATTTGCCTTATGATGCACAAAGCTTTCAATGCAGACTAAGATCTGAGATTTTTCATATATTTTCCTGATATAAGATGTATGTATGTTCATTCCTCTCCTCCAATTCTACCCTAGGCCTTCTCCAATCTGTTCACCGTGCCTTGCACTGCTCTCATCAAGTCTCTAATGACCACTCCCTAGCCAAATCTTCACAACCAGTACTCCATCCTCATTGACCTGTCAAGCTGCCATTGACACTAATCTTGTCCTCCCCTGGGCTTCTGTGACTCTCTCCTCCTACCTCCCTAATTTTTCATTCCCACTCCCACTTTCCAAGGGAGTTTCACAGAGCTCTGTCCTTGGTCCCTGTAAAGCAGGGGTAGGCAACCTATGGCATGCATGCCTAAAGCGGCACACGAGCTGATTTTCAGTGGCACTCACACTGCCTGGGTCCTGGCCACCGGTCCGGGGGGCTCTGCATTTTATTTAATTTTAAATGAAGCTTCTGAAACATTTCGAAACCTTACTTACTTTACATATAACAATTGTTTAGTTATATATTATTGACTTATAGAAAGAGACCTTCTAAAAAGGTTAAAATGCATTACTGGCATGCAAAACCATAAATTAGAGTGAATAAATGAAGACTCGGCACACCACTTCTGAAAGGTTGCCGACCCCTGCTGTAAAGGATTGAGGCCTATTTTATAGTATCCTCCTCCTACCAGATAAAGGTTTGATCTTACTGAGCCAGCTCACTTCCTGGGGTAATTCTGTCTGAGCTCTCACAGAATCCAGGGAAGAAGTTTCCAGTGGGGTTAGTTGTTTTATTTTAAGCCTTCTTAACAAAAACACCACCACTTATATCCATTCAGACTGGTGCTGCAGAGATCATTTCCCTAGCTTGTGGCTTTAAACATATCATCGCCTCTCTTCGCATTCTTCCTCTGGGTCCCCCTTCTCTACTCACTCAAACATAAGCGACTTGTGCTCACCTTCAAGGCTCTTTTGATGCTATGCCACTCAACTGATCACCTCTCAGTCACTTCTGCTTCCAGTCAGTCTCCATTGCCCACGGGTTAAAATTTCCAACAAGCACCTCTGTGCTTTCTCCCATGCTGCCCCTCACAACTGGGAGAAGCTCTCCATAAATACCCACTACCCTCAGTATCCTCAAATCCCTCCTCTGCTGTGATGTCTTCAAAAAAAACAAACACTCAAAACCCAATCCCCTCCAATGATTAGGCTGGTGGTGTACTGAAACAGTGGCCTATCAGGTTGACCAATACTGACTCATCGTTTCCTTGTACTCCCAGTTTGTCTCTATCAATCGGTTGTCTCATCTTAGATTGTAAGCTCTTTGTAACAGGACTGTCTTTTTTGTTCTGTTTGTACAGCGCCTAGGACAATAGGGTTCTGGCCCATGATTAGAGCTCCTTGGTGAGACCACAATACAAATAATAAACCAATTGTAATAATAATACTCAGACTATTTAAGTATGAGTGTTTAGATTAATTCCTGTTGATGTAGTGCCCTTTCATTATCATTAGTAATAGCACTTCAGTTAAAGACAGCCATATCCTAGTTTAACTTGCGGTTTGTTTGGCCAGGGAATCTTTAAACATACCCTGACTGTTAGCTGCCTTAATTAAATAGGACAGCAAGACTATTGCAAATAAACCTGTCAAAGAAATAAGACACCAATAGAGTGTAATATTTCAGCTGCTTTGGAATTATTCTATGAAATGTTCTCTCTCTTTTGGATACGTTTACTACACTATAATTCCCTAGCAACTCTCTTCTTTAAAATAGTAAAGAATATCACATTTTAATATCACCAGCTTCCTCAGTTCCATAAAGAAAATGCTTCCAATACAACACATCCAAGAGACCCGACATTAGAAAGGGAGTAATGGGATTCAGTACATATGCAATAAGATGAATATGCTTCTCGTTTCCGATTTTGTATATATGTTATGTTTAATCTACTGACTACAGTAGATTTTTTTAAACAAGCAGCCATGATTTAATTTTGCCAGAAGCTGAGAATGGGCAACAGGGCATGGATCACTTAATGATTACCTGTTCTGTTTATTCCCTCTGGGACACCTGGCATTGACCACTGTCGGAAGACTGGATACTGGGCAACATGGACCTTTGGTTTGACCCAGTATGGCTGTTCTTATGTTCTAATTACTACTAAAAATCTCAACCACTTCATATGTAGTTAATTATTTCAGAATAGGTTCTAAGAAGCATTCATCTCAAACTTAACCCGTTTGGCAGTTTAGACCACTGACCTTCCACTCCTTGTTGCTTGCGCTCAATTGCCTTCTTGTACTCGTCCAGTTCCTTTTCTGTAAGATCACTGAATGGATTGGGAGGGGCTGGTGGTGCATGCTCATCTTCCTCAAACTGCATGGGCTGGAAAAAGAAAAAATCAGATACAGTAAGTAACAGAAAATATTTACAATTTCAGTTTCTTTCTTGCCCCAAGGTTTGGGAACAACAGACCTACAAGAAAGGGAGCTTTATGGACAGAAGGAATACAAAAACAAATAATCAAATTGGAATTGCCTCAATTAATAAGTATTTGCTTCCAAGCATATTATAAACATTTGCTTATTTAAATACTGTGGGTTTGGGTATTATTTTCAAATAATCAGAAAGTTTACTTGTAGTGATTTACTTCAAGAAACTACTAGGTGAGACCGCCAGTGACTTATCTATTGCTGTTGATATAAAGTGGCAACAGGCATTAATTGATTGCTTATTGCAAAGGTTCTCAAACTGGGGGTCAGGACCCCTCAAGGGGTTGTGAGCTGTCAGCCTCCATCACAAACCCCACTTTGCCTCCAGCATTTATAATGGTGTTAAATATATTAACAAGTGTTTTTAATTTATAAGGGGGGGGTTGCACTCAGAGGCTTGCTATGTGAAAGGGGTCACCAGTACAAAAGTTTGAGAACCTGTGGCTTATTGTATAAGATCTCAGATTAGCCACCAAGGTGCAAATTTATTAAAGCACTTAAGCATATACATAAGTGCTTTGGTGAACTGTTGTCCAAATATCTAAGCTCTTTTGAAAATGCCATTTTGTCCATTTCAATCAATGGATTTATCTAAAATCTCATGATAATTCAATTTTACAAAAGTGAATTTTAATGCTTGAGAAAAATGTCTAAATGATAGCGACTGGATGCTAAGGGTGAGATTTTCAAAAAACGCCGTTACTCAAGACTAAGTTGCACTGACTTTCAGGAACTTGTACTCCTCCATCATGTATGTATGTTTGAAAATCTCACGAAAAATTCTAATCTACAGAACACCTATAGACCAGGATAGGCAACTTATGGCATGTGTGCTGAAGGCAGCATATGAGCTGATTTTCAGTAGCACTCACACTGCCTGGATCCTGGCCACTGGTCTGGGGGGGAACTCTGCATTTTAATTTTAAATGAAGCTTCTTAAACATTTTAAAAACCTTATTTACTGTACATACAACAATAGTTTAGTTATATATTACAGACTTATAGAAAGAGATCTTCTAAAAATGTTAAAATGTATGACTGGCACGTGAAACCTTAAATTAGAGTGAATAAATGAAGACTTGGCACACGACTTCTGAAAGGTTGCTGACCCCTGCCTATGGACAATGAAGCTTTGTAAGCTTCCTTCTTCCTTTCTCACCACAGTGCCTAAACTCTCTTCTGTAGGGTCCGCTTCTAAGAGTGATAACTCTTTATCCAGTGAATATTTGCTCATTCTGCTGAGAATTCTAACAAAAGCACCAATGAAATGTGGACCTCTCTCTACACAGAGAGCTTAATTAAGACTAACTTATTTTACATTGGCCACTTGACAGCGATCAAAATAGCAGGACTTCACTATCAACCCAGGCTAGATTTACATCAGTAATTTACAGGAATATGGAGTCTGAGTTATTCAGACCTTGCTTATTACAATTCCTACAAAAAGATGTGTACAATTCCTCCATCTACACTTCAATATAATTTTATTCTTTCAGTTTATGATTGTTCTACAGCAAGCAAACTGCTCTCAAGTTCCATTTTATGAAATAAGAGGTGGAGAACCTTAGTGGTTGTTTTGTTCTGAAAACAGTGTTCAAGTCAATAAGACATTAACTTGCACTACATAACAAAAGGAAAAAAAAAGAAAAAGAAGAGTACCATTTCAAGAGTATAGGTAACGAAAGTGAGGAAATAGGAATAACCCCAAACATTGTGGGACAGCTGCACTCTCAAAAAATGAGACGAGATCATTGTCAGAATAAGAGGATTTTCCATGTTTATCTACCAGGGCATGCAAAATTATGCATGATTAGGGCCATCTGTATAATTCAGAAATAAATACAATTGTGCTGAAGAAAAATCAGAGGTATGTGTTCAAGGAGATAAGAAATTATCACCACAGAACTAGAAGTCCTTCTCGCTCCTAAACATGGTCAATTGATACATGGCTCTAAGTTAATTATCTAATTTACAAACGTATTATTATAGATAGTGGACAAAAGAAGTACCTGATTTTATTGACAAAGTTCATCTCATTGGTGAAAAACTGGTTAAGGACTATTTAGAAAAGCTAGAAAAGCCGTTCTGTCCATGGGTCCAGATCTATTGCATCTGAGGGTGTTGGCTGATGTGATTGCAGAGCCAATGGCCATTATCTTTGTAAATTCGTGGTGACTTGGGGAGGTCCCGGACCATTGAAAAAAGGCAAATGTAGCGCCCATCTTTATAAAAGGGAAGAAGGAGAATCTGCGGAACTAGACTAGTCAGCCTCACCTCAGTCCCTGGAAAAATCATGGAGCAGGTCCTCAAGGAATCCATTTTGAACCACTTGGAAGACAGGAAGATGATCAGGAACAGTCAACATGGAAAATCAAGGGAAAATCATGCCTGACCAACCTGATTACCTTCTATGATGAGATAACTGGGTCTGTGGATATGGGGAAAATGGTGGATGGGATATATCTTGACTTTAGCAAAGCTTTTGATATGGTTTCCCACAGTATTCTTGCCAGCAAGTTAAAGTATGGATTGGATGAATGGACTAGAAGGTAGATAGAAAGCTGGGTAGGTCATTGGGTTCAATGGGTAGTGATCAACAGCTTGATGTCTAGCTGGCAGCCGGTATCTAGCAGAGTGCCCCAGGGGTCAGTCCAGGGGCCGGTTTTGTTCAACGTCTTCATTAATGATCTGGATGATGGGATGGATTAACCCCTCAGCAAGTACGCAGCTGACACTAAGCTGGGGGGAGAGGTAGATAAGCTGGAGGGCAGGAATAGATCCAGAGTGACCTAGACAAATTGGAGGATTGGGCCAAAAGAAATCTGATGAGGTTCAACAAGGATAAAGTGCCTGCACTTAGGACGGAAGAATCCAATGCACTGCTACAGTCTGGGGACCGACTGGCTAAATGGCAGTTCTGCAGGAAAGGACCTGAGGATTCCAGTGGATGAGAAGCTGAATATCAGTCAACAGTGTGCACTTGTTGTCAAGAAGGCTAATGGCATATTGAGCTGCATTAGTAGGAGCACTGCAAGCAGACCAAGGGAAGTGATTATTCCCCTCTATTCGACACTGGTGTGGCCACATCTGAAGCACTGAGTCCAGTTTTGGGCCCCCCACTACAGAAAGGATGTGGACAAATTGGAGAGAGTCCAGCATAGGGCAATGAAAATGATTAGGGGGCTGGGGCACATGACTTACGAGGAGAGGCTGAGGAAAGTGGGCTTATTTAGTCTGCAGAAGAGAAGGCGGGGGCGGGGGGGGGGGGGATTTGACAGTAGCCTTCAACTACCTGAAGGGAGGTTCCAAAGAGGATGGAGCTAGGCTGTTCTCAGTGGTGGCAGATGACAGAACAAGGAGCAATGGTCTCAAGTTGCAGTGAGGGAGGTTTAGGTTGGATATTAGAAAAAACTATTTCATTAGGAGGGTGGTGAAGCTCTGCAATGGGTTACCTAGGGAGGGGGTGGAATCTCCATGCTTAGAGGTTTTTAAGGCCTGGCTTGACAAAGCCCTGGCTGGGATGATTTAGTTGGGGTTGGTCCTGTTTTGAGCAGGGGGATGGACTAGATGACCTCCTGAGTTCTCTTCCAACCCTAATGTTCTATGATTCATGAAATTTCTTTACTACAGTTGTATACGATTACGTGAGTCTTACTCATTTTAATCTCACACTCTTTTTGCTATCACAGAAGTTATGGGTGGAAAAGAATGATTAAGACCATCTTGTCCAACCTCATGGCCAACGCCTCACTATTCCCTACAGTATTTGTAAACATTTGGTCCTTTTTTGCATTTAATTTTTATTAACAATTTTCAGATTAAAATATTAATATACAATACATATACAAAAATAAGTAGCAGCAAGAACAAACTAGAATCACACATTTACAAATCCTTAATCATATACATTGTTGCAAATAGAATCATAGAACAGAATCACAGAACTGGAAGGGACCTTGAGAGGTCATCTAGTCCAGTCCACTGCACTCATGGCAGGACTAAGAATTATCTAGACCATCCCTGATAGGTGTTTGTCCAACCTGCTCTTAAAAATCCCTAATGATGGAGATTCCATAAATAGTTTTTATTGTAACTGTATCTATTATATGTATTTTGGGAACAACTGAAACAAAATTGTGAGGACTTCTAGTGTGGCTAATTTTTTTATATAAAATTAGGCCAATGTTGTAATTTATCACATTGCTACTAGCTACAGATATGGTTAGCAGGATACTAAATTACGAATATGTACTACAGCTTTCTATTTCTGGGTCTGATTGGTTTATAAATTTAGTTATAAAAAGTGAAAAGAAAACTACCAGCCACGAAACAAAGTCATCGTACCCAGACTAACGGAGAGCTACGCATATCTGCTGTTTTGATCAAGTGAAAAGTGACCATGCAAAAAGAAATAGCTGCTCACACTATCTATGCACTTGGTTACAGTACAAGTGTATTTAATGTTAGTTTTCCATCTCACTGTTTATGTGGATCATGTGAGCTCTTACAAGTAGCATCAGTAAAAATTACTCACTCACGGAGGAGGAGGTTTGGACCTATTTCTGCAAAGGAGTCCTCGAGTCTGGATCCTGGCCTGCTGCACTTCACTGCCACATTGCTGTCAAGTAGCCCCTCCATCTAGACTGGTTACTAGTGTTGAGCTTCTGACAGGTATGTATGAGTAGCAAGAATATAAGGGGGTCTCATGTCCAAAGAGAAGGTAGTAAGAAGCTGAACACCAAATGGATACTGCTGCAGAAGGGGAGTGTGTTCCCCACAGATCTCTTTGCTTCCCCATTTTTCCACAGGGCAGCCAAGAAATCTGCGGAAGAATTCCCTTAGGAGTAAAGGGGGTTATTCTTTGTCATCATGAGTAAACTGATTAGCCCTGTAAAGGAAATGATTTGAGAGAGGAAAAAGAACAAGATGTTGAAGCTTTCTGTCATTCAGAACCTCCTTGTGAAATTAGTTTGAGTTCATAAGAACATAGGAATTGCCATGCATTCCATGTAGTCCAATAGTCTCTGTCTGACAGGATCCAACACCAGATGCTTCAGAGGAAGATTGAAGAAACCCTAAAGTAGGCCATCGTGGGGCACTGTGTCTGTGATGGGGCCCAGGGTGCAACTTGGACTGTGGGACCACTGAGCTCTTTGTCCCCACAACCTGGAGCATCCCTCTCATTCTGTGATGCTGTTGCCAAGCTACAAACCTCTGACAGGTTTTACGTTTACACACACCTCCACATGCAGTGACATACCCAACTGAATTACATGAACACTTTGCCAGCCACTCATGAACCAAAAACAGAGGGTCCAGCCAATTCCCCCACAGATCCCCAGCCTTGCACTGGTTAGAAGCCTGGCCAGTGTAAGTTCATTACCCAGTCCGCCCCTCCCTCAATATGGAGAGGACACACACTAGCCTTTGTAAACTGACCTGAGATTTCCCAAGCACGTCAACCAAAACACATTGTTTTAGGTAAAATATAGAACAGATTTTTTAACTACAGAAAGACATTTTAAGTAGCAAGCACAGAGATCAAAGCTGGTTACCTAAGAAATAAAATAAACTCACAGTCTGAGTTCTACAAACTAAGCAGGATTTGAATCAAGCAGTGCCGCTCCCTGACAATTGGTACAAATGAGTCACAGATCTTCAATACACAGGCTGGAACTGCCTTCCAACCTGGGACCACCCTCCCCAGTTCCAAGTCTTTATTCTCCAGATGTGTTTCCAGGTGGGTGAGTCATGGGGAGCAGTGAGGCTGGAGAGAATTGGCTGGAGCCTCTCTATTGGTTCATGAGTGGCTGGGAGAAGCATTAATGTAACTCAGTTGGGTGTGTCCCTGTCTGTGGATGTTTGTGAGTGTGCAGTGCCTGCCAGAGGTTTGTAGCTTACCAACATCACAGAGTGAGAGGGATACCCCGGGTTGGTAGGACAGAGGGCTCAACAGTCCCACAGTCCCAGTTGTATGCTGGGGACCCCATCACATTGTCCCCCCATGAAGGATTCATCCTAATCACTAGTAGTTAAGCACAGTCTTAGGGTACGTCTACACTACGGGATTAGTCCAATTTTACATAAACCGGTTTTGTAAAACAGATTGTATAAAGTCGAGTGCACGCGGCCACACTAAGCACATTAATTCGGCGGTGTGCATCCATGGTCCGAGGCTAGCGTCGATTTCCGGAGTGTTGCACTGTGGGTAGCTATTCCGTAGCTATCCCATATTTCCCGCAGTCTCCCCCGCCCCTTGGAATTCTGGGTTGAGATCCCAGTGCCTGATGGGGTAAAAATCATTGTCGCCGGTGGTTCTGGGTAAATGTCAGTCATTCCTTCCTCCGGGAAAAACAACGGCAATCATTTTGCGCCCTTTTTCCCTGGATTGCCCTGGCAGATGCCATAGCACGGCAACCATGGAGCCCGTTCAGCTTTTCTTTTTTTTACTGTCACCGTATGTGTACTGGATGCCGCGGACTGAGGCGTTACTGCAGCACTACACAGCAGCATTCGTTTGCTTTTGCATGATAGCAGAGACGGTTATCAGTCGTTCTGTACCGTCTGCTGCCATTGTAAATTGGCAATAAGATGACGGTTATCTTGGGTGCCCCTGGCTGAGGTCGGCCGGGGGCGCAAAGGCAAAACTGGGAATGACTCCCCGAGTCAATCCCTCCTTTATGGTTTCTAAAAATAGTCAGTCATGCCCAGAATATGGGGCAAGTGTACTAGAGAACCAGTGTATCAGAGAGCACAGCTGCTCCGTGTCAGATCCTGCAGAAATGATGAGCTGCATGCCATTCACGGGGGGTGCCCCTGCAACAACCCCACCCGTTGCTTCCCTCCTCCCTCAACCTTCCTGGGCTACCGTGGCAGTGTCCCCCCATTTGTGTCATGAAGTTATAAAGAATGCAGGAATAGGAAACAGTGGCTTGTTAGTGAGATAAAATGAGGGGTAGGCAGCCTCCCGCTGCTATGACAGTCTAGGCAGGACATTAAGCGGTGCGGGAGAGAGGAGCCCAGCATGCCGCTGCTATGATAGTCCAGGCAGGACAGAATCTTTTCTTTACACAGGAAAGGGAGGGGGCTGATGGAGCTCAGCCCCTAGTTTCTATGATGAGGACGGTTACCAGCCGTTCTGTCCCATCTACTGGGAATGACCGGGAATCATTCCTATTTTTACCCAGGCGCCCCTGGTCAGCCTCACCTGAGGCCAGCCAGGAGCACTCACGGGCTGATGGTGATGACGGATAGCAGTCATATTGTACCGTCTGCTACCGAGGAGGGGAGAAGAGTGGATACTGCTCTTCACTGCTGCAGCATCGCGTCTACCACCAGCATTCAGTAGACATAGGGTGACATTGAAAAAAAGTCAAGAAACGATTTCTTTCCCTTTTCTTTCACATGGGGGGGGGAGGGAGTAAATTGACGAGCTATACCCTGAACCTCGCCGGACAATGTGTTTGAACCTACAGGCACTGGGAGCTCAGCCAAGAATGCAAATACTTTTCGGAGACTGCTGTGGACTGTGGATAGCTGGAGTCCTCAGTACCCCCTCCCTCCCTCCTTGAGAGTCCATTTGATTCTTTGGCTTTCCGTTACGCTTGTCATGCAGCACTGTGTAGTCTGGAGATTTTTTTCAAACGCTTTGGCATTTCATCTTCTGTAACGGAGCTCTGACAGAACAGATTTGTCTCCCCATACAGCGATCAGATCCAGTATCTCTCATAGGGTCCACGCTGGAGCTCTTTTTGGATTTGGGACTGCATCACCATCCGTGCTGATCAGAGCTCCATGCTGGGCAAACAGGAAATGTAATTCAAAAGTTCGCGAGGCTTTTCCTGTTTACCTGGCCACTGCATCCGAGTTCAGATTGCTGTCCAGAGCGGTCACAGTGGTGCACTGTGGGATACCGCCCGGAGGCCAACACTGTCGATTTGCGGCCACACTAATCCTAATTTGATATGGTAATACCGATTTTAGCGCTACTCCTGTCATTGGGGAGGAGTACAGAAACCGATTTAAAGAGCCCTTTATATCGATATAAAGGGCCTCGTAGTGTGGACGGGTGCACCGTTAAATCGGTTTAACGCTGCTAAAATCGGTTTAAACGCGTAGTGTAGACCAGGCCTTTGATCCTGAAACATGAGTTTCTCTCTCTCTTCAGGTACGTCTACACTACCCGCCGGATCTATCTATTGGGGATCGATGTATCGTGTCTCGTCTAGATGCGATACATCAATCCCTGAATGCACTCCCTGTCGACTCTGGAACTCCACTAGGGCGAGAGACAGAAGCGGAGTTGATGGGGGAGCGGCGGCCA